>NC_085844.1:198178684-198806184 GCF_035594765.1 Anolis carolinensis
TAGCATAAATTAATTGCAATTACAATTGAGCCACTATTGATATCTTTTACACTCTAGACAAGGATATATTGATAAAACGGAATAAAAAGAAAAACTCCCCATTGCTTGGAAGATGTTTCTAGTCATAGCCACACAAAGCAGTTGGAATAAAAACAGAGAGATTGCAGGAAAAGAAAAAGAGAAAGTGGAAGAGAAAATCAAATTAAAACAAGATGATTTGCAATGAAGAAAATGGAATGGAAGAAATATAAGGCAGAGATATATTAAACCATTCTGGGAGGAGGGGAGTGTGAGTTGTAAATAGGTATTAATTTTTCTTATCCTTAGATTAGTTAGGAAAATCTGTTCATTTTGCTTTCATTTGTGCTTGAATTTTTAAGGTTTTTCTACCATAAACATACATTTTGTGAATGCTGATAAATTCTTCTGACATGAAATGAAATTTTCAGTTATCCTTTCTGGCCAAATCCGAAAGATACATCTATTTTCTGAAAGGGAAGGATCATTTTGGATTTTCCTGCCATACAGAAGTTACAAATGAGGGGACTCCCAGAGCAAAAGAGGTGGCAGCTGCAACTCAACCCTAGTGACATACCCAAGGATGGAAACACAAACTTGTAAAGTACTCAAGCTCCTAAGCCTCAATAGATTAATCTGTTTTTGAGCCACATGTAGGCCAAATAGAAAAGAAAATGACAAACCCCAAGGTCATTGCATCCCAAATAAGAAAAACACAGCACATTTTGTTATTTTTTTTAAAAAAAAATGCTGCAAAATGTACTTGTCACCCATCATAAGGCGAGTCTCCCATACAGGTAGTTTTTGCAATGGTATAGAAGTGGTGTAATTATACAGCAGTTTTTGTTCTACTCAGTAATGAAAGTCAGATTTTTTTGCCTCCTCCTGTGTTCAGCAAAAATTCAATTGGTCTTTGTTAAACCTAGTTGTCTTCACACTACGACTTCAACAATTATAAGTAGAATACTGCCAGATACAATGTTGTAAGAAATCTTGACAATTCTTAACATCACACATTGTTGACCAAAATGTCCCAAACCATAGGTGAGATTCAGTTTAATGCTAGTAAATCTGTCCATAGTTACACAAGAGATCTGGGATGGAGTGTGATGGCAAAATGGAAGACCCTCAAAGCCCTCGGGGTATTCAGAGGCTGCTAGTGTGTTGAGGCAATGTGCAAACATAGAAAACTGTTGTACAAGGAAAACTGTTGTACAACTGTCCCTCCAAATACATATGCTGCTGTAGCCCTTTGTTGCACCAACATATGACATTGAGTGGACATATTCAAAGTATCAAATAGCTACTTCACATTTATAATATAAGGTAATACCCATATGCACACTGTTATGTGCCCTATAAAGTGCAAGATGAAGACTTGCCCTTCCACCGTCTCAGAAGCAAATATTTTCCATGGAAAATCTACTTTTCATTTGTGCAATTGATTCAACATCCAAATCTAAATCAGTCCTGTCTATTAAAATGATCCCCATTCACCAACCCACACAGTGAATGGAAAGAAGGGAGGGAGGGAGAGATGAGCAGATTAAAAGAAAGCTGATGCAGTTCATTGTGCATTGATATCCATAGAAAAACAAATAGGATATGTGTTGTACATTTGGGTGCCACAAAATCACAGTAACATTGCTTTCGTTGCACTTTATGCCAGAGACTTTCTTTTCTTTTCTTTTCTTTTTTACCAAAACTAGAAATCTCGGGGAGGGTTTAATATGTTTAAATGTGGGATTGACTTAATCATATGTGAAGAGGGTTGAGTATTAAATGGGCCTGGGTGGATGATAAGAATTTAACCCTTTTCTTTCCATGGATAATACCCCAGCATTTTCTTTTTGCAGGTGCTTTTTCTTTGTTTTGGCTGTAATACTGGATGTTTTCACCTGTACCTTAGAAAAGGTGTGCTTGGATGTGTTAAAATATGGACAATGAGCTTGAGGGTAGAGACAACAGAATCACCACTAATTTTTCCTATATGCATACATGATTTCCTATATACATTTATGTCTAATATTATGCTCAGTAAGGGATTTGTAAGCTTCAGTTATGATCACTGAGCTACCATCTCAACTGAAGGTAACAAGAGAACAGGTAATGGACTTTATTAACTTTAGTCCAACTTTTTCTCACTAATGCTTGACAGATGTAAGTGGAAAAAGGAGCAGCTTGTGTTCCCTTTGCAAGAGATTAGGCGACAGCAGGGACGGGTGGGAGGTCAGTCACCATAACCTGGGAACAGCTGTGCTGAAATTCGCACCCTATATTGGGACAAAATGAGGCCTTCACCAATGAGTGCATTGGTTCCCTGGGAAAATAATTTAACCAAACCCTTTCCACACAAAAGGAAACAGATCTCAATTGGTTAAAAGTGAATATAAATATAGAGAAAATGATCATGTGGTTGTTTTGTGTTACCATTCTGCAACTTTGCTGCTTGAATTTTTGGTAGGTGAATTCAACCAGCTCTCTATATTCATGGATTCTGTATACATGGATTCTACCAACTTGAAAATATTTTTTTTAAAATCCCAAAAGACAACTTTGATTTTACCATTTTATATAATGAACTTCATTTTACTGTGCCACTGTATAGCACTTGAGCATCAACAGGTTTTGGTATCCACAAGGGTCCCAGGAACCAAAACGCAGCAGATAGCAAGGGCCCACTGTATGAAATTCTCAGTTACAACATAATTTCAAGGCTTTTCTATGGGGAATACTATAGTATGTAGAAATGTTCGTAGTCCAAATTATGCTTTCCCCCATATCATGCATACATACATTAGTCCTTCCTATGATACCTGTAATGTGACATGCAGTGAATATGCAGGAATTTATATATACATAGTGCCCCATCATTTAGAAGCTCAGGCCCAGAGTTTGACTTCACCTAGTAACAAATAAGTACCTACTTGTAATTAATTCACCAGTATCAACCATATAACACATAACAATGCAATTTACTTTTTAGTTGTGTGGAACAGAGTCCTTCCCTTTGCATTGTAAGTGGAACTTTAATTTAAATTTATAGTGGTCCCATAATACTATGTAACAAAAGTTTTTCTGTTCCTGGTTTTAAAGTATTATTCCTGTTTAACTGTGTGGTACTTACTTTGAAAGTAGTTGTTATACTCCAGAAACTCCATTTTTGTGGCTCCTACAAACTATGTTGAATTGGTTGAGACCTGATATTATTTGAAAAACTATAGCAAAATGTGACGCAGGTTGCCTCACAAAAACAATGTTTTTGCAATTTAATAAACTTTTCCCATGTTTTTTTAAATGATAGAACCAATTAAGAAATGACATTTATAACCCAGGAACAAGAGTCGTGTTACATAGTAATTACTAGGCATGTGCGATCCATGAAAAAAATGGTTCTAAACTCTCTTCGAAAGTAGGGGGCGCTGGTGCTTCGTTTCTAAAGTCATTTCTGAATTTTGAAGGCAAAAAGTTCAAAACTTCTGAATTTTCGTATGTACCTCGTTAAAGGCAGATGCGCATGCGCATGAAGGAAAACATTATTGTCAATGGGGAAACTTGAAGGGCTTCTCTCTCCCTCATTTTGTGAGCTATCCTAATGAAACTTGCTACAGTGGTAGAACAAATTTACCACTGTTAGCTCACCAAATTTAAGAACATTTGACTTATCCTCAGATTTTCAGCGAAGTTTCAATTTTTAAAAAAATAATACCAAAAATCTGTTCCTGGTTTGAAAGTGTTATTTCCTGTTTTATTGGGTTGTCTTTACTTTGAAAGTCATTGTTCTACTTCAGAAATTTTGTTTTTGTGGCTGAAACTTTGTTGAATTGTTGGAGAGAGACTCAACAAACCATAACGTGCTATTTTTTATAGAACAATGTCCTTTGCGCAAAGACAAAGTTTTGGCAGTGTAATAAAGTTTTGCCATGTTTTTACGACAGAACCAATTAGGAAATGACATTTATTAACCGGGAACAGAAATTATAGCACACCATCAAATCACTCCTGACAGATGGACATCAGCCTCTGAATAAGGAAATCTGTTCCTGGTTTGAAAGTGTTATTTACTGTTTCATTGGATTTTCTAGGGCTGAGAGTGTGTGACTTGCCCAAGATCACCCAGTGGGTTTCCATGGCTGATTGGGGAATCAAGCCACAATCGTAGTCCAACTCTCAAACCAGTACACTACACCATGCTGTCTCAAAATGGTCCTGGTGCTAGCCAGGAGGGAAAACTCTCTTCCAGCACCGGGCTTGGTTTCTATGGGGCTTTTAAGCCTGTTGCTAGCCAGGAGAGAAAAACGCTCAGAGCTTGGTTTCTTTCTATGGGGCTGTTATTAAGCCCGATGATAACCAGGAGAGAAAATGCTCAGGGTTTGGTTTCTTCCTATGGGGCTGTTATTAAGCCCGATGCTAGCCAGGAGAGAAAAGACACAGGGCTTGGTTTCTTTCTATGGAGCTGTTATTAAGCCCGATGCTAGCCAGGAGAGAAAATGCTCAGGGCTTGGTTTCTTTCTATGGGTTGCTAGCCAGGAGAGAGAAAAACGCTCAGAGCTTGGTTTCTTTCTATGGGGCTGTTATTAAGCCCAATGCTAGCCAGGAGAGAAAACACTCAGTTTCTTTCTATGAGGCTGTTATTAAGCCTGTTGCTAACCAGGAGAGAAAATGCTCAGGGTTTGGTTTCTTTCTATGAGGCTGTTATTAAGCCCAATGATAGCCAGGAGAGAAAACGCTCATCCCTTTCTGCCAAGACTCTACTATGTTATAATAATCAGCACTGATTGGGCAAGGAGGCAAGCCCAGGCTAGGCTGCTCCTCCCTGCAAACAAAGTTTGGTTGAATTAAAAATGCTTTCTCATATATCCAAAGGTATTCTGAGGCCATTAAATAAATGGGCTCCAATGCTTCAAATTGGAAGGTCAATTCTGAAGTGCCAAACCACCTCAGAACCCCATTTGGAACCCAAAATAGATACAATTTTATTCCAATTTATGACGATTCCGATGAATTTGCCCATGCCTAGTAATTACTGTGGGAAGAACATGCCAAAACATGGAAAGTTTAGTTATTTTATATTAGATTAGTGGATATGCTACTTATGTATGCATGTTTAGTTTCTTTCAGTAAGTTGGGAAGTTACTACAGTATTTAACATTATGATGTAATTTTACTTTGCAAATATAACTGCAACTTATTACTTCGTATATTACTTACCAATTTCTATATCACTCTCACACTTCAAGTATCTGATAAAAGCTACCAATAGCAATTACTCAGAATGAGTATTATCTCTAGTATTAGAGACAGAATGATCCTTAATACTAGTTACTGGAAAGCATGAGCATGAAAGCATTTATGTCTTATATGTGAACTTCTCCATGCACATTGAATGACTTGGAAGATGATGGACTCCTCTTTGGAGGTTTTTAAACAGAGGCTGGATTGCCTCAACAGTGTATCTCTGTATAGCCCCTGAGATCCCTTTCAATCCTAGGATTCTTTGGTTTTATATATATATATATCTGCCAAGGACTGAAATCTGGTGATTTGGTCCTCCCCTGTGTCTCAATACTGGAATAATATGATGGAAGAGGACATGGCAGAAGGTCTTGGAGGCCTGACTGGTGTCAACATTGACTTCTTTGATACCAGGTCTAGAAATGACTTTCTATTAAAGTCTCTGAAGCATAATTTACTTCTAAATGTATACAGTGATTTAACCCTTTTAGCCCTTTAAAGCTCTTTTAATTTCCTTGAATTGTTTAGTATGTTTTTATCTTGTTTAAATTCTTTATTGATTTTAATTTGGGGTTGTTTAAATTGTTTACATTTTTATCTGTTTGCCACCCTGACATTTCATGAAAAAATATTGTAATCAATCAATAAAAATGAATAAATAACGAGAGTGCTAATTGGGAGAGGCCTGATCCAATATGACTCTTATGGAACCTAAGAACATAACAGAAACATATTATTCAAATTACCCTTGAATCAAAGAGCAAAGACAGCTTTGGATGAAATGATGATGTAAACTTCCTTTAATATCAGTGTAGAGCAGGATTGGGGTGAAGGGACCATTGATAAATTGTTTTTCAAATGCAAACTGACAATAAACTGCAGATTTAAGAAATGTGATTAACTACTGTGCTTTTACAGTAATGGACTAATTAACTGATTCAAAGTAATAATATAATCATTTTTGAAAACATGCTTTCAGAATGCTTAATGGTAGTAACCATTTGTGTCGACTAGAAAACACATGGGGGACATTCATTATTTGTTTGGAAAATTAATAACAAAACAAAAACTCCAGAATAGAAGCCAACATAGCACACTCCATTTTCTTTTATGGTCCACTAGAGGAATGTTTTAAGCATGCAGTAGCCCATGATGTGAGGGACATCATTTGATCTGAAAAACAGGCAGCCCCTTCACGGACATATACAGAGTAGACACTCTGTATATGTCCGTGAAGGGGCTGCCTGTTTTTCAGATCAAATTTTTGAAGACTCAAAAATGGGTAGACTTTTAGCAGCATTAAAGATTCCAGTAGTAGTAGTAGTAGTAGTAGTCGTCGTCGTCGTCATCATCATCGTCATCATCATCATCATCATCATCATTATTTGTAACCAGCCCTATCTCCCCCGAGGGGACTCAGAGAGGTTTCCAACGGAAAAATGACTAACATTCAATGGCAAAGTAGAGAAATGTCATGAAATTACGTAATAAACCTTAAGAGAGGTTTGCAGCTCTATGCCTCAACACTACAAGCATCACATTGCTATACAGCAATTCAAACACTTTGTATAAAATAGTAATATAAAATGGAATTTGTAATGGTGATTAAACAATTATTACAACATTTATTCTTCAATATAAATGTATTTACTTTCTCTTGAAAAAATCAGCATAGCTGGTACTATAAGCTGTTTAAGGGTGTATACATTTTTTGGGAAACCCTGTTTTAGATTAGGTCATTGTTGTCAATCTGTGGGTCCCCAGATGTTTTGGCCTACAACTCCCAGAAATCCCAGCCAGTTTACCAGCGGTTAGGATTTCTGGGAGTTGAAGGCCAAAACATCTGGGGATCCACAGGATGAGAACCATTGTTTTATGCCAAGGATGATGTTCCTCTGCTTCCCTTAAATATTGCTGAACTGCAGCTCCTAGCTAATACAGCCAATAGCTGAGGTCATGGGAATTATAATCAAATAACATCTAGAACATGAGTGGGATCTTATGCTCCTTTGGGTGTTATCAGAATGTAATTTCCAGCAGACCTTAACAGCACATCTTCAATAGGGGTGAAATGGAAAAATAAGTTCTGAACAGGGTGATATGAGATTGAGAACACAGATGGTGCATTTACACTTTAGAATTAGTGCAGTTTGATGCCACTTTAACTGCCATGTCTCAATGCTATGAATCTAGGGATTTGTAATTTATTGCAGCATCAGCATTCTAAAGGCCTTGGCAGTTAAAATGGTCTCAAACTGCATTAATTAAACAGTATAGATGCCCTCAGAGAATGTAGAGAAGTCTATGCCAGGATATTTCTCTTGAAAAAGCTATACAAAGATTTCGTTCAATCTTTTCCTGTTAAAAACTTGCAAGATTTGTTCTAACATCTGTGGCTGGCATCACCAGACTGTGCTGGCTAGCTTCAGACAAAACAAGATAAAAAGAAAGAATAAAGCCTAACTCATTGAAGTAACCAAAGATAAACAGAAAGAATTAGGCTATAACTATAAAAAATATGTATGTAAAACATTTAATAAATACAATAAATCTGTAAAATAATCAATTATTCAAATTAACACCAGACAGTCCAATCCATAAATAACAATGTTGGAGAAAGTCCAAAGGATATAAATAATTTGTTGAATAAAAAAAGATGGCCCAAGGTCAAATCCGATATTTCATTTAAAAATAAGCAAAACATGTTCAACTACCAATCCTCTTCAGTGGCCAGTGTGTCTTCCTCTGTTCAACATTTTCTTCAAACAAAATGTATACAAAATATCAATGCCTCTTCACTTCCTAGCCTCCTGGCAATTTACATGGTGATAGTGGTGATAATTTCTTATCTACCTCTCCCATGGATTAAGGCAAGGAACAACATATATAAAAAACCCAAATACAATCAACACAGATTAAAATAGCTAGTCCATAATTTTAAAATCATAATTTAAAACTCATCTGGATCAGCCTGCTGAAAGAGACAGGTCTTTACTGCTGTTTTAAATTCAGATAGTGTACTCAGCTGTCAAATTCCTTCTGGAAGGTCATTCCACAATCTAGGGGCAGCTGTAGAAAAGGCTCTTACAATACATTATGTTTGCTTCAGTTCCAGAAACATCAGTGGAAGGCATGATTAAACAAAAGCATTTTTAACCACATGCCCCATGTCTTCGAATACTGATTTTCCGAGTTTGGCATGCCTAATTTATAGGGTTGACAGTATCTGCTAATGCATCAATGAGCTGATGAATCCACTGTAGACATTTAAAGGAGCTATCCTAGGCGCTGGGCCTATTTTGGGAATATGGTCCAGTATCTTAGATCACTGGTTTAAAAGTATTCCAGGTCTCAAAGTGGATTAGCTGTTCCAGGGATATAAAAACTCCCAACTTTCACCAAGAGTGGACTAATACTCTGCACCACTATTTTGCAGTGCTAGATTGCAAAACAGCAAATGCAGGCAGTGAGTGATGATAGAAAAGATATCTAAAAAGATCTACTGAACGGCTTGCCTCTTGGACTTTGAGCCTGGTTTCTTTTTAGCCCTGTAATCTTCTCTATGTGAAAGATCAGCGTACAAATTGAAGGAAAATCCCACTAGATCAAATTTTGTGTTCTTCTTACACAGGACAAGTATACAAAAGGAACAAATAAAAAGTTCAAGGCAAAACTGCTACCGGCTGAGAAAGACAGTTATTGAATTGTGAATTTTAAATTCCAGGCAGAATTTATCCCCATATTCTTTCCATGTTCTGTTCTATTTGGGATAGTTGGAATGCCCATTTCCCTAGCAGTTAATCTTGAATTAATGTTCTTAATGCCCCCCCCCCCCCCGCTCACTTTACTGTACTTGGGATGAACCACTTGTGGTTAACACTGACAGGAGCATTATCTTTGTGGAAATTACACTTTTGCCCCCCCCCCCCCTCCATTTAATATGAAGGGTATTTTTCATGTGTCAGTCTATCTGAAATACACTGATGGTTCAGAAATCGTGTAGAACAGCAGAATTGCAGTACACTAAGGGTTCAACCAGGGATCACAGTTGAATCTTTTGACCAACAGTCAATTGCACAACACATGTTTGCATGAGATGGTCCCAGACCTAATATCTAGCTTTTCATTCAAAAAATCAGGCAGCAGTTGATGGAAAATACTTCTCTGGCTTGGTCTGTGATCATGGAGAGCTCTCTAGACAGAGAATACTGTGCAGGATGGAAAAATTGGCTAACCTGAAAATTTCCTGTGTTTTTATTGGAGTTTACCCTAAACACGTTGAAAATACAGCTAGCATCACCTTGAATCAATGGGGAAGTCTCCAGAGTAGAGAAGATAAATGCTAAGAAGATGTAAGCCCCAATGAACCCTGTTACAAGAGCTTCACATATACAAAAGGATCTTGCAGCTCCTTAGAGACTAACTGAGAGAATCAAGTTGGTAGTATAAGTTTTCATAGATGAAATTCCTCAGATGTTACCACCTTTGTTCTCTCAGTTAGTCTCTAAGGTGTCGCAAAATCCCTTTGGATCCTGATATTCCAGACTAGCACAATTGTGTCTTTGGCTACTGGTCTCTGAAAGTAATTCAGAGTGTTTGCTATGACTTTAAAAACAACTACAACTGAAGTCTAGACTGTTTAACAGTTGGTATCTCCCAATGAGACTGTCAGAGTTTTGAGATCTTCAGGAGAACACTTTCTCTCATTCACCCCCAATAATCACACATATGTTTCATGAGGACATTCTTCTTGGTGGCTGCTTCCAGGTCCTGGAACTCCCTTTTACAGGAGTCTGGGCTGGTCCCCTCTCCACTTTCCTTCTACTAGTAGGAAGGACTTAAAAATTTAGACAGATATTTGGCTATTAATTGGTTGCTGCAGAAAGCAGAATGGTGAGAGATGTGAGTCTATGCTATACTTTTGACATTGTTATACTTAAAAGCTTCTAAATGCATGTATATGTTATGCTTGTAATGGTTTTTAATTTGTAATTATTATGATTGGTTTTTATCTGTGTTTTGTTCTAATCTGCATTGGGCCCCACATTGGGAGACAGCTAAACCAACCAATCAACAAATGAAGTTAGCAGTCACGGGTTCTTCAAATATCATTAACAGAGTTGAACATCATGGGAGATATATTATAAAGTAATGCTGCATCCAATCTACACATTTTTCAGACTGGATGAAATGTTAAGACTTGGCTGAAGGTAGTGTAGAACTGTAGACAATACCTCCATCATAGCTAAATAGGCTTGGTCTGAACATCTTTTAATTTTCAGTATAACCATACTGCAGAATCATTACAGTTTGACAACATTTTTACTGCCGTGGCTCAATGTTGTAGAATTCTGGGATTTGTAGTGAAGAAGATGCACCTGGCTGAAATATAATTTTTAATAATTGTTAGAAGGATAATCTCTCTATTAAATGGTCATTTTGAAATGTGGTTCAGCAACACAAAAGAGAAGGGAGGAGGAAAAAGTTAAGAGTGACCAGTCAACTTTACAAAGGGACATTCAGGACTCATTCAAATCAAGGCTAAATTCAGCTGGGGAAGTAACAGATAAAGTTAAGACAGTTGCAAACTCTGAATAAACAATAGGACTCCGTCTGAGGGATCTTGGGCATGCTCAGCGCGGGAATTGGGAAGGACAAGCAGGAGGTGGAACTGGGAGGAGGTGGGCTTAGAAGAAAAGAATGTTAATGTGTTTCTGTGTGATTGTCTGTGAGCTGTATAAATATTGCTACCATTTTCTTTGTTCTGTGTGGTACACCTGGCTGTTCCAAAAGGCACCCTGATCTTCATTGGGAAACAAGGCCAGGAATATTTAAAGGAAAGCCTGCCTTAACCGTAGTTTTGTGAAAATATGTCGCCTTTTCTGTCAGGCAGCTCTACAAACTACAAATCCCATAATCCTATAGCATTGAGTCATGGTAGTTCAAGTGGTGTTAAACTGCTATAGTCCTTCAGTGTGGCTATACCTTTAAGGTGGTCTGTGAAAAGGGCAGGGATGATGGAAGCTGCTTGTATATGCTGTATACAAACTGTGATTTTGAGAGAATTACATGGCATTTTGGTCAGAGTCTCACTATTTTTTTTTCTGGCCCATTCAGTCATTAGGAAAGAATGAATTATAATCATGGTTGAGTGTGTTTTACATCAGTATGTGTGTTTGTGTGCTACACAGATATACATGCACACACACATTTAAATGCAATCAAAGCCCTAATTCAACTTACTCCAAATTCATCATCATAGACAGATAAATTCCATCACACATATAAATTATGCAAAAATAGAAAATGCATAATTTATTCTACTTCTGCTTCTTATACAATGCAATCAGAGGTAGATGCAATGTAAACCACTCTGTCTCCTCCCTCCACTCCCTGACCTTGCCTGAAAAAAAATCAACCAGTTCTTGGAATTGTATAGTTAACTAAGCATTTTGTTAGTGTTAAGCTCTGGGAGACACATAATTGATCAAATTAAAAGAGTTTTAAAGAGGGATAAGGAAAGTGTCATGTACTACTCACATGTAGCCTCAGTTCCTCAAATCTTCCCCACACATACACTGAGCCACTGGACCACCATCTTCTTCTGGGCAGAAAAATGCCCAAATATTCTTCCCCCTTCCACAAAAAGGCAGATACTCTATGCCATTATTTATACAATCCACCAATCCATCGTCCCCTGTCCTTAACTCCAAAATATTCCAAAATAAGCTGAAAATATAGGAAATGCAAAAGAGAACTCGGCTTCCTGAAGCCCTTTCACACTGTACAATTATACCACTATGATTCCATTTTAACTGGTATAAACACATTTTATGGAATCCTAGATTTTGTAGCTTAGGGTGGCACTAAATCCATCTCACTAAGAACTCTAAATGCCCCTAACTAAACTCTAAATCCTATGTCATTTAAAGTAGAATCATAGTGCTACATAAGGTACTCTGCTTACATTTTCAGCATTTTATCAGCTGGAAATGCAGTGCTGCAGCCCTCTGCCATGGGTGGGTAGTAACTGTCCATTGTCCAGTCTGATTTAAATTATAAACCTAGACAATGAAATCTGAAACAACATAACACTAAAATCCAAGCAAAGAACATGATCTTGAATTAAACTAGACAGCAATCATTGTGTGGGCAGCCACCTTACAAGGTCATCACACAAACTAAAATATGTCTTAGCTCTATAAAAGCAGAGATACAATATTAGTATCATATCGAGAGACTTTAAGGGTGCCTCTAAATGGTAACATTAATGCAGTTTGACATCACTTTAGCTGCCATGGCTCAATGGTATGGAATTCTGGGATTTGTAGTTTGGTGAGGCACTAGTACTTTTGGAAGATAAGACTAGAGAATGTGTAAAACTACAACTCCTATAATTCCATAGCATTGAGTCATGGCAGTTAGAATGGTTTCAAACTGTAGATACACCCTTAAGCATCCAATTAATCTTTCTAGGGAGAGCATTTTAGTAGCAGAGGGTTACAACTAAAAAGTCTCTTTTATTGAATTATAGAGTTGGAAGGGACCACATGGGCCATCTAGTCCAACCCCTGCCATGCAGGAAAAGCACAATCAAAGTATCCATGACAGATGGCCATCCAGCCGCTGTTTAAAAGTTTCCAAGGAAGGAGCTTCCACCACATGCCGAGGCAGAGAGTTCTGTTGTTGAACAGCTCGTATGATCAGAAATGTTCAGGTGGAATCTCCTTTCCTATAATTTGAACCCATTGCTCCAAGTCCTAGTTTCAAGGACAGCAGAAAACAAATCTTCTCCCTCTTCCTTGTGACACCTTTTCACACATTTATACATGGCTATCATATCTCCTCTCAACCTTCTCTTCTGCAGGCTAAACACTCCCCATAGGGCATGGTCTCTAGACCTTTGATCATTTCAGTTGCCCTTTTCTGGACACCAGTTTTTCAATATCTCTTTTGAACTGTGGTGCCCAGAATTACACACAGTATTCCAAGTGTGGCCTAACCAAAACAGAATACAAAGGCACCATAATAATAAAATAATAAAACTTTTTTATATATACCGCCTGTCTCCTCAAGGGACTTAGGGCAGTTTCCAACATAGCAAGGAAACCATACAACTTAAAACCATACAACAAGTAGACATAATACAATAATGAACATAAGTACACAAAATATACAAATCAATTAATCACCATGACTTCCCTCTACCTAGACACTATACTCCTTTTGATGTAGCCCAAAATCCCATTGCCTTTTTTAGCTGCTGCATCACATTGTTGACTCATGTTCAACTTGTTGTCCACAAAGACATCCAGATCTTTTTCAAATATACTGTTGTCGAGCCAGGCATCATCCATCCTGTGTCTTTGCATTGCATTTTTTCTGCCTAAGTGAAGTATCTTATATTTGTCCTTGTTCAAATTCATTTTGTTATTTTTGGCCCGGCCCTCTAATCTGTTAAGGTCATTTAGAATTCTGATCCTGTCCTCTGGAATATTAGCCATCCCTCCTAGTTTGGTGTCATCTGAAAACTTGATAAGCACGCCCTCTAAAACTTCATCCAAGTCATTTACAAAGATATTGAACAGTATTGGGCCCAGGATCAAATCCTGTGGCACTCCACTAGTCACTTCTTTCCAGGATGAAGAGCAACCATTGGTAAGTACCTTTTAAGTTAGGCCGCTTAACCAATTTCAGATCCACTTAATAGTAGTGTTGCCTAGCCCACATTTGACTAGTTTGCTTGAAAGAAAGGCATGGGGAACTTTGTCGAAGGCCTTACTGAAATTGAGATATGATACATCTACAGCATTCCCTGCATCTACCAAGCTTGTAACTCTATCAAAAAAAAAAGAAAGAGATAAGGTTAGTCTGGCATGACTTGTTTTTGAGGAATCCATGTTGACTTTTAGTAATCACAGCATTCCTATCTAAGCGACTGTAGACTGCCCCTTTAATGATCTGCTCCAGAATCTTTCCTGATATTGATGTCAGGCTGTCTGGACGGTAATTGTTTGGGTCTTCTTTTTCCTCTTCTTGAGGATAGGGACAGTACATTTCCCCTCTTCCAGTCTGCTGGGACTTCTATTCTCCACAGATTCTCAAAGATTATTGTTTTGGGTTGCATTTCCCCTAGTACCTCATCCACTCTGTATTGCTCAGGTTGAACACCAATCTCCTTTTGGGAGAAGACTGAGGCAAAGAAGGCAGCTCTGCCTTTTCCCTATCCCCTGTTAGGATTTCACTACCTTCTCCATGCAGAGGCCCTACCATTTCCTTTTTCTTCTTTTTTATACTGACTTAACCAAAGAACATTTTTACTGATTTTGATCTCTCTGGCAAGCCTGAGTTCATTTTGTGTGTTAGCTTTAAGAACCTTTCCCCCTATATGTTGCTTATTTGTTTGAATTCCTCTTTGGTGAACTCCTCCCTTTTCCAATTTTTGTGCATGTCTTTTTTAAATCTTAGCTCAGTTAAACGTTTTTTGGACATCCATTCTGGTTGTTTTACACTTCTCCTATTTTTTTTTCCCTTGCTGGCACTGATTGCAATTGTGCCTTCAGTATCTTGCTTTTAAGAAACTCACATCCATCATTAACTTCCTTCTCTTTTAGTATTCTTGTCCATGGATTCACTCTCAGTATTTCATCAAATTTCCTGAAGTCAGCCTTCCTAAAGTCTAGAATACATGTTTGACTTGTCTTAGTTTCCTGTATTGGATTCAGAATAGCAGATCCCCTTGTTGCCTCTTCTCCCTTCTGGACAATAAATTGTCTGTTAGGCAATGAGGAATTTGTTAGACTTTGCACTCTTGGCAAAGTTTGTTTCCCAACATATATCAGAGTGGTTGAAGTCCTCAATTATTACTATATCTCTTCTTTCTGCAAGTTTGATCATATGGTCAAGGAAGGCTTCATCCAGTTCTTCTGTCTGGCTTGTGCAAAGACATCTAAGCCCGTGGAACATTCCCCCTAGCTGTTTATTTGAGATTATTGTCCCCTCACTGCTTGGTACTTGTGTTTGTCCAAACCTCTCTTTAGCCTTTTGTCTGTTCACTCTGGGCCTTGATAAACTACTGTTCCCAAGCATAATGTCACTCTCCTCCATGCAACCTAGTTTAAAGTCCGCCTGATCAGGATTACCAATCTCTGAGCAAAAACAATCCTTCCTACTTCTGTGAGGTGTAGCTTATCCCGTGCCGGTAGGCCATCTTTCTGGAAGAGCAGACCATGGTCCAGGAAGCCAAATAGTTCTTCCTGACACCATCTGTGAAGCCAGTTATTCACCTCTACTATTTTTCTCACTCTTCACAGGCCATGTTGTAAAATGGGGAGGAGATGAAAAGACCACCTGTACATTAAGATCTTTTAGCTTTCTTCCGAGAGCTTCAAAATCCTTTCTGATCTTTTGAAGACTATGCTTTACTGTATTGTTGGTTCCTACATGAACCAACATGAACCATCATCATAGTCAACCTCTGCACTTTGGCTTCAAAAATACTGCCAAATCTGGTTTTATATCCAAGATTATTCTGGTTTTGAAATGAAAACTGAGATCCTAAATGACTGGAACTGCACATCCAACAGGACATAGGATTCGAATGCTGGAGAAATGGGACAGATCACATGCCAAAATATTGTGTTTCCACTTATGGATCTGTAGATGCTTGTAGCATGTAAAAATCCTACCTTACATGTAACTTTCAAAGTCCTTCATTATTTCAGTGACAAACTTTCCATGGAATCATTCTTAAATGCTTAAAGCATTCAGTAAGTGCTCCCTCCCCTGTTTAGGTTTTAAGTTCACCCTCATATGAGTGAGCAAAATGGGGTCCATAGTAATGCTGCAATTACACTTGTTTGGAGATAAATTTGCTTTGATTAGGACCTGAAGTCCATGAGACAACTCCAGAGTAAATGATGTCCTCTAAGAATTGTGTTCAGGTATTTGAAAGGGCATCGAAGCAGTAATTTCAAACAGCCTTGTTTAGTGCACTGTATGCAAACAAGAATTAAATTCCATGAAATGTTCATGACACTAGAAATGGCTGGCAAGTGCATGTTATGCATGTTAAGTGCCAAAAAGGAGGAAAGAAAGAGAGCTCTCCTTACATGATGGCTGTTGCTTGGCAACCTAGGTGAGAGATACAACTCCCTTCCTCCTCTCACCACCATCTATTCTTACACCCTTCCTCTTCAAAGCCAAGAAGAGTCTTCTGTGGTGTTGAGGGCAGTGAAAGAGGGCAGGCTCTGCCAGACTTTACTGAATATGCCTACCTGCAGTAATTATATGCCCAACCTAGTCATTCTGTAAACAAACAGAACACTTATACTTATGGTCTGAGAAACCGAGTATGACTCAAATATTTTCCCATCTTGATTGCCTCCACCTCTGAAAAGCTATAGCTCCAGTTTCTGAAATGTTACTGTGTTCTTTTGGCATTTCATAGAACTGGAGATATTCACCAGTTGGGCCAAGCCTTTCCAATAGCTCACTTTGCATCTGTTAAAAAAAGGGAGGAATGATTGAAGACACATTTCCAAATGTGTCTGGTCATCCATGATGTTAGTTTTGAATCTACCCGTATTTAATGTTTGCTAAGTACATAAGTACATTTCTTCAATTTAAAGACACACTTTTTCCTATATAAATGGCATGCAATTTAGAATCACAGGTTTATTTTATATCTTTTTGTTGGCAGTGGTGGTACTGAATTTGAGGTGCATCTTACAATCGATGGCACCTGGCAATTGGAGAAATAAAATAATAATGCTTAGATAGGGAAAAATGTGAATCATTTTTTCAAAGTAAACACATTGAACTTTGCAACTTACTTGTGCATATGCATGCCTAAGGCATTCTAGCAGCACCAGAGCCTGTTTGATCTAAGATGTTAAGCAGTGTTGTCCCTGGTTAGTAACTGAATACGAAGGAATTGGCAAGATCACATTTGAGTATTCTCTGTCTAAGAAACCCCTATGAAAGTCACGCAGTTGCCATAGGTCAACAGGAAACTTTAAGACATATGCAAACACATGTGATGAAGACTGGATATTATGTCAGTCTTGATTGTAGAAGAAGTCATTTTATGAAGAGAAAATGTTGACTTTTCCCATTTTATTCTATTACGAAAGGGAAAGTGATCCTCCCTTCTCAAATCTTGTCAATAGCTGGGGCTATGGCAGATTTCTTGCCTGTTATTTCCTTTGCTTTCCAACCTGTACAATAGGGATATTGATATCTTGAAAGTTATTTGCAGAAGTAGCAAAACGGGCAGTGAAAAAGCACAGCACAGCTAAGGCTTTACTGGGCTGTAAAACCAATGTGCCAGATCTCCCTTTGTAACGTGGCAACCAAATCTCCTGCAGCAATGCTAGCTTTCCTAATCTGTATGCTTTGTCACAGCCTCACACCATCCACTGGGTGAGCACCATGGCAACACCATGGTCTTTAAACACAGGAGTTTGTGCTGTGATCACAAACAGCATTAGGCAATTTAATTAAGAAGCTGGCAACAACAACAAAAATAAAGTTGTCACTTTCGAGGCATTTTATTAAATTCCATTGCACTATGAATCCTTGTAATCTCACTGTTTTGTTTAAAAGCAGAAATGGCTACGCCTCTTTCATCCATATCCCTTTCTGTAATGTTTCAAAGAAACCAAAGAGGGGAGAGGAGGGGCTTGGGACATCCTCATAGAATCAGTCAGTGCAGTGGCAATTTGATGATACCACTCTGCTTGGAGCTGGTTGTTAAGAACAACAATGACTCTGTTCCAATTAGCAATAATGACTTCCTTTTTCATTTCAGAAAATTCTCATAACTTGCAACCACACAAAATATAGAGCCAGAAGGAAGAATGGGAGGAGCTATATCTAGAAAAATTATCAAAAATACCCACCTAGAAGAAGAGTTAGCTTTCATTTCACTCCTCCTTGGAAAGAGAACTTGGGAATGCTCTTTTCTAGGTTGGTGTGAGGGTTGGAATGCACCTTCCCAGATCTCTTTTGAGTTGTTTGGTTTTTGACCACTCAAGCTTTACATTATATAATGTAAGTATACATTATATACACAGAGAGGATTAATGACTTAAATACAAGGGGAGTGTAAAGAAGAAAACAATAAAAAATAAAATTTAAAAATAGTTTCATGCAAAGCCCAAAAACAAACATTAGAATTGAAGGAAAGAAATTTTTTTGTTAAGCAATGGTTTTCTGCAATATTAATTCTATATTAGGAAAATTAGTGGTGAGGGAATTCTTATGTCTATGAGAAAGTTTGCTGGCATTTCCAGGTTTTAATCCCCTCCCTGAGTATGTCGAGGTGAGAGGTGAACTGTTGAATGCAACGTGAGCTTATTGCATATGATTGAAAATATATGGACATGAATCCCAAATGCCAGAGTCCTATCTCCCTTTCATGCTCTTCATCAAACAAGTCTAGCCAGATAGTAAAAGTGACTAAACATAATTGAGTAAGTGAGCAACAGATGGATAAAAGCTTTCTGCTACTTGCAATAGTGTGGGAGGACAAGGGCTGTGATCATTGGTATAAGATTAAGGGCACAATAATTATAGCTAGCAGCCGGGGAAGGGGGGAGGCACTGCTGCTATGCCAAAGAAAAGCCACCCAATCTTATATGTGATAAGTCCATGGTGATGAGAGGAAAGAAACCATCAGAAAATACAAGTCATACCTGTCCATGACATTCCTGGAAGAAGGCTTTGTATCCATCAATTGGAGGCTCTTCACCAAGAAGGAAAACTTCTTGAAACATGTACAATTCTGGTGTAAAATTGTAGCCATAGTCAAGGATCAATTCCCTACTATTCAGGGCTCAGTGTCTCTGTGATGCCGGCATACTGCCACCACGGAGCCCAGCAAAGCCCTACTGGAAGTATCATCTGATGGGCTCTGGTGGACTCTATGCCTACAGTGTGCCTGCAGGACAAAGAAGCAGAGACAAGACACTTCTCAGCCTCCATATGATGAGGTATGCATGCAGAGCCGGTCCAACAATGAGGCGAATTAAGCGGTCGCTTCAGACGCAAAACATACGGGGGCGCAGTCGAGACTGCTTTTCTGTTGATTTGTTGTAAAACATGATGTTTTGGTGCTTAATTTGTAAAATCTTAATGTAATTTGATGTTTAATAGGCTTTTCCTTAATTCCTCCTTATTATCCAACATTTTTGCTTATCCAACGCTTTTATTTTTCAGTGATTGGTTTGGGGGGGAGCGCCAAAATTCTGTTCGCCTACACTTGAAAAATACCTAGGCCGGCTCTGTATGCATGGTCCTCTCTGATCAACATTAATGATAATAATAATAATAATAATAATAATAATAATAATAATAATAATAATAATCCCCCCCGCAGGTGCCACCTTGGTGGGGGGGCTTAACTGCTCCAATGATGACTGAGGGCTGTGCTGGTGGTAGTGTAACTACCGGCAGGTCCAACCAAGCCAGAGAGGCCTCATCTGAGGAGCAAAACTAAGAGTACCTAACCCATTAGCATTATGGAGAATCAAACCAAAACAAAGTCTATACTGACTCAGTCGTCACCCAGGATAAAAAGGAACACGGTGGATGCTGCTGATTCTGGACATCCATCGACAAGTGGGCTACGGAATCAAAATACAAATGAACAGTCACAGAAATGGCAGAAATATACAATGCCAGAAAACCGCACAGTTATGAAATGCTATTACAACTCTGAACCTCAAAAGCACAGCTACCAAAAAAGGATGCATCAGCTATGGAAACAAGAGTACCCTGACTCACAGATAACAGAACTCCGACTGGCTGACCAACGAAGACATAATCAGAAACAAAGTGTTCAGTGAAGTTGAACTCGAAGAAATCCAGAAAATCTGCAAAGCAAATTACCATCAGACTACAGCACAGACAGCAGCAGAGACTCCAGCAACACTTGGAATGGTGGAACAGATTGAACCAGAAGAAAGTGTGGAGCTTTTGCAAGAATTTGAAGAACCAGCACTTGAAACACCTGTTGAACGACCAGGAACCTTGACAGCAAGACAACGAGAGCTCAAGGATAAGATCATGGCTCATGCTGCAGCAAATGCAATAAGAAAGTGGCTCCCAACTCTAAAAACAGTGCCCAAGAAACACCTGGCGCCTCTCATGAAAGATGTGAATACAGTATTCTCCACTGTCCAAATAACATCAATTGAACAAACAAACCAATATGCCTACAGTGCAGCAGTGATAGTAACAGAAGAGCTTGGGCTCCTACAACCAAGGCAGCCTCAAAGAAAATCGACTGGAAAACCAAAGTGGAAGGTCAGGCTAGAGTTGAAAATCAAGAAACTTAGATCAAATGCAAGTAACGTGAAAAATATGAAAGAGAGGAAACTGAAGAATAACAAAATCAAGCAATACCTGATCATAAAGTACTGGCTGAACACCAGAAAAATTGAAGAAGCTTTGGAAATTGTGAAAGAACAAATTACAGCAACAGCCAGAAAAATTGAAAGATATGAAGCCAGAATCATCCAGTACAGACAAAATCAACTGTTTCAATCAGACCAAAGATGGTTCTACCAGAATCTGAACCAAACAACAGACACAGTAACCATAAAGCCAGAGAAAACTGCAACAACGAAGTTCTGGAAAGAGCTTTGGGAAAATAATAATAGCTACAACAAAAACGCTGGGTGGATAAAGGAGTCTGAAGGAAAATTCTCACAGAACAAAATGGAACAGATGGAAGTAACAACTGAAATGTTCAGCAAACGAGTGCAAAAAGTCAAGAACTGGACATCGCCTGGTAGTGATCTACTTCATGGATTTTGGCTCAAACATCTGATTAGTTTGCATGGAAAAATGGCCCAACAATTCAATGAGATGCTGCAGAAAGGAAGTATCAGTGAATGGTTAACAACTGGAAGAACATACCTGATACAAAAGGATCCAGCAAAAGGAGCAGCACCAGGAAACTACAGGCCAATAACGTGTCTGCCCACTGTGTTTAAACTACTGACTGGGATCATAGCTGACAAAATTCAAGATTATCTCAAAGAAAAAAACATCTTGCCAGATGAACAGAAAGGCAACAAACTGAAAAGTAGGGGCACAAAAGACCAGTTATTAATTGACAAAATGATTCTGGAGAACTGTAAAAGCTGAAAAGCTAATATTCACATGTCGTGGATTGACTACAAAAAGGCCTTTGACTCACTCCCACACAGCTGGATCATCAAGTGCCTGGAAGCCATCGGATTAGTAAAAATGTTGGCACCTTCATTGAAAACATGATGGAGCACTGGAAAACTGAACTGTTTGTTGGAAATGAAAGCTATGGACTTGTCAACATCAGAAGAGGAATTTTCCAGAGAGACTCATTGTCCCCTCTGCTTTTCATTATTTTCATGCCATGATCCCTCTGTCAACAATCTTACAAAAAACAAATCTCGGCTATCAAACATCTAAGAAATCTCTCAAAATTTCGCATCTGACATACATGGATGACCTGAAGCTGTATGGGAAAACGGAAACTGAAATCCAGTCTCTGACTAACACTGTCCGAATTTTTAGCACTGATATCAGTTTGGAGTTTGGTTTGGACAAATGTTCGACAGTGGCATTGAAGAAAGGAAAAATCATTGAAAGTGAGGGCATAAATATGCCTAATGGCTAAACAATAAAGTGTCACCAGCCAGAGGCCTATAAATATCTGGGTATACTACAACATCAAGCATGAACATGTGAAAACTGTGGTCAGCAAAGAATACACACAAAGGGTCAGAAAAATTCTCAAAAGCAAGCTCAATGGAGGCAACACCATCAAGGCCATAAACACCTGGGCCATACCTGTCATAAGGTATACTGCTGGCATTATAAAATGGACACAGGCGGAACTGGACAATTTGGACAGAAAAACAAGAAAACTCATGACCATTCATCATTCACTGTACCCTCGCAGTGATGTTGACCGGCTATATCTGCCTAGAAGATCAGGTGGCAGAGGACTCTTACAAGTAAAAGAAGGAGTCAAAGAAGAAGAACATGCCCTGGCAGAATATGTAAATCAAAGTGAAGAACCTGCTTTGATTGAAGTCAAAAATCAGAAACTCCTCAAAGCACAGCAGACAAAAAACCAGTACAAGAAAACCGCACTACAAACTAGAGCTGACAGCTGGCACAACAAAACATTGCATGGAAAGTTCCTTGACAAAATTGAAGGAAAAGCTGATAAGGAGAAGACCTGGCTCTGGCTCACAAATGGGACCCTGAAGAAGGAGACAGAAGGCCTGATCCTTGCAGCCCAGGAGCAAGCCATCAGAACAAATGCAATTAAGGCCAAAAAAATCAGCTGATGACCCAAAATGCAGACTGTGCAAGGAAGCTGACAAAACCATTGATCATATCCTCAGCTGCTGTAAGAAAATCACACAGACAGACTACAAACAGAGGCACAACTATGTGGCCCAAATGATTCATTGGAACTTATGCCTCAAGTACCATGTCCCAGCAGCAAAGAACTGGTGGGGTTACAAACCTGCAAAAGTATTGGAAAAGGAGCACGCAAAGATACTGTGGGACTTCCGAATCCAGAATGACAAAGTTCTGGAACACAATACACCAGATATCACAGTTGTAGAAAAGAAAAACGTTTGGATCATTGATTTTGCTATCCCAGGTGACAGTCGCATTGATGAAAAACAACAGGAAAAACTCAGCTGTTATCAG
This sequence comes from Anolis carolinensis, assembly GCF_035594765.1. Classification (NCBI taxonomy): domain Eukaryota; kingdom Metazoa; phylum Chordata; class Lepidosauria; order Squamata; family Anolidae; genus Anolis; species Anolis carolinensis. The sequence continues at coordinate 198,201,656 of NC_085844.1, forward strand.
GACCGCTTCAAAGACTCTGGCAGAAACTAGTACAGGTGGTCCCGGTGGTGATCGGCACATTGGGTGCCGTGCCAAAAGATCTCAGCCAGCATTTGGAAACAATAGACATTGACAAAATTACGATCTGCCAACTGCAAAAGGCCACCCTACTGGGATCTGCACGCATCATCCAAAAGTACATCACATAGTCCTAGACACTTGGGAAGTGTTCGACTTGTGATTTTGTGATACGAAATCCAGCATATCTATCTTGTTTGCTGTGTCATAATAATAATAATAATAATAATAATAATAATAATAATAATAATAATAATTTATTCATACCTATCTCCCATAGGGACTTGGGGTGGCTCACAAATAGCACACAATGGTACCACATAACATATAAAACACAATATATCAATATTAAAACATTAAGGATGGAAGTAATATTTAAACATTTCTGAAAAACCATCAAGAATATTTTTTTTCAATCATTGAGAAATGCCGGCAAGATGAATTCTGTGTTATAAGAATCTTTACAATTTGAGACTATTTAGTGCAAAATGCACAAGCAGTTGTTTTGGACAGAAAATAACTTCTCTGCATGGAAATATGATTTCCTGCAAAGAAAACAGGCTTTCTGCATGGAGATATTATTTTCTTCACAGAAAAAACAATGTTACATACAAAAAATGATTTCCTCCCACGCAAAACAATCACATGCAATTTTTAAATAGAAAAATCTGAAATTGTGAATAGGCTTCCAAAACTGAGGGTAATATACTCACATTTTACTTGTAGGCTCTCCATAGATGATGAGCTAATGTGGACTTCTGATCTGAACACACATTAGATTCCTTTCACTTTTACAAAGAGTATATTCACGCTTCAGATTTAGGATCAAGACAAGATTACAGCCTAAACATTATAAATTCATCCTTATTTTCAACATAGTGTAGTATTGTAAGATGATTTTTAGAGTGATCTGGGTAACATGTCTTTGAAGGCGTTCTGAACTGGGTTTCCCGGCAGTTGAATATATAAGGGCAATTTTCTTGTCTCACTTCACCAAAGCTCCACAAAGTGCCTTTCTAGTCCTCTACTGCAGGGGTCCCCAAACTTTTTAAACAGGGGGCCAGTTCATGGTCCCTCAGATTGTTGGAGGGCCGGACTATAAAAAAAACTATGAACAAATTCCTATGCAGTGCACACTGCACATATCTTATTTTGAAGTAAAAAAAACAAACTAGGAATAAATACAGCCTCCATGTTAATCATAATCATAATAAAAATAATAAAGAGGGTTGGAAGAGACCCCTTGGGCCATTTAGTTCAACCACCTTCTGCCTTTGTGCACCAAAAGTACTAGCAAAGCACCCCTTAAAAATTAATTATTAAATAATAATTAAAATACCATTATAAACAAGTAAAGCTTTGGAAGGCATGCACCAGGCAAGGGAAGAGACAGGAAAGGTGTCCTCCTTTCCCTCCTACCCCGCACCGCATGCACCTTCCTCGGAGGAGGAGGAGAGAGCTGCCACCTCAGGGGCCGGATAAATTGCTTCAATGGGCCGCATGTGGCCCCCGGGCCTTAGTTTGGGGACCCCTGCTCTACAGTATGCCCCTGAATACAATATAACATTGGCCCTCCTTTGCATTTTTATACTAAGCTTTCACAGAATACATATTGCACAACTCACAGACCTCCTGCTGATTCCCAAAATAAGCTTTAGCCATGTAAAGTTCCATCCTGACAGCTATGAAACCTGGACTATAGAGTTTTGACATTTGTCTGTGGAACTAGGATGGCCTGGGACATGAGGGCAATTTAAAATAAGAATATTCTACTACACTATTTCTATTGAAAACCATGACTTTTAAGCATCACGTCCAAAGCTGAGCTGGTTATATGAATGCCAAGGTCAAGAAATGGAGTTAGCAGAGCTTGGCTTTTGACATTCACTCATAACTGCAGGTCCAGGCTTTGATCTATGCTGTCTAGCAAGGGTTGTTGGAGTCATGTGAATTTGCCTGAAGCTCTTCTGATCTCGATGAAAACCTGTTTCCAAGTAAATATGCAAAAGGGTACAGGCTTAATGGAGCTGCCGTGGCAACTGCAGATTCATAGCTGAGTTCAGCTTTTTTCATTTATAATATTAACTTAATGAAGGAGACTGTATTCAGCTAGACTTCTAGCTGTTACAGCTGCCTGAGAAATGAATGTGCAATCACAATGAGGTTGACAGTACTAATAGATGGATGTGCTGAGTGTCAAGGTTTCATTAGTCAGCAGAGCGACCACTGTAACAATACTGACCCTTCCTTACCTGAATTAGATTTGGTTTTAGTGTTGCTCAAGTTGCAAATAGATAGACCCTGTGCTGTTACAGTAAGGGGAAACAATTGCAGACATAAATAGGGATCCATACATGACTTATGTGAGTGAGGGTATTCCAGCCAAGGCAGGTATATTCCCAAATTCCTAGACCTGAGAACCACAAATCCACAAACTCTCCATCTTATCAGGATCCACCTTCAGTTTACTGACCCTTATCCAGACTATTATAGTATTTCGGTACAAGTCTAACACCTGCACAGCCCCAATTGACTCTAGTGACAAGAAGTAGAGCTGAATCTCATCAGCATACTAATAGCATCCAACCCCAAATCGAAACTCACTAACAGTCGCCAACCATAGTAACCATGGTATTATTAGCTACTCCTACTGGATGAAATCTAGGATTGTCCAGGAAGATCAGTATTCAAAGTGGCAGTTAGACATGGGGCTCAATCTATGCCTTGCGATAACAATTCTCTTTTAGTTTATCCTACCCTGCAGGGTTGTTATGGTATAATTCATTATGTAATTCATTAAGTTTATATTAGAGGTGGTGAAGGATTTCCATGGTTATCATTTAGGAATTGAAATGTTGAAATTGCCATTCATAAATACCAAGAGATCTAGAAGCAAATTACACCAATAGATCAGTGTTTCTCCACCAGTGGGTCCCCAGATGTTTTGGCCTTCAACTCCCAGAAATCCTAACAGCTGGTAAACTGGCTGGGATTTGTAGGAGTTGTAGGTCAAAACACCTGGGGACCCACAGATTGAGAACCACTGCAATAGAACTGTATTTAGATTTCATTGCTTTATATCTTTGCTTGATCTTGGGAGTGGAGTGTTTACTGTTTTGTATTTCCACAATCTCCTAGCCATCTTGGCAACTGGTCATGCTGTGGTGTGTGTGTGTTTGTGTGTGTGTGTGAGAAAGAGTTGTAGTCCCCAAAAGAAACTTTTCCAAGTGGTGCTCTGGAGCATCCTTCCCTCAGCATTAGCTGCAAACATTCTTCCATACATTTGGCCACTCTATTCCTTTAGGGAAAATGCCCTGCTCAGCATCATTGGTCTCTGGTTTGGGTGTTTGAGGTTTTATGCTGATTTTGATGTTTTTGTTTTGATATTGGTACTGTGTTTTTATGCCTTAAAAATTTGAAGTCAGTACATGTTTGGGAGATGAACTTTGGGGACTCTCCCAATTTGGGGAAGAGAAAGGTAGGACAGTAATACAAAAGTTGTGAGCATGCATTCTGCATGTGCCATCATATTTCTATGCATGCTTCATTCATGTGCATTTTTGCAACTTCAGAACTGGTACCTTTTAGTATTCTGCTTTGACTGATTTCTTTTTCCCAAATGGAAAAAGTATGTGCCAGAGTGCCTGCTGGGTCTAACCTGACTTAAAAGAAAGCAAGAGTAAATAGGCTGAAAGCATACATTTACATACTTTTTATGTTTGAGCCCTATTTGTTTTAAACACTTAATGTCTTGCCATTTTTTCATTACATCTCCTGAACTTGATACCGTGTGATGCTCTTTGTTGGTCTCTGTTTCTCCATGTAGCAAACCTGATATTACTAATTCTGTTTACTTTAAAGATGCCAAAAAAGGATTTGGGAGTTGGGGGGGGGGGGGGCTGTTCAGAAAACAGCCACAACTGGCTGTACCTAGGTATCTTGTGGAATTCTTAAACAGTCAGCAAGTACAACCAGCATCTGGATTGACTGATTTGTTGTCTCTTGGCCTTTCTTTAAGTGTTGTTGTTATTGCTGCTGCTATTCTTCATGCTCTTGCCCCTTCCCCCCCTCCCCCCCTCCCCTCATCACCACCATCAAAGGACTGATAAATATTTTATTTGCTTTTGGTAATCTTGGAAATCTCACCAACCATTTAATATATTTCATACTCAGGGCCCTTCTAGACTATACCAAAATTCAGGAGGAAGCAGATTAAAATAATCCACTTTTCCCTGGATTTGAGTCTCTACCCTGCATCCAAAGCTCAGGCTTTCCCTTGGCAGATGGCATCCATCCCCCTCTAGTCCCCCATTTGAGCCCCAAAATTTACCGTAGAGGCTTGCCTCTCCCTACAGTCCTCCTGGCAGGAGAAATGGTGCATCAGGAGGGGAGAGGGGGAAAATCCCTTCCTAACCCCCCACCTTCTGACATGCCATTTTTCACACCAGGAGGACTGTAGGGAGAGGCTTGTGTTGCCCGGTAAGCCTCTCTGGTAAGTTTTAGGGCCCAAATGAGGGGATGGGTGTGAGGGAGTGGGTGCCATCCCACTCCTCCAGGCTTTTTGGACACGAAGAAGTGGTATGGCTGTGGAGAATGACCCCTGGGACTGCAGACGCAGTCCAGAAAGTCAGTCCCCACAGGCCCAGCAAATCTGGGCCTTTCAGTATTTGTTGAGGTTTTTAATTCATGCAGAGTAAACCAGTAGAACCCAATTAACTCCACATTAATTCATCTTTACTGGAAACATTGTTTGGATGCCTTCGGTAAAAGCAAGACAGGTCTCGCATGAAAGGCCTGTTTGGAAGAACCTTTAGTCAACAAGGCTATCTGGTACCCATAGACTACTAAGGAAATGGAAAGGCTAGAGGTGGAGATGATCAACAAAGAAAGTATGATTTCATTTTGGAGAGGAAATTACTAAGCAGCAGCAGCAGCAGAAAAAAGCTATCATGGGGTACATCTACACTGTAGAATTAGTGCAGTTTGATACCACTTTTAATTGCCATGGCCCAATACTACAGAATCCTAGGATTTCTAATATGGTGAGGCACCAACACACTTTGACATAGAAGGCCAAAGAACTTGTAAAACTACAACTGCTGCAATTCCATAGCATTGAGCCAGGGCAGTTAAAGAGGTGTCAAACAGTATTAATTCTACAGCATAGATGCACCCTAAGATGGAGCAAAGTTGTTTCTAATATTCACCATGATGCTTGGCAGTAAAAACTGTACATGGCCATAGTTCTGTTGGAGCTTTATGATAAAGGTTATATGGGTGGGTCAAGTTTTAACCAAGCTTAGGAATTGCTCTGCTACAACCCAAATAGTCAGTGATTGGCAATGGGAAAGCTCCCTTGTGCTTGCTGGCTAACCTCTGTCTTCCTCCAGCAGCAAATTCTACAGTGACAACACTTTATGCTTTTCCAGCTTTATACAGATTCTCAGCCATACTGTCTTCCTAGTTCCCACTTCTTGGTTGGCAAAATGAGCACAATCATGCACTTATTTATCTGCATTGTTTTCTGGTTCATGATAACTGCACTGGATTGTTTCTATAATTTTATGCCTTCTAGTTGTGGAAGGCATAAAATCAGGACCCTTATTGTAGTTCCCTGAAATCTGGGGAAGTCTCTCCCAAAAGATACCTATCATATTCCACCAAATGTAATGTAACATCTTATTTATTCCAAATAGTGTTGTGCGCAGTATTTGTTTCATCTGTTTCATTTATGTATTCATTTCATATCATCCATTTGGATGCACGAAATGAAAGACGCCATTTTTGGACAAAACAAAAGGCAACACGAAAGAGAAAGCTGCACAGACGCTGTGCTTTGCTTTCATTTTTGAGCCATGTGGCATCTACTCCTGCAAACCTCTTCCTCATGTGTCAGAGGATGAGATGGCAGGAGGTGATCCTTGGCTAATGGGAGGCCAAGGAAACAGTGACATGGACTGGACAGGGAGGGTATATTGGGGGGGACTGCCTCTAAAGCGATGGCCATTGCTGTCACGTCCTTTCCTGCTGCTGCTTCTGGGTGCTGGTGAGCTGGCTGCCTTGCCCTGGTGAGGGCACTGGGCATAGATTTGGGTTTTATTTTTGCCTGGCTGCTTAGCATATTTTTTTAAAAAAAATCTTTGAAGGGAAGGGGCTGGGATTTTTGAAGTGGTAGGGATAGATTTGGCTGGGCAGCGCATGTGGGGCTTTTCATCTTTATTATTTGTGTAAAACCCCCTTCTTCCTCCTATTGGTTTTTTTTTAAAAAAAGAAATATTCTTCAAAGGAAAGAAATTGTTGGGCTTCCCTTCTCTGCTTAGAAATCAAGCCTCTCTCTTTCTCTATAGCTGGCCCTTAGAAAAACTACTCTATTATTTCTCCCTATATCTTTGTATTGCCTGTGGCTTGGTCCTCCCTCTCCTTTGGGCTGTATAGAGAAGACATACAATAGGGTAGCCTTATTATTTGTTATAGATTACATATATTTTTGAAAGCAAAGACATTTTTGGGCTCCTGTCTCTATTCAAACCTTCAGTCTCTCTCTAAAACTGTTCTTATGTTCTGAAACAGGTGTGGAGAAATTTCAAACCCCATAAAATTTCCCCATTTTATGGTACAAAACTATCCCAGAAGTAAACATATGAGTGAACTATTCCTGAAGGGCTCTAAAAGCAACAAAATTACAATAACTCATGCCTTTAAATGCTATTGGAATTCCAGTTGTTGCAACTTCTGGTCAAGCTTTGGCCAAAAAGACAAAAACGGATGTCCAATGTAGGTGTCTTTGCCTGCCTTTAAAGGAGACCTAGACACATGGAAACAGATATATGACAGATAAAATATAAATAGATGGTAGATAGATGATAGAAAGATGGATGGACAGACGATACATAAAGCTATCATCTATTGTGTTTTCCTAGTTTACAGAACTGGGAAAATTCACCTGACTCAAACTGGAAGAGAACCCTTTTGGAACTGAGCCCATTTTTATATGTGTGGAATAGCATGACTTGGAGTGATTATGAGAATGTGCTCTTAATATAAGCAGATCCTTATGTGGGGAATGCTGGAGACCTTGTGCCATCTGCTTTTATCTCTTAGTACAAGTCAAAGAAAGACATTGCTTTGTACAGCTGTGAGTTCAGTTGCCCATGCAATGTGTTAGGAAAGCACAAAAATGTTTGAAAATGAGAGAAGCCTCAGATCATTACACATGGATAACCATGTGTGACTCTGTCCATTTTCTGTGCAAAGAATCCTGGGAACCTTTCTTTCTCTTTGGGAACTAAAACCAGGAGACCAGTGTGGGAAAACTGCATTTTTCAGTCTTGCAAAAAGGGAAATGAGGAGATGGAGCAGCAGGTGTCAAATGTGAAAATGTGGGATACCTAATTAGTTAATTGCATAATTAAATAAAAGGTTGGATAATAATAGAGTTCAAAAGACCTGGCTTTTGAATCTCCAGCTTTCACATGTCATCACCAGGCAGCAGGTGAAGGTGCAAATTCTCCAATTTTGATGGGCTCATCTCTGGCAAAAGAAACGAACTGCGTGCAAATCTTCATGCCAGGTAATAGAGCAGCAGCTTGCAAGAGTTTTCAAGGCTTAATTGATTTGTAGCTGCAGCTTGCAAATTCCCTCTTGCAGGCGGGTGGGGGGGGGGTGTGTCTATGTATATATACTAATTTCTTCCTTCCTTGCCAGGGTCACCTTCCACTCTGCTATGCACCCATCGACTGGCCAGAAGCAAGTAGGCAAAATTAAATGCTCCTTAACATCTCACCTAGTTTTGGGAAAAGCACCATTAACTAAGATTTTTGCCTTCATTTCCAAACAAGGAAATATGTTCTCCCTTTTGCTCCTTCCTTCTTTTTTTTCCCTGCATTTGAATGACAAGTTGTGAGCAATTGTTGGTGGTAGTTTATGTATAATGCTTAAGAACATCCATCTGAACCACCTCTAGTCAGCTTCAGGGCTTGGGATGATGCTGAATTGGCAACCATAATGGGCATTTCTTTTTCACTGCATATTAAAATTATACTTTTCCCGTCAGATCTGCCTGTCTTTTAAAATAAATACAATAAAATAAAGAATTAGGCTGCAACAGATTACATCACATTGCGTTTTAAAAGCTTTACAGATGGCTGAGTTCTGATAAGACATGAATTCCAAAGCAGCTTACTTCTGCCACAGAATATAATGCCTGCTTTCTAGTATTGGTGGCACCATGAGGGTTTAGATATTTATAAATGGGAACATAACTAGCAAAAGCCTTCCAATAGAAAGACTGCTGGGCTGGAAAGGAAGCAAGGGCCCTCCTGGGATGCCCTCTTTCCTTCACTGTTGAAAAAAGGAATCTGAAGTGAGGGGAATAAATAGAAAGAAGACAAAGTGCCCTTTCTAAGTTTTACATAGAGATTTTATATCAAGTTCTCTGTGATTTCAACATGATCAATAAGAACAGAAATAGCCAATAGAGGCAGAACTTTGAAAAGTTACTTTTCTAGACTATGGCTCACAGATTCTACCACCTACCCACTTCTACCCACTGGCCATGCTGGCTAGGGAAACTATGCACTGTGGTCCAGAAAGGAAAGTTTTCTAAAGTCTGCCTATCCACCAGTGGTGGCTAGTGGCTTCCAGGTCAACAGGGCAGTAAATCTGCTCTAGATTTTAGCCTGCATTTTAAAGGATCCATTCAAATTGGAGAAAGGAATACCAGTAGATTAAGATATGCTGATCATATCACATTACCTACAGAAAATACCAAAGACTATTGAAGAAGGTGAAGGATGAAAGCATAAAATCAGAATAACAACTGAACATTAAGAAACAAATATTTTGTTGTTTTGAGTATTCAAGTCACTTCTAGTTCATGGTGGCCCTTTCATGGGGTTTTCTTGGCAAGATTTTCTTACACTAGGGTTTCCTTTGCTTTCTTCTGAGGTGGAGAGGCTGTGACTGGCCAAGGTCACCCAATGGATTTCCATGTCTAAGTGGAGATTTGAATCCTGGTCACCAGAATCACAGTTTAACACTCATACCATTACACCACACTTATTCTGTCACAAATAATTTACATACCTTTAAATTTGATGGTGAAGACTTCGGCATTTTTCATACCTTGACAAGTATTAAATAAAATGGAGTCTACAGTCAAGAAATCAGAAAAAAAAGACTAGGACATGAAAAGGCAGCTATGAAGGAATTAAACAAGATCTCCAAGTGTATTACTTAATGTCAAAGTCAAGATTACCTATGCCATCATAGTACCAATGTCTCTCTATGGTTATAAAAAGAAGAAAGCTGATAGGAAGAAAATCAACTCATTTGAAATGTGGTGCTGAAGGAAAATTCTGTCGATGCCATGAATGGTACAAACCCCCAATAAATGGGCCTTAGACCAAATTAAGCCTGAATTGTTCCTAAGATGACTAAACTGCGAATGTCGTACTTTGGACATATCATGAAACAACATTACTCACTAGAAAAGACAATGATGCTTGCTGAGGTAGAAAACAATAGAAAAAGATGAAGATTGTATTACAGATGGATAGATTTAATCAAGGAAGCCACAACTTTGGACCTCATCACATGGGCTTTTTGCCCATCCTAGGATGCTGCCAAGACACAGCCAGGATGGAGCCCATCACATGATGCAAGGCTACTTGTGGCAGGGCTCCATGCCAGCTTTGTGCACACTGCGTCTTGGCAGCATGCTAAGCAGCAGCCCCGAGAACTCATGTTCCCATAGAGTAAGTTGGAGACAGCACAAGATCAAGCTAAGGACAGATGGATTTCCAACACTGCCCCACAGATTCGTCCCACTGCCCACAAATTCCCCTGCTGTCCTCCTGCTTAAGGGCCTCTATATCATGAGGTCCTTTAAGTCCTCAAGACCTGAACAGGGCAAGTGATGACTGGGGATCTTGATGGTCTCTAATTTATAATTGTTGTGTGCCTTCAAGTCATTTCTTAATTATGAAGAACCCAAACTGATCTTATCCTGAAATTATCTTGGCAAGTCTTGTTCACATAGGGTTTGCCTTTGCTTCCTTCTGAGGATGAGATATTGTGACTTGCCCAAGGTCACCCAGTGTGGATTCAAACCCTAGTCCTTCACTACACCATTTCAGATCAATCTCTCTCATTCATGGGGTTGCCATAAATTGAAGTCAACTTGACAACAGTGTAAAAGAAATTCAAAGTTCTGAACACTGAACCCAAAATGAGTTTAATACCTTGAATAGCTCCAAGACCAGACTGAAATCTGGAACAAATTGGCCACCACAGTGATATTGAAGTTACTAGTACCACTGTACATATTACCATGTTTTTTTAAAAAAATAAAATAAAAGGCAGATTAAAAATTATTATGACCAGATTCTCCTTATGCGTAGCCTTGTGGAAAATGAGTTTCCTGTTTCAGTAGTAATGCCATGACATATGAAATTCGCACTTTAATTCTATGATTCTCTTCCTTCAGTCTTTACTATGATAGATACAGATTTCTATGATGTGCCAAATATGCAACTAATACTTGCAATGGCACCCATGTGGCACCCATGATTGACTGCCAATTGCAAAACTCTAGAAATGCTGGGAGGAAGATATTCTATGTTAATAAAAATGTATAAACGGATGACAACTATATATGAACACAAGCTTTTATCAGAGTACAGGGAAATTTATATTTATAAAGAGAATTATTTCAAAAGAATATGTGGATCAGAACTAAAGCATCATTTCAGGTGTATCCAGAAGGTTTGAAAATATGAAGAATTACATTAAACAAGTTCAGAACTGTACAGCAAGACCTTCAGGAATGTATCTACAGTTCCCAGCTGGACTGTGATTACCTGAAAGTGCCATTAAATTACTTGAGATCAAGTCCTGGCATACCATAGAGTCACCCTGGAAGATCTAGGAATTTGTTAGGGCCTCTAGGGTAACTCTGTGATGTCCCCAAGGGGAAGCATACAATAGAATTGCTTGGAAAAGTGAGCCAGTTCCTAGAGATACCAATTCAAATAATAGAATAATAGAGTTGGAAGAGGCCTCATTGGCCATCTAATCCAACCCCCTACCAAGAAGCAGGAAAATCACATTCAAATCATCCCTGATAGATGGCCATCCAGCCTCTGCTTAAAAGCCTCCAAAAAAGGAGCCTCCACCACACTCTGGGGCAGAGAGTTCCACTGCTGAACAGCTCTCACAGTGAGAAAGTTCTCCCTAATGTTCAGGTGGAATCTCCTTTCCTGTAGTTTGAAGCCATTGTTCCATGTCCTAGTCTCCAGGGCAGCAGAAAACAAGCTTGTTCCCTCTTCCCTATGACTTCTCATCACATATTTATACATGGCTATCATGTGTCCTCTCAGCCTAATCTTCTGCAGGCTAAACATGCCCAGCTCTTTAAGCTGCTCCTGATAGGACTTGTTCTCCAGACTCTTGATCATTTTAGTCGCGCTCCTCTGGGCACAGGTGCTGGTAATGAATTCAGGCATGGTGCTGTGATTATAGGAGTCTTACTGTCCTGTACACTGTAGCTGCTATTTGGTCAGTAGTCAAGTAGTCCATGGGAAAACAAAGCTCCAAATATTTCTGACTACAATTACAAAAGATGGTTGCAACAGATTGGGGATGTCAGTTAAGGGTATCAAATTGTTATTTTGTTTTTATGGTTTGGGTTGAGGGATGAAACCAATGCCAAGATACTTACTTCATGTGTCAAAATGACATGGCTGTACCTTGATGGATAATTCTATTGCCCAAATATCCTGAAGGCACCAGATCTTGGAAACTAAGCTGAATTAGACCTGGTTAGTATTCACATGGGAGACAACAAAGGAATATCAAGGCTATAAGCTATATATCAGAGGAAGGCTATGGCAAACTACCTCTTGTGTATTTATTGCCTTAAAAAAATCATGTCAACAGAAGACTTGAAGCCATGGCCCACACATTTTGATTACTACTATTCCACCTCAGACAGTTAAATAATTTGGACCAGCTTTGTACTACACCAGTATAGAGATTTTCCTAGAAAAGTGCTTTTTGCAAAAAGGAAAATAAAAAATGACAACAACAGGAGAAGACCATATTGATTGAAGCTCTCTGAATTCCTTAAACAGAAAGATTCTGGGAGCTGAAGTTTAAAACACTCCTCCTTGGTAACTTTAGTGGAATTCCTTTACTTTGAATGCTAAACCTAACCCCCTCCTTGCTGTTTTTAACTGAAAAACTTAACATTGTTTCAAATTGCATGAATTAAATTGTTTTTCATGCTTTTGGTTGTTTTTACTTATTTTTGAGAAATGTATAAACTGTACCATTAACAAAATGTATTTAAAACTGCAGCTGTGAAAATAACTATTTGGGAGGCTTCAGAAATACAGCCATATGAAATTATCCTTAGATACTGGGGATAGGGGAAATGGTGCCCTTTAACTAAAGGGGGAAAGGTGGGAAGGAAATATTTGGATAATTATCTGCAAAATGTCATAGGCAAAGAGAAATCTTATAAATTTTGTTGGAAAACTTAGGAAATACTCTTTGACGTTCACCTATCAGAGAAAATGTGGTGATCCTCTGCCTTAATGGAAATAGGCAGAGAGGTTGCTGAGGGAAAACTGGAGAATGAACAAGATGATCAGTTGTAGTTCTGGAGTCTCATGCAACTAGGTTGCATTGTGGGGATCTGTCTTATAGGAGTATCTGTTTTCCTTTGCTTATTGTCTGCTTGGAAATCTCTAAACAAATATGACAAAGACACTAAAGCTAGACTCTTTTTGATGGTTTACAGCAGCATAAGGCTCTTACGGAACCACAGGGCACTGTTTGCAGTGGCATGCAGCAGTAGCAGGGGTATATAAGAGAAAATCCTCTCATTAGTTCACTTCTATATACAAGACAGATTTATCGTAAGATCCATTTTTCTTTTTCTCGGGAATTTTATAACATTTGTCCAATCAGTCTTATTTTTCCCTTCTCTTATTTTTTGTGTCAAAATGTCCATTTGTATAATGTCCTATATTTTGGTTAGCCAATCTTTCGAATTCGGAGGTTCTTTTCTTTTCCAAACTCTTGCTAAGGTCAGTCTATTTATTCTTATTTATTTACAGCATTTATTTTCTGCCCTTCTCACCCCGAAGGGGACTCAGGGCGGATCACATTACACATATAGGCAAACATTCAATGCCTTTTAACATAGAACAAAGACAAACAAACATAGGCTCCGATCGGGCCTCGAACTCATGACTTCCTGGTCAGAGTGATTCATTGCAGTTAATTGCAGCTGGCTTGCTCTCCTGCCTGCGCCACAGCCTGCCTGCGCCACAGTCTAGCCGCAGTGCTAATGTAAAATAGTATTCTGTCATAATTTTTCTTTAATATTGAGTTTGAGAATCCTAGTAGGTACGTTTCTGGTTTTAATTTGAATTTGGTTCCTATCATCTTTTGTGTCATTTTGTGAATTGTCTTCCAAAATTCTTTGATTTTCCCACATGTCCACCATTGGTGAAAGAAGGTTCATATTTTTTCCCCACTGCCCTGCCAGGAGCTGGCAAATGTCAGGAACTTGCAGCTCCACCTTCTGTCTTAGAAATGATGAATTTATATCCCCCTCATCCTCACTGCTGCAGTGTCTGTGGACATATTAGCACTGCCACTGCACCCATGCCACTAACATTTACCCTGGCATAGCCATTTTAATCAACAGGATCATAATCATGCATCTCCTGGGTTCACTCATCCAAAGGAAGCTTTCTCCAGGAGCAGTGACTCTGAAACACTCACTGCTTGACAAAGTGTGGAGCACAGATACAAAAAATATGTCATTTGAAACAACCCTTCCAACCCCACCTCCCATTATCAAGTTAGAGATAAGAACCTCCAGTTATTGATTTCCAGATGCAAACGCTTTTCTTTCTTGTTCCCTGATATTTTAATTCTCAGGTTGGTCTCACTGCATGGATGCTGAGCTGTCAGCTCTGGCTGTGAAACAACACGACAGGGAAAGTATCTCGGTGACCCTTTAATAGGCAAAGGACGCTGTTTATGATAATGCCACCAATAAAGCCTAGAGAGATTTGACAGCCTCCTTTTTGCACAGGGAACCGATCAAAACTCCCCAGTGCATCTGTCAGACCAAGGAAAACCTTTCCTTTCTCCAAATAAAATTCACATTTGGCTTCCTGTGACAGATGCAGTGAGATGACAGATGAGGCACAGAGTATGTGGTAAAGAAGGTTTAATATCTCCCTTAGCTCTTGAGAGAAGCAAATTGAAGTGGGGTCTCCTTTCACACACATGAGAGAAATGTGGGGGACACAGAGATGGGGACAGGTTGTTCTTTCTATCTGTCAAATAAAAGCAGGTAAGTTATAATCCCTCCCTCCCTCCCATATTTCCATCTATCAGCTATTTTTTAAAGCTATACTCCTCTCATGTTTCATGTATAGCCCAATAGCATTTTGCTTGCAGAACATTTATGGCTAGTGTGGTGGTACAGTGGTCACAGGATTGGACTTAGACTTGTGAATGTAAAGACCAAGCTCCATTGAACCACAAATCTCACCTTGGTGGTCTCTCTCAGAGTGACATAGCTGACAATCTTAAAATCCTAAAATTGGAAAAAATCAAAAGGGCTATCAAATCCAGTCCACTGATTTGCAAGAATAGTCAAAGTGCTCCCAACAGATGTCAATCCAGCCTCTGTTTAAAACCTCCAGAGGAGGAGACTCCACCACACACGATGACAACATATTCCACTGAAGGAGGAAGGAGAAAAGGGCTATGTTCTCCACCTTGAGCTCATAGAAGATATGGGATATAATGTAAAATATATAGCAATCACTGAGAGTTCTACAAGAGGATATAAGAGTGTAGAGTTCCACCCTAGTGAAACTCTGCCCCATGTACCCTCTTCCTACTCTCCTTCTACAGGATTCAGCTGATTCCAGTCCCTACCCAACACAACTATTCAGTTGGTACTAGAAAGCAGGAGAGTTGAAGGGTGTGAGGATAGATATACTCTGACCACTTCATGATAATCATTATTCTATTCTTTTTTAAAAAAAAAACACATATATTGGATCAGATTAAAGATCTCTCTATTGCAACATTGTGTTCACAAAGTGGCCCACTAGTTGCTTATGGAAAGCCCACCAACAAGACACGATGGCATCTTCCATCTCACATTCCCCAGCAACTGATGTACAGAGGCACTTGGCCACTAATATTTGAGGTCATACAAAGCTACCCTGGTCAGGAGGCCATACCATTTTCATGAATTTAAGTAATCAGCTATCAAAGCTGTTCAAGTTGGCAGCCAGAGCCGGCCCTAGGTATTTTTCAAGTGTAGGCGAACAGAATTTTGGCGCCCCCCCCCCCCCAACCATTCACTGAAAAATAAAAGTGTTGGATAAGCAAAAATGTTTGATAATAAGGAGGGATTAAGGAAAAGCCTATTAAACATCAAATTACATTAATATTTTACAAATTAAGCACTAAAACATCATGTTTTACAACAAATCAACAGAAAAAGCAGTTCAATACCTTGTGGAGAAAGGCCACAGGAGACCAGAGTTGCCTCGATGGCGCCCTCAACAAGATGGCACCACAGGCAACTGCCTAGTTGGCCTGGTGGTTGAACCGCCTCTGTTGGCAGCCATATCTATATCCTGTGACATTGATTTATAGTTTAGTGCAATGTGTGGAACAATACTTAATTTTCTCTGTCTTCAATCTCCCACCATTTAGTTTTACAGGAAGAGTTTCAGTACTAGAGAAAACAAACTTTAGGAAATAGGGATGCTAGTGTGTGTCATATATTTATTATGATATAATCACATTTTTAATGTTTGCATTGGGAGAATAATTTTTTATTAATAAGACACAGAGGGAAAATTCACATACTTCATCTTCTGGGAGATTTTCTTTATAGCTCACTGTAAATTCCCTGCAAATGTGCTGCAAAGCTTTCTGTGTTCAAATGCTAAGAAATGTGACTGTTTTGAAAATAATGATTTCAGAAGTCCTTAGAATATTCTATTTAAGGGTTATGATGAAGGTATATAAGTCTCATCATTCCTGCCTTCATTCAACTCATTGTGTCCCTTACCTTGTCTCTTCTGTTGCCAGCAGTCCTTCCCCAATTTAGGTCCATGCTGTCCTGCAGGCTGCCCAGGCAGCTGTAGCTATAGCAACAACATCTTCCCTAATGCACAATTTGGGAGTATATCTCTTTCTCTTCAATTGCCCCATGGGCATCTCTGATTAGCTGTGGTTCTGGCTTTGGAGGCTTTGAATATCCAAAGCCAGAAGGAAAGGCTTGGATTGAGAGAGTTCAGCATGGAGGAAAGAGGTCTCAGGAGGCTGAGTGCTGAGGCCTGTTGCCAGATTGCCAATTCTACGCATGCTGGGGATGGCACAGGGCAAAGCTTCAGCTGCTGTTCAGTCTGCCATCAGATGCTCTTTGTCACAGGCCCAGTTTTCACTGATGCTAACTAGAGAGTCAAAGAAACAATGAATGGAGGCAGTTGCTGCTGTGCCTATGGGCCTATGTTTCTTTTACTTGTGCAGCAGGGTGGGCAATATAATTGCCTTGATACAAGCATTGAACACAGGCAGCTTTTCTGTCTGGATACCATTTGTATTCTCAAACTATGTAAATGAATATGTGAGAGTTAACTAGCAGAGAAAACTATTAATCTTAATCTAGGTGGAAGTGCTTGAAGACAATGCAAATGGGACTTCAAAAAAGGACTTATTTACATGTTTCTTTAAAGCATGGATGTCCTTACAGGACTGTGTTCTCAAGTCCTGCTTTGCAGTGGAATGAATCCTGTTATGGACATGTGGAACTTTCCTTCTAGAGCAACTTGGAAGCCAAATATGTCAGGTGGAAACAAACTTCCTTGGTCTTTATAATGAAATTCCTCCTGAAGGCCATGCTGTCTAACAATATGCTGAATAATTCAAAGACAGCCCTGAACGGCCTCAAAAATGCCTCTCAGTCTTACTTAATGAGCTCTTCATGGACTGCTCATCGAAGGCCAACTTATGGTGGGATGACAGGGGACTTGGCCAACTGCAGTATAGGATGATTTGTTGGAAAGATCCAAGAGTGCTTCTTTAGAGAGAGATATTTTTAATAGGAAAGGAGACATACCCGCCAACATTTCACAGATGAAAGGCAGGACATATGAGGCTAAGCAACTTCCCATTGTGGTCAAGATGGCAAAACATATTAATGAGGAATGACAAAGGAAGCAGGAGAGGATGCAGCAATTTGCTTTTATCCATGTCTACTAGAAATGGAAAGATTGCATTATCTTGTCTCCTTATCTCTTTGCTAAGTTGAGTACAAACTACTTTTGCACTTGAAGCCAGTTTTACATCAATTGATGTAAGCTTAAAACAAAGAGTGAAATTGGAAGAGTCATTTTGAAAACAGAAAATTATTTGTTAAATTGGAACATTTTGAGAGTATGGATGCTGGCTTTTGAAAAACATGGAGGGAGGTCACTTCAGATTTGTTGGGCAATGAAAAGTTCAGAAAATAAATTAACAGGACTTCCTGCATGCAAACTCACACATGTGTAAAACAGCTTTGTTGAAACAACCTCTACCTGAACTTACAAAAATGAAATGTATGCAACACAACAACATTTTGTGACCGATAGATCAGCAGTTCGAATTTGGGGAGGGCGGGCGAGTTCTCTCTGTCAGCTCCAGCTCCCCGTGCAGGGACATGAGAGAAGCCTCCCACATGATGGTAAAACATCAAACATCTGGGTATCCTCTGGGCAACGTCCTTGCAGACGGTTCTCTCACACCAGAAGTGACTTGAAGTTTCTCAAGTTGCTCCTGACACAGAAACAAAAAACCAGAGAGTCTGATTTTTCAAAATTGAATTCAGGGCATCTGCTTCTAAGATGACTGTAAAAGATAACAGTCTAATAGGCATTCCTTTTCCCTGGAGTGTTATACTAGGATGTGCTCAGACTCTATCATAGTAACAAAAGCATACAAATCAGTAAGAAAACATTGAAAAATCATTTTGAAAACAAATCTCAAAATGATAGAAGAAGAAGAAATAGAGTATCACATTTCATCAATGTTATCAGAGGCATTTGCTAAAAGGTGCTGCACATGGTGTTTTATTGTTGCATTGGACTTGCAGCTGGAAGAGATGGCCATCAGGGAAATAAGATTCTTCCAGAAATGAAAAATAAGTGCTTCTACCCATAAGGCTAGATGGAGGAATAGGTTGACTATTTATACTTTTACCAAAAACAAGTAGATTAGTATACAGTTAGCAGATGCTGAGGTATAAGTATAGTTCTGAATTTAGAAATAATTACTAGTACTTAAATAGAAATGCAATATATCTCTCATTTGTAAGGAAAGCTCTAAGTAACTGACTTGTATGTCTGCTCAACCTTTATGCTTAATGCTGATGAATAATATCAAAACTCTTGTTTTCCAAGTTGTCTATCTTTAAACTAGACCTGGACTAGATTGCTCTTCAGAGGACATTTCCAGTAAAAAATAATCTGAGCCCTAATGGTAGACTCAAGAGCAGAAAGATAGAATCAGTGGGGTTTGCCTAAATGCTGGTTCACCATTCAACACCTAAGCCACTGGATCTATTTTATTTGAGTCTAAGCAACAGGGTCCTTGCCAAGCCACCTCTGTGAAGGATTTTGAATCCTGCTGTTCTTTTATTTCTACCCCAGAGACTATGGGCTTGTGTACACTAACATGTTATTGTGGATCTGGAACAGAAATTCTCCAAACTGGCGTTGGAGCTTTGCCTGAACCAC
This sequence comes from Anolis carolinensis, assembly GCF_035594765.1. Lineage (NCBI taxonomy): Eukaryota > Metazoa > Chordata > Lepidosauria > Squamata > Anolidae > Anolis > Anolis carolinensis. Next base: position 198,220,540 of record NC_085844.1, read on the forward strand.
ACCTGATTTGGTCCAGCTGGACTATCCTTTTCCCTGCTTCTGTTGCCATAATAAGAAGGGGGTTTCCCTGCACACCATGTAGACATCCAGGAGTGACTTCTCACTCATTGCAGTGTATACAGCCAGTGTAGACAAGCCCCTGGACATAATTCAAAATCAGATTAAAATAATAAAAAATAGATTACAACTTAATATTAGGAATAACCTTCTGATGATCAGGGGTGTTCAACAGAGGAATAGACTGCCTCAGAAGCTATATGGCTAGACTAGTTGTCTGTTGCAGTTTCTTCCACCTGTACATCATTTTGTGATTATTATTATTATTATTATTATTATTATTATTATTATTATTATTATTATTATTGTTATTATTATTAAAAAAAACCTTCACATTTTTTGCCCCAACATAGGTCCAGGGATGCAGGTAGACAGATAGACCACTTGGTCAATTGATTCCCTTTTTTCTTCTAGCAATTGATTTTCTATTCTTCTAATTTTCCTAGCCCAACTACAGCAAAAAGGCAGGAGGAAGGTATCAGCTTGAGATGGTTGCTTTAGAAATATGTGTGTGCCTTCAAGTTGCCTGTCAACTTACGGAAACTCGGTAAATTGTATAAGATTTTCTAATTTATTTATTTACAGCATTTATATTCTGCCCTTCTCACCCCGAAGGGGACTCAGGGCGGATCACATTACACATATAGGCAAACATTCAATGCCTTTTAACATAGAACAAAGACAAACAAACATAGGCTCCGAGCAGGCCTCGAAGTCATGACCTCCTGGTCAGAGTGATTCATTGCAGTTAATTGCAGCTGGCTTGCTCTCCCGCCTGCGCCACAGCCCGGGCCCTTCGTGAAGGAATACACAGAAATGGGTTTGCCAGTGCCTTCCTCTGAAATGTAGCCTGCAGCACCTGGTATTCCTTGGCAATTTCCCATTAAGTATTAACCAGAGCTGACCCTGCTTAGCTTCCAAGATCAGATAGGATTTGATGCCTTTAGGGTTTTTAGGCAGCTTTAGAAATATTTACTCTCCTAGTAATAGCAGCTGACACCTGGTGAGTGGTTTTCATTTCCCCTTCTTTCAGAGGTGACTGGTTACATTGAGGTATTAATAATCAAAGGTTAAGAGGGCTGAGGCTGCTGGTCTTAGCAGCTGATTGCCAAGAGCATTTGTCTTAGCTGTCAGGACTTATTGCACACACCCAACATCTTTTTAAATAAATGACTTAGAAAATACAGTGATTCTTTTGTTAACCAGGGAAAGGAGGACTCTGCAAACAAGTAGGGAAGGCAAAGTCTAGTGGGCAGCTGGCTTTGGCACTTGGACCCATTATTCTCTGTTCATGGTGCCTCAGGCTGAAGTCACTCAGCATCATTTATAATATGGTTTAGATAATGGTCCTGCCAAATTTTGCTGCAAATCAGAGAACATGATGCATTAAAGACTGTGAGACACTCAGATAAAGGTCAGGGCACAGGCATGTAGCCGGGGGGGGGGGGGGGGGGGGCTTGAGGGGCTTCAGCCCCCCCCCCCCCCAAATTCTCAGGGTGGTCGGCGAGAAGGCCTTACATTTATTATTTAAACTGTTATGTTTATTCATATCATGATCTGATCACCATGCTCAATATATCCCATATGCATGGGGGTATTGGGATAACGATACAAAAGGTTTGCTAGGGTAGATCCTCTCTCACACAGACTCAGCCCCCCCCCCCCCCCCGAATCAAAATCCTGGCTACGGGCCTGGTCAGGGGGAAAGGAAATTTTAGATGAATATATTTGTTCATTGTACATGGAAGGTGAGTTTCACAAAGAGAGTGAAATCCATGTCCTAAGTAACTTTATTGAATTGGTGCTTGAAATATAATCCATAACCTTCTGCTTTTGGTTCCTTGGTTACCACAGTTTGCTGTATCTCCCAAGGGGCCTGCATTAGTGTTGAACCAACATTTGTGACTCATTTTGTGTTGGTTCTTTAAAAGTCAGGTAAGGAACTATTGAGAAAACAAGAGTCTGGTATCTTTTCATTTTTGCATGGGAGTTCCTTCTAGAAGGGAAAGGATGTAGCATTATTTCAGAAGTATTGTCAGTTTACAATATAATAGCATTCTCTCAGAAAAATTTGGGATTGATAGGCCAGCTGAAGCTGACCTCTTTTTATATAAGTGCAGAGGACTGCCATTTTACCACTGAAATGTTGCATGACAATAGCTGAAAAGTCGTCAGCTCAGTGAGCAGTATTGTTGAATGGTGGACAGCTATGGAAACCTACTGGATGACCTTGGGAAAGTCACACTCTCTTAGGGTGCATCTACACTGGAGAATTAATGCAGTTTGACATCACTTTACTTGCCATGTCTCAATGACATGGAATCATGGGAGCTGCAATTTTACAGCGTCTTTAGCCTTCTCTGCCAAAGAGTGGTGGTGCCTCACCAGACTACGAATCCCAGGATTCCATAGCATTGAGGCATTGCAGCTAAGGTGCTATCAAACTTAATTAATACTGCAGTCTAGATCCAGCTTTTAGTATCAGAGGAAGCAATGGCAAGCATCCTTCAAATAGATCATGCCAAGACAATGCTAGTATGTGTCAGGACCCAGGCTGCAGAGCACCAATAACCATGCGCAGAGACCAGAATCTAATTAATATCTTTATTAAGAAAATATATAAAGTTAATAAAAACAAGTGTAGAATATAGTTCAGAAGTAGACCTTTCAGGAAAGGTCAAATATAGTCCAGGAAAACAATGTCCAATATGAAATATTAAGGTCCAAAGTTGTAATCCAATAACCTAAACACACACTTTGCCAAGCAAAGTGAGGGGAAATGACAAGGTCCTTTAGTCCATGGAGCTTAATGCAAGGCTGGGGAGCAAACTAGATTCTTGGCAAACAAGGCTTGATCCAAGGCAACAAGAAGCGAGGAGCAAGAACAGGGTCCGTGGCGAAATCCGTGGCGAGGTCCGGGGAACAAGGCAGGGCTGGAACGAGAGCAAGGTCCTGGAAACTGGAGTAGCGTAGTCCACACACAATCTACTCCCGGAGCTGACGAATTGACTCCGCAAGGATTCCTTTGCGGCCAAACACCTATATAGGATCTTGTTTTCCCGCCAAAGAACACTTTCTCTGGGGAACAAGAACGAAACCTATGCTGTGTCCAGATGCAGGACTCCTTAAACTTTCCCAAGGGAAACAGACTTAATCATCTAATTGTCTGGCAGCTATCCTGGCGCTCCGGTGAGTCGCCTCCCGAGCGCTTCTATCTTGATTATAATAAATCCGGCGAGAAAATGGGGGAGATTTCTGCTCAAGGCTTGTTTGGCTGACTTCTTGTGGGCAAACATCCTGCAGCTGCAAGGGCTCCAAATCCGGCAGAAACGGTGGGAAACCCAAGTTTTCCTCTTCATCTGTCACAACAGTACTAGGAACAGGACTACATGGCCCATGAGTCATCACACTATCCCCCTCCTCAAGGCCCCCCTCAAAAATGGGCCCTCTTCCTGAGGTGCGGGGCCGCGGCTTGGCAGGGTAGGCCTGATGGAAGCGGCGGACTAAATCGGGGGCATGGACTGCGGAAGCGTCTTCCCAAGAGCGTTCTTCGGGGCCAAAACCCACCCAGTCAATGAGATACTGAAGGCGGCGGCGGTGGAAGCGAGAATCCAAAATGTCCTGAACCTCGAATTCCTCCTCCCCATCCACCAAAACAGGAGTGGGGGCCGGCCGGTCTGCATCGGGGCGTACACTATCCGCCGGAAGGAGCAGGGAGTGATGAAACACTGGATGAATGCGCATAGAGCGCGGAAGTTGAAGTTTGAAAGTCACGGGGTTAAGTTGCGCCACCACTGGATAAGGACCAATGAAACGGGCATCTAGCTTCCGGCAGGGACGGTGGGAGGGCAAAAAGCGAGTGGACAAAAGAACCCGATCTCCTACCTTGATCTCGGGGCCCGGCTGGCGATGACTGTCAGCGTGGCGTTTATAGTCCTCCTTGGCTTGGTCCAGTTGCTGGAGCAATAGTTGTTGCACCGCTGTGAGTTCTTGTAGCCAGTCCTCCGCTGCGGGGACTTCTGAGGTTTCAATGACAGGAGGAAAGAAACGTGGATGGAAGCCGTAGTTTGCAAAGAACGGGGTTTCCTTAGTTGAAGCCTGGACACCATTGTTGTAGGCAAACTCTGACAGAGATAACAGGGAAGCCCAATTGTCCTGCTGATAGTTTACATAACAGCGAAGGTATTGTTCCAAAGTGGCATTGGTGCGTTCAGTTTGCCCATCCGTTTGAGGATGGTGAGCTGAAGATAAACAAGAGTCTATGCCCAATAGTTTTTGTAGTGCCTTCCAGAAACGAGAGGTGAATTGAGATCCACGGTCAGTGACTAAACTCTTGGGCAATCCATGTAGTCTGAAAACATGCTGAAGGAATAAATCTGCAGTCTCTTTGGCCGTGGGGAGGCCATCGCAGGGAATGAAATGGGCCAATTTGGTAAAAAGGTCCACCACCACTAGGATCATGGTGAATCCAAGGGAACGTGGTAGGTCAGTGATAAAATCCGCAGAAATTATTTCCCATGGACGAGATGGAGTAGGAAGGGGATGCAGTAGCCCTGAGGGCTTCTCCCTTCTTGTCTTGGAACGCTGGCATACCGGGCAGGTATTGACATATTTTTCCACATCCTTGCGGATCTTGGGCCACCAGAAATCTCTTAGGATCAAATGCATGGTTTTAAATAGTCCAAAATGCCCTGCTGGCTTGCAGTCATGACACAGGCGAAGAGCCTTTTCTCTGCCTGGTCCTGGAGGGATGTAGACATGATTTCTGTAGCATAGTAATCCATCCTTAAGTGAGAAAGGGAAACGTAGTCCTTGACGAATTTGATCTTGAGCCCAGGCATCCGCCTGTTGACTGGCTCTAATTTCCTGAGCGCAAAGGGGCCCTGGAGTAGAGGGAGTTGATTCAATTGGAGTGGATTTGGTGTTTCCCACTGTGAGCGTGGCAAAGTTCTCGGGCTGCAGCAATTGGGATTCAAAGGTCTCTCTGCGCCCTGCAGCATACTCTGGTTTCTGTGATAGAGCATCTGCTTGCTTGGTCTGAGCTGGGGTTACATAATGGATCTGGAAGTCAAAACGCTCAAAGAATAAAGCCCAGTGCTGCTGCCTCTGATTTAACTTGCGGGCAGTTCTTAGATGCTCTAAATTACGATGGTCAGTATGGACCTCAATGGGAAATTTGGCCCCTTCTAACCAATGTCTCCAATTTTCAAAGGCTGCTTTTATGGCCAAAAGTTCCTTCTCCCAAATAGTGTAATTTCTCTCTGGGGCTGTTAGTTGACGGGAGTAAAAGGCACATGGATGAAGATGTTCTCCCACTGGTTGCAAGAGTACAGCCCCAATTGCCACATCGGAGGCGTCAGCCTGCACAACAAAAGGGGTTTTAGGATCAGGGTGCTGTAGAATTGGCTGGGACGTGAATAATTTCTTTAGTTGCTGGAACCCTTTCTCTGCTTGCTCCGTCCAGCGGAAAGGCTGTTTCCCACGGATGCAGCTGGTGATTGGGTCAGACCAGCGGGCAAAGTCTGGAATGAACTTGCGGTAGTAGTTCGCGAACCCCAAGAAACATTGCACCTCTTTCTTGTTGGTTGGCGCCCGCCATTCCAATACTGCTGAAACCTTTGCCGGGTCCATGGAGAGCCCTTGTGGCGAGACACGGTATCCCAGGAAATCAACCTCTTCAAGATCAAAGGCGCATTTTTCCAACTTGGCATATAGTCCATGATCCCGCAAACATTGTAACACCATTTTGACGTGCTTCTCATGTTCTGATTGTGATCTAGAAAACACCAAAAAATCGTCCAAGTAGATGATCAAGAACCGATCTAGATAGTCCTGAAAGATATCGTTGACAAAGTGCTGGAACGTTGCGGGAGCTCCACATAAACCATAATTCATGACTAGGGACTCGAATAATCCGAATTTGGTCTGGAAGGCGGTTTTCCACTCGTCCCCCTCCCTGATGCGAACTAGATTGTAAGCCCCCCGAAGATCCAGCTTGGTGTAAACCTTGGCCCCTCGAAGCCGGTCTAATAGGTCCGAGATCAAAGGCAGGGGATAGCGGTTCCGCTTCGTGATATTATTCAATGCTCTATAGTCCACAACCAAGCGTAGGTCCCCTGACTTCTTTTTCACAAACATCACCGGGGAAGCAGCTGGGGATTGAGAGGGTCTGATGAATCCCTTGCGAAGATTTGACTCTATGAACTCCCTGAGAGCTTCTTGCTCTGGTTCAGTCAGGGAGTAGAGGTGTCCTCACGGGATCGGGGCCCCCTCCACCAAGTCAATGGCACAATCATAAGGCCTATGCGGGGGTAGTTTCTCGGCTTCCTTTTCATTGAAAACATCCCAAAAGTCTGAGTATTTCTTGGGCAAGGTGATGATGGATTCAGCGTCTGTGGCATGGCAGACCTTGGCTACAAGACAATGGTTTTGGCAATATTTAGAAGCAAACTGCAGTTCTCTGTTGGTCCAAGAGATGCTGGGGTCGTGGAGTGTCAGCCATGGGATTCCCAAAATCACAGGGAAGTGAGGAACCTCGGTAACAAAAAAGGAAATCTCTTCCATGTGTTCCCTTATCCACATTCTGGTGGGTTCAGACCATTGGCTTACTGGACCTGTCTTTAGGGGGCAGCCATCTATGGCTTGCACCACCCGGGCGTTCTTGAAATAGTGATATTGTAATCCCAGAGAGTCGGCATACTCTCTATCGATGAAATTGTTTGTTGCTCCTGAGTCTATCATGGCATGGATCATGACGGGTCCTTTTTTCGCTGACCACAAGGTGACCACTAGGAGAAATAGGACCCCGGTTGGCGGCTCTTGAGTGGGGTTTCTGACCGGGTTGGCGAGCCTCTCTACGCCCGGTCGCTGGCTTCCCCTGCCGGCTTTGCGCCAGCCGCCTCGGCCATCTCCGTCTCCACGGAGGACGCCGCCGCCAAACGAGCGGCGGGCTTTCTTTTGGCTGGACACTCTCGGGCAAAGTGGCCCCCGTTTCCGCAGTACCAACAGAGGTTTAAACGTTGGCGGCGGGCCTTCTCGGCAACATCTAATCTGGGACGCACATTGCCCAACTGCATCGGCACCTCCTCGCTTTCTCTGGGGTATGGGGCTGGTGGCAGGGGTCTCCACATTGGACGTGGCTGGATGCCGGCGGGAGCGGGAGGTTTTGCTCCAGCTCTTCCACTCTGGCCTCGGAGCCACTGTTTTCTGTTGGCAAGCATGACTTCGGCTCGTAAACATTGGTCAATAAGTCTTTCAAGAGAGTTTGGAGGATCCACCTTGGAGATTTCTTCCAATATCTCGATGTTGAGACCCTCCCGAAACTGTCCTCTGAGGGCTACATCATTCCAACCGGTGTTTTGGGCCAGCACTCGGAACTCGGCTATGTACTGGGACAAGGGCCTGTCCCCTTGGAGAAGGCGCCGGAGTTTGTGGCCGGCCGCCTCTAAATTGTCCTCGATCCCCCAAGTCGCCTTAAGGTGATTCAGGAAGTTTTGCGCGGAACTTAGGTGTGGGGAGGCTTCATCAAACAGCGCCGTCGCCCAATTGGCTGCTGGCCCGTCTAGGAGACTGTAAATCCACGCCACCTTGATGTCTTCTTGGGGAAATTCGGCATGTTGGGCTTCTAGGTATGCCTGGCATTGGCGACGGAAAACATGAACCTTGGAAGCTTCTCCAGAAAACTTGGTTGGTAGCGCCAGGGCAGGGAGACGGGCTCCGCGTTCCTTCAAGCCCCGTATTTCTCCCTCCTGCGTATGGAGTGTATCTTGGATTCTGTCCACTTCATCCTTGGAGATGGTGTAGCTGAGTGGTTGGGCTTCCGCCCCGGTTCCAGTAGACATTCTGGCCTAGGTTAATTGGTGCTTAAGGCGGCGGAGTCAAACTGTCAGGACCCAGGCTGCAGAGCACCAATAACCATGCGCAGAGACCAGAATCTAACTAATATCTTTATTAAGGAAATATATAAAGTTAATAAAAACAAGTGTAGAATATAGTTCAGAAGTAGGCCTTTCAGGAAAGGTCAAATATAGTCCAGGAAAACAATGTCCAATATGAAATATTAAGGTCCAAAGTTGTAATCCAATAACCTAAACACACACTTTGCCAAGCAAAGTGAGGGGAAATGACAAGGTCCTTTAGTCCATGGAGCTTAATGCAAGGCTGGGGAGCAAACTAGATTCTTGGCAAACAAGGCTTGATCCAAGGCAACAAGAAGCGAGGAGCAAGAACAGGGTCCGTGGCGAAATCCGTGGCGAGGTCCGGGGAACAAGGCAGGGCTGGAACGAGAGCAAGGTCCTGGAAACTGGAGTAGCGTAGTCCACACACAATCTACTCCCGGAGCTGACGAATTGACTCCGCAAGGATTCCTTTGCGGCCAAACACCTATATAGGATCTTGTTTTCCCGCCAAAGAACACTTTCTCTGGGGAACAAGAACGAAACCTATGCTGTGTCCAGATGCAGGACTCCTTAAACTTTCCCAAGGGAAACAGACTTAATCATCTAATTGTCTGGCAGCTATCCTGGCGCTCCGGCGAGTCGCCTCCCGAGCGCTTCTATCTTGATTATAATAAATCCGGCGAGAAAATGGGGGAGATTTCTGCTCAAGGCTTGTTTGGCTGACTTCTTGTGGGCAAACATCCTGCAGCTGCAAGGGCTCCAAATCCGGCAGAAACGGTGGGAAACCCAAGTTTTCCTCTTCATCTGTCACAACAGTACTAGGAACAGGACTACATGGGCCATGAGTCATCACAGTATGGGGTCACCACAGGCTGGAGCCAAGGCACATAACAGCAACTACCAACAACAGCAGCCCAAAAGAATACAGGTTAATGGTTCTCTTTCCCCCTGATGTAAGAAGTGAGGCATTTGACATACAACTGACCGCATTACTTTTCCTGTCTGGCATTTAGGACATGGCTGACAATTTTACACATACAATTTAGGGAGGGTCTGTGAAATCAAGGATAACATATGGACACCGTAGACCAGAGGTTCTCAATCTGGTGTCCCCAGATGTTTTTGGCCTTCAACTCCCAGAAATCCTAACAGATGATAAACTGGCTGGGATTTCTGGGAGTTGTAGGCCAAACACCTGGGGATCCACAGATTGAGAACACTGCAGTAGATCATCACTTCACTAAATGGCTTTGCTGACTAGGATTGATGGATATGGATACTAGATTTGGAAATCCGCTGTTGCTCATTCCCATTAAGGGCACTGTGGAATGGCCATTTACATCATTTTTCATTGGCTATGCCTTCCCTCACAGAACCCCCCCCCCCCCCCCAAATAGTTTTTTCAAGACTATAATGGAGTGTTCAAAGCCAGGTACAGGCTACCATTCCACAGCTTGTTAGAAGCTTTGCATATAAAGCACCCCCCTCTCTGTCTTGCTTCACCACAAATGCCAGTTTCATTTCCCAAAAAGGTTTTTTAGATCAAGTCAGGAGGTGGTTTTAACTTAGATATGCATTGAATATGTTTGAATGGTTTTTACCTGTGAATTTTTAATTTATATTTAATTCTGTTTTAATGTTTGTATATTTGTATATTTTAAATTGTGTACTAATGCTTTTATGATAAGCTGCTTTGCGTCCCTTTCAGAAGATATAATAATAATAACACTTGGCATTTTCAGTACAGCTCGCTATAGGACACCCTGGATCTAGCTCTATTTCTATGGATGAGTGGAAACATCTTAGTGCCCTTTTTGGGAAAAAGTTTGGTTAGAGCTGGCACTTCTTTGTAAATGTTATAGGTTGTTTCTATATTTGGAATTTGTCTTTTTTAATATTGTTTATTTTCAGTATATTCTATTTACAAAAAATAAGGAATAGAAAAGAAGCCATGTAAGCCGCCCCGACTCCCTTCAAAAATAAAGCTATTATTATTATTTTATTATGACACAGAGAACAAGATAGATATGCTGGATTTCGTATCACAAAATCACAAGTCGAACACTTCCCAAGTGTCTAGGACTGTGTGATGTATTTTGGGATGATGCGTGCAGATCCCAGCAGCGTGGCCTTTTGCAGTTGGCAGATCGTGATTTTGTCAATGTCTATTGTTTCCAAATGCTGGCTGAGATCTTTTGGCACGGCACCCAATGTGCCGATCACCACCGGGACCACCTGCGCTGGTTTCTGCCAGAGTCTTTGAAGTTCAATCTTTAGGTCCTGATAGCAGCTGAGGTTTTCCTGTTGTTTTTCGTCAATGCGACTGTCACCTGGGATGGCGACATCAATGATCCAAACCTTTTTCTTTTCCACAACTGTGATGTCTGGTGTGTTGTGTTCCAGAACTTTGTCAGTCTGGATTCAGAAGTCCCACAGTATCTTTGCGTGCTCATTTTCCAATACTTTTGCAAGTTTGTGATCCCACCAGTTCTTTGCTGCTGGCAGGTGGTACTTGAGGCATAAGTTCCAATGAATCATTTGGGCCACATAGTTGTGCCTCTGTTTGTAGTCTGTCTGTGCAATTTTCTTACAGCAGCTGAGGATATGATCAATGGTTTCGTCGGTTTCCTTGCACAGTCTGCGTTTTGGGTCATCAGCTGATTTTTCGATCTTGGCCTTAATTGCATTTGTTCTGATGGCTTGCTCCTGGGCTGCAAGGATCAGGCCTTCTGTCTCCTTCTTCAGGGTCCCATTTGTGAGCCGGAGCCAGGTCTTCTCCTTATCAGCTTTTCCTTCAATTTTGTCAAGGAACTTTCCATGCAATGTTTTGTTGTGCCAGCTGTCAGCTCTAGTTTGTAGTGCGGTTTTCTTGTACTGTTTTTTTTGTCTGCTGTGCTTTGAGGAGTTTCTGATTTTTGACTTCAATCAAAGCAGGTTCTTCACTTTGATTTACATATTCTGCCAGGGCATGTTCTTCTTCTTTGACTCCTTCTTTTACTTGTAAGAGTCCTCTGCCACCTGATCTTCTAGGCAGATATAGCCGGTCAACATCACTGCGAGGGTACAGTGAATGATGAATGGTCATGAGTTTTCTTGTTTTTCTGTCCAAATTGTCCAGTTCCGCCTGTGTCCATTTTATAATGCCAGCAGTATACCTTATGACAGGTATGGCCCAGGTGTTTATGGCCTTGATGGTGTTGCCTCCATTGAGCTTGCTTTTGAGAATTTTTCTGACCCTTTGTGTGTATTCTTTGCTGACCACAGTTTTCACATGTTCATGCTTGATGTTGTCCAGCTGTAGTATGCCCAGATATTTATAGGCCTCTGGCTGGTGACACTTTATTGTTTAGCCATTAGGCATATTTATGCCCTCACTTTCAATGATTTTTCCTTTCTTCAATGCCACTGTCGAACATTTGTCCAAACCAAACTCCAAGCTGATATCAGTGCTAAAAATTCGGACAGTGTTGGTCAGAGACTGGATTTCAGTTTCCGTTTTCCCATACAGCTTCACGTCATCCATGTACATCAGATGTGAAATTTTGAGAGATTTCTTAGATGTTTGATAGCCGAGATTTGTTTTTTGTAAGATTGTTGACAGAGGGATCGTGGCATGAAAATAATTAAAAGCAGAGGGGACAATGAATCTCCCTGGAAAATTCCTCTTCTGATGTTAACAAGTCCATAGCTTTCATTTCCAACAAACAGTTCAGTTTTCCAGTGCTCCATCATGTTTTCAATGAAGGTGCCAACGTTTTTACAAATCCCGATGGCGTCCAGGCACTTGATGATCCAGCTGTGTGGGAGTGAGTCAAAGGACTTTTTGTAGTCAATCCACGTCATGTGAATATTAGCTTTTCAGCTTTTACAATTCTCCAGAATCATTTTGTCAATCAATAACTGGTCTTTATTATCATTATTATTATTATTATTATTATTATTATTATTATTATTATTATTATTATTATTATTATTATTATAGGTAACATGATGTTCATAGGTAGAGGCAACTCCACCTTGTGTTCTCAATAATGTAGGAAAATTCTTTCCAACAATTGTTGTTCAACTTGAATCCTTTGTCAATTCAATGTACTTTATTCAATTTAAGAAGCCAGTCTTTGTTATTTTTAGATTTTCCAAGTAGACAGTAACAGTTCCTAATCTTTTTTTTTAAAAAAGTATTTGCCTCCTGATTCTGTAGTCATCTGGACAGCTTGTCAATTTCGGAGAGTTCCATAAGCTTTGTTTTTCTTTCTTACACTGTTGGCATTGTTTGTTGTCTCCAGTATTTTGTAGTTATAAATCTAATTCTGCTTCTGCTTCTTAAATACCCACTTTTTGATCATCTTGCCATCACAGATGAATTTGGAAATATTGGAACCAGGAGATTGAGTGCCCGTGGCTTTGGAGTTCTGATAGGGATTTTAATAGTTTCTTATTACTCCCTGTTTTCAGTAGGCTTTTATATGTTGACAAGGATGTATATTTGTACTGTAATTTGTGGAATACTTTCTGCTGTGATGTCCAATTTGGGATTTTTGAAATATATTTGGAACTTTGTTTAATTCATATTCCAAAAAAGATTATTTGTCCATGATCACTTTATTTTAAAAAGAAACCCAATCTGAACATATTTTGTTCATGGCTTTCTAACAAGGTTGGATTTTCTATGGTGTCTTTCATCTCAAAGTGGGGAATTTAAAGATGGGTACATGTTTCTATGCTGACGAGGACTTTTTTATAGCTGGTCACAAAAAAACCATATAACTTGCTTTCACCTACATCTAGATGATGCTTTTATTGCATGTAATTTGCCATTAGCTTTTCTTCTGGAAGAAAATTTTGTATTTTTCAATGTATGATGGATTGTCAGATTCTGAAAAATCTCTTTGTGCATCAAACTTTAATTACTTTAATTCTTGGATCATAAAGTTAGTGTCTCAGCCATTTTAAAAATATCACACTCTTGTATGAGAGCTCTGAAAAGGTGGTTCATTTTTTGCAGGGTGACTTATTTGAAAACCTGATCTTCATAGCCTATTGATGTTTCCCATGAATCTGATGCTGGGCTGGTACAAATAATGGTGGGTTAACTGGAGCCAGAGAAGCAGTAAGGGATGTTTAAACAGCAGGTGGTGTTGGGAGAGAGCAAAGTAACATATCTTTTTGGGCCTCTCCTGTCATTTTGTGTTTTTTCCCATGTCACAGCATTTGATCACTGATGGTATGTTAGGTGAGGAAGAACATCAGAAGGCCAGGACGCAGTTGAAAGCCAGCGTGAAATAATAGTATCCTGGGTATAATTCTGAGGTTGTGTGGTCTACCAAGACCTCCTTATACAGCAGAAAGTACAAATATTTCTGCAACTGACCATTTATGCTGGTATAACTCACTAACATGATTCAAGCCTAAGGAGTCTAAATGGGTGGCCAAAAAGGATGTATCCTAATCCAGGGCTTCACAAGCAGAGGGCCCACAATGAATTTAAACAATGTTAAGCTAGCTATCAGCCCAAGACTTGCTAATTAAAAGGCAATCCTTTAATAACCCAATTTAGTTGCAAAGGCATGAATGCTACTCTTTTGTGTTCCAGCTGTTTATAACAGAACAGAATTGGCTGCTTATTTCGTAGGCTAGGTGCGGAAATGGGCAAAATCCTTTTGCTCTTTAGTCTTTTCTTAGGTCAAAACTATCAGCATCTTCCCACCAGCGGTAGGCATGGCCAGAGTCCAAAAAGACATGAATGTGACTCTTACATTGTTTAGTGCATAATTAGATAACAAGAAATGCATGAAGTAGCAAGATAATCTTATTTGTCAGGTGTTGAATTAGTCAAAAGTCCTGGAATAATTTTTCAAGAATTAATAAAATATTCATAAACAATAAAACAAGAGTTCAAATTCACTTGGGCAGTTATGGATGCATAACCATTACAGTTATAAAACTCCACAGAGAACCCTTGCTCAACCTACTCAGTTCTCACTTATCAGGTAGCAGCCATTGCAACTGAAAGGGGATCTGTTCCCCTGTCACTTAGGCTGGTTCCACACAGGGAAGAAGTCCACATCAACCCAGAATTAAAAAACCCGGGTTTGGGCAGCCTTCTGCCACCACACCAGGCCACAAAGCCTGTGCTTTTGGTGGTAGATGTCTAGATGCTCTCCCAGAACCCTATGGGGAACATCCAGGCACTCTAACCTCCTCAGCAAAACGCCTTAAAAACTCCTTAAAAATAAAATAACTTACCCAACCACCATTACCGCTTCTCTGGACCTCTGGAGAAGGGGAGAGCAAGGAGTGATCTTACTCTACACACCCCTTCTTATGGCACATAATTTTTCTGCGCCAGGGGAGCTCCAGAGAAGGGGGAGTGGTGGCCGGGTAAGTTATTTTATTTTAAGGGGTTTTTGAGGGGTTTTGGGGAGGGGGTTACAGCCCTCTGGGTTTTCCAGGCTGATTCAGCCCAGAAAATGTGAGAGGGCTGTGTGGACTGCCCCCTCAGAAGTTCCAGGACTTCGGAGGGGGCAGTCCACACAAGGACCATACTGGATTAGACCCGGGTCTTTCAGGAAGATCCGGGTCTAATCCAGTACCTAATTAATTTGGGACAAAGCAGGATTTCCTGCTTTATCCCGAATTAATTCGCCTTTAATGGAGGTGTCATTTGGATGCCTCTGGTAAAAGTGTGTGAGCTCATGCGTTTTGGGCCCTGTCTGGATGGGCCTTTGTAAAGCAGCGGAATGATGTTTTCTCCTCCTCCCATTATTATTCTCTATCCCTGTCACAATCCCCCCTTGCACCAGAAATCCTTTATGCAAGAGGGAGTGGAAACATCACCCTTCTGTTTTCCAATTGATAGGGAAACAGACCTCCACTGACTGCAGTATCTGCTACTCAGTGAATGAGAATTGGGGGACTAAAGTACAGAATGTGTAGAGATCATAAATACAAAACAGTCATGAATGCATCCCTCTAGGTTGCGCATTTTTACCTATCCAAGTGAATTCTAGCCACTGTAAAATAAAGCAACAATCCCTCAATAACAGATCATACTGTCAAAAATCCTCTAGTTCCTTTCTATCAGATGCCCAGGACCAAATAAGTGTTCGAAGGCTCATTCCATCACCTTTGCAGTTGTTACAACAAAAGGCAGCAAACTATAGCAATCACTCAGAGGAGGACTGCACAGAGTCTGAAGATCTATATTACTGAGGACCAGATTTGGCCAGTCTTGCTTTGAGCATTTTAAGAAAAAGAATGCTGATGTTTTGTGGGCAGACACTATAACCATTGCTCTGTACTTATTTTTCTCTCCTTCCCTTCAGCTGTGGACATAAATTTGAGCTATTTTTGCCCATTTTATGGATGTCAAGGTTTTCCTTCTTAAAATGGAAAGTAAAACCCATGAGTTGTGCTAATCAAATGTTTGGACATTTGACTGGAGGTCATCAGGAGAAATGCAACAAGGCTTGGTGGCTGCCCCAATGACCTCAAACTCCTTTCCTAGTGAGACTAGGCTGACTTCCTCCTTGTTGTCCTCTTGCCAGCTGGTCAAAATGTTTGTTTCTAACATGTTTTTGAGAAATGAAAGGGTTTTTTTAATTTTAAAAATGACTTGAATAGAGTCCAGTACTGTTTATAATAGTATTTTTAATTGAATTGTTTTTTAAAATTAAAATAATTTTAATTGAACATTTTAAATAATTTTAAATGTTCTATTTTAACAGTTCTTTCCTCAAATGTACTTGGCTACAGGGATAAAAATTACACGAAGCAATCAATCCTGTTGTTAAATGAAATCACATTACTTGAATCTGATCAACCCAAATTAGCAAATTTCCTGAATCCTTCAGAGTATGAATCTATCATTTTGACATGCTGCTTCCTGACAGTCCAATCAGAAAGAACATAATGTGATGAAAAGTTTTGGAAAAAAGAGCAAATATATGGTTCAAGTTTCATTTTAATGCTTGAAAGCTTTTATGACAGTTGCATTGAAGAAGCACATTAATAAATAGTAAAACTGCCATTTAATAATTGTTGTTGATGTTTAATAATGGTTTAAAATGTAATTTAACAAAATTCTCAGATTGGAAGATATTCCTGAGAATATTATCCTAAAACTGATTCTCAAGAATTTTTACCTTATCAAGAAAGCATACAAATAATGTCATTGACTTCTTCAGTTTATAAATAGGCAGGCAAGTAGAAACATGGAGAGAGAGATAATGAGCCCTGGAAGTATGCTTTCTGTTGTGCTGATTCCCATCTGTCCATGCCAGACCACTTCACAGGATGGTAACAAAAATACATTCAATATGTGCATATAATGCAGTATTTTATGTCACTGTAGAAGGCTAACAAAGTTAGTTGAAGACGTTTACAATAAAATAATAAAAGAAATAATAATAACCCTGTAAAATTACAGTCTCAAACACAATAATCAAAACAGCAATGCCACGTTAGAGAATTAAATGATAGCTGGTTGCAACAGAAATGCTTTGGTCAACTTTTCAGAAACTCTTAGCAAAGAATTCTGCTTTATCGTCAACTAAAAGAGAAAACAGCTGTTTATATGCAAGTTCTGTCCTGCATACATCTTACTAAATATGCCTTGAAATTGTAGAAATAAGGCAGTTTGACACCACTTTACCACAATGGCCGAATGCTATGGAATCCTGGGAGTTGTAGTTTGGTGAGGTAATAGTACTCTTGGGCAGAGAAGACTAAACATTTTGTAAAATGACAACTCCCATGGTTCCATAACATTCACGACTTTATCACATGAGATGTGGTAGGACACTTCAAGCACAGTTCTTGGATGGAATGCGCCAGATCCCATCAGATGACACACAGCTACTCCTGGTGGGTCCCCATCCATGAACTGTGTCCTCTGATGGAGCACTGAGAATACAGGAAGCTTCCTGTGTTCTCATTCGATAGAATGGGGAAAGAATGGGGCGGGGGGGAGCTGGGTGGTGATGTTTCCCTCTGTGGGATGGAGAAAAGAGCAATGCGAGTGGTGCAGAGCACAGGATGACATGTTCCCATGCTACCCACCAGATTTGTCTCACTGCCCCACAGATGCTTCTGTTTCCCCCCAGATTCAGGACCTCAGTGTGATTAAGCCCTAAGCCAAGATAGTTAAAATGGTGTCAAACTGCATTAATTCTAGAATGTAGAAACTGTGCCAACAGTGAACTAAGTGAACTAGAGATTATTCTTTAGAAGTAGAAATAGATTTCAGCATTGTAATGCAAGAGGATTCTGTAGCAAAGGGATCTTGAAGCAATCCCTTCCATACTGGTATTCCAGACTAAGATGACTATGTATCCTAAATCTGTAATGTATTTTTTTAGGGCAAATTGTGCTTCTTGGATTAGTCAGGTCAGGGCCATTAGTCAGGTAAATCAATATAATCCCCAAAAAATACAATAAAGTTTTTTTTGTCTATGTGTGAAATGCTTTTGTTAACATTCTCCTGTGTGTTAAGTAAAATCACATTTTCCTTGTGCTGAAAATATTTGATTATTGAGGAATATTTATTTGTAACAGTATGAAAAAACTAGATATATTTGTCATTAATTCCTTGCTTCACAAATAATTATTACTCATGGTCTTTTACAAATGAAGCCACATTCTTTGCACACAATCAATATTTATTCTAGATCCCCACTGCCTGTATAACTTTATGCTGCTACATTGTTTTTGGCTGTCCCCATATTTATCTGTTTAGGGTACAAATGCTCCCCCCCCCCCCCAAAAAAAAAATTACTTGTGATTTCCTGTGAATTGAGTAGGAAAATCCATTCTAGTAAAGTATTTACAGTACAGGCAGGTTGCATGGTCTGTCTCAAAAAAGAAGGGCCAGAAAGGGGAAGTGGGGTTTGAGGCAGATTGAGAGGAAACTCAGGCATCCGGTTTGACCTTCCTCGGTTGAGTTTGCACCTTTGTAGCAGTTGCTATGTTACCAAAATGTGTACGTAGTAGATTTTGGGTCTTGTCTTTGTGTGAAAATGCAGAGGAGTCTGGGACAATGTCTTTCAGCTTCAAGAACTGAGAACAATGTGGCTCATCATGTGAAAGCTGTTTTGAACACTTATCCCTCTACCGTGCAGTCCTGACTTGGCTCAGAGCAATTTCTTACCTCAAGGTCAAAACCAACCTCAAAGAGCATCGTTTTAGGACAGTTGAGGGCTTTGAACAACATCTCAAGTGAAGACTTCCTTCACTGCTAAGAATAGTAGCAGTGATGCTGGATTTGCTGGATTCAATCACAAGAACCTTATTTTCAAGGGGATAAATGCTAACTGCATGTATATTTAATTAAAAAATAAAATCATTATTTTTGGGACAGACTATGTATATGGGAAAAGAATCTTCTTGTGAGCTGCTCAGCTAGGCACTCCACGACAGAATGGGTAGAGTAACACAATATGGACAACAGTAGCAGAGGCGGTCCAACCGCCAGGCGAGGTAGGCTTTTGCCTGTGGCGCCATTGTCCTGGGGGTGCCATCGAGGCCCCAGGAGGATGGAGCCACCCCCGCCTCCTTCTCCTCCTTTCTGGGCCTTCCAACGGGGGGCGGGGCCATGCAGGGGGTGGGGGCCAGGCTGCGTGGCAGGAAGGCCCAGCCAGGCTACGGTAGGAAGGCCCAGCCAGGCTACGGTAGGAAGGCCCAGCCCCAACCACATGGCCCCGCTCCCCGTGCTGGGAGGGGGCGCCAAAATTACCTTTGCCTACTACACAAAATTACCTAAGGACGGCTCTGAACAGTAGAACCCTTTTCCATGAAAACTGAAACATTTTTGTGGACCTGGTCAAAATAGCAGATTTATATAAGTGGGATTGCTATTCTTATGCTATGTGTGCAGGTTATTATCCCAGATTTATCCATGTGAGTCAACTTACCTTAAAGAGCAACAAGGGCTCTACTTATGGCGAGCCTCCCACACTCCTTTTGAGAGTGGATTAAAATGGTGCTTGCTTTATCTAGGTCACATCCCACATTGTGGCTCTTGTGCTCACTGATGAGCATAGGAAATTGATGCATGAACATGCCTTGATCTGAATAAGAAGGATTTGAAGAAAAAATGATACATTCAGAGGCTATAGTATATCCCTGCACCCAAGCACTCCCCAGTGCTCTGAGAACTGAACAAAGTGAATATTGGCTTGCGTTTGAGTTCCTTCTTTTGAAAGTAGAGCAGACTTGAATCCCAGATGGGCCTGCCAGTTCCAACTAATAAGAAGGATATTTCACAGATCAGACACAGTTTAATGAGAGCAAACAAGCATTCTAAGATGAAGATTAGAGATTGTAGGAAAGAACTACCATTGACAGACACACCATAATGGCTTTTTCAGCATGTTAGGAGAACAGAGAGAATGGATAAAACCATCCAATGTGCAAGAGAGCCCAGTCCAAACCAAACTTCAACAAAAGCTGTGCCTGAGTTCTCCAGGTTCCTGTTTCTGACTCCTATTGAGATGTTCCTAGTTGCTATATTCAATGTTAACAAAAATTAATCAACATTGAGGCACTCTTGTGAAAGTTCAGATTTTACACAGACATAGAAATGTTAAATTAAAATAGTAACATTCACATCACTGCACACTAAACACAGGGGTGAAACTCACAGTCACTAAATATTCAAATAATTTAGATTTCATCACAGAAAAAATCCCTTTGCAAGCTCTGAAAGAAAACCTTATAAGGTGTCAAAAAGTAATATACAGGTTGTGTATTACTTATAATCTGAAATAATTGGCACCAGAAATACTTTGGATTTCAGCTATTTTAATTTTTAATATCTCTCTCTCTCTCTCTCTCTCTCTCTTTTTCCCTCTCTCCCTCTCCCCCCCCTCTCATACACACACACACACAGATATCTTGGAGGTGGGACCCAAATCTTAACACAAAATTCATGCTTTATATACACCTTAAATACATTGCCCAAGGTAATTTGATATACAATATTTTGAATAATGTTATGCATAAAACTAAGTTTGTATGTTGAACCATCACAAGTAAAGGTGTCATTATTTCAGTCATCCATGGATGGTTTTGGATTTTTTAGTATTTTGGATTTTGGAATTCCAGATAAGGGATGCTCAGTCTGTACAAGGTAATGAAAAGGTAACTAAAGGCAATGAGCCACATCATGAATAACAAACTAAGTTACTTTTTAAAACATTGTAATAAATACAAACAAGAGATTATCTTTTTAAAAAGAAACAGTTGCAATTAAAAATGGATTAGGTTTTTTTAAAAGACATACTTTCCAATCAGCATTTTTCTATAAGCACAACATTGGATTTAGAGCTCTGTATTTTTTCATATTTGGTGACATGAGAATTGTTGCACCCAAGTAGTTCCTCCCCAGAGAAGTGATTCTTCCCTTGTTGCAATCTGGTATTTGATCCAGGGATGAGCCCAACAACAGAAAGCAATGGGATCTTGGGGAGCATAATGGTAACCATGACAGTAGCTCTGTCTATAGAAGGAAGGAATTTTGAAATTTAAGTCAAACATTGAGGCTGAACTGGGTCATTTACAAATTACTATGTTTCTCTATAGAACTGTAAATGACATCTACTAGAAAACAAGAGGTTGGCCATTTGATGATTCTCTGTTGTGGTTAGAGATTTATATCTCTATATATTTCCTTTTCGCATGTAAGAATTAAAAATTTTGAAACATTCTCCCAGCTAGACAAGATTACATGTAAAATTATGCATTTTTCTGGATATATTTTTGTGAGGATTTTAACCCAAAATTTCAGCATATCTATTTTGCATAAAAATCCCCTTTCTGCACAAAATCCAATATTTTGCACATAAAATATCCATTTGTACAAAATCAAATGGTTTATGCACAAAACAATGTCTTGTATACAAAAGCCAACATTTTATGCATAAATCTTCAAGGTTTTATGTGCAGAGTCAACTCTGTCCTCTTCCTTCTTTTTGCTACCAAAGCTGCTACTGAAGAAAAATTGCTGAATCTCTTTGCTCTTGTGTAGAGGAGAAAAATCCAGTGATTGATAGTTTGTTTGTTTTGTTTTTTAAAAGTGGAATAGATCTTCACACGTTTTCTCATCAAGGACAAGAAATTTTCCAATATGCTTTACACTCCTAATTGTATTGCAGGATCATACATAAAATTGCCACCATGTGTTGAAAGTGATGTGTGAACTAGCCATACCAACGCATAGTCATAATGACCATAGATATTGTAGAACACTTCAAAGAGGGGCTGCAGTGGAAAAACACATCAACAGATAACACATCACATTTCACTTCTGATGCATCTTGTGATGCATCTGTTCTATACTGTAGAAATAACATAGTTTGACTCCACTTCTCTTAATGCTATGGAATCCTGGGCTTTGTAGTTTTGTGATGCAACATAATTCTTTGGCAGAGTGGACTAAGACCTTGTAAAACTATGACTCTCATGGCTCCATAGCATTTAGGCAGTAAAAGTGGTGTCAAACTGCATTAGTTCTACATTGTAGATACACCCTTTGATATACAGTGTTCCCTCACTTTTTGCAGGGGTTACATTCCAGAACCACCCGCAATAAGTGAAAATCCGTGAAGTAGGGACGCTATATTTATTTTAATATTTATACATTATTTTAGTAGTTATACACTATTTTAAGTCTTTATCAACCAATTGTGTGTTGATAAATCGTCTCCTTCTCCTCGCATTGCTGCTTGGGCTCCTTTTCTCCCCCTTCGGCTTCTCCTTCCTCCCTTCCTTAGGCTGTAAATTGTAATGTTTAATGATTTATAATAGTCTTTTAGAGTTTATTGAAAAACCGCGAAACAGCGAATCAGCGAAAAGTAGTGAGGGAACACTGTACAAACAAGTCAGAAGGTGGACACAATTGATAGAAGCTGTATGTTATGCAACTCCCAAAATATATCAACAAATAGCTATCAGCCACAGTTTTGTCCTTTATGACCTGTCCTTTAATCCATATACTTTTTGTTTTTGATCTACTCTCTGGATTTTTATTACACCAGTCTTTACAGCTCAAGGTGGTGTCCAAAAAGCAATGTGTTATATCAAAACATTAGGAAACAGGATCTATAAAATGTAAGTCAAGCTAACACATTAAAATGGAATGAGATTAGACTACAAAAGGGCAAGGATTTATAAGGTTGTATTTTTCAAGGAACAAGAAATTTAGGATGGTGCTAAGAGGTTGAAAGGGTGTGTGATGCATCACTATCCCAAGGGCCACAGATTCTTATATATATATTTCAGGCAATCAGAAAGTGCCACATAGTACAAGGTTCATCTGAACTAAGTGGGAGGCTCAACAGCCCCACTGGGAATAACGAATGCTGTCTATCATACTTGGAGCTGACAGATAAGGCTGCAACCCTGATGAGATTCATGGCCTTGGGTTGTTTCTGTGACAGAACAAATCGCTACACTTGAATTGATAAGGAAAAGCTGCATATGGGATGAGAATTAGCAGGAAATATAGTTCAAGGCAAGGTCTGATCCTGCAGGACTCAGGGCCAAGGGAGTGCTCAGGACCTGGACAAAGTACACAGTTCACTGGCTAGACAGTCAGTCCTCTCTATCCACAGATTCTGCATCCACAAAGTCAATAGTCCATGGCTTTAAAAATATTCAAAAACAAATTCTCAAAAGCAAACCTTGGTTTTGCCATTTATATAAGGAACGTCCTCAAGCTCTGCCACTGCATATAATGGGACTTCAGTGTCTACTGATTTTGGTATCCATAGCCAATGGAGATGGAGCCCACGGTGGCTCAGTGGGTTAAATCACTGAGCTGCTGAACTTGCTGACTGAAAGGTTGGCAGTTTGGATCCGGGGAGCAGGGTGAGCTCCTGCTCTTAGCCCCAGCTCCTGCTGTTAGCCAACCTATGAGTTCAAAAATATGCAAATGTGTGTAGATAAATAGGAACCCCTCTGGCAGGAAGGTAATGGCTCTCCATGGAGTCATGCCGGCTACATGACCTTGGAGGTGTCTATGGACAACGCCTGCTCTTCGGCTTAGAAATGGAGATGAGCACCTCCCTCCAAAGTCGGACATAACTAGAGTTAATGTCAAGGAGAAACCTTTACTTTTGCCTAGCTAATGGAAGGGTCCTACAAGAAAAAAAATCCAGCAGAAACCAATGACCCACTGTACAGTTTATTATTATTACAGAGGAATTACACACGTGCACCTCAAATTAGGCAGAACTGATTAGCAAAATTTGAGTAATTCATCATATGTATGATGCTAACATAGTCATACTTGTTCATTTGACTTTACTGTTCTTACCAGTCTAAATACACTCCATGTTTTTATTTTTGCTATTTCTTATTTTGTATCAGTCATAAGTTTAGAGGTTTCAATATTTATTCATGTTATGCTGAAAGTTTCTATATGGGAAAATAATATTTTCCTTTAAAATATGGCCCCATAAATATTGTAAATAAATAAGAAGAGGCCTCAATATAATTATTCTGACTCCTTCTTAGCTTCTTAAATTAAACTGTTCTTAGATGTTTGTATGGATAGTTCTGAACACAGTGTCTTCTCACATTTATAAAGATACATAATGATAAAAGCTTATAAACATAATCTGTCCAATCAATATGACTATTCACACAGAATCCAAAAATGTCCTATATTATTTTCTTATGTTCAGTCACAGTTTGGAAGACAAATTACTTCTATCTTTTCTATGTTGCAGAAGGAACAAGGGCAATATCCAGATGATTAAAAGATGTTGTTTATTTATAGATTACTTCTACTAATACACAATAGTATCTTGTTGGAAATCATGGGATTTCCATTGGATGCTCCCCAGTTTCTACTTGTTTCATTTTTTTCTATGTAATACATAGGTAGAAAGAAGCTGAGATAGAACTGAACTGTGTGATGCAGAACTCTGTGCATGCAGAACACACTGTGCCACTAGGGCCCCCTAGATGGCTTTTAAATAAGATTTTAAAGATCAATTAGGGTCTGCTGTAGTTTTTAGTTTTGAATATGTTTCTATGGATTTTAATTGAATTGTTTTTAATACTAATGATATTTAATATTTGAATATTTGTATATTTTAAATTGTATTGACATGTTTTTCATAGAATCATAGAATCATAGAATCGTAGAGTTGTAAGAGACCTCATGGGCCATCCAGTCCAACCCCCTGCAAGAAGCAGGAAAATCTCATTCAAAGCATCCCTGACAGATGGCCATCCAGCCTCTGCTTAAAAGCCTCCAAAGAAGGAGCCTCCACCACACTCCGGGGCAGAGTTCAACTGCCGAACAGCCCTCACAGTGAGAAAGTTCTTCCTGATGTTCAGGTGGAATCTCCTTTCCTGTAGTTTGAAGCCATTGTTCCGTGTCCTAGTCTGCAGGGCAGCAGAAAACAAGCGTGCTCCCTCCTCCCTATGACTTCCCTTCACATATTTGTACATGTAAGCCGCTTTGAGTTTCTTTGTGGAGAGAAAAAGCAGGATAATTATGATGATGATGATGATGGTGATGATGATGATGATTATTATTACAGTAGAGTCTCACTTATCCAACATAAACGGGCTGGCAGAACGTTGGATAAGTGAATATGTTGGTTAATAAGGAGGGATTAAGGAAAAGCCTATTAAACATCAAATTAGGTTATGATTTTACAAATTAAGCACCAAAACATCATGTTGTATAACAAATTTGACAGAAAAAGTAGTTCAATACGCAGTAATGCTATATAGTAATTACTGTATTTACGAATTTAGCACCAAAATATCACGATGTTTTGAAATCATTGACTACAAAAATGCATTGGATAATCCAGAACATTGGGTAAGTGAGACTCTACTGTATTATTATTTTGTGCCACAGGTGCTGGATAAATGTTATGAGCCTTGGGCCAGCATTGTGAATTGTATCTGCAGATTTAAGCTATGACAAGAAATCATGTCAGGGGTTTGGCTTCTGATTGTTAGAGACTTCTCACTGGGAAGAGGAAACTGGAAACCACATGCTGCTGTGCAGAAGATCCTGCCTCCATTACTCAGTGCAGCTGCTGGCTCTCCAGGTAGGTTTGGGATGGTTAGGCCAGGAGATGTTACTTTGTTAAACATTTCGTATTACTATGTAGGCAATATAGGATCTCAACTGATGTATCTTAATAGGGAAAATAATGCCTTGCTCCAGTCCAGGAGACAGGATATTTAATTCCCCCTGCTTCAAAAGTACAACCAGTATTTCCTTCGAGCCTGTACATGAAGTTTTGTACTCTTAAATTGTTTTGTTTCCTTGGTGCATTGGGAGTGTTTGCCTGAGGCCAACACATACATTTTAAATCTAAACACATCTACTAGGAAACAACATTTCCTCCTCCCCACAATTTTGGAGTCCATATCTTTATATTTTGAGGTCAGGTTACAGCTGCCGTGACTTCAAATGCATTTGAATTGAAAATTGTAATTAGAAGCAAACCCACCCTTGATCACATGCAGATTCCATAGTGGATTTTTGATAGGTAATCTTTTATCATTGATTATCTTGCTTCTCTTTATCATCTTTCACTCTTGGCCTAGAATGGTCATTTACACATTTGTATCTCAAAAGGAAGTTTTTTTTTCACTTTTACACTGAAACTTAAATTGGGCAGCATTATTTAAAAGGGAGAAGGCATGTCTTCAAGATGTAAAATATGAAATTTCAATACTGTACACACAGACCTGTGATCAAGATCATACTGTAATATACGAAATTTGTTGCCTCCCTTCAGCTCTTGCAATGGAGCAGGAAAAGCCACTAACATGAGCTCAGCTGTTGAGCAAATAATACACTGATTTCACATCCCAACATAGTAACTGCATCTGTCCTTTTATGAACAGTTTGTCCTGCCTTTTAAGATTGGATTTGTTCCCAGTCCTGCAAAGAAGAGAGGAGAAGTGGATTTATGTGCTGAATTTAGATATTCCTCTTCTCAGGGGTCTAATCTTTTTCCCACATCAGCCACAAACTAATGTGGGAACTGCAAGAACATAGCACCCCACCTGTGTTTTACGATTCCACTCACAGCTTGACAAATGGCAACAGAACCATAAGTTCAAGCCTGCCAGCATGATGGCACAGGTGCATTCTGGGACTGTTATTCTGGCATCAGAGAATTCGATATCCACCAGGCTTCCAACTCCAGCGCCAGAGCTTGGCATGCCTTTTGGTACTGTGTCAAGTGAAATGTTGCCCCTCCCTTTATCAGTTCAATGTACACGGTTTGTCTTCTCTTAAAGACAAAGAAGATAATTCTTCTGTATCTTGTCAAATAACACAAATGGTGGCAGTACTGTACTCTTCTTCTTTCTCCTCCTCTAAATCTATGGCTCAAAGTGAGTTACAACACTAAAATGCGGAATGCATGTCCAATAAAAATAATCTTGAATAAACATGATGTTATAAATATATTTCCAGCTAAACGGTATCAAGAGCCAGTCCAAATAGATTTAGTTTATCGAGCAATTTAATAATGGGCTCAGGAACGAATGAAGTTACAAGGGGAAGGTGATCTTTAGCAACAAGGCAATAGCTGAGAGTTATGGACCATTTTTGACAACTGAAATAGGCTGTGAATCTTTTCAAAATCAACAGTATGAATGTAATGGCTGCATCCCTTCTCATGTAATCTGTGATAAAACTCCCAAAATGCAATTTCAAATAAATAAATAAATAAATAAATAAATAAATCCAAGGCATTGGTCAAATTCTTAATGCCACATTTCAGCCGCTCCCCCTCTTTTTACACAAAGGAATGATGTGCAGGTAGGGGCAGACATCTAGATTAGGGCTTTTTAAACTTTTTCTTCTTTTGGCCCTTTTTGTGCTGCTCTTGGTCTCACCACCACCACAGGCGTGATTGGCGGGGACGAAAGAGAAGGCCTTTTCAGTGATTGCCCCTTGGCTATGGAACTCCCTCCCTGTTGAGATTATATCAGCCCCCCCTCTCCCTTCTGTCCTTCAGAAAGATGGTAAAAACTTGAATGTGGGACCAAGCCTTTGGGACAGTGCAATAACTGTCACCCTAAGTTTCCAGTCCCAATTCAAGCTGCAGGTTATTACCTATAAAGCCCTAAACGGTTCAGGACCCGCCTATCTTTGTGACCGCATCTCCCCCTATGAACCTGTGTGATCTCTAAGATCTTCTGAAGAGGCTCTTCTCTCGCTTCCTCCCCCTTTGCAAGTGCGGTTGGTGGGGATGTGGGAGAGGGCCTTCTTTGTGGTGGCTCCCCGGCTCTGGAATTCCCTCCCCAGAGAGATTAGGTTAGCACCTACCCTCGCTGTCTTCCAAAAACAATTAAAAACATGGATGTTCTGCCGTGCATTCGATTAGACAAGCCCTTACAACCTGGCCCCTATTCATATTGAAATTGGCCTTTCCACCTTAAAGTTGTTTTTTATCTCAGGACTTTTTCCCTACCTACTGCCTACCCCATGTATTTCTACTTTGATTTATATGTCAGTTCTAACTTTGATGAGTTGTTAGTCACCCATTATGCCCTAGGATGAGACCTTCTAAAGGCTCACAGATGATTGTAAATTACTTTTAATGTTTTTATAGTTATGTTATTTTAGCTATATAAAAAAAAACTATGGGGCCCCTGGTGGCACGGTGTGTTCAAGTGCTGAGCTGCTGAACTTGCGGACCAAAAGATGCCAGGTTCAAATCCCGGGAGCGGAATGAGTGCCTGCTGTTAGCCCCAGCTCCTGCCAACCTAGCAGTTCGAAAACATGCAAATGTGAGTAGATCAATAGGTACCGCTCCGTTGGGAAGGTAATGGCACGCTATGCAGTCATGCCGGCCACATGACCTTGGAGATGTCTATGGACAACGCCGGCTCTTTGGCCTAGAAATGGAGATGAGCACCAACCCCCAGAGTCAGTCACGACTGGACTTAATGTCAGGGGAAACCTTTACCTCTACCTTATTTTAACTATGGTATGTTTAATCTATTTCTAGTTGATATTTGTGTTTTAAATTGTATTTTATTACGTAAATGTGACTGATTGGGCTTGTCCCCATGTAATCCGCTCCGAGTCCCTTCGGGGAGATGGTGGCGGCATACAAAAATAAAGTTATTATTATATTACAGTATTATCACCCTACTGACAGGATTCGGTATGGCTGATTTGAGATGGTTTTTAAATAACTGATTTTAAAGTGGAGATAATTGTTTTTGTTTTTACTGTTTATGTATATTTATAGTTTATTTTATGTTCAGGTATTGAATGTTTGCCATATATATGTTGTGCTCCACCCTGGGTCCCCTTTGGTGTGAGAAAGGCAGAATATAAATGTTTTGAATAAATAAATAAATAAATAATATTGCAGGACATAGAGCATCTTCAACATTTTTCATTTCATGCTGACATGCTTTGGTCTGCAGCCTCAAATGGCAGAATTTACTATGTGGGCTCTCTGTGAATATCTCAAATAGCCACTAGGTGAAAAGCTACATTTTTTTCATGATCCCCAGTTTCAATAAGGGAATTCCAAATGGGATCCTGATCCACAATTTAAGAAGCTTTGACTTTGATAGAAAGTAGAGAAGGTGAAGTGGTTCAATGTTGCTCAAATCCATCATATATAATTTTTAAAAGACAATTTGAAATGTAACCCAGAAAGCCCAGTCCTATCACCTGCTCTCAGCTGTGATCTTTACATGGCTCATAGGATTTTTTTTTTTATAAAAAAAAATACAATACAACATTTTGCAAGGAATATCATTCTGGTCTTGGAACAGTTATCTTTTGAACTAGTGCTTGAAGCAGAGCCTCTGTAGGTTCCAGAATCCTTCAGCTAACATGACTTTGGCCATACTGCCTAGAAGATGTTGGTCTATTTCATTCAAAAATTATTTTCAAGTGTAGTATTTGTTCCTTTTTTGACTGAGAGTTGGGGCAACCATTTCTCAACCTTTCATGACTTTCTCTTAATTATTACTAATGCAATCTTCTTTAACTCCATTCTTTTGGCAGACAAGGCACCCCAACAATGGGCATTGCTATCACCATCTCCTATTCATGGTCTATTGTCTTCATGTCCCAACCACCATATATGTATGTATGCCTCTTTCTTTGGTGGGAGGCTGATCACTATTAAGCTTCAGCTTCATGCCCTGATGAAATAACCTTTCCTAGTGCTTTCCCTACTGTGATACTTCCATAAACTTCCTGTTCTGGGTCTCTTCCTCTGAAGTGCTAAGGGACGTCAGCTCTACCATATTGCCAAATGAGCTAGGCAATGGCCATTCCCACTGCACCTCACTTTCAATTGTATTTCACATTCTGGATAGTTTCTTTCTTTACAGCTAGTGAAGTTCTGACACAACATTTTGTTTACAGAGACAGCTCTTTTGTTTTTCTATTGAAGATGGTTTACTTCCTAGTAATTTATTACCAGATGTGCCTTTTCTTCTTTTGAATTAAACAGCACAAGTTTGCCATCTAGTCTGTGTGTGGGTTGGGTCTTTTTAAAATCTCATTTAAAGACCTGTCAGTAATGTTGTATGCATTCCACTTAGAGGCAGTCTTCCTGGTCAGCTGGGTCTTCAAATGTCAACATTTCTTCAAGCAGGTCTTATAGCATCTCCAGCTTAATGGGATTTCAGGACTTCATAAGCTAATCAAAGTTAACACTTGGTATTCATCTAAGATGAATACTTTAGGAATTATGACCCGATTGTATAAATTCTGAGTTGTTTTCTTTCATATTTAATCAAAGATCTCATGTTCTGCTGGTTTCAGAGTTACCAGTGGAAGCAGAGCTAGGAGCAATAAAATAATGGTTATGTTTTTATCACTTTTCTTACACAAATGGGACCATTTAAAAAGTTCTATTTTGTGTTCACATCTTGAATGTGACCTGTTTTTTGAACTCAGACCCCCCCCCCATGATGACTTTAAAAATCTTAGTGTTATATGATTTTCCCATTAGATGTTTCTATACATATTTTTGTACACATCTGAACAATTCCTCTTTATCTATTGGCATGATTACCTTAATTAGCTTCTATGGAATATGACCTATCATTCATTGTATTCTATTTCTGTGAAGTAATTTAAGTGTTGGGTTAGGACTCTGGAGATTTGGGAGCTATAGCTCAAATCCCAGCTCAACCATGAAAATCATGGGTGACTAAGGGCAAGTCACACTGTCTTAGCCTCAGAAGAAGGTAATGGCAATGTCCTTCTGAAGAAGTTAAAGTAACCAGAAGCCAGAAATTATTTGAAGGCAAAGAACAACAAGAAGTTAGTCTGTGTTAGTGTCTAAAAAGGTTTCTTACTCTAATTGTAAAGGTTTTTTAATGTGGAAAAATATTGTTCAGATAAAAATTCATTTTGCACACAAAAATACTGTTTCCAGAAGCATACATGCTTTTTGTGGAAAACACTATTTTTTAAAGAAAAAAATGTAATCCTATAAACAATGCTTTTTGTATATATTTGGCATGAATTTATATATATATGTACGCTTCTGGAAACAATGGCCAAGATCACTGCATTGCAAAACATATATGCAATTATGTTCCATCATTGTAGGTACATCTGATGTAACCCCATCCTCCAAAATGTATTTATTTTTCAAACTGGCAGCATCCTGACCAACGCTTTTATAAGGTGCTGCAGATGAAGGTGCTTGGAAATGACATCTGCAGTGCTTTCTTGGTTAATGGGTGTGTCAAGGCAGCTGGAGAAACTCTGTGGGATCCTGATGCAACTGCTTGTCTCAAGGCACTCCACAACTGGAAGAGCATTGCAGATATCATTCGCCATTTCCCTGAACTGCAGTGTCTTAGGAACCCTTCAGTTGAAAAGGTAAATTTTAAGGGTCTTGTTGGTCATTAATGACAAGCTTTCGATGAGTGAAAAATTCGGGGCTATGTCTGTTTTTATTGTTGTTTTTATTGTTATTTTAAAGTTAATTGTATTGTTTTAATCTATTTCTGTAAACCCTTTCAGGGGTTAACTTTATCTCCTCCATTCTTCATTTCCCTCCAGGACAGATTTCATGCCAGGCTCAATAAAGTAAATAATATGATATTACAAAAGACTGCAGTATAGTATATTAGATACCACAGCACTATTACAGGGCGTCTGTCAGCACCAATCACCATGACTGATGACTTATCAGAAGCAGACCTGACGTTTCCAAATGAGCTGTTTTAATAGAGATGTCATTTTTAAAAGGACCTTAACATAAAAAGAAAACCAGATACAAACTGGGATGTAAATGGGAAACAGCTGTCACCTTTATATTATCTTTTTATAGGGTTCCACCATAGCAACAAAACAATTTGATGTTTTCTAAATCTGAAGAAAGGGAAAACAACTAAATATCCCACAGGAAAAGCTTTGTTAGAAGACACATTCTGAAAAAGATGGTACATAGAAAATGAACCATGGCACTTCTCTGAATCTGTTGCTTTCAGAACTACATATTTATTTTAAAATATTCATTCCTACGTACATTAATAGGCACAGCGAACAGTACAAGTTACTGCTTGTGTGTGTGTGTATATATACATGCTTTCAAGTCTCCTCAGAACTTATGGTGACGCCATACATTTCTGAGAGTTTTCTTAAGCAGGAATTACATAGAGGTAGTTTTTTTAGTTCCTTCTTCTGAAGTATAATTTACTGCACTGACATTCATTAGTGATTTCTCATCCAACAACTAACCAGAGCTGGATCTATTTTGCCATGATTAGACAGGATCTGGTGCCTTTAAGGTACCTAGGACTTCATCACATGATCAATTTTTAGTATCCTAGGACACCTTGTCCCCACACTGTCCATCGGACAATGCAGGCTCACTTCCGATAGGACTCTGTGGCTCAACCAGGGCACAAGCATCCTACGATTTTGAGAAAGGCAACACGGGAGCTTCCCCATGTTCCATTAGGAAAAAAGCATCACTGCCAGTGAGGCAAGGTGCAATTATTGCCCTGCTGACCCTCAGATTCGCCATAGAGGCTGGCAAATTGACACCATCAATGTGATGAGGTCCTTAGACTAAATTACTTCCAGCTAATTCTTCCCTGGTACCTGTACTATAACTATAATGCATTTCAGTTGTCACTGCATGGGACAGGTTTAATATTTTTCTAATGTAATTTGATGTAATATAGAGGTATGGTCTTACTTAGTAGTGGAAGAGGGCTATCATAAGATTCAAGTTCTATCTTACATTGCTGTCTTATGACTTTTTGCATGATGGATTGGAAAACAATATGTTTTGCATCTCAATCCAGCAGCATAGACTATTTATATACCTTTGTAAAATGTTGGGGTCATGGAGGAGCATTTTTGTCAAGTTGTTTGCTTCCCCTGGTCTATTTTATAACTAGGAGAGAACTTCTTTCTTTTTCTTTTTTTTAAAACAGGAAGCAGCACACAAACCATTTCCAAGTTGCTTTCTATTGGGGAATGTGATCAAAGTGCCTCCATGACCCATAGAAAATATTTGAGGGCAAAATGAAATATTTTTCATTATTTTCTCCCTAAAAGGCACTGGAGCCCCGAAACAGCACAGGAAACTGCCTGGAGACCATACTTTGTCTACCACCAATCTAAATATATGTATGATGGATTTTCACTCTCATGTGGAACATCCAGCACAGGTTGAGGTTGGCTATGGATGAACTGTGGAACCAATATACCTAAACAGAGCAATCTGAAGTAGTAATTGGAGAGAAAAAAAGAGTGACATGACTGACTACCATGTGACTTAGAACACTTGGCTGGTGTATCTTGATTGGAATGGTTATTGTGCATGTTTTCACATGGGTGAAATAACACATCCTTCTCACTGTACCAGTAACATTTTCATTGGCCCCAACAAGAGAATATGCCTCTTGTGATCTGAAGCTCGCACAAGGAAGCAATCATAGACGCTCAGAAGAGAATCAAGACTCTTTAGTTCCAATGGACCTAAGGCTGCCTTAGAAATGAACTAGAATCATAGAGTTGGAAGAGATCTTGTGAGCCATCCAGTTCAACTATCTCAATGGTAACTTCCAGTGGAAAATGCCACTGAAAATAGATTTATACCCCCAACCCTGAGAATCTAGAGGAGATTTCTGTGATGACTAGGTTCTGCAAAGAGCTCTTCTCAGTTAGTGGGCACTTGCACTCTTGTCCTAACTCTAGACTCATCCAGAAACATGTGCGCAGCTGTGCGGAGAAATCCAGTGATACTGGCCATGGATTCTGGGCATTGCCAGTAAAAAACTAACGTTTCCTATCTCTAATAACAATGTAATTTCTTTCCTTTCTCAGGGATTATCTGCACAGGAAATTGTATTAAAATGTAAATATCTTGTGAACTGTCCAGGAATTCCCAGATTTGTTCACATCATATGACGTAAAAACATTGTAAAAACAATTCTATTCAAAGTGCTTGAGCAATAGGATTGCTGGCTGGAATACTGCAACATGTTCCTTTCCATTACTATTTTGAACCTTCTCTTCCTCCCACTGTGTTCTTGTCCTTGCCTTGTCCTTTGCCTGCATTTCTTGTCTCTTTTCCTTTCTTTGCCTTTTTCTTCTGGCTTTTGTGACTTGGCCTTTGGGATCCTAATAATAACATCTCCGTTTGTGCTGCTGCATTTGCTGGCCGGGTGCCAAGTTGTAGTTACCTTGCACTTGACTAGATTTTGACTCCTACCTATGCTAAAGGGGACAGAAAATACACTGATGCTATTTATAATCTTTGTAAAAAAGTCACTTCATGTATTCATTAAATTTCAGTCTTTAATTTATGTAAATATAAAATGGCCTACTGTCTGTATCTAGGCCAAACTGAAATAATAAACCAGGCAGGTGGCAACTGTGCCTATTTCTCTCATGATAAAGTTGTTTTAGTAACATTTATGTCTCCCTTGGGGCACTTTTGGAGTGGGTTCATTAATGTTTCTAAAGTGCTCTGAGACCTTGAGGGTGGAAGGACCCTGCATTATTGTGATCCTCCATGTCTTTCCCCCACCCTTGATTGCTCCTATAAATAAATGAATTAATTAGGCAAAGTAATACTCCAATATTTCACTGTCCCTCTAGAGAGAAATCTGGCCAAGAGTTAGAATATGAGAATGCTAGTTTAATGAAAATCTAGGATAAAAGCTTTTTTTGCAACCAACCTTCATTTTCCTTTTGAAACGGAGTCAGAATAGCCTACTGGAATTTTAATAGCCCATTTGCATAGCTAGGCTATGCTAGATGTAGCAGCCACCAATGACAAAATCTAGTTGGCTATCCACACTGTGGAATTATAGCAGTTTAACACCACTTTAATTGTCATGGCTCCATCCTTTATTGTGCACCAGAGCTCTCTGACTGGAGGGGAAATAGCTTACATAACAACAAATCCCAGAATTCTAAAGCATTGAGCCGTGGCAATTAATGAAACTTCTATTTTTTGGTAATGTGGATACAACCTAGGATAGATGCGGGTAAATTTGAAATCATTTTCATTTCAGTATGAACCAACCTAATTTTCATTTCCAAACTAATATAAAAGCCAGAATTCATCTTTCCTGTGTATTTTTTAAACTTCTCTTGATTTCATTAAACAGTTATCTAAGAAAAAAGTGCAAATCAAAAATAGTATTTTAGAAAAACCAGATACAAAAATGCATTAGAGAAAACAATCCACAAAAGACATATACTCAGGGAAAGGGTTTGTAAAAATGTAATAAATTTTTTAACATGTGAAATGGGACTACGACCTGCAATTTACAAGCTTGTCTGTTCCTTCAGAAGAGTGAAAATTGTTCCTATGAAATGGTCTGATAGTGTCTAAACAGGATCCTATATGATTTTGGAGGCTAAGCAAGACCAGCCCTAGTTAGTCTTTGGATGGAAGATCTCCAATCGATACTAGGTGCTGTAAGCTATATTTAAGTAAAAGGAACTGGCAAAATTACCTCTGAGAATTTCTTAAAACAATCCTGTGAAATTCATGGGGCCACCAAAAGTCGATGGCAGCATAAATGCAGACATGCACACATACATCTATATATATAAAAGAGTGATGGCATCACGGCGACCCACAAAACAACAAAACTACAGGCCCCCCAACCTCGAAATTTGACGACACAACCCATCATTCACGGCTCTAGGTTGATACATCAAAAAGAAAAGAAAAATAAAGTCCTAATTAGAGAGAGAGAGGAATAATTGCTTTTATCCAATTGCTGCCAGTTAGAAGGCTAAGCTCCTCCAACTTGGTCTCCTAGCAACCAAATAAAAAAAATAAAAAACACTAAAAAAATACAATAAAATACTATAATAACAGAAAATAACTTTAAAAAATACAAAAAAATAATAAAATATAATAAATAAAAAGATAACTTACAATAAAATTAATTAAAAAATACAAATAACGTCAAATAAAAATTACACAACAATTTTTAACCAATACCACCACCACTTTGCCACAGCAATGCGTGGCCGAGCACAGCTAGTGTCCTATAAAAGAGGGTATGATAATAAATACCAAACTTACAGGGACTGATTCCACTTGACTGTATCATATTTTTAACTAGCTGCCATAGGAATTGATGGGACTGTCATTGAGGATAGAAAAATAAGATTTTCCGACTATAATTTTTTATGCATACAATATATCACAGCATCTCCAAGTAAGTGGCATTGTAAACAGAAGTGACTGTGTATGCCAAGTCCTGTCTGTTCATGAGTTTACTAACTGTTCAAGAATTCACTATAGAAACAGGACCCTGTATCTCACCTGTAGTGGTTATTTGACAGGGAAACAAAGGCTATTCTGCAGATGCCATGCTGTATGTCCTGCAGGTCAGATCAACCACGAAACATCAAGGACATGTTTTTTGAAGTACCAGGAGGAATCCTTCTACAGGGCCAATGCCTTTGATATATGCTAGCACAACAGAGACTCACACAGTAGCTGCTATTTACCCCTAGCTCATAATCATCCCTCTAGCAGCTTTGAAAAGATTTGTGTGAGCCTAATTTGCATGTGTGTGTAGGGATTTAGGGAAGGAAGATCACAGCATAAGAGAAAGGGCTGGTTAACATTTCTGTGTCCAGCTGTGATATTTCCCCATCATAATCATACTTCAATTAATGTTATTTTAAAAGCCTATCTGCTTATGGGGGAAGGGAGGAAGGGGAAATCAAATCTGCGGCTTGAGAAATGATGCAGAGTCAGCATTCAGGACACTAGCTGCTTGCTTGCTGAGCTCTCCCAATTAAACAGCCCTGTTCCTCTAGGTATTCCAAATAGCAATAGAAATGTTGTGTTCTTTATGGCATTGCAAATAAGGAGATGATGAGCCCTTCTGGCTAGTTAACTGGGCAGGTTCAACAGGGAGCAATAACTTTTTGCGAAAACAAACAAGCAAAACAAGCAACAACCTTGTACAGTGCTTTGATCTATCAATTCCTATCAGGATTACTCAGTATTTATTACCATGGATTTTAAAAGGAAGGAGTACAGAGGATTCTCAGCTAGAAAACACACACACACATCTTAGCATGTCACAGTACTTGGAAGAAATAGTGAGTGGCTAAACTGCATTCATAACAAATACTTTAATTCTATACCCCAAACTCAATGGTATACTTCAGTACACAGTGCAAACAAAATCCCAGTTTCTTTCTTTATCACTCCTATAGTGGCTCTGGTAGCACTCAAACCTGCTCCAGAAGTTAGGGTGTGTAGAGTGTTGCCAGAGAAGGAGACTGTATCAATTTGGTGGAAGTAGTGAAGTCCAGCATTGGATTTTAGCCAATTAACATGATGAGCATCAAAGGAAAGATTGAACGATAGGAGAATCCACATAGGCTAAAGCCAATTGTAACTGAATGAATACAGTTTTTTTATGTTATCACAGCAAAGTGGCTTCCAATGTTCCACTAAGTCTATAAAGATCCTATGGTAGCTTAATGGTTTTCACATTGTCTGAATGTCCAATCACTTTCTCCCCAAGCAGTTACTTTATTCTCAATTCAGAAATGGAAAGCTTAGAATCATAGAATCTTAGAATTATAGAGTTGGAAGAGACCTCATGGGCCATCCAGTCCAACCCCCTGCCAAGAAGCAGGAAGATGACATTCAAAGCATCCCCGACAGGTGGCCATCCAACCTCTGCTTAAAAGCCTCCAAAGAAGGAGCCTCCACCACACTCCGGGGCAGAGAGTTCCAGTGCCAAAGAGCTCTCACAGTCAGGAAGTTCTTCCTAATGTTCAGGTGGAATTTCCTTTCCTGTAGTTTGAAGCCATTATTCCATGTCCTTGCCTCCAGGGCAGCGGAAAACAAGCTTTCTCCCTCCTCCCTATGACTTCCCTTCACATATTTTATACATGGCCATCCTGTCTCCTCTCAGCCTTCTCTTCTGCAGGCTAACTTGCCCAGCTCTTTAAACCGCTCTTCATAGGGCTTGTTCTCTAGACCCTTGATAATTTTAGTTGCCCTCCTCTGGACACTTTCCAGCTTGTCAACATCTTCCTTCAATTGTGGTGCCCAGAATTGGACACAGTATTTCAGGTGTGGTCTGACCAAGGCAGAAGAGAGGGGTAGCAAGACTTCCCTGGATCTAGACACTATAATCCTATTGATCCAGGCCAAAATCCCATTGGCTTTTTTTTTTTTTGCTGCCACATCACATTGTAGGCTCATGTTTAACTTGTTGTCCACAAGGACTCCAAGATCTTTTTCACATGTACTGCTTTCGAGTCAGGCGTCCCCCATTCTGTATCTTTGCATTTCATTTTTCTGCCCAAGCAGAGTATCTTGCATTTGTCCCTGTTGAACTTCATTTTGTTAGTTTCAGCCCATCTTAATCTGTTACGATCGTTTTGGATTCTGCTCCTGTCTTCTGGAGTATGTCAATAGACAACAGTAGAGATTTATGACCTCTTTACATGGCAATAGCTGGTGAAAGGGAAGGCACACAGGGTTGAACCCCACACACTCTTTCTCCTTACCCCATCACATGATGGGGATGAGACATGGTGTGTTGACACCCTGTCCCCATGAGATGAGAGAAAGGATGGTAATGCGCAGCAACACACATTGGCCCACTGCCCTTACTGCCATCATATGGAGAAAAGGAGAGGAAAGTGGAGTAGCTTCATCGGAGCTACCCAAAATACACTTTCCTCCCCATAGTGGTGGGGGAATCGCTTTGCAGCACTTCCCCTCCTTGGGAAGAATGTGGGCAAGCCCTGCCAAATGTCATGTGATGGCTCACAGCAGGCCCTGTCCTTTTTGTGAATCAAAGTGGCAAAATTGGGCAAAAATGAGCTTAAAGATGGGCTTAAAGCTTTAGAGATATGGAATAAACACCCAGAACTGGGAAGCCTGGCCCTCGAGTGTTCTAACTGGAGGTCAGCTGTTACCAATAGTGTTATGGATTTTGAGGAGTCATGAATAGAGGATGAAAGGGATAAACCCTTATTGTGACCAACTCCCATCTGGAAATCTATATCCTCATTGTGAAAGACCTTGTGGATCCAGAATAGGTCTCCACAGTCACTTATGAACCCATTGCTAAGACTCTACCCTTGGAAGACAATCATACAAGACCACAAGTGATCATCACCTATAGAGAGATATTAAAATTCATACAAAACAGAAATCTGTATGATGAAAGAAAGACATCACATATTTCATTTAACTTGTCAAAACTAGATGCTATCCTAAACACTATCATAAATCAGTTACTGTAAATGGAAAACATGTTCTCACCCCCTTTTGCCTCCTCAACATATAGCAAACTACATTCATGACATTGCAACATGACAGTGTTTTACATCACCTGTTGATCTCAGAAGCGTAGAAAAGCGATGACACTAACATTTTACAGATTGAGGGCACAGACATATGTACAACTCACATTTTCAGCTGCACCCATGTGTTCTGGGTAATATCTCATGCAGAGCTTGGGTTCAAGAAGATATTCATTATTGTTAACAATGCTTTATTTTAATGTGTTCTCTTCATCCTTTGACTCTCCCACAAAGTGAGATATGAAGCTTTCTCTTACTATCTAGCTTCCACTCACCCATACTCTGAAGGAACGTTCCCCGTATAGTTTTCGAGCAAATTATGTCAGGGGAGAATGGTAGGATCAACTGAACAATGCCCTTGAAGAGCAATTAAGCGCTTCAAAATGATTCTCTGAGACAAAGGTCATTCTTTTTTAAATAAATGTTTACCCTTGTTTTCACTTT
Source organism: Anolis carolinensis (assembly GCF_035594765.1). Classification (NCBI taxonomy): domain Eukaryota; kingdom Metazoa; phylum Chordata; class Lepidosauria; order Squamata; family Anolidae; genus Anolis; species Anolis carolinensis. The sequence continues at coordinate 198,259,750 of NC_085844.1, forward strand.
AGCAAACAAAATGTATATTTCTATGACAACATCATAAACATGGTGTTTTAAATCCACTACTCAGGCTCTTGTCACCTGGACCCTGGAATGGATGGGCTGAGTCACAAATATGGCCGTGATAATCAGTTAACCATTGAACAGTGGCAGCTGGTGGGTCCCATGTGAGTGATGCAATGAATTCACTGCAGGTAGAGCCACGCTTTAAAAGAGGTCTACAAAGGGCTGAACGCTATTTCCTTTTTTTAACTTTATTGTTTATAGCATAGATTATGCTGTTTGTTTTTTAGCTGATGGTTTTATGTTACAATGTTTTTAAAATTATGTAAGCTGCCTTGGATCCACCTGGACAAAGGCAGTATAGAAATTTCTTAAATAAATAAATAATTTTTTTGGATAGGTTCAGTACTTTGGATAGTTCCTTTAAAGCTAACTTAGCACTTGCACAGTGATGCTATTTTAACTGTTATAGCTCAATATTATAAAATCATGGGACTTGTTGTCTGATGAGGCACCAGTACTCATTGGCAGAAAAGGTTAAAGACCTTTTAAAGTGACAGCTTCAATGGTTCCATAGCATTAAGTCACTGCAGTTAAAATGGTGTCAAACTGCATTAATTCTACAGTGTATATGCACTCCAGGAATGGGTGCATTAACCCTTGACATAGGACCCACAGCCCTCACTGGCATAGAAGTCTGCTGATATAGGGCCCTTCCACACAGCAAATAATCCACAATATCTATTTTGAACTGGATTATCTGAGTCCACACTGCCATATAATCCAGTTCAATGTGGGTTTTATACCACTGTGTGGGACATAGACATGGATAGTGTTGGGCACACAACATAGACAGGCACACTGACAGGAGAAATAGGCAGGGGTTATTAAAAAGCATAGAAGAAAAGAACAAAAACAGTATGAACCATTTAACTACAAGATTAAAAATGGTGTAAAATCTGTTTTTCCAATCCATAGGGTCACATTGGTTCTGGAGTAATGTGTGTGCCTGTTTTTTTTTTTTGTTTTTTTGTTTTTTTTGGGGGGGGGGTTCATGCTAGTGAGAAGGTGAGATTGGAACCACCTTCCTTTCTTGTTCAAATTCCTTCACATATTCGCAGAGCCTGGAAATAACTAATTCATAGCAATGACTGGTTCCTGGTAACTTAAGTATAATTACTTTACAGTGTCATTGTAATTTAGAGGATCAACCTTTCTAGAACTGTAAGTTACTATTAAAATTATATTGTGTGGTTTCACTAAATAGTGTAGGAATATCTCATAGTTCAGGTATGCCTCATGCTTCATTGGGGTGTCAATGGGGCAGATGAGAAGAGAATTTGTTCTGTTCCTCAGGGCAGCAGCTCATGGCACTCACATAGTTTCTTTTAAGTAACTTTAGTTACTTTTGAGGAAAAGGGTAAGCAAAGGGTTTTTTTGTGAAATCATAACTATAGCAAAACCTTAGGGAGCTTATATGTATAAGCATAATTAAAAACTTTTAATATTAACATTGTGAACTATTCATTGATATCCCTCATCTCCATTCTAGTCTGATCTGTCTCAGCCTAATTTTCCTGTTTTAATTTTTTAGACACGTGCACATACACACACATTTCTCTCTCACACGGGCATGCATTCATATCTAATTCACATTCTTGATGAATTTATTCTATTGTGCTTTTTAAAAAATGAAACTCAGACCCAGGGGGAATAGAGCAGACACTCTTGGCATCCGGTTGTCTGTTATTACTGCCATTTTTCTCATTCTTAACTGAGCTGTTAGAACAACAGTGTAGTTAAGAAATGAGCCATTCTGTGTTTAAAATGCAACATCAAAATCTGTTTTGTAGCCAGATGAGATGGTTTGCTATAACTATCAAATTTGGAGGTGATAGTGGAATCACTTAGAGTACAAGTTGCCCACTTTCATGGCAGCTGCATGAGAACAATGATTGAATGATAGCTGTATAAAAATGAGGAAAAATGTTTCTAAAATTATATATATTAGAAATAACATGTATGTTACTAAGATGCATCTTTTATTCTTCTGGTCTTATATCTAAGAAACAAACATACCACATAATGCATTGACAGTGTAGAATTAATGTAATTTTCCTCCACTTTAACTGCCACTGTTCAATGCAGTTCTAAGATCTTACGCCTTTTTTTTTTTTTTTGCCAAAGAGTGCTGGTGTCTCACCAAACTACAAATCTGAAGATTCTATAACATTGAGCCGTGGAAGTTAAAGTGAAGCGCAACTACATTAATTTAACAATGTAGATGCATCCAGAGAAAGGGATATTAAAATCTCTAGTTAGCCATGAAACTCTCTAGGTGATCTTGGCCTAGTCATCCTCAGAAGGCAATGACATTTTTAATGCGGAAGAAGAACAATGGATAATGTAGGAGATTTAGACACAGCTTGGAATATCACATTTGAAAAAAGTACTAGTTATAGTTATTGTGTAAATGATTAAACAAATAGTTACCAATACAATTAAACATTTTCAAAGCAACTTCACATTTTTGGAAAAAAAATTGCTTCTGGTTACTTTTAAAGAAACATTTGAATGGTACTCTTGAACTACATCCAAGATTATTGAAAGAATGAGAAGTCATTTCAGAATCACTGGCAATAATCTTTGAGAATTCTTGGAGAACAGTCCAGCAGACTAGAGGATGGCAAATGTCCCTATCTTCAAGAAGGGGGGAAAAAGGAGGACCCAAACCATTACCATCCAGTCATGTGCCGTCCGCCAGACAATAAAAAAAAACTATAAAGCTGAAACGTGCCGTCCTTTATCCGGGCGAACTGCAAATCCCTATAAGCTGTCCTAAAAATATTGAACGACTGTGTCTGGAAAACTTCAACAAAAAAGGATGTTTATTCATGCAAAGTTGTAAACTTGGCACAGATCTTAAAGTTACAGAAAATGAAACAAATTTCTATAGGTTTTAGTTACAGAATTATCCCTGGTTCCAGAAGGCAAAGGTGATTATAAAACCACTACACCCTAATCATGCTGTCTATAATAGAAGGAGAAACTCTTTCCTTCCCTATCTTTACAGCAAAGATTAGTTCTAGAAGCGACGGAATAACCTTGCTCCTCTAATTAGATTTTCTATTCCAGATCAGTATAATTCAATTCTTATCTAATTTGGATAGGCTTAGATTGGCCTGGTTTTGAGGATGATTTGTCCCAGTTAGCTTTGCACAGCTGCAGCACGTTGGAAGACTATAGCCAAAATGAGGCTCCAAAATGGAGACTAGACCCTGGTAAAAAAGGGCGGTCCTAAGATGTTGTACTCTTTGACCAATCATTGCAAAGAAGACTGCAGCCAGCTCTTGCAAACTCCAAGCCACTTTTCCTGGGCCTTTGCAGCCAGAGGCTGAAACAAAATGTAAAGGAGGGAAAACAAACAAACGACCAATAGGTAAGGCAAACCATCGTCCTGGGGGACGGAACAAGTCAGCTTGACATCAATACCAGAAAAGATTCTGGAACAGATCATTAAGGAGGCAACCTGCAGTCGCTTAGAAAGGAATGCTATGATTACTAAAAAGTCAACATGGATTTCCCCCCCAAAAAAGTCCTGCCAGACTAATCTCTTTTTTGATAGAGTTACAAGCTGGGTAGATACAGGGAATGCTGTGGATGTAGCATATCTTGATTTCAGTGAGGCCTGACACAGCAACTCCACCAGCTCATTGAGAAAGTGTTGGTGACCAAGAAAATCCCAGCAGACTTCAAAGATGCCACCAACATCACCCTTTTCAAAAAGGGGGGAAAACAGACTGGAAATGATCATCTAACCTCTACTGGGAAAATCCTCACAAGAATCCTTGCAAACCACCTTCTACCTATTTCAGAAGACATCTTCCAGTGGATATGAACTTCACTGAATGACAGCTCCAAGAAAAATGCAGGGAACAAAATCAACATAGTATCCATTCACCTTGCAAAGGAATTTGACACAATGAATCACAGTGCTCTCTGGACCGTCATCCAAAAAATTGGATGCCCTGAAATCCTGCAGAGATACTGACAAGCTGGAAGGTGTCAAGAGGAGGGCGACTCAAATGATCAAAGATCTAGAGACCATGTCCTATGAGGAGCATCTTAAAGAGCTGTGTATGTTTAGCCTGCAGAAGACATGATAGCTATGTTTAAATATTTGAAAGGCTGTCATAAGGAAGAGTGAGCTGGCTTGTTTTCTGGTGTCCTAAAGACTAAAACTAGGAGCAATGGGTTCAAATTACAGGAAAGGAGATTCCACCTGAACATTAGGAAGAACTTCCTGACAGTAAGAGCTGTTCAGCAGTGGAACTCTCTGCCTCAGAATGTGGTGGAAGCTCTTTCCTTGGAGGCATTTAAACAGAGGCTGGATGGAAATCTGTCAGATGTACTTTGATGTGCTTTTCCTGCATGGCAGGGGTTTGGACTTGTGCATTATGAAGCTTTCTTCCTATAACAAATCACTAGTTTGTCCTCAGCCTCTTTAACAGATGCAATTCTTTTCATAGTGGGAAGGGTCTTTTCATAGTGTAGGAATGGTCAGCGTAATCCTTCCTTACTATCCCCACCCACTTCTTTTATCCATCACAATAAAATGGCAGCATACAAGTATGAGATGGCATTATACTATGCTGTTGTACCTCTATTATTCCACTTTAAATGATGCTACAACCTGTGGAATTCTGGAGTTTGTATTTTAAGGAGGCCCAAGCCCCTCCCTAATATGCAAATCCCAGAATTCCATGTAGTGTTGCCATGACAGTTAAAGTGGAATAATAGTGCTATAACAGTATCAGATGCTGTTATACTATCCTGTTGTCTCACAGAAATTGCTTTGATGAAGTAAATGAAAAAATCCCAGCAACAAAGTGATTTCAAAGAAAGCACTTAATATTTAATGTTAATTATTTTAAAATTATAAATTGTTAATTGTTTTTTAATTTTTATTTCAATGTATTTGAATTGTTTTTTATTTATTGTTAACCAACTTGAATTCCTGCATCAGCAGGAAGGCAGGATAAAAATAAATAATAAAAATAATAACTTTAAAAACCATGCCCCCATCCATTCCTTTTACAGTCCTCTCCCAGTCTTCTCTTTTCCTTTTTTGCCTCTTATTCCACACCCCTCCCTCTTGCATTTTCCATAAGATTTGCAAAACATCTCAACAAAGATTTTTTAATTGAAAAAGCAGTACTAGGTCCCCCTTTCTTTTCTAAATTTGAATACTCCACGCTTAAAGGACAACTCTGCTAATGATAGTGGGAGGAAAGAGGTTAGGCTTCTGTGCTGTTGCTTCTATTACACAGTATAATACGATTTGAAGGTGTAGGTAACAGGTACAAAATAATCTTGCCAGTTCTGCACAACCATATGTTTGCTGCCAGGGCAACTTATGCTACATATCTTACTAAGCACTCTTGAAAGGTCAGATTTTATTCCTTCTCTCCACATATATTTCATTCGGAAAATGCATCGCACAAGATTGCTAGACAAACACAGAATAAGTCCAGCTGGCATACAGTACTGTTACTCAAAAGACTATGTTCTAGTTGCAAAAAGGAGAAGACGGGAAGACTAAATCACTCAAAATGCTCTACCTAACTGACCAGGGAGGGATGTTGTGGTGGTGGGCATTCTCCCGGGGGCTCCTTCTTCCCAGGAGCCCCCTACATGGGCTTGCATTACGCCACATGGCCAGCCAGCTAATCAAAGGCAGGTCCTGCCCTGCCCCTTGATTGGCTGCATCAGGCATCACCCCAAGCTGCCAGAAACCTTCTTAAGGCTGTGCCGGCCCGCTCCCTGCCAGGGCACCTTCGGCTGTTGGCGGAGGCCCCCTTGGGAATGCTTAGCTGATATCAAGATGCGCAGCAATGGCAGTAGCGGCAGCAAGCAGCGGCAGTGAGAAGCAGTGGCAAGGGACCTTGAGCGAGCAGTGTAGTGCTTTTCCTTATCCCTGTCTACAAGGCAAAGTAGTGGCAAGCAGTCCATGAGCAGCATGAGGCGAGTGGTGTGACGCCCCCGCTGGCTGCCAGCTGGAGAGACACCGGGCAGTGAGAGGTAAGAAGAGCTCCCCCAGGTGGCTTGTCCACAGCTGCTGCCCTCACAGGCCTACCTCCGGCCCTTCTTCAGGGACAGCCACATGCTTCACGGACATTTGCCCCATCACCAACCCTTATAAGGGCTATTTGAAGCTGTAGCCAGGCTTACCAGAAAGTCTAGGCATGTCAGCTTCAGCTACGGCAGCATCCTCCCTGTTAGGGCTAACTGTTAGGGTTACCTACCTGAGGTGGGGCCCAGCATCAAAGGTAAATCAGAGGCCGAGTGGCCAGACTGTCTTGGAGAGGAGAGGAAACCTGGTGAGGACTCATGCAAGCCCTCCCCCAGCAACTATGAGGGCCTACCTCTCAGTCATGACCAGGTTCACTAAATTCAGGTTGGATGCAGGTTATGGTAGCAACTGGCTGGTGATGGAAGGTGTTATGCATTTCCTAGTGCATCTGAGGAGGTCAAATGCTTCCAACCATGCCATGAGGCTTCAGCTGGTGGGGATCACCTCCTTCAGCAAGGCTGTGGGCTTTGGAGACTCTTATGAAGCCTTACGGATCTGGAAACTCTTAAAAGGATGGAGCAGGCAGGCACCAAAGTGTCAGGATGTGAGGCAGCCCCTCCTATATGGTATCTTCAGACAGCTCATTTCAGCATTCAAGAGGATCTGCAGTTCTTACTACAAGGTTATTTGTTCTCTGCGGCTTTCACAACTGCCTTTTTTGGGGCCCTCAGGTTGGGGAAGTGGTAGCCACCAGTTCCGAGTCTGACAGATCAAACAGGGCATTGCAGTTTGAGGATGTTTGTGTTCAGAGCAGCAAGCTCAATCTCCATGTAAGAAAATCCAAAACTGACCAGGGCGGAAAGTGGGTTACACTCAACATCCGCAGGTTGGAAACAGGGCAGCTCTAGCCCGGTTCCTGCGTACCCAAGGCCCAGCCTTGCTGTTTGTTCACCAAGATGGGAACCCCTTGGCAAGATACCAATTCATGGCCATCTTCCGAAGATCCTTTAAGGACTTTGGCCAAGCATATGCTGAATTTGAGCAGCACTCGTTCAGGATCGGAGCAGCTACTACAGCTGCTATAGAGGGGTTCTGGTGGACATAATCAAGAAAATTGGGTGTTGGGAAATGGGGTGAAGTGGTAATGGCATCTGGGTATTGTGTCGGTTTGAAACAGCTGCACAACCTGGCATGGTAAATTGGTATCGGTTAGCAGTGGGCTGCCCAATTCCTGATCCAGGACCCAATCATGGCAGCTAACCCTATTTCTCATCTGTAATCAATAAACAAGTTGTGGCCTTTTGTTATCCCAATACTGAGTTTGTCATTCTCGGGTCTATGGCAGGAGGCAGGTAGTTGCACATGCCCACGCAACCCTAATATGAGGCAAAAATGCAATTAGTTCAAAGAAAAATTTACTCTTAGGATTGCATATCATTCAAGATTTGCTAGTCATCTAGTTTTAATTATTGACTGATTGACAAGTTTTTTTTTTAAAAAAATGACAATTCAATATGTTTGAAGAAGGGCTTGAGGATTTAATTACTTTAATTATCAGAAGAAGCAATTGAAAATTGAGTTGATTATCCATTTAATCATTGGTTTGGAGATGTGTTAAGGTTGCTGTGTACATTTTTTTAAAAGTCTTCTTAAGTTTGATTCGTTATAGAAATGGAATGTAAGGGAAGAATCATATTTAAAAGATACTATGAAAAATAATTTTGCAGGGTACACAGTATACACAGTATATCCTTACTAGAGAATATTTTCCATTTCAAGTTAGTTGGATCTATTTTCAATCAAAGAAGAACAAAATGGGTCTATTCTATTATTTTTTAAAAATAGCACCTAATCAACTGTCCAAAATAACATTGCTTGAATTTTTGTTAATACATGGAAATATTCAAATTTGATTGGTTAATCAATCAATTAAAATGATGACTTATCCACTAGGAATTCTATAAACAATCTGGTGGGCTTAATTCGATTATATTTGTTGATGGTAACCTTTTTCCTTGCTTAAATAAATTAAATAATATTTCAAAAATATCATTGTTAATATATTGCTTATGTGGGGCAATGTATGTAATTGTTTACAACAATGCCATCAACACCAGCCACCATTTTAAGGGACAGCTCTATTTAAAATCCAATTAACACTCACATTTTAATTTGTGACTAATGAATGAATTGATTATGTGTGCCAGTTCATCAATTAGCAGTTTTAGTGCTAGTAAAAATAACATGAAAAGCAATTTGAGATTATACAGAAGAAATTGAATGTGAGAATGAATGTGCTTAAGTCAAGAGGCAAACAAAATAATTATAGTACACAAACCATAACATTATTTCCCTTTTATTTTATCTCTTATTCACAACTGTATTCATTTTCATTAGATTTTTTAAAAGTCTACTATTCTTCTTTTTACTTAGGTGGGGCCATATTTAAAGGTCAAAGACACTGAGGCAAAAGCAAAGTAAAGCAATAAGAAACAAATTCCAGTATGCAAAAATCTACTTCACTATTGCTTTCTAATGGTTCAGTGTACATGAACTTTATTTAAAATACACATTTGCATGGGCATGGGTGATTATTACCTACCTCCCATCACAGACCCAAGAATGACAAACAGTGTTGGGGTAACAAAAGGCCACAACTTGTTTATTGATTACAGATGAGAAACCGTAATGACTGCCATACATGGGTCCTGGGTCAGGGATCGGACAGCCCAGGGGGTGCAGCTGTTTCCAACTGGCACAATACTGTAACACCGTTACCACCGCATCCCTGCAAAACCACTGGGCACTCCCCCCCTCCAATAGGGGTGGAGGTAAGCAAGCCGGATCCGGGACCCATGCCAACTGTCTGCAAGTTGTGACAAGAGCCAAACTCTTAACATAACTACAAAACCAAGACATGCAAGAAGTGTGGGCAGGCTCGGACAGCTGAAGGCACACTGGCAGAGAGTAGGCCAGTGCAGCCTTAAGTAGGCTGCTGGTGGATCAGGACAATGGCCAGTCCAAGCAATTGGAAGAGCAGGAACCACTTATGATTGACTGGCCAGTTGTGCAGCATGAAGCAAGCCCGCACATGGGGTTACTGGAAAGAGAGAGCCCCCCCCCAGGCACAATGGTGGGCAGGAGGATGACCGCCTCCACAACAGGGCATTTATTGCAAATATTGTGTGCAAAGTTACCCTCAGGATATATGAATATGGCACATATGAAAGAAAAAGATGAATTTCATGTTTAGACTTGGGTCCCATCAACAAGATATCTCATTGTGTGTGTGTGTGTGTGTGTGTGTATAAATGTAATGTGCATTTTCCCCATGGAGTAAACAAAACCACTGAACCAACACACACCAAATTTGGCCAAAAAAGTCATAGTCGTCCAATCTATGTTTTTCAATAAAAAAACTAGAAAAATAAAGTCTAAATTACAGAGGACGAGAAAGAGCCGTTTTCCCCCTGGCTGCCCTCTTTAGGTCTCACTCATTTCATGTCCTAGCAACCCCCTCAGCCACAATGGCTGAAGGGTTCACTTAGACCTCTTCCACACTGCCTATATAATACGGATTATCTGATTTGAACTGGATTATATGGCAGTGTAGATTCAAGGGCCTTCCACACAGCTATATACCCCAGAAAGCCAAGGCAGATAGTCCACAGTATCTACCATATAATCCAGTTCAATGTGGATTTTATACAGTTGTGTGGAAGTGACCTCATATAATCCAGTACAAAGCAAATAATATAAGATTATAAATATAATATATAAAAATGACTGTGGCATAATAAAATAGAACAATATAATCTCTAAAATCAGGACACTAAATAAAGAACAACACTCTAAAAACAGGGGAATTTCAGACAGGAAACAATCAGGACCAGCTAACACATCCCAACAAAGGATTCCCCCAATGAGGACGCCGAGGAGGGAAAAAAGTAGTATGTATTACCAGAGTAGTAGTAGTAGTAGTAGTAGTTGTTGTTGTTGTTGTTGTTATTATGTTGCTGTGAATCATGAAAATGAACACAATCTGGTTCCAAGTATTAAAAACTCTAAAGTCAGAATAATAAATAAAGAACAACCCTCTGAAAACAGGGGAATTCCAGGCATGAAACTATCAGGGCCAGCTAACACCTCCCAACAAAAGGTTCCCCCAGGGAGGAAGTAGCCATTGAAGCTGAAAGGTCATTACATGCTAATCATTCTGGCTAACTGCAGCATTCATGCTTGCCTCCAACAGACAAAAAAAAGGAACAACCAGAAATATTGTATATTCACAAGCTTTAGGAAATAACATATATTAACTACCACCAATTCCTTAATACTTCATTTCCCATACACCACACTTTGTCACAGCAACACATGGCTGGCCACAGCTTTTATACACACACACACACACACACACACACACACACATATATATATATGTATATATATATATGTGTGTGTGTGTGTGTGTGTGTGTGTGTGTGTGTGTGTGTATGGAAATGGAGGTATTCCAAAATCTGGGGTGGAAACGTCACTGGCACTGAACACTGTACAAATTATTTCAGTATAAACCTTCACAAAATTCCATTACCTAACTTAAACCATTACTCTAATGAGCTAAATCCAATCTTGAGATGGCAGAGGCTGGTGGTAACAATGGAAATGTTGTTACCTTCTCTCACCCATTTTGTCCTTGGTAACCCTTTCTCAGGCCTTCAGAACTGGTTTTGGAGACTATGGTTGTACGAGCAAAAAAATTAAAATAGAAACCTCTAGATTCCCCTGGATTCCTTCTTCCACTAGAAATCCACTGTTGAATTATGTTCTGTGTTTTTTTATTTATGAATGTTTCACACCACTCAGTCAAATCATTCATTATTCATACAATCTCTAAATTATACAGGTTTAGCTTCCCTTTTCTGGAATATTGAAATCTGGAATAATCCAAAAACCGAAATAGTTCACCTGGGTGGCTAAAATAGTGACACCCCTGCTTTCTGGTAATTGAATGTAAACAAACATTGTTTCATGCATGGAATTATTACAAATAAGATATATAAAATTACCTTCAGGTTATGTGTATAAGGTGCATTTAAAATGTAAATGAATTTCATGTTTAGAATTCGGTCTTATCCACAAGAAATCTCATTATATATGTACATGCAAATAAAGACATTTCAAATTCTGGAGAAAAAAACCCCTGAAATCCAAAACACTTTTGATCCCAAGCATTTTTCGATAAAGGATATTCAACCTGTATTTAATATTTGCCTCCCCTCATCAGATTTTTTTAATTTTTTTTTAAAACCCATAACATTAATAGATTTTTAAACCAGCAACGATACTTATGGAACAATTTTAGGACCAGCTGAAATTCCCTTCAAGACCCCCAAATCCTGAGGCTGGTAATAAAATAATGGGAACTGGTAACTTTTGTGGAGATGAGCATCACGAAAGGAATTGTCTAGAAGAATAGATGGCATTGTGAAAGCTGATAAAATATTGTTTTCCCCAAAGGCAAACAATAATATTCATTGTGAACGAACACTTAGCAGCTATTCAAACCATTCACAGAAAAGAAAGAAAAAGAAAGGTGATGATTGCCTGAGGAGGCTTTCAGATGTGCCTTTATGGGTTTATGAAAGCAAGAATCCCAACAGTATTTTTAATAAAGCACCTGAAAAGATAAAGCAGGTAAATTTCAAGAATCTGTGCTCAGAATGAATATCCACCATAGAAATGACAGGCAAAGATATCCTCATTTGCTGGATGGCAGAAATATCATCCAATTTCCCTTTGTGAAGGACCCTTTTGTGCCAGTGCCCGCAGAGTGTTAACATTCATTGTGGCAGAGAGACTAAAGAGAATTCACTCAAGCAGCAGAATTGAATGGATAGGCTCAGGGACGGATTCTCAGGGGGTGATTTACTCCAGCAAATCACCTGTACCTTTACCTTTAAAATGCCTTTCAGTCAAAGCTAATTTCCTTTGCTAATGAGATATTAGCTGAGCAATCCATGGTATTATCTACATCCTTGTAAAAGGTACTTGCATGTGTTTATATCTATGCTCTGAAAGGATCAGTAGTTTATTCTAATAGTGACTTTGGCAGGAGAGTACTTCTTTGCTGTCTGTACTGCCGACTTAGTGAAATTGAATGCAGTATAGATCCTTTAGAAGTGAATTGTTTTACTGGTGAAATTACTGGTAGATTAAGCTATTGCTGTTTGAGATCAAGGGTATAATAGAACCTCTATTTTTGTACTAGTCTATCCAAGGCATTCAACCTCACAGATTTGCCTATATTCACTTACTACTGTCCTATTTTCTGGCATGAACTACTTGTCTATCTCCACTCCATTGGACTGGTTTTCCCTACTAGTTCTTCAACAAATGACCTAAAACCTTTTACTCTTAAGCATACAGCAAATGTCTTACCTATAGAATGATTGCTCACATAAAGAAATGTGTAACAAAGAACTGAGCAGCAGTGTTGTGTGGTTTCTGGGCTGTATGGCTGTGATCTAGCAGCATTTTCTCCTGACATTTGTGTGCATCTATCATTGGCATCTTCCCTAAAATGCCAGCCACTGATGCAGGTGAAACATCAGGAGAAAATGCTGCTAGAATACAACCATACAGCCCAGAAACTACACAGTACTCCAATGATTCCGGCTGTGAAAGCCTTCGATAATAGAAAGAACTGAGCAGCTGATAGCAGCCTGATTTTGCAGCATTTCTAGAGTGTCTGTTGAGATCCAATTCTTCACTAGATTCATTCCCAAAGGAAACAATGAATAATGTTAGCAATTTTTATCCTGCTACAAGAAAACCTTTTAAAAACTGGGCAGTTTTCAGACTATTCACAGTTCGGGATTTATTCAGCACAAAGTTCACATCAGTTTGTGAGAGAGCAGAAAACAGCACTTTCTGTGCAGAAAATAATGTTGTGTCCAGAACAGAAAATGCTGCACTTAGGGACTTATTCTGCATAAAAGTCACATTTTATGTGCATGTATGCAGCAAACAGCATACAACTGACATCTCTATAGATTACTCTACAGGTATGCTATGCAGTAGCAAAGGCCCATGAGTAATTAATCCTGATTTTATACATTTTCTAAATTATGTGAAGAGAAGAATGTATATAGGGGACCTACTTTTGTGGTAAGTGTTTCTTACAATATCTGTTGTGTAGCTGTTGGGTTTATACTCTGTACCACAGAAGAAAGAACACAGTGATGTTTCATCGATTCATTCAGGACCTTTTTAAAGCCTAAGCTTAGTTTGCTGATTCATCAAAACCTTGATGAATGAAGCACTCTGATTACGACTATAGATAATAGCAGCTGGAAAGTTGGGCTTCTGAAATCACCTCTTATGAGTCATAACAACACCCTGTATTCAAATCACAGTGTATTCCCAGAGGAAGAGCTTGGCTTTTCTGCCTGATGGCTCCTGAGCCTTTAGCACTAGCAAGTAAACAATGTAGCTTTGATTTAGCTAATTTCAAGGATGTGCCGCACTATTGCTAATTGAACACATGTCAAGTATAGAACTGGTTTTTGGAAAAAGGAGTGGGCTGCTGTCAGCACTGTGCTCCATGCAGATGGTTCTGGGGACTGTGCAAACTTGCAAAGATATTTGAGGAAGCCAAACAAACAAAATAGAAAGAGTGAGATCATTTGGACAGGGTCAGAAATGTTGACCTCAGAAATGATCTGTTGAATAGAGGCAGTTCATTGTGTTAGAAAAGGAAAAATATATCCCAGAGAAGTATTAAGAATAAAACCTGATTTAAGTGAGTCATTCCAAGAATAACAAACTGACTAGGAGCTCAAACCTGTATCAGTTGATTCAGAACTCAGACCCTTCATGGTCAATAGAGCTTATTCCCCAGTAATGGCATTTATAATACCACAGCTCTAAATTCTACAGTAAAGCTACAAATGACTGGAAGCATTTATTCTATGGAATTAATGCAGTTTGGCACCACTTTAACTGACATGGGTCAATGCTATGGAATCATGGGTATTATAGTTGATGAAGCATCAGCATTATGTTGTTGAAGGCTTTCATGGCCGGAATCACTGGGTAGTTGTGAGTTTTCCAGGCTGTATGGCCATGTTCCAGAAGCATTCTCTCCTGATGTTTTGCCCACATCTATGGCAGGCATCCTCAGAGATTGAGGGGTCTGTTGGAAACAAAGTAAATGAGGTTCATATATCTGTGGAATATCCAGAGTGGGATAAAGAAAGAAAACGTAAATCGAGGTGGCAAATTACAACGTTCACATGTGCCTCAAGCAGACAAGAGTTCTTTCCCCCACCATGGATATTCCACAGATATATAAACCTCATTTACTTCATTTCCAGCAGACCCCTCAACCTCTGAGGATGCCTGCCATAGATGTGGGTGAAATGTCAGGAGAGAATGCTCTTCAATATGAATTATGAGCCTATATATATACAATTAGAAGTGCCACGTGAGAATCTACAGATCATTGGCTATTTGCAGACTTCTTTTCTGCATTAAATTAGTTCAAAGCAATTTATAAAAGGTTCATAGAAGACAAGTAGTTATTATAATAGTTTTATTTTTAGGATTTCCCCTGCAAGCTCTTTTTGAGGTGCCATCACCCACAATAATAAACAGTTTCTAGAAAAGGAAATGTTTCTGCATCCACCTGTCTGTGAAAATCCCTCCCTAGAGAGTCCTTTCTGGTATATCTTTTACATACTTTTGGGGACCAGACTAAATCCGTCCTCTTTTGCTGTAGCCTTAATCTTTAATTTGTTGAATTTATTATCCAGTTTTATGGCTGCCTTTTAAATATCTTCATATGTTAACATTTTAATAGTGAAATCAACTCTCTTGCTGTTTTTGCTGATTGTTTTGAATTTTTTATGATCCCCCAACTTATTGCTAGTCGGGTAGTATAAAGAGAAAACACATAAATGCGATCAAGAAAGACCTGTTCAAATTACCAAATGAGTTTCATTCAATTTCATATATTTACCTTTGAAAGAGCAAAGAAAACAAGGAATGAATGTGATTAGCTAAAGAGTCTAATGTCTGATTGATTAGTTTTAATTTTGTAGGGCACACATTTTGAGAGTCTGCATGGCTAGCCTACAAAGATTTTTAAGGGTCTTCCAAATGGGGAAAATTAGCCAGGAAGCTCAGTATTTGTTACAGTATTTCCTGCTTGTAAATTAAAAAGTAATATGCTATTATAACACCAGTCTTGCTTATTTTAAAAGATCCAAGTGATATCTTGCCAGTCTTGTTCTTCCTTTCTGTTCAAAAATTCTTACCCAAAGGATGAGCTTTTCAAAAAACGAAATAGAAATCTTTAGTAATCATATGAATCGTAACAATCATAGGTGATGTGTTCAACCTCTTTACAATTACCAGGATATTTTCAGCCTCCTCCCCAGTTTCCTTTCCTATCCTCCAACTCCATTTAGTGCTTCTTTTAAATGTTTTAATTTTTATAAAAACTCTGTATGGTGATAAAGCAGTTGACTCTTGTACTTGGAGAGATCAATACCCACACATTTAGTTAAGATGTGAAAAGGTGAGGAAGTTTTCCTTCTCTAATGTTCTGATGGTTGATTAGTGAGTGTATATTAGTGTTGATCTTCTCCGACTCTTTTTGTACTGAGATTTTAATTATGTTTTCCCTAGGGTTATAATGTTAAAAGTGGTATACTAGCAAGATTATTCCTGTGTTGTTTTCTTTGGAGCAAAATCCACTGAATGAGTCTGTCTTAGACTGCATAGGTGTGAGTGAGAGTGATCTTTCTCCAAGGATGATACTGGAACAGCACTACTACAGTTCATCACTTTTGCACTATATTGCACTGAACAAAATATGGATGTGCTGAAAGACATATAGGAGGAGACTATGTGAGAACTCTAGTAATCTAGAAACGTATCTTAGAGATGTGAGTAGATAGCATACATCCACAACGCACAGGAGTTTGTTGAATATGTTTCAATGAAGAAGCAATAAGGAGTTTCCCAGACAGCAAAAATCTTACTTATTTCAATCTTCCTTTTTGCTACTTAATTCCATATTAAACAATTTGACATAATTGCTTTTAAAACCAGCTAAAACAATTTAAGAAAATTTAAAACCATTCACATATACAAATTTGGATAATGTTAGGTTTTAAGGCTTTAGTTGAAAGCCATGTTTTAATTAGTGCTGGAATAAAGTGAACATCAGTGCCAATAATGTTTCTAAGGATCTACAGTATCTACACTGTAGAATTAATGCAGTCTGACAGCACTTTAACTTCCATGGCCCACTGCTATTAATTCAAAGGAGTTGTAGCTTAACAAGATCTTTAGCCTTCTTTGCTAAAGAGTGATGGTGCCCCACCAAACAACAAATGCAAGGATTTCATAGCACCGAATCATGGAATTTAAAATAACATCAAAATGCATTCATTATATAAGGTAGGTGCAGACCAAGACAAAGTGCCACAGTAGAGAAGATGTTTCCAAAGTACATTGCTCCATTGCTGCACTGTGCTAAATTACCAACTTCAAATCACCAACAACCAGTGGAAATTTTGGTATGAGTAGTTGGGGATAGAAGCAAATGATTCTGTCAGGACTGAAATAGAAAAGTTATCTTAAAGCTATCAGTAGAAGAATCAACTGAAGGAGAATTGTATAGACAATATTAAACTTAAATCACAACATAATGACACCAACTATACATTGTACCGCAATGGAAAACCCGAACACTGAGTTGGAAATAGCTTCAGTCATTGTTAAACAATCTTCAGTATTTTCATCTTCTTTGCAATTTTGATGCAGGAAGTCAACTAGGATAGCAATATCACCCTGGAGATTTAATAAGCTAGTTTGTAACTTCCGTGAATTTGGCTTATATAATGGAAGCAACATATACTTCACTTGGAATGCTCCTGAAATGTGTACCGAAAGCTAAGTTTTAAAGACAAAATGGAGCATGGCAAAAGCAGATTCATGGTCATGCCCTACAACAGCAAATTTGTAGGCTGTTGCTGTTGTTTTGGCTGCAGTTACTGGAAAAATGCTAGAATTTGTTCTCTTTTGGTGTTATTATGCAGTTGATTTTTTCAAACATTCTAAAGTTGCTTCCTTGTATGCCAAATGCAAGAGAAAAGAATTTGTTTTTCTAGTTTTGAAAATGGAGAGTCAATTTTTACTGCCTTGCTCCTGGAAAATAAACTTCAGCTGAAACATAAAACCATTGTACTAACTCCAAAGAAAGTTTTTTTAAGTTCCCCAGGGATCCCCATGCCACCATCCCACAAAAGATTAGGGGGGGGGGGTTGCCAATAGGCTCCCCCAAATCTTCAGGGGAGAAACTTGCGCCATTTGCCATATTTTTCACCCATATCTTTAATAAGCTGATATGGGACTTTTAGAACCCTAAAAAGGGGGCGATGAAGCAAAAATGCCAGAAGAAATGTTGCAAAATAACCAGTAACTTACTGTTCCAGGCCCCCTTTTGCATATCCCCCTGTTGCTAGCTATCTTAGGGCTTTACATGGATACTTGAAGATCAATTAGGGGAGTGGTTTTCAATTCCAGCTAGTTTACCAGCTGTTAGGATTTTTGGAAGTTGAAGGCCAAAACATCTGGGGACCCACAGGTTGAGAATCACTACACTAGAGTCATATTATTACTTCAGTCAAATTCCTAAATCTAAGCAAATTGATGTGATTTAGAACAATTCAAATTCAGTCCAAAGTGCAGACCAACCCAACTCTGCTCTCTGTCAGAATGGCCTTGTCAAAATCATTTGAATGAATTAAAATTATGTATGTGTGCACATAAGTGGGTGAATGGATGGTGGACCAAATAATATGTCCCCAACTGCCACATATAAGTACTTGATGGGGTAAGGGAAGAGAGGAGCTAGATGTTTCTAAGTGACATATCTATTATTTCATCTGGAATAAGAATCTCATTAAAGCCTTCTAATCACGATGCTAATGGAGGAAGAAATGGCCAGAGGTCACTGAACTGTGTGTATGTAGTTCTCTCTCACACGTTGTGCTGCTTCTCTAGATTTGGTGAATTATAGAAGATCTCTTCCTACCCACTGGGCTGCCTCTCAAAAATGTGCTCCTTAGCTGCAGTCATCAATGCATCTTTGCTTGAACTCTGAACCTTGAGCTCTCAATAGATCTGTTAATGGCTTTCCCGTAGTACTTCCAATACTATAGCAGGGCTGTTCCTGTATGGAACTGTTCTCTTTCCTTTTGCTCTCTTTCACTCCACCAAGCACACACACACTGTTGCAGAAGCCACAGACATGATTCTAGTGACCTCATCAGACAACCGGCAGAAGGAGGCGGCAGCACTCTGCTTTGCTGAGAGGCTTAGGAGCGTTTCCATCAGCGTTGCCTCAGAAAAATCCTGCAAATCTCTTGGGAAGACAGGCGGACAAATGTCAGCGTACTTGAGGAAGCAAAGTCTACCAGCATTGAAGCGATGCTCCTACTCCATCAACTCCACTGGACTGGCCACGTCTGAATGCCCGATCACCGTATCCCAAAGCAGCTACTCTACTCCGAACTCAAGAACAGGAAACGTTGGTGGGCAGGAAAAGAAATTTAAAGATGGGCTTAAAGCCAACCTTAAAAACTGTGGCATAGACACTGAAAACTGGAAAGCCCTGGCTCTTGAGCACTCTAATTGGAGGTCAGCTGTGACCAGTAGTGCTGTGGAGTTTGAAGAGGCATGAATGGAGGGCTTAAGGGAGAAACATGGTTTTATTATATGTCTTTTTCACCAAGTTTTAATTTAGTGTTCATGTGGCCTGCCCTGGTTTTTATTGCTTTTTCTGAATTTTGGATTGTAATGTATGTTATTATTTATTGTATTGTTAAATTGTGTTATGATATGTTGTTTTATATTTTGTCATATTGTATGGTTTTGGGCATGGCCCCATGTAAGCTGCCCCGAGTCCCCGTTGGGGAGATGGTGGCAGGGTATAAATAAAGTATTATTATTATTATTATTATTATTATTATTATTATTATTAAACGTTCCAAGAGGAAGTCCCGTCAAGCCAACCCTGACCGAGACTGCCTTCCACCTGGAAACCGATATCCTCACTGTGGGAGAACAGGCAGATCAAGAATAGATCTCTTCAGCCATCTACGGATCCATCATCAAGACAACAGAAATGGAGGACCATCATCCTCGAACTACGAGGGATTGCCTAAGTAAGTAAGTAAGTGCATCTGGCGCCCCACGCCTCTCATTGCCAACATTACCGGAAGGGCAATCACGTGAGGGGAAGCGTGAGTACGCATGAAGTATGTGGCTTCCCCCTACAGATTATGGCAATATGGGAAGTCTTCCATGTTGCTGTGGTGGCATGCCAGTTCTGCTCTCCTTCACTTATGGAACCAGCATGACGTCGTCTGATGGGAGCCGGCTGGCTCCATGGGTGCCCAGGGATACATTGGCATATGCCGCTGATTCTAGCCCTGTATGATGAGGTCGATAGACACTAGAGTGCACAAAACCGCATGAACTGGCATGTCCAAGTACTCAAATAATTGTGCATGCTTCTAAACTATTCTTTCTTTCTTTCTGTATCACAGGGTAGTATCAAGATGCCTGGAGTTAACTGCCTGCCTTTTGGCAGGGGTTATTTGCTCCTATCATGTCTCAAGGTTTTATAAGAACACTCCAAAGTTATAACTTCCAAGACCCAAAGGTTCAGGTTTCTAAATACTGTTTCTGACTCAACATCTCAAGTGAATCAGTTTAGGTGTGAGTTTAATCCAAACTGAATTAGGACACCATCAAATCAGGTTCTGATGAGAACTAGGAGCCAGTGTGCAGCCCTGATTTCAATGTTGAGCCAGGATTCCTGGTCCACAAGATATTGCTTTTTATAACATGTGTATTGAATACACACACACACACACACACACACACTAGCTGTGGCCAGCCACACGTTGCTGTGGTTTATGGGAATCATTTGTTGACCAGGTGGAATAGCAGTGAATAGCCTTGCAGCTTCAAAGCCTGGCCGTTTTCTTCTTATGCGAATCCTTGTTTGGTGAGCTGGAATACAATGGAATAGGCTTGCTGCTTGGAAGGCTGCGTACTTGCGTTCTAGGGGAATGGTTTTTTGGCCAGTTTGAATTGCACTGAATAACCTCACTGCTTCAAAGCCTGGCTGCTTTCTATATAGGGGCATCCTTCCTTGGGCAAGTTGAATGGGACGGAGTAACCTTGTGGCTTCCAAACTGGAGGGTTTTCTATCTAGGGGAAATCTTGGTTGGCCAGGTTGAACAGCACCGAATAGCCTTGATGCTTGCAAGCCTGGCTGCTTTCTACATAGGGGCATCCTTCATTGGCCAGTTTCTCCTAACTTCTACTGCTCAAAACAAACCTGTAGGGAATTGGTATGAGCAGTATTAAGTTATGAAGGTATAGATTCATCTACCTATGGAATACTCTGGATTTTGTTTTACAGAAGAAACTTCATAAAAGGATATCTTTAGGTCAGAGGCCATTCTTTAGCTCTGAAAAAGGTAGGATGATCCTCTCCTTTCTCTCTCAGTGACACATCTGAACTTACTTGAATATCAACCAATTTAGATTAATTGGCAATCAATTAAGCCTCTTTAAAAAATCGCTTGGAGGGATGCTTGGCCACTACACTGGGGACTTGCAGAGCCTGAAAGCCTAATCACATGAACCAAAGAGATAACCTCTTGTTAGCTTGAATAGAGAAAGAACTACTTCAATAGACACAAGGGAAAGAAATAAGGCCTAATTAGCAAAGAAGTACTTGCTATTGCAATGCTCTTGGTATGGAACCTATACTAAAATAAGCTGAATTGCAGGATTGTCATGATAATGAGCTATTGGTTATCAGAGGTCCAACAGAAATTCATAACATTCATGTTTTATTTGGAATACAGTATACAACACTGTTCTTTGGGGCTGTTACCTACTACAGTTCTGTGTATTGGGGAACTGGCCATGGTACTTAAGCCAAATTTTTTTTATTATTTTATTTATTTACAGTATTTATATTCCGCCCTTCTCATCCCGAAGGGGATTCAGAGTGGATCACAATGTACAAATAGATGGCAAACATTCAATGTCATTAGACATACGACATACAGACAGAGACAAAGACACAGGGGCAATTTAACATTTTTCAGCTTCTGGATTCATGAGAGTATGCTCAATTCCAGCCAAAGGGGAAGCTGCTGCTTCATCATCCACTGTGACACCAAGTCCTTAATGGAATACTTCCTCATTCTTCCACACGCTGCTGGACTATTTTTATGGTGTCATAAATTAGTTAAATTAGCCTCCCCAACATTTCCTACTTGATAGATGCAACTATATTTTGGGTTGCTTAGGTCAACAACAAGCTAGCCTATTTTTTATTGGTCGGGCACTCAATCCAACCCAGGCTGGTTTGAACTCATGACCTCTCGGCCAGTCGTGATTTATTGCATCTGGCTACTAACCATCTACACTATAAAATTAATGTAGTTTGACATCACATTAAATGCCATCCCCCAATGCTATAGAATCATGGGAATTGTAGTTTGACAAGATCTTTAGTCTCCTCTTCCAAGGAGTGCTTGTGCCTCACCAAATTGCAACTCCCAGCATTCCATATCATTGAGCCATAGCAGATAAAGTGGTGTCAAACGACATTCATTCAACAGTGTATATGCTCTCATACTCATAACCAACAACTGCCCCAAATTTCTATTAGGGTCCATGCTAATTTGTAGTCACTGTATTGCCTATTGTATCTATCTTGAGGCTGAGCCAAATGTTTCCTATATTTGAGGAGCCACAGTTGCCCATCCCTCATCTACGAGATGCCACAGATAAATTTTGCTTTATGGAAATGTCACAAAGCTGATGAAATTTATTTGTGAGGCTGGTCTAAACACTTTGTGCCAGAAGAAAAAAGATGTTCTGTTGCTTTCTATATTGCAGGAGTAATACTAACATCTGGGGAGGGGGAGATATGGGAAAGGGAGGCCAAAATTAATTCGGCCTAGGGAGAGGATGGGATTTTTCATAGATTTAAAATGGCCTCCTGATATGGTAAACTTGGATACCCAGGCTAGCGGTTCCTCCGGACTGAAGGTGGTGTTGCTGAATGCCGGGTCTACAAACAGAAAAACTGCAATCATCCAGGATCTCATCTTGGAGAAGCGAGCAGACCTGGCGCACATAACGGAGACCTGGTTGGACGAGGCGGGTGGGGTCAATCTCACCCAGCTCTGTCCTCCCGATCCGGAGGATGGGGAGGCGGTGTCGCAGTGGTCTACAAGGATTCCATCCCTCTGACCAGGTGCCCCATCCCGCAGTCAACCTTGTTCGAATGTGTCCATCTGAGGGTGGGTGACCGGAACAGATTATTTAATAAATAAATAAATAAATCTGAATCTTACATTGGCACTGGGAGTAAGAAGGCATCTTCTACCTCATGTGAGGGCAGCAGTGTGCCTGCTGTGTACAACTCCCATTTTCAATGGGGCAGAATAGTCCACTGCTGCCAGAATAGTCTATTGTTGCTACCAGTTCCACATATACTAGCATCTGCCATATGAGGTGACTTCTTAACATTGCTTAACATTAAGACCAACTCTATTTGTTTGAAAAGGAAAATGTGGGCACATCATCATGATTAATACTTTGCACCCATAGCACCAGGGTTTAAGGATGAAAGTGACATGATGGTTTGCAGTCTGGTTTCCAATTCTAACCATGTTTATTTGGAAGAAAGAAGCTACTAATATCTAGCAGAATCCTCATATTGTTTTAGAAAGCACTGGTAGATCATTGATGGGAGATCTTGATCCACTGCCTTTTTGATATAACTGATTATTGAATTTCTTTAATTCTTTCATTTTCTCTTTCTATGTCTCTTTCTGCAAAGAAAAAGTTCAGTGAATGATCCCAAGGAATAATAGCAAAATTGAAGATAAATGGAAGTGAATTAAGCAGAATTTGCACAGCACTAATTTCAATATGTGGAGGATGAAAACACAATGGGGCATAATTTTCTGCCTTCCTCAAGACTTATGAGGAAATAGGTTTGAAACATACCTCCCACAGTTTTCTGTTTTAAATTCACTTTTCTGCTTTTAGGAAATTTGGCACAGTTGAAGGTAGAGTCTCTTAGCAAAGGGTTTTTTGTTGTTGTAATGAAACCTAGCCTATCAATGTACATAGTACACTAAGACACTGTTGTCCTAGGCTAGATCTCTACTAATAAATTGAAATTTGTGAATGTTTCCCAATTTAGTGGTCTTCCCTTCCAATGCTTTAGAAATACCTTTGTCTGAATATCTGTGCATTAATCACAATTTCTGCACTAAGCTCTTTGAAGCCTGATGGCCAATATGATAATTGTTATATCTGATTTCATTCTAATCCCACCCACGATATCAATGTAATTGTGCATTTATACCTGCCTTTTTTGCATGGATGGGCCAGTAACCATTGGACACATGGGTTTCCAAATTCCAGTCAGCATACATAATACATCTGTTATGAATTCCGATTCCTGGCTGGTTTTTCAAAAGTCCCCAAATGCATCTGGCTCTGTTCAGCCCCATTTGCACTGCCATAACAGGATGTCCAACAGATATTACATTGAAGGGTTAGTTGGTATTCAATATCTAACAAGTGCCTTCTTCAATCTAAATTAAATCCCATACTGAAAAGCAATTTAGCATGAGACTATGAATTCATTAGAAACTCTAGCTGAATCCAAAAGGTACTGCAGAGAGCAAGAGATGCACAAGAAAGCAGGTAGTGAGTCAAAGTTAGAAAAGGGGAAAACCATTATATTAGGGAGATGAAGATTAAGTGACAATGCACCCACCCCCTCCACTGAAATGGCAGGGCAAGCCGGCAGACCTAACAAACTGTGACAAAGTAGAGTATGTCGATGCTAGCAGTCAATTCCCTTAAATGAAACCTTTATTGGAAATGATATTTGAAAACAACCAGGCTACAATGGGAATTAATGGTGATGCACTCCAGCTTGGCTTAGCATTTACTGTATTCCTAAGAAGAAAAGCATCTGCCCTGTTTGCTTCTGGATAAAAATGCAAGGGAGATGGCTTGAAGAAGGCATGGGTTGGTGAGGTAGGGTGCGACAGGAGGGCGGAGAGGGGGAATGAGGCAGAGCCATTTAGCCTCCATTAGCCCAAATTAGAATTAGAAATGAGATGACAATTACAATTTGTGGCCAGCTAATTGTTTCTCTCGGAAGTTGATCGCTCTGCAGATTTGGAAAATTAATTGTTCTCAATCCCAGGTGTATTGGCATTGAACCCTGCTGAGGAAATTAAACTCCTTTGAGCTAGCAGGCTGTGATTCTGATCCATACATTACCGGCCAGGCCGAGTAAAACATAAAAGGGAATTGCCATTCACAATGAGAAGTATTACATTTTAAAGTCAAAAAATGCATTTCTTTTGTGAACAATAGGCAACAGAAATTCCAACAGAACTGTTAACAGCACACACTGGTCAAAAATGTAGAGTGCCATTTTATTCCTTTGTGTCAATTTCTAAAAATTTATCATGAATTCTGGGATACACTACTCTGTGTCAGTGAACACTGCAATGCAAGCAGGTTCAAGTGTGCTGTGGAATGCTGAATAAATATAAACAATGGTTTTGTGCAGCAGCATCAATACAAATAATTGCTTTGGTTTGTTAAAGGTTTCTGCCAAGTATTTCCCCACTTCCTTGATTTTCCCAGACTAACTCCGGACCAATTTTCATGTGGTTGTTGTTTTCTGATGCCTCTTGCGGCAACATATCATTTTTGTTGGATTGGTTTTAAAAATAAAAGTGGGAAAATATGGAAGAGGGAGGGAAAAGGCAGGTAGCATATTAAGGAAAATAGCATTCAAGCAATTTCTCTTTATATTTACCACATAGGGTTTATAGTAAGTGTTGTAGTAAATCACTAGCTAAAGATACAACCATATCAAGTAGCAATGGGACTATTGGTTATGATGGTTTTTAAACAAAGAGATAAATGACCCACTCAAGCAGTTAAAGGACTTCTGGATGCAGATAACAGTTTCAATCCTAATAGAGAACATGCACAAAAGGTCTGCTAACCAAGATTATTATTCTAGATTGTACTTATTATCTCTTGGACTGATAGGATTTTCTGGATCTGTAACCATTTCTCAGTATTGTTGCTGCTGTATTTGCCAAAAGCTGCAGTCTAGTATTAATCAGATTGAGGCTACTGCCTTAAACAATTGGTGCTGGGCAGTGGGGTGCAACTTGAAAAATTCTAAATGTTAGTGACTCAAGATGTGTTTTTGAGATAAGGTTTTGTGAACCAGAGCTTTGTGGCTCACAGCTTGCCTCCAACTCTTTAAACCAGCCTGCTGCTACTGAATGTTTGTAAGACCCAGAAATTGAGAAGTTAATGGGATAGTGTTTGACATATTAAGTTAATCATTGATGAGCTTTTTTAAAAATGATTTCAATTACGTTGACAAGAGACGGTTTTAGCAGTTAATTTTAAATTGAGGGTTACATCTACATTATTCTACCTTATCAGAATGAAAGAAAACATTCCCACCCATGATTTTATTCCTTTCACTCTTCCCCACCATCTTTGTTTTGAGTTTTGGTGAGAAGGAAATATCTGTGGGGATTTTTGAAAATCCTGTTGCTCACCGATCCCCATGGTAAATGTGTCAGGCTTTACTTTTTTCCTTCCTCATGCTCCACTTTAATATCATCTTTACATTCATATTTTCTCTAGCTTATTTATTCCTATATGGATTCTAGCAACAACAAAACAGTTAAGAACTCAAACATTCAGTTTCATGGAAGAGCAAGAAGCCTCTATGTGGTGTTTCGTGCCGAAAACAACAGGATCATTTGGATGCAAAGAAGAGCAACCCATTCTTAGATGATGTTGCTGTTGTGTGTGATTCATTTCCAGCCTATGGCAACACTAAGGGCTCTTCCACACTGCCCTTTATCCCAGGAGCTGATTCCAAATTATCTGCTTTAAACTGGGATATATGAGTCCCCACTGCCAGATAACCTGGGATAAACAGATAATCTGGCATCAGATCTTGGGATAAAGGGGCAGTGTGGAAGGGCAAACCTATCACAGGATTTTCTTGGCAAGATTTGTTCAGGAGAGGTTTGCCATTGCCTTCTTTTGAGACTGTGAGGATCTTATCCTTAGGCCTGTCATGCTATCTTAGGGTCTAATGCCTTTGTTATGTACAGTAGAGTTTCGCTTATCCAACCTTCACTCATCCGACGTTCTGTATTATCCAATGCAGTCTGCCTCCCACCCGGAGGCAGTATTGAACTGCTTTTTCTGTCGACTTGTTGTAAAACATGATGTTTTGGTGCTTAATTTGTAAAATCACAATGTAATTTGATGTTTAATAGGCTTTTCCTTAATCCCTCCTTATTATTCAACATTTTTGCTTATCCAACCTTCTGGTGGCCCGTTTGTGTTGTATAAGTGAGACTACTGTATGATCACATATGGTGTGTGTGTGTATACACACATGCACTTCATTCTGTATTACACTGTTTATTACAATAATATATCAGATATTATATGCTTATATTACACTACATTGTAGTCAAACATTTGATAAGACATGTTTTAATGCTGATATATGGTCATGATGAGTAATGCTTGATGTTGCTTAGTGGAACACTTAGTAGCAGGCGGGTACAGCCAAACTTCATTAGTTAGGAGTGTGATCTTATATTGTTTAGGTTGAGTTATGGAACTTGTTTCTCACACTCGAGCCAAGACAGAGAGTGGGACCCAAAAGTATTTTGCTTATCTGGCCAATGAGGTAAAAGACTGTGAAAAGTATAATGTATACTGCATTTTGACTAATGGGAAAATGAATCACAACATTTTTGAATTATATTACCTATAAACATGTAAATATTATGAGTATTTGTAAATAGTAAATGAACTTCTTGCCTCTGTTTTCTTAAATAAAGCTTTATTTCCTCGAAGTGAACTGAGAGAATCTGTATCTGACAAAGGCTGAGACAGTGTGATTTGCCTAAAGTAATCCAGTGAGTTTCATGACTGAGTAAGAAATCTATCCATGGTTTCCAAAGTCCATCTCTAATGCTCATACCACTATACAGACTACTTGGTGATTTGAAAACTTTTAACCTTGAACTTAATCAAATGATCATGAGCTAAATAAAATAAACAAACATTCTATTTCTTGTATGTAAGCATCTGATGGTGAAGAATTAATTAGGCACATATTCATATGTTATTTCTTAACTTGTTATGTAGAATTTTAAATCTTTAATTAGTTGGAGGCAGCTTTATTTTCAAGCATTGCTGTACTGAAATCCCCTTTAAAGTTGCTTTGTAGGAGTAAAATCCTTTTTTGGGAGACAATATTTTTTCTCTAGTGAGCTCAAAGCAATGTGCATAATTCTCCTTCTCTTTACTTTGACAACAATCTTGTGAAGTAGGTCAGGCTGAGAGAGAAAGAGTGAGAGAGTGAGTAAAAGAGTAACCCCATACCTTCTAGCAAACAAACTAGTCAAATGTGGGCTAGGCAAAAGTATGGTTAGGTGGATCTGTAATTGGTTAAGTGAACAAACCCAAAGGGTGCTCACCAACACTTCTTCATCCTGGAAAGAAGTGACAAGTGGAGTGCCACAGGGTTCTGTCATCGGCCCGCTTCTGTTTAACATCTTTATTAATAAGTTAGATGAAAGGTTAGAAGGCATAATCATCAAATTTACAGACGACACTAAATTGGGAGGGATAGCTAATACTCCACAAGATAGGAGCAAAATTTAAAATGATCTTAACAGATTACAGAGATGGGCCGAAACTGACTAAATGAAATTCAACAGGGACAAATGCAAGATATTCCACTTAGGCAGAAAAAATGAAATGCAAAGATACAGAATGGGGGACGCCTGGCTGAACAGCAGTATGTGTGAAAAGAATGTTGGAGTCCTCATGGACAACAAGTTAAACATAAGCCAACAATGTGATGTAGCGGCTAAAAAAGCCAATGGGATTTTGATCTGCATAAATAGAAGTATAGTGTCTAGATCCAGGGAAGTCATGCTAACCCTCTATTCTGCCTTGGTCAGACCACACCTAGAATACTGTGTCCAATTCTGGTTACTGCAATTAAAGGAAGATGTTGACAAGCTGGAATGTGTCCAGAGGAGGGCGACTAACATGATCAAAGGTTTGGAGAACTAACCTTATGAAGAGTGGCTTTAAGAACGGGGCATGTTTAGCCTGCAGAAGAGAAGGCTGAGATAGCCATGTATGAGGGGAAGTCATAGGCCTGGAGACTAGGACACAGAACAATGGCTTTAAACTACAGGAAAGGAGACTCCACCTGAACATTAGGAAGAACTTCCTCACTGTGAAAGCTGTTCAGCAGTGGAACTCTCTGCCCTGGAGTGTGGTGAAGGCTCCTTCTTTGGAGGCTTTTAAGCAGAGGCTGGATAGCCATCTGTGGGAGGTGATTCGAATGCGATTTTCCTGCTTCTTGGCAGGTGGTTGAACCGGATGGCCCATGAGGTCTATTCCAAATCTATGATTCTATGATTTTATGACTATCTCAAGGAAATCCTGTAAGTATCAAAGCTATATAAATCTGTATCTTCTAAAACTCAGTACAATAATAGGTAAGGTAAAGGTTTTCCCCTGACATTAAGTCTAGTCATGTCTGACTCTGGGAGTTGGCGCTCATCTCTATTTCAAAGCTGAAGAGCCGGCCATGACCTCCAAGGTCATGTGGCCAGCATGACTCCATGGGGCACGGTTACCTTCCTGCTGGAGCGGTACCTGTTGATCTACTCACATTTGCATGTTTTTGAACTGCTAGGTTGGCAGAAACTGGGGCTAACAGCAGGAGCTCACCCTGCCGGATTCAAACCATCTACCTTTTGGTCAACAAGTTCAGCAGCTCAGTGGTTTAACCCTCTGTGCCACCGTGGGCTCATAGTCCAATAGTATGACCACATATTTATTTTACAATCAGGAATACATCTAAAATACCTTTTGTAGCACATTTAAGTTTAATAGTACATTTGAATTTAGTTTAGTTTAATAAATGTGGTCTATGGATTAATTGTACTTTTCAGTTTAAGTAAATTAAATTAAAAAGAACTAATTCTGTTTGTATAAACCCATCTCAGTTATTATTAATCTCAACTTTGGGAAATCCTAAAATATTCTTGTAGATTTAAATTTTAGTGACTCAAGATACTTGATTACTTTCAATCTTTGATATAAGGTTTTGTGAACCAGAAGAGAAATTAGTCTGAAATTGTGCACTGAAGATATTCCTTTTTTCCACAGGCATTCAAGTGCTTTATAGGTACAAATAGTTCTCTTTTGTGTAATGTGGATCCTTTATTATTTTTAGAAATGTGAAAGATACTGAATCTGCTAACCCCTAAAGCAACTTAATCCAATTAATCCCACAGGAACTACTCTTCAGTAAGTGATTTGAGTCTTGTGACCTAAGCTTTATAAATCCCCACCCTCAGGGACTAACAAAAAGCAAGGAGTAGTTTTACAAAATTCCAAGAAGCTTTTGGTAAAGAATCAACTAATTAGTGTAAAACTGGCTCTTTTTAGTACTGTCTCTCATTTAATTAATGAATAATTTAACAATCTTATTTTAGAGAAACAATGTTGGTGAAATTCCAACTTAACTCCATCAGTGAAATGCAAAAATAAGTTTAAATAAGCTGTCCTTTTTCTGACTTAATTACTTAGCTAATTTTCATACATTGGTTTCTGCCACCAAGACATTGTTGAGGAAGGGATCACTTGTAGATTCTTTGACTCTGCATGTGGAATGAGAGGCATCATTTTCTCCATTTTAGACAGTAAAGTGCCTACATTTAACAATATATTTCAGTTAAATTTTTCAACATGTATGGGAAGGGAAGAGAACATGATCTTCAGAGGTTTGCCCCTTCAGTTTTTTGGGGAATGGACTTTTTCTCTTTCTGTCTTTTTTTCTGTCTTCCTCTTCCCCTCAAGTTTTTTGGGGACTGGATTACCCAGAGGAAGGCTTTGGCTGAATATTTAAAAATACTTTCTCTATGTTGTTTTTCAGGTTGATGTTTTAATTAAACACCAACAACTGCCTATATATATCATTTTTTGTCTCAGAAATGGGAATGATAGTTATGATTTCTAATTTGCATAGAGACTAGTATAACATTTCCTGGAATTTTTAACTAGGGGCTTATCTAAATCTATGGGAGAGGCTCCAGATTCAGCATGGCCATTGTCCATATTGGTTGGTACTGCAACGTCATTGCTGAGCTGCCACCAACTGTCTATGGAATTCATGTCTGAGCACCTGGTTACCGCAGTCATGTCTGCTAATGACAGAATGGGGCACTGGCATGACCAGTGAAAGAGAGGTGCTTGATCTCTCCTCCTTTCTGGTCATGTGAGCACCCCTTCCGACACCACAGACATGGCAAGTGATGGACAAGCACTTGGACAGAGCTCCATAGCTGAGTAGGAGCTACATCCCTATGCTGTTTTTAGCTCTATAAATGCTTCCCATGAGTATTGAATATAGCCAGAGAGATGACTGCAAATAAACTGCATAGTGTTCATCACAACATCTTCTCTCTAAGTAACTTCAAGCTGATATCCAGCGGTGTGCTTTGGTCTCCAGTTAAAACATGACTTTCTTCCTCTAGCCCTCTTCTGAAACCCTTTGTGATGCCAATGAAACTGCCTCGGCAACATTCCTAGCTCTTTGAAGTAAGTCCTTAAAGTGCACTAAGAGGGCAAGAGAGATCACTGTTCCTTTTGGGATCAGCAGGAGGACTCTATGAAATCCTGACTGCATTACTCAAACTTGGCTCTAATTTTTTCCTCCCATAGTTCTAGTCTACCATTTCACCCAATAACTTTGGAATGTATCCTTGACAGTTGCCTCTTACCACTAAATTTTCAGCTAGAGAAACTGAGCTGGAATTACTCTTTTTCAATCATTGCTGGTGCTAGCTAAAGACGAGGCATTTCCCCACAGGCAAGAAAACCAGCAGTAGCTTTTCTCAACATATTTATATTAAAACAGTTATTGGAAAATTAATTTTCCCTTGGTTTTTTCCCCACTGAGATTACTGGCTGTGATGAAAGGGCTACACATCTGGTGCAGTCCAAAATGCCCAGAAGCGAGCTATCAAGTCTTGTGGCTTTGATACTTACATTGTGTCTCTTGCATCTAGTAATTGCTTAGAATCAAAGAAACATAGGATTGGAAGAGACCATCTAATCCAACCCTTTCCATGCAAGAATACACAGTCAACGCAATCCAATCAGTCAATCTCTGTTTAAAAAACATCCAAAGATGGAAACTCCACCACCCTTGAAGGCACTGTATACCAGAGCCTGGCATAGTTTTATTAGATTATCTTATCACGCATAGCATACATTTTGTCCAGAGTTCAATGTCTGTATTCCATTCAGGGTTATTGAAATGAAATTATGCATGTTATAACTTTGCTCATGCAAAGGTGCGTTGTCAACTAAGGGTGTGCAAAACAGCAGAGATCAGTTCTATTTTTTCAGGTCTATTCTGTTTTCAGGTCGTCCCCACCCCCGCTCGCCCACCGGTTCTGTTTCTGGTAAGACTCCGGGAGATTAGAAGGGGAGCCATTCAGATTCGTAATTCGGGATCTGGAGTTCTGTTTCCTTTTTAGGAAGAATCTTCCCAAAAACAGAATGGGGGTGGAGGGAATGACCTGAAATTCAAAACAAAAACAGTATCAAAAAGAACAGGTTTCTGCCATTTCACAAACCTCTATTGTCAACCAATGGATATCTGTCTACTCTTGCTGAAATTACTGGTAGTACCACTTAAGTTTTTCATTTGATAGTACAGAGGCAGATTCAGTTGTGTAATAATGGCATACAAAGGCTGATTAACACAACTGATTAATATCTACCATATTTGCACACCAGAACACCAATGTGGAATTCTGGGCATTAGCAACAGCTGTATGAACATTTACTTCAAAGAACAATTTTCACAGATTAACAGGTTGGGACCTGAGAATAATATCTTCTGATAATGCTGTCTAGAATAGGAAATTGGTTTAAGCTATGCCTGATGAATTGGAACAGGTTGCTTAGAAGACCATTTGCAGTCTTTATTGTGAGATGGTCTCCTAAATCGATATTCTATACTTCAGGCATGTGTTAATAGAATACAATGCCATTTGTGATAAATGGCATGAAAAATACAAGAAGTGACCCCAAAATGCTGTTAGCTTACTTCATATAAGCTGTGAACAGTTTTAAGAGATCCTTTAACTTGTGTTTTTCCTCAAATAATACTATTCTGCATGTGCATGGCATAATCCTAGCTTGTTCTCTTCACTGCATAAAGCTCTCTGGTATTTTTCTTTCCATGAATATTTCTTCATTCAGCGCTGAGATTAACTCTTTTAAGAAAGAGCTATATTGAGCAGGGCAGCAGCCAAATTGAGGAACTGGTTGTGGTTTTAATCAGTGGGAGAAAAAGAGAGAAAATTTTAAAAGTGAATGAATTAAACAGCATTTGTCTTTCCCTACATTGTGATCTTGTGATCTTGAAGCATGTCATAGGATGAATGTTCTATTATTAATATACTGGATACAATTGATGGCTTTCATTGCTAGGCATACACTGCTTTGCTAGTTTGGCTACCAACAGGGCAGCCTCCACATTGCATAGGTTTTAAAGTCAGAAGAGACAAGGGAGTCAATTTGTGCACTCATATATTTGACTCTGCCATAAAAACATGTGACAGACGGCATAATATAGAGCACAAGTGAGAATTGTGTGGCCTTACAGATGTTGCTGGACTGCAGTTTGCATCAGCCTTAGCCAGCATAGCTAATGATGAGGAATGTTAACAGTCACAAAAGCAGGACTGGTACACTGCTATTGGCAAGGTTTGGTAAAAGAAACTTTTCACACCCTCATTTTGATATGACACAAAAATAATGATGCGAAACAGGTTCAATCAATGAACATTTTAAGAAGAGTTTGCATTTATTCAATATCCCACAACATACTTGAACCTGCTCACATTGCAATGTTTACTGACATAGGATAGTGTATCTCAGAATTCATGATAAAAAGTTTAGAAATTGACACAAAAGAATAAGATGGCACTCTACATTTTTTGACCTGTCTGTGTGCTAACAGTTCTGTTGAGATTTTTGTTTCCTATTGAGGAATGCAAGGAAGAGATGAATAGGAGAAGACTTAAAAATGATGGCAAGCTGGATATGGCAGGGCTGCCTACATGCAAGGAAAATGAACTACCAAAGTGGATAGTATCTCCTTTCTGGTGAAAGAATTTTAAAAGCTGCTGGAATTAAAGGTAGCAGAAAGGGGTGTGGGGTGCAATCATTTCCCATTTTCTTCCATCATTGAGTTCAATCTTGTATGATGAAAGGATACTGAAACACAATGCAGCATCATTGAAAATTTGTCTTGACCAGAACACCTAAATTTGTGTTTCTCAAGTTTTGATAGATCAGTTGATTTCAACTTGCAGTAGCCCTATCCAATATAGTCAATGAGAAATGAAATTTAAAACATCTAGGGAGCCAGAGGCTGGGAACATAGGCAATGGCATAGATCTAAGACTCTTTCCTGCTGCACTCACACCAACCTTTTAAAAGTGTTGTTGTTGTTGTTGTTGTTGTTGTTGTTGTTGTTGTTGTTGCTGTTGTTAAAAATGTTACTTTAAAAGTACTGCTGTGCATTCATAGGGAAAATAACATATGAGGGTGTCTTTTAAAATGGGTTCTGCCAGCATTTCAAATATCTGGCTGTGATTTCCCAGTTCCCGGTTTTGTTCCTTAGTACCAGCTGTCAGTTTGCATTCAAGATTTTAGTTGCATGCTTCTCAATCAAATTTTACGACACCTCTATCCAGTGGTTATTTTTACATCATGTTTCCAGATGGAATAGCAGAGTTGCCATTAATAGTTGGAGGACTCAGGGATTTGACAAGTGTTCATTTACTGAGTATAAATAGATGAGGCTATCCCTGAGTTCCACGCAATACATATTTCTTCTCTGGGTGCTTTCTGTTCTAACTGGAGCACAGCTGCAAATGTGGAAGCACATTAGATGTTCTAACATGAGGTACTTCCGTTGTGGCAGCCTCCCCCCCCCCCCCAGTTGCTAATTATCAGAGATTTGTGCACTTAAATGACAGATCCTTCTGGATTTTCCTTTGGTATTTAATGTAATAACATAGATGTCAGTATTCCATCCACAGATTTCAAGTGCTGCCAACCCACGCTCAGTTTATTAGCATATCTGCAAAGTGCAAGAGGAAACCAGCTTGAAGTGGCAATGCGAACTGGATCAGCAGTAGAGCAAATGATTTGATTGCAGAAGATCTTATGTTCAAGAGCTGATATCTCCAAATGAAACTATCAGGTAGCATTTAAGTGTATTAAAAACAGTGATGAAAAGACCTCTGCTGGAGACCTTATTAAAGCAGCTTTTGTTATCAGTCAACTATTTTTTGTTGTTGTTAGCAGTCAACTAAGGAGCCCCCAGTGGCTCAATGGGTTAAACTGGCAGGACTGCTGACCGAAAGGCCAGCGGTTCGAATCCGGGGAGCATGGTGAGCTTCCGTCTGTCAGCTCCAGCTTCCCATGCAGGGACATAAGAGAAGCCTCCCACAGGATGGTAAAAAAAATCAACCACCTGGGCTTCCCTGGGCAACATCCTTGCAGAAGGCCAATTTTTTCACAGCAGAAGCGACTTGCAGTTTCTCAAGTCGCTCCTGACACAGAAAAAAAGAGAAAGCCGTCAACTTAGAACTGTCCATGGTCCTGCTATTTTCTCTCTAATTTAACAACCAGGACTGTGCCCCAAGTCTCCAGTATTACCCAGAAATCTTTTCTTATGGTCAGGGGTAGACTGTCTTTTATTTAAATTGCCTCAACGTGATGTGAATGAGAATTGTGTATCCTCAACCCAGAACTAAATGGATCAGTTAATTTTGAACTTTTTTTAGCAATTTTGCATGATGGGTAGGTAATCTTATGCAAAAAGAACCAGAAACAATGAACATATCCACTCAGCTTCATTATTTTGTTCAGATTTACACATTCTCTCACACTTTGCATTTAACTATATATTTACAAATGTATTACATACAAACAGACACACAGCATCTATCTTTAAATCAATATTTAAAATGCAGCTTTCCAAATATATTTACCTCTGAAAATACTCAATTATAAAGATATTTTCTTTATAAATTGTCCTTTTAATATACATACATACATACATTGGATATGTGTTTCTTAGTCAGGAACAACACTAGAGCTTTTGGAAAACACGAAAGCCAATGAATAACTACATTCCAGTCAGCACAGAAAGTGTGGGTAAATAAAATCAGATTAGAATGTGCAAATATGGGATTTATCTTGTACCTACAGGTGTAAGAACCTCTTGTAGAGAAACAGATAATAATAATAATAATAATAATAATAATAATAATAATAATAATAATAATAATTTTATTTGTAGACTGTTCTTTCTCCCCAAAGGGACTCAGGGCGGTTAAGATGGATGGATGGGTACATAGATGGTATAGATAGAGAATGATGTATCAGGAATATCTCACATGTTTTTAATGATGCATTAATTTCATTGTCTCACCTTTTGTCATGATCGTTTGCTAATGTTAGCATAGTGGTATTTCTTTCCTTCTATGTAATGAGAAGGGGGGGGGGCATTCAAAAGTCCCCAATGTGAAGGAAGGAAAGGGGAATGGAAGTCAAGAAATACTTAATTAAAGGACCACATGCAGTTGAGGATTACTAGTTGTTAAGACTAACATTATATTACTATATTTTGATTCTGAATACTGGATTTGGGGGTTCACAGTGTGTGTGTGTGTGTGTGTGAGGGGGGGGGGGTTAACCCAGAAATTGTAGTGCCAGATATGATACTTTTAAAAACGTACTGATTAATATAAACTATACATACTGTGAAATCCATCAGATAAAATACAACACATTTGATATAGTTTAGAAATATGTGGGGCTTTTCTTGCTCAAGAGATTTTATAATATGCAGAGCCTTGTCCAATGATGTGAAATTTTATTTCCACTGATAAAATACGTAGTGCTGCTAGGCTGAATTCTACTTTAGACCTGTATCATAGCTGCATAAGTTATGATCCTGACTGCCCCAAAGCAGGAAGACTGATTGTCATAGTAATATGTATCATGGCTTGCCTAACCTCCAAAGCATTTTCTGTTGTATCAGCCCAAACAGCTTCCCCAACTTGGCTTTTTAGCTAGTGAGACGACAGGAATGATGAATAACTCCTGCTGCAGGCTGGCAAGCTGAGCAGGCATGGCTGGCAGGGTGGGACCCTCTGAGCATTGCCATTTTGGAAATAGGAGGGTGTGTGTCTTATAGGCAGAGTGAATATATGCTTTTGAACCTGAAAGCAGTGTAATGATCCAGAACCCAAACATGATGACATGATCTGGGAAAAGGGATATCATTTCCTCTTCTTGAACCCAAGAAGAACAGTTGCAGAACAACATGTGATTTGCATGGGATGAAATGACCCACGTGGATGAGCTAGAAAGTTGTGGGAATGACAATCAACAGGTACACATACTGAAGAGATGCTCTGGAGAGTTGAAGGGGTTCTAGTGGAGGATGGAAAATCTATTTCATTTTCTCCACTTTTTAAAAAAAGAAAAAAACCTTCCAACTCTTTTTCTTAGAAATTGAAGAAACTTAAACAACCCCAATTCCATACAAATAGGATTGACTGAATGCACAGGGCAGGGGGTTCCAAACTTTTAAAGCTGATGGCCAGTTCATGGGGTGTGGGGTGGACTATAGGTAAAAGTAAAGGTTTCCCCTGATGTTAAGTCCAGTCGTGTCCAACTCTGGGGGTTGGTGCTCATCTCCATTTCTAAGCTGAAGAGCCGGTGTTGTCCGTAGACACCTCCAAGGTCATGTGGCCAGCATGACTGCATGGAATGCCGGGGTGGACTATAGTTTGGGGAGGGGGGAGAACAAATAACTTTGCACACTACACATATCTTATTTGAACATGAAAGAACAATATTTGAAATGAAGAACAATTTTAACCAACATAAACTTACCAGTATTTCAATAGGAAGTGTGGGCCTGCTTTTGGCTGATGAGATATGCAAGTTAATTAGGATTGTTGTTGTGTGCCTTCAACTCATTTCAGACTTAGGGCGACCCTAAGTCTGAAGTTTAGAGAGGCGGCTGGGCTAATGACCTTGGAGAGTTGCACCCAGCCTGCGGGCCTTAGTTTGGGGACCTCTGGAATAAGGCTTCAAAATGAGGATGTTTAAGATATAATGCACTAATATTCCTCTGCCTGGAAGGATGGTTGTATGAATTTTTGTTTCTTTCATATTCAATTTTTTTTTAAAAAAAATCTTAAATTCTTTTTATTCCAAATAAGAAGACATTTGCAAATTTTGATAAATTCCTATCAAGAGGGGATTGAAACAGAGTTCTTCTTCTTCTTCTTCTTCTTCTTCTTATTATTATTATTATTAAACTTTATTTGTACCCCGCTAGCATCTCCCGAAGGACTCGATGTGGCTTACAAAGGCCAAGGCCTCAACACACAATATAACAATACAAACAAAGGCAAATTAAAAGAATTAAAACAGTATAAACCACAAGCAATAACGCTAAAACACAATAGAACTGGGCCGGGCCAGAGTAATGGGTACAAGATTAAAAGTGCTGATGTGACAGGTGATATATAAGGCTTATAGGGCAAGTGCAGAGTGCGATATGCGATCTTAATTCTAATAAAGTGCGTATGGGACTTGGTATTGGAGATTTCCTATCAATCTGGGAAGGCACATTGAAACAGCCAGGTCTTCAAGTTCTTTCTGAAGACTGCCAATGTAGGGGCCTGTCTGAGATCCTTGGGGAGGGTGTTCCAGAGTCGGGGGGCCACCACGGAGAAGGCCCTGTCTCGTGTCCCCACCAACCGCGCTTGCGACGCAGGCGGGATCACGAGCAGGGCCTCTCCAGATGACCGAAGTGAACGCGTGCATTCGTAGACAGAGATGTGGTCACGGAGGTAGGATGGTCCCAAACTGTTCAGGGCTTTGTAGGTAAGCACCTGCACCTTAAATTGGGCTCGGAAAATAAATGGCAGCCAGTGGAGCTCCTTGAACAGGAGGGTTGACCTCTCTCTGTAAGGGGCCCCAGTTAACATCCTGGCTGCCACTCGTTGGACCAGTTAGAACTTCCGAGCCGTTTCCAAGGGCAGCCCCATGTAGAGCGCATTACAGTAGTCCAGTCTGGAGGTGACCAAGGCATGGACCACCCCGGCCAGATCAGCCTTCGCGAGGTACGGTCGCAGTTGGTGCACAAGTCTCAATTGTGCGAAGGCCCTCCCAGACACTGCCGACGCCTGGGCCTCGAGCGTAAGTGATGAATCCAGGAGGACTCCCAAACTGCAGACCTGTGGCTTCAGGGGGAGTGTAACCCTGTCCAGCACAGGTTGCCACCCTATACCCCGTTCAGGTTTACAATCGACCAGGAGGACCTCTGTCTTGTTGGGATTGATCTTCAGCTTGTTCCTCCTCATCCAGATAGACACAGCGGCCAGGCGCTCGTCCAGCACCCGAGAGGCCTCCTTGGAATTAGGTGGAAAGGAGTAGTAGAGTTGTGTGTCATCTGCATAGAGGTGACACCCAACTCCAAAACTCCGGATGACCT
Source organism: Anolis carolinensis (assembly GCF_035594765.1). Taxonomy (NCBI): domain Eukaryota; kingdom Metazoa; phylum Chordata; class Lepidosauria; order Squamata; family Anolidae; genus Anolis; species Anolis carolinensis. Next base: position 198,298,659 of record NC_085844.1, read on the forward strand.
CTCCCAGCAGTTTCATGTAGATGTTAAAGAGCATGGGAGACAGAGTAGAACCTTGCGAGACCCCACAGCTCAAAGGCCAGGGGTCCGAGCAGGCATCTCCCAGCTTCACCATCTGGGATCGACCCTCCAGGAAGGATCGGAGCCACGACAAAACCGTGCCCCCGAGACCCATCCCGGAGAGTCGTCCCAGAAGGATACCATGATCGATGGTATCGAAAGCCGCTGAGATGTCCAAGAGAACCAACAGGTAGTTCTTACCTTTTTTGGAACAGAATGAGAACAACCATAGTGGGAAAACCTTTTTATTCAGACAGGCTTTTAAAGATTATGGTTTTAGAGATCTAGTCAGAATGTGATTGAAGGTGACCCCCCCCCAACCCATTTTTGTAGTCAATGTTTTCAATGTATCGTGATATTTTGGTGCTAAATTCGTAAATACAGTAATTACAACATAACATTACTGCGCATTGAACTACTTTTTCTGTCAAATTTGTTGTATAACGTGTTTTGGTGCCTAATTTGTAAAATCATAACCTAATTTGATGTTTAATAGGCTTTTCCTTAATCTCTCCTTATTATCCAAGATATTTGCTTATCCAAGGTTCTCCCGGCCCGTTTAGCTTGTATATGTGAGACTCTACTGTATCAAATTGAAGCAAAGTGACCTTGCTGTGAACTCTGGCCAAACATGCCTCGACCAGGGTGTAACTGGCTTGCCCCAGGCTCATGTTCTTTCAGTAGGTTTACCATGATCACCATATGAAATACTCCATGGGCCCTTTCTTAAACTTTGGAGGGCAAAAGCCAGACCATTTAGGAAATTGAGCAACCTTTGGACATTTTAATTATCTTTCATGAATGGAACTGTCTCAAAACAATGCCATCTTCCTCTCCTTGGATTCTGAATCACCTCATCCCATCATCAGCGATTGCCTCCTCCATTGTTCAGAGACCTGCCAGCCCTTCTTTCATCATTGGACAGAGGGAGAATTTGCATCGAAGGCAGGCAGCGCTCTCATTGGCCGAGGTGTGTCAAGCTCCCACCTCTCCAGGGAATCCCTGCCAATCACAGCAAGGCTGGGTCCAGCCAGGGGCGGTGAGAATTTTGAACATGTAAACTGTATAAAAGTGCATGCTTTGCTATGTTATGTATCCCAGTCTATTTTTGGTGAACTGTCGCAGGCTGGCATCACTTTCAGCTGAAATTTAATAAAATTCTTCGGTGGCTTCTGCTTCAACTCGGTGAGTTATATTCTGGAAATTATTGGCTTCTATTCTCACCTGGTCTAACCCACAGCTTGGATCTCACTATTCAATGCGGCTCTAAATTGCTCTACAACAAGGGGGTGCTGTAGTTTTTAACTTTGAACATGTTTAAATTGGGTTTTAATGGGGAATTTTTAATATTGTTTATATTTAATTTTGTTTTAATGTTTGCATATTTGTATATTTTAAATTATATGCTGATGCTTTTTGTTAAGCCACTTTGAGTCTCCTTCAGGAGAGATAAAGTGGGGTATAAATAATAATAGTTAGGAGCCCCCGGTGGTGCAGTGGGTTAAACCCTTGTGCCGGCAGGACTGATGACTTGAAGGTTGGGTTGCTGACCCAAAGGTTGCTGGTTCCAATCCAACCCGAGGTGAGCGCAGATGAGCTCCCTTTACCAGTTCCAGGTCCATGCAGGGACATGAGAGAAGCCTCCCACAAGGATGGTAAAAACATCAAAACATCCAGGCATCCCCTGGGCAACGTCCTTGCAGACGGCCAGTTCTCTTACACCAAAAGTGACTTGCAGTTTCTCAAGTTACTTCTGACAAACCATTGCATGGAAAGTTCCTTGATAAATTGAAGGAAAAGCTAATAAGGAGAAGACCTGGCTATGGCTCATGAATGGGACACTGAAGAAGGAGACAGAAGGCCTGATCCTTGCAGCCCAGGAGCAAGCCATCAGGACAAATGCAATTAAGGCCAAGATCGAAAAACCAGCTGACGACCCACAATGCAGACTGTGCAAGGAAGCTGATGAAACAATTGATCATATCCTCAGCTCCTGTAAGAAAATCGCACAGACTGACTACAAACAGAGGCACAATTATGTGGCCCAAATGATTCATTGGAACGTATGCCTCAAGTACCACCTCCCAGCAGTAAAGAACTGGTGGGATCACAAACCTGCAAAGGTCATGGAAAATGAAGATGCAAAGATACTGTGGGACTTTTGAATCCAGACTGACAAAGTTCTGGAACACAACACACCAGACATCACAGTTGTGGAAAAGAAAAAGGTTTGGATTATTGATGTCGCCACACCAGGTGACAGTCGAATTGATGAAAAACAACAGGAAAAACTCAGCCGCTATCAGGACTTCAAGATCAAACTTCAAAGATTCTGGCAGAAACCAATACAGGTGGTCCCGGTGGTGATCGGCACATTGGGTACAGTGCCAAAAGATCTCAGCTGGCATTTGGAAACAATAGACATTGACAAAATTACGATCTGTCAACTGCAAAAGGCCATCCTACTGAGATCTGAGCATATCTTCCAAAAATGCATCACACAGTCCTAAACGTTTGGAAAGTGTTCGACTTGTGATTTTGTGACACGAAATCCAGCATATCTATCTTGTTCTCTGTGTCTTACTATGTCATTGTGTCAATAATAATAATAATAATAATAATAATAATAATAATAATAATAATAATAATAATAATAACCAGGTGGTAATCGGCACACTGCCAAAAGATCTCAGTCGACATTTGGAAACAATACACATTGACAAAATTACGATCTGTCAACTGCAAAAGGCCACCTTACTGGGATCTGCACGCATCATCCAAAAATACATCACTTGGGAAGTGTTCGACTTGTGATTTTGGTTTTTGTCCACTCATCTCCATCTGCCACCATAGAGTTTCTGCTGAATCCTAATGCCTTCTTTAAACAGAAGGGAACTTCCATTCATAGGAGGGCCACTTTGGAGCCAACCCAAACTTTTAAAGAGCTTTCTTTTTGTGTAGTTTTGATAAATACTTCTGATTGACCATATGACTCTATGGGCATAACATTCAGGACAAATAAAGTAGCTGTAGGTATTAACCATCTTTCCAAGTATTAACAGCTACAGCTACATCTGCTTTTTGGTCTTTTTGTGATTAATGACAGATAGTACATGTTATTTTTGTGTCCAGGATCAGAGTTTACGTTCCAGCTATAGTTGTTTCCATTGTTTAGTATGATAGGTAATACTATTACGGTGCCATGAAAATTATATTATCAGACTTGCAAGACATGTGGGAAGAAGCCTGCTGTCTCTTTTCCCTGCTCCCATTTTAAAAGGTTCAGTATATGACCAGAAATGCTGTAGAAACAGCTTTTAGAAGGCCAGGAAGGTCAAAAATGAATAGGATTAAACATGAACTTTGGAGACCCTTATGTGCTTCTACTCAGAGTCCAGAGAGCTCTGCTAGACACAACTGTCATGTTTGCACCTGATCTTTCTGACATTACAAAATGAGCATATTTGGCTATTTTTTAGGCAGCACATCCATTTCAAGAGTAAAGTCCCAAAACGAGACATTGGAAGCAGGATTAAATGCAAAAGATTAACAGAACTGTTTGCTCTAGTCAACTATTAATACCATTTTTCTGTATAGCATAGTCCTTGTTTAGTTTGGTGTTTTATTATTTATGCATTAATTTTATGTACTGTTTTGTTTAATAGAATCTGACTATTTTCACAATATTTTAGTGTTTTCTAATTTAAAGTATTTTATTATTGTCTTTGTAATTGGTAATACCTGCAGTTATTGGTCTTTTTTATGTGTGTCAGGAGCGACTTGAGAAACTTCAAGTCACTTTTGGTGTGAGAGAATTAGCCATCTGCAAGGATGTTGCCCAGATGACACCTAGATGTTTGATGTTTTACCATCCTGTGGGAGGCTTCTCTTATATCCCTGCATGGGGAGCTAGAGCTGACAGATGGGAGCTCACCCCACTCCCTGGATCCAAACCGCAGATCTATTGGTCTTGTTAAGAATATACTACTATTGCTACTATTAATAATGCTTTAATTGCATTTCTGGCTAATGTATTAATGTTTTTAGTTGTACAGAATATTTAAATTAAACAAACAAAGAGAAAAACAAATAAATAATATACTTGAAATTTGCATGGTGTTGAAGTGTGTAAAACATTTGACACACATTATCACAATCTTTATGACACCTCTCTAAAGTACACTCATGGGACATCACTGTCATCATTATTATCTTGTATGTGTGTGTGTATGTGTGTCTAGGTAGACTTAAACAAATATACTTTTTAAACCTGAAAAGTGAGGAAAGATACAGAAAAGAACATACTTTATTTTCACTTCACCTGCCATACATGTCAGTGGAATGGGTTACTTATATGGCTATTTATTACCCAGAAAAATAGCAAATAGACAGGGCAAGCAGAAGCACAATATCTTTAAGGAAGAAAAAGAGTGGCTGCCTAGTTATAGATATGCAATGTGATGAATATAGTGAACTGTCCTCTCAGCATCTGTCAATGCTTGGATATTTCAAAAATAAAAGTTCATAATAGATAGAAATGTGTGAATCATAACAACAAATGAGTGGCTTAAAACATATTAAAAGTCTGGGACTAACCTTTCCACCAGACCTCATTAGAGTAGTTTGTTCATGGTGCCTTCTTGAAGTATACTCTTATCATGAGAAATGTCATGTTAAAGAAGATCATCTCAGTTTTTATTTAATCTCATGAAGTGATTGGAAAGTAAGGATAGCACATTGTGTCTCTAGCCCTGTTACTTCAGCATAATTATATGTCTAAGAGAAAATAAAAAGAATGGCTAGATAATCCATTTCAAGGAGACTTTTCTTCCTAAACCCTATTAGTTACAGATTAGTAGATGCTCTGAAGAAGCAGAGCTGAAACACTCTTTCAGTCCTTAGAGAGAGGTAGCATTCAGGGGCTGCAAAGGAGTTTCTGCTCACTCTTCCTAACCTATTGTTAAGTCCTCACTTGCACGCTCAACGTTCAGTCTCATCCATTGGCAGTGATGCAACAGCAATGGGTTTTCAATTCAAGGGGTAGGTAGGCCCTCTAGGTGATATAACAGTTTACTCTTACTATTAAATGGCATCTTTTTCCACTCTTTTTTTTTTTGAAATGTGTAGATTGCTGATTAAAAAAATTTAATGTAACCACTTATAACAGATTATAGCTCCCCACAGGGCATCATTTAGTGCATGGTCCTAAACTAAGACATAAACCAAGGAAACATGCAAGAATAAAAACTTGAGATGTACTGGAATTTACTGTAAGCCTAACTCATTATTTATGCCTGGAAATTTTTTGATTAAAATTAAAAAATAAGCTGGAGTTTATTTTTCTGAATATTTCTGTTGCTTCCCTCAATGGAGTAAATGTTAATTGACATGTGGGAAGGTTAAGTAATGAAGCCCTAAATAAAAATTAGGTGGATAGCCTCATGCAATGCAATGATGGCTTACATATGTGAAAAGGATAGGTAAATCTGACTGTTTTACTTTCATCAACATTTAAGTTATTTAAAATTTAAAATTCTCTGCTTCAAATTCATGAGGACAATTGCAAATATAGGTGAATTTTATAAAAATATAAACCGAGCAGGATTTTCAACCATTTAACAAATAGAGTAGCATGAGCTTATGAGTGTGTTATACTTGTCTGTTATGAAGATGCCATTGTTGTACTGGCCTTTAAGAAAAAGGGGTGCCAATCTTAATTCAGCAGTAACTTGATACACAAAGACTATACTCAAACTTTCAAGGGAGAGCCAAATACTGAAAAGATTGTGTGTTAGATTATTCTCTTGCATTCTTTATTATACAAGGTCAAATGTTCTCACTTTAAAAAAAATGAAATAAAATAAATATCATTTGTCTACCAATCCCCGAAATAACGAGAGAACACAAGTGAAATGGGTTTAAATATGGGCAACTATATCAATTGTTACCTATTTAACTATGAAACTGAATGTAACTCTATTCTGGTGGAGGATCTGGTGGAAAAACCCAGCCGAGGTAGTGTCCTTACCCGACCTACCCCTTGGCTGATAAGGGCGAAAACACCTGGTCCCCAGATAACCTAAACCCGAGCAACCTTTAAGGGGAACGTGTCAGAGAAGCCTCCCTCAAAGTTGTTGAGGCCAAACTCTCCACATTCCAAGGGCATTTCATTTCACCTCACCTGTTCAAGATGGATACCAGATGAGTGCTTTAGCTTATGTCCTTCACCCCAAAGGGGGTGATGCCCTAGGTGTATGCCAGATTGTATATTCCCCTATAAAATTTCTGGTGAAGCCTATTTAACTGCCACACCATCCCAATTTGCCCCTGAGGACAGTATAGGGTAGGCAAAAAAACCCAAAAACCCCTAGAACATAGGATGGAAAAAATTCCTATCCGCTCCCTTACGGCGACAACTTATCTATACTGTTATATGGGCAGGCGTGGTGAGCTGAAGGTCCAAAAAGGACTGAAGTTGAGGTGGCTGGCTGATCCCTAGATCAGCCAAGCCCCCTTTAACTAGTTCCAACTGGAACTGCATGTCTCTCCTTGGGGCAAATCACTCTCCTCCCCCAGTTTTGCTGGTGGTGGAAAGTCCCATTCTTTAATAGAAATTTCTATCCAATTATCTTTATAGTTTCAATACTGGTGTTTAAGGAAAGCTTCAGGTACTGATGTGAACAAGCAGGGGGAGGGTTTGGTAAATTTTGCAAAGAATAAGTTGCCCACTACAGCATTTCCCATGTTTTCCATAAATCCTGAATTTTGAATAGTCTTTGAAGACTGTGCAATTTTCAAAGACTTTCTCATAGTAAGTGAAAAAAATTCTTAACTACTTGTTGCTTACTTTGATAATTAAATTAGTAAAAAAAACTACATCCCTGTCTTTCTGGATCTTTCTGAAAAATACCTGGACTAAATGAAAATCAAACTGTGAACAGATAAGGGGGAGCTCTATGTGTGGTTCATTTCTGCTGTTAATACTAAAAAAGCTAGATAATGATTCTTCCTCCTACCCAGAGATATTTTAGGAAAAAATATTCAAATGATGAGGTACATTAATGTCAGTCTTTGAATAAATCAAAGTTCTCAAAGTTTTCCTCTTTTGGAAGTAGGTGGAGAAAATGATTATTAAGCATAAAATAAATTTTCCTTTCTACTTCCACTGGCCATTAGTAATTAAAATCAAAATAGCGATGGAACATTATCTCTTCCATGACAGCTGATGCTGAAAACAGTATTTTCAATTCAAAGCAGTGTTGCCCCAGGCAGGACATATCTCTAAGACAGAATATAGCAACAAAGTAAGGTCAAGAAAGGAGGATCTCTCTAAGGCTTGTTTTTAATGGAGGATGTTTGTCCAAGCAAGAGAAACATGTTTAAAAATTAAAACCTCTCTTAGCACATCTGTATAACTAGAAAAGAAAGCCAGGGCAAGGAAATGGATCCAACTTCCAGGGAGATTTTTTGAAGTAGCTGGTGGCCCTGCTGTTTGAGAATGATAGGCCATGTATTCCAATGTGTCTGGGAAGCCCTTCTTAGAAAAGGCTCTCATAAAATATGGTGGGTCATCCTGATGGAGAAGTAGCTTCTGCATAAAACCTGCCAACAGTTTAATAACTGGCAAAGCAAGGAATCAGCTGAAGGATCATTATGGATGCAAAGAGAGGACTGAACAGTGGCAATGAGAATTAAGCTTCCTTGGCTTAATCATAAGCAAGGTTAGGACAGTGGCAATATGATCTTGTGTAAGCAATTTGAAATCCAGCTAATCATTAATTACAAAGAAATCTCAGGTGCTCTTTCAGATTCCACTGAGGTTTCTCCATTGGCAATGGATGGAAAGCATGGTTGAAACCTTCATATAGCACAAGCAGCTTTTGGCTTTAATGATAGACTTGCAAGTGACGGATTGAAAACATGCTCATAATTCAGGAAGAAAAGCTCAGTATCAAGAGCAAGGCTGGCTCAAGGCATTCTGCTTGCTGAAGCAGTGTAGCAAATGGACCCACCATCACAATTCAAGTCAAGGAATACATCTAAATTTCAGAAAAGTTATTTTAGTATACAAGATAAAGAAGACCACATGCTCCTCTCCCCAACCTCAACAGGAAAAGTGAAATAGAAAATTAATGAGCTAATGCCCTTTTGTGATACCACAATAGCTTTCTTGAGGAAGCTGCCTCATCCCGCCAAATGGTAGGAGTGGTCCTGGTAAAAAGGATACTACAACACAGTGTTCTTTTTACCTGTGGGAAAACATAGGCACATACCATCAGCACCTAACCTCAACCCACTGCTTGGCCTTAGTGCCTCTATTAGATGTCAAGAGCTTCCAAGTACATATGAAGTACAATGCAAATATCTCTTTATGCTGGTGAGAGAACAATATTTTTCTTGCTTCCCCCAGGCAATATGGCTGGTCATTGTAGGAGATGGAGTAATAGATTGCATATTTTTTCAGTCTGATTAAGTTTGTCAAGGTTTGCATTTATTCAGAATCATTTGTTCATGACTGGGGAATTTTTTGTTCTTTCAAGGGACCCTTCACACTATTATTCCACTGGTTGAGGCACTGAAGTTTTATGGCTGAGAATTCTCAATAGCTCTCCATAAACTGCAAATCCCAGGGGTTTGGCAGTATCAGGATGCTTTTTTGCTCTTTTGTAAAAATCTAGGACATGATGGGGACTTAAGGAACTACAAAATAGCCCTGGAAGCCATGTGAAGCCTATGAAGCTCATGTTCCTTCCTCATCTACTTCAGTGGTAGGGAGACTTATGTCATGTAAGCCGTGAACTTGTGGAGCTCTTAGTTGCCCCTCTTTTAAAGTGAAGAAAGAAATCTTTTTCCCCCTTTAGGGCTTCTGATGTCAATGTGGTTAGAAAGGACATAATAAGAAAAAATGGGGCAGGTTTTGATGAGATGTTTTGAGACCCTGTGTATGTTACTCCCTATTTACCTAGCTGGGAGCTTCTTCCTGGTTAATCTCTTTGCTTTGCATTAAATATCTCAATAGGAGTTAACTCACAGACAGGGGCGGTTCAACCATTAGGCAAAGTATGAGGTTGCTGATGGCGCCATCCTCTAGGGGGCGCCATGCCTAGGGGGTGCCATTGAGGCACCTCCACCCAGACATGGCCTTCCTGCCTCTGCGGCCATGGCCTGGCCTGGCCTGGCCTCTGTGGCAGCCGGGCCACCATGGCAGTTAAAAGTGGCACTGAGGTGCCTTCACTTTAAAGCAGAGGCGCGGAGTCACTTCCTTCAAGCGCTTCCCAAGCTTCGGTGGTGACCCAGGTGTTTTGGACTCCAGTTCCCACCAACCCCGAGCATCAGCCAAATCAGTGAGGCTATTGAGAGTTGAAGTCTCCTCCCTGGGGGCGTGGCCTGAGGAGGAGGCCACTCAAGTTCGGGCATGGCGGCCGCAGCTTGCTCCCAGCGCTGGCGAGGAATGGAGGGCAGCGGCGTGGAAAGCGGGGGCCAGGGTGACGGGGGTGCCTATGGAGTGGCCAAGGCGGGCAGCCCCTTTGACCTGTGGCGCTTCCTGCAGCAGCCCCAAGTTCTCACTCAACTCCTCAGCGCCATAAGCCAGGACTCGGGGCGGGAAGGGGGTTCGGGAGGGGGTTGAAGGAGCTCTCCAAGCGCTCCCGGGGAGGACTGAGGTGTGGCCTTCTGAATGGTTGCTTCAGATACCTGGGCTTGAGGGAGGGAGTCACCAGCCTGAAGACCTTCTGAAACTCCCAGGATTTTGTAGCATTGAGTCATGGCAGTTAAAAGTGCTGCCAAGTTGCATTTGTTTACTTTACAGCAGGCATAGGCAGACTTCTGCCCTCTGGTTGTTTTGGACTTCAACTCCCATAATTTCTAAAAGAGAGGGGCAACCATGAAAACTATTTGCTCAACTACCTATGGCAGGTGTGGGGCAAACTTTGGCCCTCCGGGTGTTTGGACTGCAACTCCCACAATTCCTAACAGCTGGTAGGCTGTTAGGAATTGTGAGAGTTGGAATCCAAAACACCTGGAAGGCCGAAGTTTGCCTAATGCCTGATCTAAGGCTAACAATTGGCATAATAAAGCATACTGGGTTCAAGTTAACTAGCAAAGAAAGTGGGATGATGGTCATATGGGGAGTCAAGGCTCTTCTGGACTCTTGGACCAGTTCTTAAACACACTTCATGTATTCCAAGTAGACTGAAACATACTTGTGGATTATCTGCCTTGATATTCTGGGTTATATGGCTGTGTGGAAGAACCCTCAGGGCTCTTCCACACAGCCATATAACCCAGAATATCAAGGCAGAATAACCCACAATATCTGCTTTGAACTGGGTTATCTGAGTCCACACTGCCATGTAATCCAGTTCAAAGCAGATAATGTGAATTATCTACCTTGATATTCTGGGTTATATGGCTGTGTGGAAGGACACTCAGGGCTCTTCCACACAGCCATATAACACAGAATATCAAAACAGAATAACCCACAATATCTGCTTTGAACTGGGTTATCTGAGTCCACACTGTCCTACATCCCAGTTCAATGTTTGGTGCTAAATTCGCAAATATAGTAATTCCTACATAACATTACCATGTATTGAACTGCTTTGTCTGTTGATTTGTTGTAAACATGATGTTTTGGTGCTTAATTTGTAAAATCATAATGTAATTTGATGTATAATAGGCTTTTCCTTAATCCCTCCTTATTATCCAACATTTTCGCTTATCCAATGCTTTTATTTTTCAGTGATTGGTTTGGGGGGGGGGGCACCAAAATTCTGTTTGCTTACACTTGAAAACTACCTAGGGCCAGCCCTGCTCACAGAATAGGGATTTTGCTCTGGTTTTAACCAGGGTACATCTTTTAGCGATATCTTATTTCACTTTACTTGATTGTTTGATTTATAACCCATTCTTCAACACTTTCCCAAGGTAGCTTCAGAGGAGTTAAATGAAAGAAACAATAAAACAAATGAAAGCAAAAGCATTAAAGCAAGAACACCGCAAATGAGACTATAAAAGAACAATATATAAACAAAGTCAGAGGTATTAAAACAAATGAGAATAAGCTAAACAGCAATATGCAGAAGATTCAAATGCCTGAGAAGGGGTCTTTTGCACCAGAGTTACACCAAAGTAAGACCAAGAGGGCATCCTCTCTGATATCATTTTGCCACTGGGTTGCCAACTTTGAGAAGGCCCTTTCCCCCCTAGCTAACCACTGAACATCAGATGCCTGACTACCTGGATTATAGCCTCTATTAAATATACCGCATATACTCAAATATAAGCCTAGTTTTTCAGCACTTTGTTTGAGCTGAAAAAGCCTCCCTCAGCTTATAATGGGGTCAAGGTCAAGGCCGAGCAATGGAGGCTGGAGGCCATTGCTTGCAATATATTATATATTGCTCTTTTACCCTCCCTTATCAGTGTGTTTTCCAAAGCCTCCCTTGCTCTTAACCAAGGGAATGTTTTGAAAAGAGAAAGATGCCCTTGCAAGTCAGGAAGAAAAAAATATATATCCATTAATCTTATAAAAGCATTTCCCCCTGAAATATTTGTTAAACTACAGATATATAGGCATTTCTCCCTGCAATACTTTGCAATCCCTATGTACCTATATATCTCTATCTATCTATCTATCCGCATTAATTTTATATATGAATTTCCCCTCATATGTCTGCAGGTTTTGTAAATCCTAAATACATATAGACCCAGGTACCTGTATATCTTTATTCACACACACACACACACACACACACACACACACACACATATATATATATATATGCACGTTAATTTTATATATGAATGTCCCCCTCACTTGTTTGCAAGTATCTGTAAATCCTATATAGATATACTGTAATTATCTCTATAAAGAGAGATGTCTCGATAGATATGAATATAGATATATAGGGCTTGCAAATATTGCAGCGGAAATGCACACACACACACACACACACACACACAGAGGATTTGCAAACGTTTCAGGGGGAAATGCATATGTGAAATTAGTATATATAATTATAGATCTATATCTAGCTCTGCATTGTTTATATAGGCATTGAATGTTTGCCTGTTATTATGTTGGCAGCTGGCCTGTGTCCTCATGGGGATATAGGGTGGAATAAAAATGAAAATATTATTATTATTGTTGTTGTTGTTGTTGATACCATATTGTTTGTGTTGACCCTACTTTTCCACTTATAGAGCTAGTTTATTGTTTTTTTCTTTGAAATATGCTAAATATTAAAAAACATTTAACCTAGCCTCGATTAATGTAATTTTATTGGTATCTATTTTTATTTTGAAATTTACCAGTAGCTGCTGTATTTCCCACCCTTGGCTTATACTTGGGTCAATAAGTTATCCCAGTTTTTTGTGGTAAAATTAGGTTCCTTGGCTTATATTAGGGTCGGCTTATACTCGAGTATATATGGTATATGATGGCAAATGGCCCTTTAGATCAGATATCATGAAAGTTATGTTTTTAAGAATTCCTCAGCCATTGCTGGTGGTGCTGGTGGATTTGGGGGATTCTTTTTTTTTTAATCTACAACCCCACAATGTTTCCAAAGCTCTGTCCCAATTATCTTGATCCCAAGCTATAATGCTATCTATTTAATATAAGAGAGCAACTTATGGCCAGCCTCTGCACTTTCACAAATGTTGTCTCCCCACTCAAAGTTTCACATCACATTACCTCCTATGTTCTTCCAAAGTGTCCTCAACTCAATAAATTAAGTTAGATGGAGTTGTGTGTTGGAATCAAGTAAAACTGTTTCTTTTCCCATTCCACAGAGAGAGACCTTAGGTGGATCAAATAATTTTCCATCACCAAAGGAATATCATTGTATATATGCAGCCAATTAAATATGAATAAAAGGTAGCTTACTGAATGTAACAATCCCCTTAGCCAAAGAGACAGATTCGACTACTGACAAAATCAAATGCAAATACATTTAGCAGGATAAAATCCTACTTTTTAGAGTTTCAATTCAGTAACTCTAGTTATAAATGTTCCAAAGGAAGGTAACGCTCTAACAGATAGGAATTAGGGGATTTTTTTTGGGGGGGGGGGGAGGTTGCATACTGAAAAACATTTTTCAGAAAAACATTCTGATGGGCGTAGGAAAAGACAGTAGTCTCTTTGCAAAAGTCTTGCCCCATTGCTAAACATTGAGCTGTTTGGACAAGACATTCAGCCTGTGTAATTTGTAATGTCTAATAATCTCTATTTGCCATCAGATGATGAGAAATCCCATTGGGAACATTGGAATGTCATACATCTTGCCTTTACTAATAGTGACATAAACCCGATAGTAAGGAGGGAAGCAGATCACTCAGGATATGTGAGCATGGATTAAACTGAACAAGGCAAAATTGAGGTTGAAAAGAGAAGGGGAGCATGTAATTTAGCAGCACTGACTTCTCAGATTCAAATTCAGTGGTCTGAGTGGTAAGTGGAGGATTTTGTTATGTTTTTGAAGGTAAATTCCGATGACGGTGAGCTAAATGATTCACTAGTATGGGGGTAGTAAGCTCTTCCTATAAAAGAATGTATGCATCAGGGATGGAGGTCATCTGAGCTTTGAGATGTTGTTGGACCATAGCTCGAATTGATTTATGCCAGCTAGGGATGAAGAATATTTTGAGGGCTGCATGGTTTCTGCTTCAAATAAAAAGGTGTTGACCTTGAGGCAAAAAGTACTAGATGAATTCCTATGACATGATTTAAGCAGTAGATTGGATTAAATGTTGCTAAGATGCTAGGGAGGCCACCCGTGGTTGAGAAGATAAAACCATATATCCTTTGCCCTGTCCATACATGCTGGGTGGGTACATCAAAAGTTGGTGAAGAGCAGCTTTCCTTCTTTCTCCTTTTCTACTTTCTCACTTTCCTCCTCCTGCTCCTCCATTTCTTCTTCATTCTTCTCCTGTTCTTCCTTTTCTTCTTTCTCCTTCTCCTTCTCCTTACTTTCCTGTTTCTCTGATAAAAAAAACCCATTGTAAGAATTCACAACCACAGCTTGAGTTGGTGTTGTCTTTTCTGCTGTTGGGAACATGCTGAGGGAAAGATGTTTTGGTAGACTCAAATCTTCTCCCAGTATGAATATGATACATTCCTCTCCATAATATAAAGAAAATCTTATTTTCTGAACTATATCTTAGTTGGGGAATCCAGGGAACTGTAGTCCAAAAAAAGTTCCCAAACTCTGTCCATTGCCTTGCTGTCATTAGAGAGGTGAGAGTGAATAAGTTATGATGGACAAATGTTCTACTTCCATGTCAGGGAGCTATCCAGAGTGCTGAATTCTATCCACTAAATAGGTTTAGCATCTTGGGTCACTCCTTTCAAGTTCTGACTAAATGTGAATTGCATTCACCATGCTAGTGACATGACAGCCATTAGCTACCACGGAACAGATTCCCTCTTTTATAACTGGGACACGTGTGTCATCTTTCTTGATTTGCTCTGTTCCCCTTCCCAAGAACAGGATTGCTTCAAAATATATTAGTTGTCCAATTGTCAAATATCAAAGGCTACAAGAAATTACAGGGAGCTCTACATTTTTATGTCTATCAATGTAAAAAGTCTTTCCAATGTATATACCAATATTAAGTACAGAGACCTGGGTCCCAACCACACAATGCAATTGTTATGTTAATATTCTATTTTAACTGCCATGATTTATCTTATGAGGTTTGCAGTTTTAGAATTGGCATTTAGAATTCCCAGCCAGGGAATGCTAGTCACTCAACAAATCCCAGGATTCCATAGGATGGTATCATAGCAGTTGAAGTGGAATAATGGTGCAATAACTGTGTCATGTGAGTGAGTCCCTTCAAACATTACCAAATTTCTAATGACTCATAATTAAGATTATCCACACTGATATATTATTGTCTGGAAAGAATCTCCTTGTGCCTCAACCTATAATATCACACTTATATTGCACTCTTCCTTCTATAAGTGAACCTGTATGTTTCAATGTATTCTTACAGATCCCACCTGTAGCAGCTTCTGCACTACTGCAAGAATTCAGCAGAGCTCAAGAAGCTCTGATTCCCAAGTTTGTTTTCTCTAGTGATTTCCATCACAGCTTCCACAGTCTACCATGTTTGTGACCATACAGACTGGGAGACTGAGAATTGTAGTTCCATGAAGTAACTCTTTTATCCCATCTATTTTAGCCTGTTTCCTGCATAGCATACAGAAATGGGCCTCAGTCCAACAACATTTGGAGGTCACTTGGCACATGTTGTTGTGGTTGTTGTTGTTTCCAACAGACATTGTGGTATTCTTTTATAACCATAAATTACCAATTAAGAGTCATTTTCAGTTTTTTAAAGACTTGAAACTTTGTAACTAAAATAGAAATTTTATTTAATTAAGTCTATATGAAATATATAATGAATCATATAATTTAAATTGTTTTCTGTTATGGACCTACTCTTCATGATTCACTAAAAATGTTTCAACCCCCCCCCCCCCCCTTTTTTTTCTGGCCATGGGCCTGCACTCTACCACTACAGACATAAAAGCTTAAATGTGGACTTATGATCCACAGGCAAACATTTGCATGCTGACAGTATTAGAGTTGTTAGTGCTCATAAAGTTACAGTCACCACTCAGTTTTGATAAACAAACAGAATATATTTCTGCATGCATTTTAAAAAAAATCAAAATTAAGTCTCCACCCCTTCCCTTGCACATCTCCAATATTTCTGGAAATGAAGTACTTTGATGTTTGTGATCGATTTCACATAGCAGGAGCTCATATCCGGTAGTGAAAGGCAGGCTGCCGAGCATCAGGCTGCCATTAATAGCTAAGTGGGAGCAAAACCTTTTGAGAACACTGTGCCCGAGGCATTTGGGCAGCACCCTTGATGCCTTCCCTTTCCCTCTATGCATGGCTGGCTTGACTTGTCTTTCAAACTCTGCTCTCTTGCCATGCTGCGTTGAAGTCACAAACATCTGTTGGCAAGAGGCTCTGCCCTCCCCAGCTCTTCCCTCCTCTCCCCACCCAGAATCGGCAGGCTCTCTCCTGCTGTTTGCCACAGCCAAGAGACAGTATTATCATTGAGGCAGCTGCTTCTGCAATTAGAGCCACAGGGGTTTCAGAGTGGCTGCCTCCTTTGGCCCTTCCCTCCGTCTTGAGTGACAAAGGGCAAGGCTATGCTCTGAGGCAAGGGTGAGAAGCATTTGCAAAATTGTATGTGTGTGGTTTATCTTTCTCTCTATGTATCTGGATGGGTGAATGTGCCGAATCCTTGTTGGTTATTATTTGAATGTAAGCAGTGAAAACATTGCTCCATTTCCTAGAAGATATTAAACCATGTTTCTGCTTGAGGCAACGGAGGAAATGTTTTCTCTGCCCCCTTTCATATATACAAACATACAGAGCTGGTACATTTAGCATACAGCAGCAATGGTGATGCGACATCAACTTCTATCATACCTGAATGATGTAGTGCTTTTTCACACTAAAATATGGCAGAGTTATAAATGTTATCATATTTAAAAAGACCTCCATTTAATGCCATGGCTGCCATCCTCTTAGTGACCTGTTTGTGGTTATGTGCCTTCTAGTCACCTGTCAACCACTATGGGGACAATAACAGAAGTCTACCCTGTGAAGAATGTACTTTGGAAGGATGGGATTTGAGCAATTAAAAAGAAAGAAATTAAGAAAATAGTGTACAAGTCAAGATGCTGAATTTTCACATAGCTGACCTCTTGATAGATATTTCAATCTATGTGCACCCTATAAATCTTCCTAGCAAAGCCTTGCTCAAAATTGCCTACATTTTCCATGTATCAGCTCTGCCTGATAGACCAGTATGGTATGACCTCCTTCTCAATGCTTTTGCTCTAAAAACAGCCCCCCAGAAGTGTTTGTGGGCCTCTCCAGATCCGCCAGTGCAATTCCAACCCAAGTATACTCAAAATATAGGGTTCGCTGTATTATCTCCTGTTTCAGTTGTTCTCAGGAGTTCCTGGAATGTATCCCCTATCAATATGGGGATCCTTACTGTACTGCTAAGTCATACTTAGCACACCATTTTATACCCTTGTTTGCTACTGTTGCATTTGCCAAGCTAGAGCTTGCCAAAACTGGTAGCAATTCAAAGTGATATTCCTCATGAAGATATCCTGCCCACCTCAACCTTAGTCTGACAGGAAAGAAATAAGCAACGATTTAATAGCATGAGTGGAATAGTAAATTCTTGGCTATTTATTTGACTCAGAAAGTGCAGTGAAAAGAGGTGTCCATTCAAAAGAGGAAGCTTTTAGTGCTCCGGAGGGTGAGAGTAGGCTTAACTAGGGTTGAGATGAGGGGCTTTGCTGTGTTCTTTTCATAGCCCTGCTTAATTAGTGTGTCTAACATTAAAGGGATTTGGGTTGCGGAGTGATGGGGGGAGAGAAAGAAAAAGACACAGAGAGACAAGCCAATCTCCAGCTGCCAAAAAGCTGTAAATTACAACAAATGCCAATAAGTCATTAGGAAGCACAAGAAAAATGTGGGGTTGCCATAGAAACTGACATTTACAGCTTTCAGGCGATGTTCTGGGGGCTGTGTTCTCTCGTTCCTCAGGTGTGCGCAGGAGATAGAAAGAGAAGTGCAGCTCCCAATTATTATGCCACGGGTTGCTGGGGGTGACACGGAGGGGTGGGGAGCATTGGAGGTGGGAGTTGAAATACACCAGGCTGAAAGGGAACTTGTGGCATTAATCAAGGAACAAGGAAGGCAAGTTGACAATTTGGTTTTGCTGGACAGGGCCTCACAAGGGAGGGGGACCACAAGGATGTCAATCAACCTCCCTTGTCGTCTCGGAGGTTGCAGCATGAAGGCATGTACTGGGGCATGTCTGAAATGTCAGCTGCTTATTAACTTTGACATGTGTTTTTCATGGATAGGATGGGAAGTGCAGCAGCTCCCTCATAATTGCAAGGCACAGCAACTCAGAGCCTCAAAAGGTAGCAACGGGGGTGGCTGGGAAGAGAAAGATAGAAGGAATTGCAAGGCACGGGGAAGGGGAGGTATAATCTTGCTCAAGTTGATCCTATGGATGGAAAACAATGTCATTAGATTCAACAGACTTAACCGAAGTAGCCGTTTCATAGTGCTAATCAGTTGCATCAAGAAGCTACAGACCTCTTCTCAAGAATTCAGATATCTGCAAAGCTTCCTGATGCTGTTTCAGAGAAATAAAGTTTTGCATGAAATGAGACACCAGAGGTGCACCAAATGGCTAGAATCCAATTAATAATTCATTTTAGAGATTTGCATGGCCCTTCGTTTCATAAAGATTCAGAGGGTCCCGTTCTGATTCTGAATCTCTGAAGCTTTGTAATTGCTTTGTTAAGATTTGTTCCATTAGCAGCAATGGGGGGAAAATGTCAAATCGTTTCTTTGTCATCTTTCAGAATGTTTCAGTCATCCACTGCTTTTTAGAATTTTTAAAAAAGTTTTTACATTTTTTTTTAAACTACAAGAGGTATCACCTTGAATTTCTGCACAATGAAACAATATAAGCAGGGCATCAATCCTGCAAAGGTTAAGAAAGATTAGTTCAGCTACTGGTTTCTAGGGATTTTTTTTGAAAAATGTCAATTAAAAGTATTTTTTAAAAAATACAAGAGGTATCCCTCAAATTGTGGCACAGTGAGACAACATGAGCAAAGCAGCAAACCTGACAAGTCTCAAAGCAATCAGTCTATCCACTGATTTTAAAAAGTTTTCAAATTTAAGCACATGTGATTAATCTACATTTGGGCTTTAATGTGGGCAGCCCCATTTTTCTGGTGTGAGCAGAATTCTGAGAAATGTAGTTTAGGTGGGGCCTTTTGAATACTCTGCTAGAGAGGTCGTCACCTTCCCAAACTACATTTCCCAGAATTCTGCTGGTGCCAAAAGAACGGGGCTGCAGTTTGGGGTTGGATAATTTCAACAGAGGAAGATTATAGACTGAATATGAAGGGACAGAAACAAACAGAATTATCCAAAAGCTACTATAAATTTAAGTTTTAAGAAACACACAGAAACAGAACGGACTTCCAAACACATATTTTTGTCTCTCTCCTGCAAACACCACAAAGACACAGACTGAGATGCTGAGAGGAAGAGACCAACTTTGCAGAAAGCAATGTTATTGCCTTTCTTCTTCTGATTGACAGACAAGGAAAAAAACCCAGCATGCTGCTACCCTTGTCAATCGCATCAGTTTCTGCTCCCTACCACCCCAGACAATTATGGATGATAGAGTATGTTACATTTTTAAAAAATGCTCTGAAACAACAAATCTGAATGTTTCATATGTACAAAAACCTTTTTGTCAATGGGGAAAATGTGTATCTGATGCAATGACCATAAAAAATTACACGCATTAGGGAAAATATTTTTAAAATATGCATGCATTTCCAAAAAGATCACAAACAGAAAGTATCACAGAATGGTGTAAAACAAGGATGGGAAGAAAACAGGATTCAGAGAAATGCAGTGAAGCCAAAGGAAAGAGGTCTTCACAATACCTAGTTGCTCCTAATTTGCACACTTTCTGGGGGTGTCTCTTTGCTTTTTACAAGCAACATTATTCTTGTGCCTATACTGCTGTTACAAGCAGTTCCTATTGCTTCTCCAGGTTTATACTGGTTTGTACTGACTTTGTGTGATGCCAAATTCTTTCAAAGTTTAATCTAGGTCAAGAGCATAAACCTAAGACAGTGTTTAAACACCTTTCAAGAAGCAATATTAAACCAGGTCAGACTCTTTGTCCACCTGCTCCCAGTGTTCAGCATTCTGACGAACAATGTGGTCTTCAGGTTTCAAGCACCGACATTTCTCTTCATCTATTCTCTAAGTTACTTTTAACAGGGTGCCAAGAAATAAAGACCTCTGTATGTAAAGTATGTGTTCTACCATTAGGTTTTGGCCCCTCCCTAAATATACTAGTGCATTAAAAAATGTGCATTTCTGCAATGTCAAAATGAACTGAGGATGAGGGTGACACCCTCATGTTTCATTCCCATGTTCTGCACTGCCTTGCCTCTCTAATATTTTAACCATTTTCCGATCACCATATTTAACTTCATTTGTGAAACATGAAATAAGAAGACTTAGCAAAGAACATTGGAAAGGGCATTTCGATAATACATCTAAAACTAGAGTGAAGCAGATTGCGATGGTTAAGTCACAAGCCAACAGCAGATCTCAAAAACATGCTTAAAGCCAGAGACAGATTTGAGAAAGAATGTTCTAATAAAGGGGACCTGAAACATAGTAGCAAAAATATTTGAAGGGAGAAACAGATACGTTTATTCTTCTGTAGACCTCATTTCATGTCATTTTTTTTACTCCCCCTCCCCCCATAAAACTGGTTCCAACTTGGATTATTCCCTGTGATGATCCATGTTCTCACATCATGGAATAAAACTATTAATGGGTTTTTGCATGATATTCTGGCATTTGTTTGTGATTTTTGTTCAGGGACGGGGTTCAAATATAGTAGCTGCATGGTAGCTATGATGTACATAAAAAAGATTTGCTGCTTCTCCAGGCCCTCCTCCATTTCTTCACAATAGAGATGTTAAACTTCCAACACTTGTGAGTTTTGAGTCTTTATATTTTATCCCTCTATTAAACATGAATAGTGGTAAGAGATAGGTTTATCCCCAATTAACTACTAATTAAATCTCTGCAGAGTAAAGGGCAGTAATGCAGAGAGTGAGATGGTCAAAATCATTCACACCTAGATCTCTAACATTTGTTGTGTTCTAATTCCCTTGGTAAATTTGCCTTCCTCTTTTCCTTGGATGGCTACATTGTATTTCTAATATGTCATCTGAAGGTCTTGCAATGTTAATGTGGGATAGAAGGAACATTTCATGGGGAGGCAGAATGCTTCTTTAGGGTGGCAATATCCACATTTTGCCCCTGACAACAGCTCAATCAAAAGCTGCAATGCATAGTGTTCATACATAGTGTCCAGTGGAGAGTCTTTGAAAAGAGAGAGTATATGAGGCAGTAGACCAAAATGCCAAAGCAAGGGCAACAGCAAATAAAGGGAAATGCTGGCTGGTTGACAGTTTAGAAGTGTGTCAGAGTGATGTCATGATGTCAGAAAAGCTTTGCTGCCATTTAGGTATGCTTAAACATGACATTAACTGGTTCCATATTCCAAAGAGGGGTTGGAAGTTGCCTTTTCTGAGCCCAGCAAGCTGGTGTGCTGCTACCAACTGTCTCTACAGATCCTCGTATGAGAGTCATTAATCCCAACCCCAATTCAAAGCAGGATGTGTATAGCATGAGGTACAAAATAAACTGGGTGTCAGTAGATGTAGCCATAGAAACTACTGCAGCAACCACAACCAAAATTCCTTCTCTTTTGCCACCAATCCATTGGATGGAGGAAAGAGGACATTGGAATCATATAGGCAGGGTAAAAGTGGTGTGTAGGTGGTATGGGAAAGAGCATTTTGCAATAACACCCATGATAAAAAGGATGAATAAAATTTAGTAGTTAATAAAACAAAGCAGAAAAGGTCACATCTGGACTGAACAAGTAAAACAGTGCAATATTGGGCACACAAAGAATCCAGAATGCATAAAAATGGTTCAATTTTACCCCAAGATTACAAGCCACAATAGCCCAAGGATGGAGGGATGAGACAAAATGGGACGTAAAAACTTGGTGGTCTTATATATCAGAATATATAATCAATGATTTCATTAATCAAAGGAAAAGAAAATATACAAAAAGTCTAAAAGAACCTGACTGGTTCAGGAAATGGTCAGTCCTAATTAACAAAATAGCTGGAGACAAAAGATACACCACCTTGAACCAGGCATTCCACACAGTTAAAATGATACAATGATAATATATTGAATTGCTGATCCAGGGGGGAGGGGGAACGGGGAAGGGAGGGGGGTGGGTGTTACATTCCAAAGGATCATTTAAAATGTCATTTAAGCATTAGTTACTTTTGGCATTATGTATATTGAAATAAGACATGCAACGCTAAAATTTTGTTTATTGTTGGAATGTAATAAAAAAATTAAAAAAATTACCCCAAGATGAAGAGGGCTTCTGGGAATATTGGTTGGGTTTTTTAAAATACTTTTTTGAATGTCAATTGAGACAACCAAACATATTGGTTTCACCTACTTATTGTTTCCATCCTATCTTTCTGTACTTGCATAAATATTTGTATCTAGCACAGACATCCGGCACAGACCAAGTGTTTCCTTTTACATGGCATGTATGACCTTGAAGGAGTTGAGTGTGGCGATGGCAGACAGGGGTGGGCTGGTCCATGAGGTCACAAAGAGTTGGAAGCAACTGAACAAATAAACAACATGAACAAAAGTCAGATACTCCTGAACACCAGACAGAATATTGCAAGTTTCTGAGGGCTTTTAGTATCCTACTTAGAAAAAGTAAAAGTGTCATCCTAACATTTGTGTTTGTTATGAAACCTGGCATTTGGACTTAGCAGCTAAGGATTGTAATAAAGAACACCCTTAGGCCCAAGCTTAAGAGCTCAGAGAAGAATAGCAAAGGCAAAGCTGGAGACTATTCTGTAGCTCTTCAAATGGTTTTGGACTGCAGCTGCCATCAATCCTAACCATTGGTATGATAGCTGGGGCTGAAAAACATCTGAAAGACCATAAGTCCATCTGCCCATTAGGATTGGGTAATAAATGGTCCTCTAGACGTTCTCCTAATAGTCCTAGCCAACATAGCCAAATAATTATTGTGGTGGTGAGGCTTCTCTATATCTCATCTCAGTAAGCTGCTGGTATCCCTCAAAAGCTCATGAAGGACTTTCCTTGTGAAATTCTTAGTAAGAATACTCTTCTCACAAAAATGATGTCCAGATGTGGGGCTTGCTAATGCATCTTTGACTTTTAGAAAGGTGCACCTCCTCCATGCCATGATAGCCAATTTAAATGTTTTGGCCTGGACTAGACTGTCAGAGGAGATTGCTCACTTTCTACCTGCAAGGGAAGGATCGTCTACTGAAAATCACCAAATTACTCATCCCCCCCCCCCACCACCACCAGTCCCCTCCCTGCAGCCAGAGTGAATTATGAAGATCCTTTCTTCGAGTGAAAGAGATGGAATTGCCCTTCATGGGTGAGGAGTTCTATTTATTCTCAGCAAATTCACTTCCACTTTATTTTAAATTAAACTGTCTTGACTCTTACCATTTGGAACCTGATGATGAAGGAGGAGCCAGGGGAATGAGAGCAAGACATAGTATAGTCCGCTCCCCAGGAAAAAAAAAAGATGACTAGGAAATTACCATCCAGACAGGCTAGAGGTCAATGAAAGTATGGCCAAAACAAACTGGTATAAGAAGCATTCTAAAATGAAGACAAAGCCAGAATATCTAGATGGGAAATATTTCTATTATTTTGGCATTGCTATATAAAATACTGCATTTTGCAACATTTCTTGAGAGAATAAAACATTCACCACTGAACTGAACTACAAAGAGCGGAAGAAAGGAAGTCTTAATAGTTCCAGTCAAGAGATAATGGGTAGATACAGCTGACTCTATTGGAATCACAGGCCTTAAAATGCCAACCTGCTTTTCTAACATGAGATGCCATGTTTTTCCAGGAAGCTGGCTCTGAATTTTCTACCCTATTTATGCTATAATTGTAATATAAAGCATTATTGTATATATAGAGGTATATTAAAATGGGACTCCCAGTTGGCAGTTATCCTCTTGCCACAATCCAATGACAAGGTAGACTTTGACCTCAAAAAAGCAGTAGTGGCCCATGGGTTGTATGTGTGCTGTCAATTTTTATGTGTGTGTCCTCATTCTCCCCTTGAGCCTCTCCAATTGCTGCAAACTGAGTTCAAAGGACCCAACTACAGCAAGGAGAAGGAAGGAGGGGCAAAATCTTGTCCTTCCTGGTAGATTCAAGTAAAAACAAACTGCTGCACCATCTCCTAGCTTGTATGTTCTTCTTTGCTAATATTTTTTTCCTTCTTCCTCAGATTCAGACATTGCTTGTCCATATGTCCCCCCAGTTTTCATCTGTGACATATCATAGAATCATAGAATCATAGAATAGTAGAGTTGGAAGAGACCACATGGGCCATCCAGTCCAACCCCCTGCTAAGAAGCAGGAAATCGCATTCAAAGCACCCCCGACAGATGGCCATCCAGCCTCTGCTTAAAAGCCTCCAAAGAAGGAGCCTCCACCACGGAGAGAGTTCCACTGTCGAACAGCTCTCACAGTGATGAATATCAGCGAAATACAGCATATGTGGACCAATGGTGAATGAGTATGACAACCCATTTTGAAATTATATATACATGCTTTAAGGTGCAGCCACATGCCCAATGATCCAAAATGTGCAGCTCTGTTTACACCACTGTCACTTGAATATGACCATTATGCTCTGCATGCATTATGTAATTTATGAAGGCATAAGTCAGTGATGAGATGCTGGCCAATATCTGTTTTCCCTTTTGCGCCTCTAAAATCTATTCAGATTTAATTTTAAACCAGAGTATGCAATCTCTGATGCTTTGGATCTGATGGAATACAATTCCTATTGACCATGCTGTCCGGGTTTTCTGTGAATGCTTAGAGAGAGCAGTATTGAAAGGTGAAGTAGTTTCTAATGACCCAAAATCTGCTCATCTATAATCCAGCTATCTTAATCTCTATGAAATTTAATTTGTAGTATTTTTTAATAAATAGCTTTATTGAGCATTCTATCACAACTCCATATAAAGTCACAGAAAACATACAAAAGCACATGTTATGCCAATACTGCCAAAAAGCATTAATCATGAAAGCCAAAAATTTTTTTCTGTATAATTAATCTCATGCATCTACTCGGAAATAAAACTAGCCTAGCTTTGCACTGTGAGTTTTTTTTTCTGTAATGGATGGCTTAAAATAAAGCTGCAGCTTCTTTCCTTAGCCACTTTACCCCCTCTCTGAGTCTCTCCCCCCCCCCCGGGAGAGATGATGATGATGATGATGATGATTATTATTATTATTATTATTATTATTATTATTTACTCCTTCATTGGATTTGATAGCCAATGAACAGGCACCCACCTTCCATCATAAAACATTTGGTGAGCCACCTATGTTTTAAGGCTTTCTTTCCACTGTTAGAAAACCTCCCTGTTCTGCCCTGACATTGTCAAACTATATCAATTGATCAGCTATACTTTGGAAGAAAATCACATGGCATGAAAACGATCCAGCACTAGCCACTGAGTTTAATAGGCTCGGGATACTACCCCTGAGGGATGTGTCTTGTTGGCCTGTAAAGCTCTTCTTGGCTTAGGCAGTCATGAAGCACTAATTTAATTTTCCAGTGGAAAACTGGTACCAGAGTCAGGAGAGCACTACGGTTTCATAAGAACCTCAGTCTGCTATAGTTATACATCAACTGCCATTATTTCCTAGTCCAATTATGAACAGTTTCTGTTGTCTCTGTTCTGAACTCTGATTTCTAGTAGAGAATGAACTATCTGCTCTGTTATTTCATTTGAAGAAACACTCCAGAAAGCTGTAATTTTTGTTTACTTCATCTTTTCAGATTTTTTTTGTTTTCCTGCTTAAGTACCAAATTAAAGTGACTTTTCTCTCCAGGTGGGGAAGATGATTTTCAAAAAAGGATTGCCTTTCCTTTTCTAACTTCCCTTCTGTGATATCCCATGCCTGGTGATGAACTACCCAGAACACTTGAAAAATAAAATAAAATAACTCATTTTAGTAATCACCAGAAACAGAAATCTCAGAATCCAGCTGTCACTGCTGAGATAAAATGAAGCCTCACACAGCTTCCCTGAGCTATTTGCAGTTGAAAAAAACTAACAGTTCTGATAGCACTTGATAGGCAACAAAACTCAATGAAGATCCTAAAATTTGCTGTACCTTTTGTATAAAACTAAGACTGGTTCAAATATCAGCAGCACTTGTTCTGCATGTCCAAAGTGGTTTAACTGAATAATATCACAACTCCTTTGTGAGATTGTTTTCTCTCTTTGTGTGAGCAGTAGTCTAACCTCACCATATGTGCAGTAGCTATATTGACACAACAGTTGAGTTCCAAGTTTCTTAAGCCTCCAGTCTTTAAAGAAATGATACAAATCAATACAGGTTGAGCATTCCTATTTGTAATCCTAACATTCAAAATACTACAAAATCCAAAGTTATCTACATGGGTCACTGAGATAGTGACATTTTTGTCTCATGCACAAAATTATTACAAATATTGTGTAGAATATTACTTTTAGGCTATATATGTATGAAACATAACTTAAGCCCAGCTCCAAGACATCTCATAATGTATATTCAAGTGTTCCAAAATACAGGTGGGGATGGGGTGCGGGAACTGAAATGTGGAAGATTTCTGGTCCCAAACATTTTATATCAGAAATGCTCAAACAGTAGTATAAATCTATGAAATATAACATGTCATTGTTCCATCAGCTCAAGGAACTCAAAGGTTCATTAACATACTCCTAATTTTTTTAATCCCTGCTCATTCAATATTCCATTTTATCCAACAGTATTGCCATGAATTCTCTTCATTTGTTAGAAATGTACAGACGAGGAACTTGCAACATTTTGATTCTCGCTATTAGAATCCATAGACATTTAAGTCTGCCTTCCTTTTCCCAAAACATTATTAAAGGCTTAATGCCTCTTCCTGCATAACCAAATTTTTCTGTGGTTTGCCCCACAGGCATGCACACCGTATGCTTCTATTTTTACAGGAAGTTATTTCAGAACCACTGGCAATTATCTTCGAGAGTTCTTGGAGAACGGGAGAAGTCCCAGAAGATTGGAGGAGGGCGAATGTGGTCCCTATCTTCAAGAAGGGAAAAAAGAACGACCCAAACAATTACCGTCCGGTCAGCCTCACATCAATACCAGGCAAAATTCTGGAAAAGATCATTAAGGAAGTGGTCTGCGAACACTTAGAAACAAATGCGGTCATTGCTAATAGTCAACACGGATTTACCAAAAACAAGTCATGCCAGACTAATCTGATCTCTTTTTTCGATAGAGTTACGAGTTGGGTCGATACAGGGAATGCCGTGGATGTAGTGTACCTGGATTTCAGTAAGGCCTTCGACAAAGTCCCCCACGACCTTCTGGCAAACAAACTAGTAAAATGTGGGCTAGACAAAACTACGGTTAGGTGGATCTGTAATTGGCTAAGCGAACGAACCCAAAGGGTGCTCACCAATGCGTCATCTTCATCACGGAAAGAAGTGACAAGTGGAGTGCCGCAGGGCTACGTCCTGGGCCCGGTTCTGTTCAACATCTTTATTAACGACTTAGACGAAGGGTTAGAAGGCACGATCATCAAGTTTGCAGATGACACAAAACTGGGAGGGATAGCTAACACTCCAGAAGACAGGAGCAGAATTCAAAACGATCTTGACAGACTAGAGAGATGGGCCGAAACTAACAAAATGAAGTTCAACAGGGACAAATGCAAGATACTTCACTTCGGCAGAAAAAATGGAAATCAAAGATACAGAATGGGGGACGCCTGGCTTGACAGCAGTGTGTGCGAAAAAGACCTTGGAGTCCTTGTGGACAACAAGTTAAACATGAGCCAACAATGTGATGCGGCTGCTAAAAAAGCCAATGGGATTCTGGCCTGCATCAATAGGGGAATAGCGTCTAGATCCAGGGAAGTTATGCTCCCCCTCTATTCTGCCTTGGTCAGACCACACCTGGAATACTGTGTCCAATTTTGGGCACCACAGTTGAAGGGAGATGTTGACAAGCTGGAAAGCGTCCAGAGGAGGGCGACTAAAATGATTAAGGGTCTGGAGAACAAGCCCTATGAGGAGCGGCTTAAAGAGCTGGGCATGTTTAGCCTGCAGAAGAGAAGGCTGAGAGGAGACATGATAGCCATGTACAAATACGTGAAGGGAAGTCAAAGGGAGGAGGGAGCAAGCTTGTTTTCTGCTGCCCTGCAGACTAGGACACGGAACAATGGCTTCAAACTACAGGAAAGGAGATTCCACTTGAACATCAGGAAGAACTTCCTCACTGTGAGAGCTTTTCGACAGTGGAACTCTCTCCCCGGGGCCGTGGTGGAGGCTCCTTCTTTGGAGGCTTTTAAGCAGAGGCTGGATGGCCATCTGTCGGGGGTGCTTTGAATGCGATTTCCTGCTTCTTAGCAGGGGGTTGGACTGGATGGCCCATGTGGTCTCTTCCAACTCTACTATTCTATGATTCTATGATTCTAGGAGGGGAAGAAAAAGAGCACCATTAGCTTCAGTCATTCTTGAAATGGAACCTTATGCTGATTTACACCATGAGGAACTGGTTCCCTGAGCTGCCAAGTAGATTGTCTTACACCCTCCTCTTTGGTTGCTTAACAGGAGGTGACATTGCCCTTTCATCCATCTCCTGTGAGAAATTACAGGCATTACACTCTGTGTATGCTGTCTGGAGCCATACACATCAATTTCAACCTCCTCCTACCAAAAGGTAGGCAACACACAGTTGGTTTTTGCATGTTGCATATGGCATTCAAGAACATCAACCCCAGGTTGTTATTAATTCCTATTGAGCACCACTTTTTTTCTTTGTAGCCCATTTGGAGTTCTTTTTCTAGATATATTGTATATAATTAGTTGTGTTTTAAACATTTCCTTCAAATGTCTTTCATACTGAATTCCTAAAATTTTAAAAGAACTGATAATTATGTCACACAATTAAGATGCAAATGTTAAACACCTTAATTTGAAGCTGTGGCCACACAGAGTTCATAGTTTTCTTTAGGCTGTTTCCCCTCCAGCAATCCTGCAGTCTATAGCAGTGGGCGTTGTTGTTGATTTTCCTTGTTACAAGGTAGCCAAGATGAAGAAGACAAAATTACAGTATGAGATGATCCCATATCCATAGGTGATATCATCCAAGACTACTATGGATTCCTGAAATTGCAGACAATAGCAAACTCTATATTTTTACTATACCATAAAATCATACCGGAGGATCAAGAGAGGCCTACAAACATTTTGGGGGAGGAGGGAATGTTTATCTGTAACATGAATAAGTGAAACTGTGAATACTATATCCATTGATAGTGGGAGGTCATATTGTAATGGAAGAACAGTAGCCGCAATAAGAATAATATGTTCATCAAAATGCTAGGTTATGGGGATGCCCAACTGATGAACAGTTTCAACATCTCCTGCTCTACCTTGAGCATGATGTAGTGGTTTGAATGTTGGACTTGGATACAAGAAGACCAGATTTCACATTCCTGCCTAGTCATGAAAACTCGCTGCATGACTTTGGACAAGTCACACTCTTTCAGCCTCTCAGGAAAGGCAAGCCCTCTTGTCTTCCTGACCAAATTTAGCCACCCCCTCCCCCATTCATCTTAGGGGTACCATAAATCTTAATTGACTTAAAAGCACACAATAATAACACAACTCTACCTCACTGCTGTACATTCTGGAGCACTATCTACACATACAAGAGTATGTGATAAAAACACGAGGGATGAATTTTATGTAGTTTTGGTTTGTTGGGATTGGGTGGCACAGTTGCTCATTTTATATCTGCTATATTCTTACACTATCAATAAGTATGAAAGTTTCCACAGGTGTTTAAGCCTTTCAGTATCCCTAATCCTAATTTTTTGATACCAAAGATGTAATATTTTTATTTGTTGGCACTAACTGAAGTGTTATTTTAGTAGTTTCCTACTGATACCTACCTGCTGAAATGAACATCTTTATTCTTTCTTTATGCATGCACAACATGCCCACACAGAGATATATGTGCAATATGGTATCTGTCATAAAATTCTATTGTTTTATAACCTGCTAACAAATGATGGAGAGAAAATGTCAATTCTTGTGGGTTTACATATTTCAAAAAATCTTATTCACAAAAGATAATGACTCAAAAAGAACAAAACTAATCCTTAGAATTTTCATATACCAATTTCCTCTTTGTGCTTAAACTGCTTCACATACATTGTGTCTGTAATCCATATAGAAACCCAGACAATTCATCTCAATACTGGCTGGCTGTTAATGTGGGTGTAGTGGTTTGAATATTGGACTGGGAACCTGGGAGTCCAGGGTTCAAATGTCCACTCAGCAATGGAAATCCCCTAGATGACCTTAGGCAAGTTACACTTTCTCTGCCTTGGGCAAGATACACTCTCTCTGCTAGTAGGAAGGTAATGGCAAACTTCCTCTAAATAAATCTTGCCAAGAAAACCCTACGATAGAGTTGTCAAAGTCAGAATCAACATGAAGGCACATAACAACAAATCTCCAATTGGCAGAGATTCAATGACAACTTGTTCAGTCAACATTTATGCAAATTCTATTGATTCAAGGCTCTTATTGTGATAGGGATTAAAAATAGAATTTAGCCCATTATGTAAAGGCAAGGATGCTAAGATGGAATGGTTTGGACCATTGAAGGACTTCATCCTAAAATGAAATGAGCTGAACTGAAAACTAAATCAGAAAATCTTTGCTTTAAGCCACTATGCTACCCACATATACGTAAAGAGGTTTGCTCAGAGTTTGGACAGATACTTTCAGAGTACTGGTTACAGTTACCCTTTTAATGCCGAACAGTAGGGAATTGCAATTATAATTACAATTCTTCAAAATATAACTAGAATAATAAGTCTAGTTACTTTCAAAAACATGCTGCAAGTCAAGATAATTATTGCCTTTATACTAACAGCACAGCACAGCATAGCACAGGACATGACAATAATATGAACTGGTATTAGATTCATTTCCTAATCCTCATCTACTATTTATTGAGACTATACTATTTATTGAGACTATTTATTGAGAATATACTATTTATTGAGACTTAGTAACTAAAAGGTTACAGTAACACTGAAAAAAGGAATTAAGTTATTACTCAATAAAGCATTTGCCTGGTCAAAATTGTTCCACACTTTCTTAGGGTTCAACAGAAATTGTGAAGCTATGACCATACAGCTGGTTCACACTGACCCACCATCAGCCAGGTCCCCAGATGTGTTTACAGCTTTCACAGGATGCTTGGCAATGGAACAGAGATGTGAAAGATTCCTCTGTTCTCAGGATTTTACTACATTCTTGTTCTCTCAGCATGATGAGTCTGCTCCAAATACAGCTCCCTTGAGAGATCTTAACTCTGGTATGAGTCTGAGATGCTAATTTTTTTTCTTTTGTGCTTTTTATATTTTGTGCAGACTGCAAGTGTAATCTCTGCAAAACCCCTGATTGCTGAAAGCAAGATCTGGAGTAATTTTGGAATTTTTCTCCAGCATGAGCCCAAGGCTGAGGATGTGCCAAATACATCAAGCACATATGTTTAATATTTAACATATTTAATAAAGGTCTGCAAAAGCTTAAAAAAGAGAGCTCATATTGAAAGATAGGCACTAACATTCAAATATATATTACTAAGTTATGATGTGAAGTGGGAGTGCATTATAAGGAAATGTCTGTGTCATATGAGATGGCATTTGAAATAGGATACCGAAGTATGAAAAAAAAAGGAAAGGAAATTTTACCAGAAAAATAATTAAATTATGTTATTATTCTATGTCACTCACACCTCAGTCAGCTGCTGCCCAAATCTATCACTTTATTTCTACTAATTTTTATACATATATAAAGGAAAATGTATTTTTATAGTACTTCTTTGAAAGTACAATCCTCATTCAGCTTTCCTGGTGTTTTGTGTCAGTGACGAAATAATGGTCACATTTTTCACATGTCATGGAGAGAGTTTCACTGGCACTGGTGCATAATCAGAGCAGGAGAAAACGGGAGACTTTGGGTATAAGTTATTAAACATAAACAGTTCTTGATAACTCAATTTAATTTTGTAACAGAAAATGGCATGGGAGGAAATTCAGCATTTGCTAAAGAAAAAGGACAAATTCAGTCAATAATAATAATAATAATAATAATAATAATAATAATAATAATAATAATAAAACTTTATTTATATCCCGCCACCATCTCCCCAACGGGGACTCGGGGCGGCTTACATGGGGCCATGCCCAAAACAATACAATGTAAACAGCATATAAAAGAACAGCACAACACAATACAATAAGCAATACATTAAATAATATCCATTACAAAATAAAACAAGGAGACAATAAAAACAAGGTCAAGCTAGTGATCACGAATTTTTCTGTGGAACATTGGGGTGCACAAGGAGAGCAAGGGATACTGTGTGCCAATAAATTATCTGGAATCAAAGCAACATTAGAATGGCCTAAATGTATCTGGAGAGCTTTACTAAAACCCAGTTTTGTCTGGTTAAAACTGTTGCTCAATGAAAAGGAAGACACAGTTGAAGATCTCAGCTCTGGAAGATGACTCTCCAAAGTAATTTAGACAGTTTGCTCAGCAGGCATTTGGAACCACTCAACCTTTAGATGGTGTCAAGGGGCGATTGCAAGGAAATGTTGTCCTATTCTTTGAACGTGCAAAGCATGGCAAAACATTTTTCAGCTAAGCAAGCTAAATAGTCACCACTGTCAATGACTAGCCTGGATTTTAGAGTCCTCCAGTCAGTAATGTAATACAAACTTCTCAAGTGTGGTAACTGGAGGACATCTGTTACCAATGGTGGTATGGATTTTGAAGAGGCATGAATACAGGGAGAAAGAAAGAAACATGGCAAGAGGAAGGCGCATCAAGCAAACTTTTCTCATCACCACCTTCTATCTGGAAATCTATGTTCTCAAGTGTAAGAACATGTAGTTCCAGAACAGGTCTTCACCATCATTTCCGAATTCTTTGCCAAGACTCTGCCTCTGGAAGACAATCATATGCAACCATGAACACAATTTTCTCGGGCCCTTTGAAGTAATCCTACCATTAGACCAGTGTTTTCCAAACTCTAGTCTTCCAGGTGTTTTGGACTTCAGCTCCCAGAATCCCTGATTATTGGATAAGATAGGAGTCCAAGATACCTGGAGAACTGGAATTTGGAAATCTCCTTAAGGATCAGGGGTTGACTGTGTTTGCCATATAGCCAGTATTGTGTTTCCTGGGCTAGCCTCTGGTCCCCATGTGTGCTGGAGGAAACAATACTGTTTTCAGTGCTGAAGTAAACTTCAGGTACTAGCTTGTGTATATGGACAGTTGTGCATTGGTGACTTTGATGTCAGTGAGGTGGGAAATTCCTGATAGTGTTTTGTCTAGACTTAAAAGGAGCTATCCAAGGACTCAAACTTATTTTCCCCATGCCTTGAATAGTTACTTCTAAGTGTGGACTAAAAATGAAATGGAGTCAACGCTCCACTGACATGAAAACCAGAAGCCGCTACTGGATATGGAATGGAGGAGCCACACAAAATACCAGTATCTTGGTCCAGTCTTCATTATGGATCTATATATGAGAATACATGTAAATCAGGTGTGTTCAAAGTGTGACTCATGGGCCACATGAAGAACTTGGAACCCCAAATTGCAGCATTCAAAGCTTCTCTGTAGCATTTTTCCCCCTTTCAACCCCCACCCCCCAAGAAGGCTACAACTTGGCTGAAATCAACATACTTCTGGTTGCATTTGGTACAATAGTATGGTTTGCTAGGGACAGAGGCCTGAGTTGAAATATTAGTCTGTGCCACTTCCAGATTTTCCCATTTCTTCTGTAAAGGATGTCAGTGTGGAGTGGAGTATTGGGAACCATATGAATGAATGGGGTAGGCTTATTTCCTTTGCTCCTGTCATCTTTAAGTTACACTTGTCTACTTATTTTTTTCTCTTAGTATGAGTGAGCACAATGGGAAGATACCACACTAGAGAAAAAGGTCCATGTGGGTAAAAAAGCCCAGTTCCCAACTAACCTGTCCATAAATGTTGTATTTTAATTTTAATCATTTAGCTTTTTGTTTTCAGGTTTGTAGTTAGAAATTAAACAATATATCAGGGCTTGAGAAAGGATGACATCAGTTATTGCTCCAAACAGTGAAAGGAAAGAGTTGACAGAAGGTGACAGGTTAACATAAACAAGAGGGTCACACTTTGCCTCAATGTGTTTTGCCATGGAGGGAATGATGGTGGGGGTGGGGGAGAGAAGATGAGTTACTCCTATTGTGCCAAGCAAGAATGCTTCCCCTCTGCCAATTAGTGAAGAAATCATTCTCTAATAGTTGTGCTAGATTTTGAGAAGACATCATCAGTGGGGCCGCTCCTTCATTTACCAAGTAGTACAACTTGACACGGGGCCCCTGGTGGCACAGTGCATTAAAGCGCTGAGCTGCTGAACTTGCAGACCAAAAGGTGCCAGGTTCAAATCCTGGGAGCGGAATGAGCGCCTGCTGTTAGCTCCATCTCCTGCCAACCTAGCAGTTCGAAAACATGCAAATGTGAGTAGATCAATAGGTACCGTTCCAGCGGGAAGGTAACAGCGCTCTATGCAGTCATGCCAGCCATATGACCTTGGATGCGTCTATGGACAATGCCAGCTCTTCAGCTTAGAAATGGAGATGAGCACGAACCCCCAGAGTCGGTCACGACTGGACTTAACATCAGGGGAAAACCTTTTTTTACAACTTGACACAAATGAATAAACTTTCTCCTCAGTGTCATTGAGCAGACGAACTATTTGATAATGGAATATGCTGCCTTGTAGTGTGGTAAAGTGTCATTCAATGATGGTTTTTAAGCAGCATCTGGATGGCCATTTGTTGGGGGTGTCTTGATTCCTGCTTTGCAGGGAGTTCAACCTGATGGCCCTAGAGTTCTCTTCTAACTACATAATTCAGTGATTCTATCATCACCAGCGAGGAGCCCCGGTG
The DNA here is from genome assembly GCF_035594765.1 of Anolis carolinensis. NCBI lineage: Eukaryota > Metazoa > Chordata > Lepidosauria > Squamata > Anolidae > Anolis > Anolis carolinensis. Next base: position 198,333,525 of record NC_085844.1, read on the forward strand.
GCACAGCACAGCGTGTTAAAGTGCTGAGCTGCTGAACTTGAGGACCAAAAAGTCGCAGATTCGAATCTGGGGAGTGGAGTGAGCACCTGCTGTATTTAGCACAGTGTGTGGTTTAGTCCTCTGGCCAAGCAGGTTCACAGTTTAGAGTAAGCTGCTAAAAGGCTAGTAAGCAGGAATTAAGGCACCTGTCACAAATGCTCTGCTGGGCCACTACCGTGTTAGCAAATCAGAACATAAAAAGCAATAGCTCATTGATGTTTCCTGTAGTCTTGAGAACTCCAGAGAGACTATCTAAAGTTGTGGGCTGGGAAATTATTTTATTAGCAAATATCCCATTTTGAATATTGAACTAATGGAAATCACATTATTAAATTAACAAATATTGAATGAACAGTTATGAGAAGCTCTTACAGTACATTTTTACTTTTGACAGCCCCAGCTTCTGCCAACCTAGCCATTTGGAAACATGAAAAATATGAGTAGATCAATAAGTACTGCTCCAGAAGGAAGGTAACAGCACTCCATGTAGTCATGCCAGCCACATCACCTTGGAGGTGTCTATGGACAACGGTGGCTCTTCAGCTTAGAAATGGAGATGAGCACCAACCCTCAGAATCGGACATAAGTGGACTTAATATCAGGGGAAAACCTTTAACTTTACCTATTATCACCAGCAGTTAATGCAGTCTCCTTTTCATCATCACTGTGACTAGCTGCTTGTTGGTCAACCAGGCAGATGATAGGTAGCTGGTGGTTATCTCCCAACCAGCACTGTTTCTCACTGAGCAAGCATGGGATCTGGATAGCCCATAAGCTGTGTCAGCAAAATAAGGCAAAGGATTTCTGTCAATGTCCCTCTTCCACCTGAAGCCTTGCAAATCATAGTGCCAGCCCTGCCATTCTTCATTTTGAAGAGATGATCAGCTTGCCTTGTGTATCATTTCAGAATCAACCCGGGATTACTTATGTATTATGACTTGTTCTGCTCCCAACCCAGATGATAACCTAGACAGACAGATGAGTAATGCTTACATAAGTTTACCAACACATGTATTTTCTCTGAGTTAGGCTACTGAAGCAAAATCAATATAAAATTTTCACAGCTATCCCTTTGATCAGTTGCCTATATTAATAAAATAATCCTATGTGGGTTTACTCTAATATAAGTCTCACTAAATAGAATGGACCTGAGATCCCAGAAAATATATTTAGGACTGAAGCTTCAGCTTCTTAGTAAACAGCTTTCTGATTTCTCTTTTGTCCTCCGTTTGATAAACACCCTGAAATAAAAGTTTGTTCAAAACCGATGAATTTATTGCATGATTTGAGATCTATTATGCTCTCCATCTGGCTGTCCGTATTGTCTTATTCTGGTAACACCTTTGGGGAAAGTGTTTCTTATTTCCCTGTTTTCTTGGACTGTGGATCAAGCACAGAGCTTTGGATAGTTGCTGTTTTTGTTGTTACTGCTATTTCTGCCTTTACTGACTGGTGGTAACTTTTCCAAGCTCTGATCAAGATATATACAGGTGTATAAATATAGACACTTAACATAAATGTTTGCTTCTTGTTTACTGTGAATGCTTTCCCAATAATGTTGAAGCACATTTGCACAGAAATATATCTTAATATTCTTAGTTATTCCTCTTCAGACTGTAGAAATTGGATATGTTTAGGGTTATTATATCAACTACCATATTTCCCTTGAACTATCAGCAAAATCCTCTATTTAAGCACACAGTAAACATTGTGCAAGCACAGACATTTGGGTGCATTTTATATATGAACCAACTGTAAACACAACATGTTGTCGAAGGCTTTCATGGCCGGAATCACAGGGTTGTTGTGTGTGTTTTTGAGCTTTATGGCCATGTTCCAGAAGTATTCTCTCCTCACGTTTTGCCCACATCGGTGGCAGGCATCCTCAGAGGTTGTGAGGTATATTAGAAAAAAAAACTAAGCAGGATAAGGTTTATCTATCTGTGGAAAGTCCAGGGTGGGACAACAACTCCACACAACAACTCCAGAGTTTCCCTCTAAAGCTGAAAGAGCAAAAAGCCACTTGAACATTATATACAAGATTCTCACCCAGTTTAAAAATGTACTGTCAGAGCTTCTCATAACTGTTCATTCAATATTTGTTAATTTAATAATTTGATTTCCATTAGTTCAATATTCAAAATGGGATATTTGCTAATAAAATAATTCCCCAGCCCACAACTTTAGATAGTCTCTCTGGAATTCTCAAGACTACAGGAAACATCCATGAGCTACTGCTTTTTATGTTCTAATTTGCTAACACAGTAGTGGCCCAGCAGAGCATTTGTGACAGGTGCCTTAATTCCTGCTTACTAGCCTTTTAGCAGCTTACTCTAAACTGTGAACCTGCTTGGCCAGAGGACTAAACCACACACTGTGCTAAATACATAACATGCAGCTGAACCTAATTTTCTTTTCATATCTCAGAGGTAATTTGGAATCTGGGGGTGCAAGGCTCCAAAGCAGATTGGAAACAGTATGCACAGGTCAGAAAGTGGACATCTGTTTCCCCTCTAAATCCCCCGCCTATCCCACTCCCACTGGTTCTCTCCCTCCCCCAGCCTTGTTCTCTTTTCCTTGCTAGTGTTCCATTTCTCATTCGCTTGCCTTCACTTTCCTACTACAATTAACTAATGATGAATGATGTCTCTTCACCCTAATCTGTCCTTGCATGCTCAGAGAAAGGAGTTGAAGAAGCAGTGACCTGTGGAACTCGGTAGCACCCAGTCAATGAATTTTCTCTGGGTTTGAGCCCAGGCTTTAAAGGAGCAATGCTACACGCTGAGCTTGGTCCCCCAAATAAGGACCAACACCTCAGATCAATGGTTTGAAGCTCAGGTTATATCCAAAAGCTGGAATGTTAAATTGCCCCTGTGTCTGTCTGTATATGTCATATGTCTAATGGCATTGAATGTTTGAAATGTATATGCGCATTGTGATCCTCCCTAAGTCCCCTTCAAGGTGAGAAGGGCAGAATATAAATACTGTAAATAAATAAATAAAAAAATAAATAAAAGGGGATTCACTTACATTGAACTCATCAGTTACCTCTGAGAGTGCCCAAAAGGAAAAGCAGGAATAGCTGCTACTGCAGCTGAGTTAAGAAGTTTCAGGAGATGACAATGTCCTCAACCTCAATTGTTATTGGTTGCAGAAAGTGTCCAATAATGCCTAGCAGTCCTGCATGTGATGATAAGAGTCTTGCTGGATCAGATTAAAGAGCTATTGAGCCTTGTATTCTTTTTTAAACAGTAGCCAGCAAAATATAGCTAGAAATCTCACATGGAATGAAGGTAACAGCCCTCCACAGCATTTTCAGCTTGCGCCTTCAGCATCTAATTGAGACAACAACTTCTAAGGCCCCGATTTACCCTCTTTACCTATGAAACATGTGCTGCAAGTCTTATTAAATCAAGTGTGTCAATAGTAGTATAGTGTCTAGAACTACAGATCTAGACGGCAGATCAAAGGAAGTAATTGTACCACACTATTCTGCTTTGGTCAGACTTTACCTAGAATACTGTGTCCAGTTCTGGACATTACAATTCAAGAAAGATATTGACAAGCTGGAACGTGTCCAGAGAAAGGTGATCAAAATAGTATAAAGTCTGGAAACCAACCCCCATGAGGAGTGAATTAGGGTCAGAGGTAGGTTTAGCTTGGAGAAGAGAAAGTTAAGAAATGATAGTCGTGTTTAAATATGTGAAAGGATGCCATAATGAAGATGGAGCACACTGCTTTCTACCACTTCAGAGACTCACAACCTTGTCACATGGGATAAAATTGATGACATGAAGCTGACCTGCTCCCATCATACGATGTCATGCCAGCTCTGTGGGTGAAAGGGGGAGGAACTGGCTTGCTGCTTAAGCAAAACAGAAAGCTTTCTGTGTTGCCATTGACTTTAATGGGGGGGAGGGAAGCCATGCGCTTCATGTGTGCACCATGTGCACACCATGTATACACCACACTTTCCCCCATCAACAGCCAGAGGAGCCAGGTGATGGGCATGGGGTAGCGGCTTCCCCACATCCTGCAGTGAAGTGAAGTGACGTCTGCCTTTTTTGGCAGTCATGTGACAAGGTAGTAGGGGTGCATCTATGTAGAATTAAGTCCATTGGATACCACTTTAACTGCTATGGCTTGAGGCTATGGAATCCTGATATCTGTAGTTTTACAAGGTCTAACTTTTTTGCCAAGGAGTGCTGGTGTGCCATCAACTATAAACATAACATTGAGCCATGGCAGTTAAGTGATGTAAAACTGCATTAATTCTACCATGTAGCTTCACCCTAAGACATGGAGCAATAGATTAAAACTATAAGAATAGAGATTCCACTTAAATATTAGGAAGGGCTTCCTGAGGGTAAGAACTGTTTGACAGAGGGATACATGATCTCAAAGTGTGGTAGAGTCTCCTTCTCTGGAAGTTTTGAAACATAGGCAGAATGGTCATCCTTCAGGAGTGCTTTGATTGCATGGCAGGCTGGGATTTGATGGCCTTTGTGGTAACTTCCAGCTCCGTAATCCTGGGTTATTTGATGGTGGTTCAATTGAAGTATCCTACATCTTTCTCAAAGCATATCAGTTCTGTTTCCTGCTTAGAAGGTTGATTTCATATTTTTAACATGTTATGCTAATTTGATTTCTTGAGTATCCTCCTTCACCAAATGGATTGAACTAGGATTTCCTGTGAGTGAATGAAGCTTGACAAATGGAAATTTCCAGGATAAAAGTCAAAGCAATCAGACCCACCTCTTTCCTTGTTTAAAATATATTTTGCATGGATATTACATGTTGATCAGTCAAAAACGGGGGGGGGGGGGGATGAACATAGGTTAGCTGACTGTAAATGCTCAGCTCATTTCCATCTTAATATTCTCTTGTATGTTGGAAGTTATTTTGTCATTTGAGTAGGATATGGTGTGAAAGATGGAAATCTTAGCAATGCAAAGGGATATGAATATCCTATAGTTGTTCAAGCAAAACCTGTTTGAGCAGAACCCACAGCTCACTAGACTACAAATCAGAAATGCTCCTCTTTCTTTTCTTTAAAAATAAAAATGGTCAGCAATTAAGATGGTTAAAATCAAGCTGCTATTACTGAATTTTACAGAGATGCATATAGTTCTCTAGGGAACAGAACAATTTTGTGTCATGTCTTTGAACTTTTAGTACTGATTCAACTCAAATATAAGGAAAATGAAAGAAGACGAACAAAGTCACTCTGATATAATGAGGCATCAGTATATAGAGTATAATTTCACAGAGTATAATTTTGGTGAAGAAAGTTGTGTCAGTGATAATCTATGCTAAATATTACTTCATAATATAACAGAGAAAGGTTATTGATTCTAATGGGGATCACTGGAGTCTCCATGGGGTCACTTGACATTCTAGGTATTTAAAATATAGAAGGTGCTAGATGCAAAAACTGGCATTAATACCAAATAGAACTCCTGAATAATTCACTTTAAATAAATTATTAGGGGCATATATGATGCTGCTTTTACCATTTAGATATCAGCACATCACTGATAGGGAAAATGGTTCAACACTCAGTATGGGTTTCCACTTTCATTCAAGTTTTTTCAAGTATACAGATTCTCTCAACTAAAATGCAATGAAATATTTTATGAATATAAAACAAACCACTAGAGCTGAATTTATTATATTATTTGGGCAGCTCTTTTTGGATTGTGTTGCATTTTAAAAAAGAAAATACTGTAATATAATGGATTTCTGATTCTCAGCCACAAAGCTTAATTGACTATGGCTTCTAACTGTGGATGTGCTTGATAAAATGGACACAGGTGTTATTTTACTAAAGATAGGGTATTTCTGCTGGACCTCTTGTTTTATACAAGAGTGATGAGTCTCATGTATGAAAATTGTTGTGTGCAAAGCAGACCTCAAAACTGTAAAGAAGGGGATGGAAGGTGCCATAACAAATGCTTTATCCAAAACCTGGACAGAAGAAATAGCTTCTTCCATTTTATGTGTAGGAATGCAAAATTGGAGACCAGGCTGTTATCATTTCTCAAGCAGAAAACTCAGAAACTGTGATGAGAGTATTTCAGATGAATTATATATCATGTGAAAATATGGTTCATGTGCTCTTTAGACGTTTCCTTTTCTGGGCCTTCAGAAAAGGAACCCAAGAAAACAATATGCAGCTAAGGTTAAAATGATAGGCCGAAATTTGGGAAATCCAGGTGAAATTACCCACTGAATTTCACTGGGTGATCATAGGCTAGTTGATTGCATGCTGTGCTAACTCACTGGGTTCTTGTGAGCATGAAATAAGGAGGAGTAAAAGCCTTGCACACTCTCAGAAACTAACTGGAGGATAAATGGGAGACAGGCAGAAATACTGTCATTCTCATCTTCATCTTCATCAGCACCACAACTAATATCCCATTCATTCAACAACTTGCTATGCACATGCTCCTTCTGCCTGAGAATGGTGTATCTAGTCCTACATTCTGCTTTCACAGTGGCCAAGCAAATGCTTCAATGATAAGTGCATCAATGCAGGAACTGCCTGACCTTCCTCTGTAGAAAGTGATATTCAGAAGCATAGTAAAGGTAAAGGTTTTCCCATCACATTAAGTCTACTTGTGTCTGACTCTGGGGGTTGGTGTTCATCTCCATTTCTAAGCAGAAGAGCGGGCATTGTCCATAGACACCTCCAAGGTCATGTGGCCAGTTTTACTGCATGGAGCGCTGTTATCTTCCCACCGAAGCATTACCTTTTGATCTACTCATATTTGCATGTTTTTGAACTGTTAGGTTAGCAGAAGCTGGGGCTAACAGCGGGAGCTTACATCGCTCCCCGACCTGGTCAAACTGCCGACCTTTTGATCAGGAAGTTCAGCAGCTCAGTGGTTTAACCTGGTGTGCCACTGGGGGCTCCATTCAGAACCATAGTGCCCCCAATACTTGAGGTTACTATATAGCCACCATAAGTAATATCCAAGAGCTAGCATGGTATAGTGATTTGTGTGTTTGACTAAAAACCTGGGAAAGCTGTATTCAAATAGGCATTTAGCCATAGAAATCTACTGGAGGGTCATGGGTAGATAACACTCTCTTAGGTCCCTTCCACACATCTGTATAAAATCCACATTTAACTGGATTATATAGCAGTGTAGACTCAGATAATCCAGATAAAGCAGATATTGTGGATTATTTGCCTTGATATTCTGGGTTATATGGCTATGTGGAAGGGCCCTAAGTCTTTGAGGAAGGCAGTGGCAACCCCCCCCCCCCCGAAAGTAATACACATAAACAATTGTATTCTCCCCCCCCCCAAAAAAAACCCCAAAACAACCCTGGATCATTCGTGTTGAGAAATGCTCATTACATTTTGTGCCTGACCTTGGGCAAGTCTCACCCTCTTCTGTTATTATCTGCTCCAAGTAAACTGGCCTCTCTCTGTTCAAGCAGCGCCATGATGCAATCAGAACAATTTCTTGACCATTTATGGCCTTACTAAAAACCACTCATTGGAACAGCCTTTTACACAACCTGCAATAAATATATTTACCACAAAATACTCTACCCCATCAACAGTCTCCAGACCTGCACGTATATTTCACTGCCTATAAACTGATTGATGCCCTGGAACTGCTTCGGGATTTCTAAATGGCTTTTCCTCCCCTGCTTCTTGTACTCTATTGCATAGGAAGAAAAATAAAAGACATGAGGGTAAGGAAGAGGCATAAACCAAGTTCAAAATGGCCTACAGTGTAGGGATGAGGCAACAGGCTAGACCATAGAAAGAAGGAGAATTGTCCTCAGATCAGGTGTAGAAATATCTAAGGATACTGCAGAGCTGCCTAAGAGCTTGTCCTTCAAGAAGTGATTAAAATATGAAAAGAGTTTCCAGATAAATTAGGGAATGACAAAGAATGAAAGAATGAACAGTGGAGATTTTAATGGATTTCTACTTATCTATTCCGGTGAAAATCCCATTGAGTTAAATGAGGTATACTCCCAGGCAGGTGGATAGATTATTGCAGCTATAATCAAAAGTAAGTAGATTTCAAGTTCCTGAGTGCTTGTACATTTTTGTTTTTAAATTTTCTACTGGAATGCCAAGAATGAAAGAATTTGGAATTTGGGCTGTTTTGTGCTGCTGTTATTTTTTAGTACAAAAAAAGTGTTTTTGAGGGGACCCCCCCCCCCAACTCTGAAATAATTGTAAAATCAAACTGCATATTATGTGGCCCTCTAAATGTTGCTGAACTATAGCTCATATCTCCCGGCAACATAGCCCATAGTAAGAAATGTTGGGAGTTGCAGTTCACCAACATTTGGAGGGCCCTATGATTACATCCCTAGTAAAGTATATAGTGGCAGAGAGAAAAGAGAAATATTAGCTAGGTGCTTCACAAATATAACCTACAACTGTCTCACTGGGCATAAGACCATTAAGAGAAATGGCATCACAGCTAGATAATGGAGAGGGATTCTTTTGTTAGTGATCTGCCACTGCTGCCCCCAATTGAATGTAGATAGCAGTCACAGTAAAGGTGAAGAGCAAGCAGAATATGGTATCCATTGAGAGAAATGACCATTTATCTCCCAAAAAGTGCCTATCTGAAAAACCTATAAACACTGGTGGCACAATCCCATCCACTGCAGCTCTTTGTGAAATTTCTGTTCATTTTAATAAGGCTTGTAAACAGGGGGTAGGACATGAAGGCTTAGATTATCCCCTTAAATTGCAACACTGGGCTTGATCTCATCAAGCATGTTGCAAATTTGATTTTTGCCATGGCATGCTATAGCGCAAAAGCTTGGTATACACATGCGCACACACACATCTTTTTGGGATTTTCTTTCTAAATGTGTTGGTGACTGGTAAACGGATAATTTGCAGAGAAAGGAAAGTTATTTCCCAGGAAACAATAATTTCATTTTCAAAAGCCCACCCAGCAGAAAGAGCAAAAGTGGCTGCTGGCACATCCTGCCCACAGAACAAGGCAGAAGAAGATATCATCAATCAATGCACCAGTGGCTCACACCTCATTGCAAAGAGAGTCCAAGCGAGACATAGATCTCCATTGTGCTCCCAGGCACAGGGACTAGATTGCAAAAGCAATTGGCTGCAGCAAGCTCCTACATGGAGGGAATTAATTAGTTAGCCCCAGTGGTATGGCCTTAGGTATCTGCAGGCCAAATCCCCACATGATCTAAAAGAGCAAGGTTAAGAAGACTGGCTGGAGACAGAATGATTCACACTAGGTGATGATCATAATGTTATACCGGCTAGTGGCTACTATGTCACAATTGTTTCAAAGAAATAATCTTCTTGGAACATCATCATCATCAGTATTATTACTATTATTATTATTATATGTGATGTGTGCATGTGTGTGTTTAGTTACCTAGGGTGCATCTACGCTGTAGAATTAATGCAGCTTGACACCTCTTCAGCTGCCATGGCTCAATGGTATGGAATCCTGGGACTTGATGAGGTACCAGCCCTCTTGAGCAGAGAAGTGGTTCTCAACCTGGGGTCCCCAGATGTTTTTGGCCTACAACGCCCAGAAATCCCAGCCAGTTTACCAGCTGTTAGGATTTCTGGGAGCTGAAGGCCAAAAACATCTGGGTAGACCTTGTAAAACTGCAGATCTCAGGAACTGACAGCATTGAGCCATGGCAGTTAAATTTTCGTAAAAATGCATTAATTGTACAGTATAGATGCACCCCTAGTTAGCTACCTGTGTATGTATGTTAAGATACTTCTGGATTGCATGGTTTCCTTATTACTTGAATACCGAACAGTGGTATTTAGTTACTCACTGATAAAACTAGGAAGTGGATGAAAATTATATTGGTTTTGATCCTGTAGTTCAGTGGTTTCTCTTAAATATGGATTAGTGCTTGGGTACGGCAACCATCTATCAACCATCTCAGAGTCTTGAGATCATCTGGGGACGCCCTGCTCTCGGTCCTGCCTTCTTTGCAGACACAATTGGCGGGGACGAGAGACAAGGCCTTCTTGGTCGTGGCCCCTTGGCTGTGGAACTCTCTCCCCAGGGAGATTAGATCAGTCCCCTTCCTTTTGATCTTCCACAAGAAAGTTAAAACATGGCTCTTTGACCAAGCTTTCGGAAAGTTGGTGCAGCAATAGATATGAAGATAAGGAAATGACCAATGGAACGGCCTGGACCACGCTCTTGGATCACATGATTTACTCTGTTGTCAGAGTTAAATGTTTATTGTTTTAATTATGTTTTAGTTGTATTCTAATGTTTATTATTATTATTATTTAAATAACTATTTTGTACTTGTTTTTAAAGGCATTGAATTATTGCCACACTGTGAAGCCGCCTTGAGTCCCCTCTGGGGTGAGAAAGGCGGAGTAAAAGTATCATAAATAAATAAATAAATAAATGCGGTTAGGGACAACATAATATCGGCATCATAATATTGTCATAAGCAATGGGCAGAGATGTAGAAATTCAGAGCAATATACTTTCTGACAGTAAGAAATAATCTCTCTTTTTTATGAAAGAAGTTCACTTTTACCATCTTTGTGTCCCAAGAAAATTATGAAGCAATCCATCATCTCTCTCAGTAATAATTTCAAACTGCCAGTTGATAGGTGTCATGGAACCCAGTTACAGGGCTTTGGTAATTCAGCCCTGTAACTGGGAGTCATAACATAAACAATCCCAGAAGCACCTGGCAGAAGAAGATAGAATATGCCTGGGAACTTGGGGCTGAAAGTATAAACAATTATAATTGGTCTAGTGTGTGAAAATGGTAGTAATGTGATATTGGGGGTGGGACTTGATGATGATATTTACGTGTGGTGTTACGTAGCATCAAAAGTTATAAAAATAGTTGTATGTAAACATTGGGTCATTCCTGACTTTTCCAAAGTCATGTATTCTTCAATAAAGATTGGATTTGAGAGCAGTTATCTCTGATCTGCGTTCAGACTGATCCTTTGAAGTGAGCAGGACAATTAAGTCAGGAATCCCGTTCTCACCCTCCTGCAAATTTGCAGTGAAGTGATAATGAGCAGGGAAGGAGATCAAAGCCATGACGGAGCAAAGGGGCCTTCGCTGGGAGCTCGGCCGTTGGCAGAAGAGACATTGCAAGCCATAGCTTCCTCCACGGGGTACCCCAAGCCGGACGGCGTGACCCAGAGGATTCCCAGAGGGGGAAGAGGCGTTCCGGCGGCGGCAGAAACCAGTTGGGGATCTGGAGGAAGCACGCCGGAGACCGTGGCCCTGCGGTTATCCATCCTGGAAACTCATTTATCCAGGCTGTCGGATACCGTGGGGAGAATAGTGCCAATATTGGAAGAGAATCTCCAAAAAGAGCACATCCGATATGGCGCCGAGAGAGAGCCAGGCAAAGGAGGCGATTGGAGCCAGAGGGGACAGCGAGCTTCAACGCAGAGTCCCGCGGTGGCAAGGGACGAGGGAGACGAGGAATATTGGCAAGAGCTGGAGTTCCGGGACAGAATGGCGCGCGAAGTGGAGCGCCAGCAAGCTCGGGGAATTCTGAGGCCGCCAACCCCAACAGAGCTCCCAACCCCCCGAATGGGCGTCGGAGTAGAAAGACCACTGGGGCCAGGGATCGGGTCCAGTGGATTAGCTGACGAAGGCGGAGAGGAGCAGGAGATCCAGGAAGAGGAGGAGGATGTGCCGTACGACGAGGAAAGGCGAGATGCGGGGGCTACAGCGAGGCCAGTATGCGGATGGGGGGAAGGGCCGACAGCGGCGGCAGGATTTCGGGAGCCGCGCAGAATGACCACCGGAGTGGGGCGCGGCGTGTTCCAAGGGGCCATCCAAGGAAACCCGATGCAACCCTTCCCCATGCCTCCCAGACAGCATCAACGGGCCGCCGAATGGATGCCAAGAAGGGAAGATCTCAAGCTAGAATACGGAGGGGAATCAGCTGAACTGAACTTTTTTCTAATTAGCATCAGGGGATACATGGAAGACAATGCACACACATTCCCCTCCGAAGCAAGCAGGGTTCGGGCCATCGGCAACACACTAAAGAGAGGAGCGGCCAGCTGGTATGTGCAACTACATGCCAGACAGGACCCATGCCTGAGGTCAGTGCCCCGCTTCCTCGCCGCACTGGAAAACCGGTTCAGAGACCGGCTAGAGCAATTGAGAGCTCGAGACCAGCTTAAAGGAATAAAGCAGAGGGACAAAACGGTGCCCGAGTACGCAGAGGAATTCCTCAACCTCGCGGAAAGGGTGCCAGAGTGGTCCGAAGTAACCAAAGTGGAAATATTTAAAGAGGGACTACGCCCCGAGGTTTTCAGCTGGGCAGCGCACAGAGATGACCCCGAAACGTTACAGGGATGGATTCAACTAGCGGGGCGCATTGAATCCACCCTGGCCCAAGTAAAGCGCTTCAGGAGCAGCGGCGGCCAGCAAAGACCGGTGGCGAGAGGTCGAGGAGAAACGAGGAAGCAGGAAGGACCCGGAGGGAGACCGGGGATTCCCTCCAGAGGAGATGACAACAAACCTAAACAGGGATGCTTTGTATGTGGGAAGACGGGCCATCGAGCAGCAGAATGCTGGGCCCGGAAGGGGGGGCCGCCAAAACCCTCAAAGCCCAAGCCAGCAACCGGGAGGCGTGCGGAGGAGGAGGTGCAAGCCCCAGAATCTTCAGAAAAATTGGTGAGTCGGGACAAACGCATGATAGTAGTGCCAATCTGCCTCTCGGGGCTAGAGAATCGGGCCACCTGCAAGGCATTTGTGGATTGTGGTTGTTCCAGGAATATTATAACTCCAGAGTTAGCAGGAGCGTTGAAATGCCAGCAGATGGCGCTTGACTCCCCAATTGCGTTTTCGCAGCTAGACGGATCAGTTGCTACTGGGGAAGTATCTACAAAGGAAATACGGGAGGTCCCATGTAAAATAGGCAAATGGGAAGGAAGAATATCCTTTGTGATAGCCCCTATTGCCACATACCACGTAATATTAGGGATACCATGGCTCGAACAGGCAAATCCCGAAGTAGATTGGAGAGGAAAGAGCCTAGCATTTAAAGAACAGCAGACGCAATGGGAGATAAGCAAGATTGCAGAAGAGGAGGACGAGGGAGATGAAGAAGGTGAAATAGACCCACAGCTGTTGCCACCTGAATACAGAGACTTTGTGGATGTGTTCAATCAGAAAGAGGCAAGTAAATTACCTCCCAAAAGGAATATAGAAGTAGAAATTGAAATAACCCCAGGAGCAAACTTACCAAAACCAAAAGTGTATCCCATGTCTGTGCAGGAGAAGGAGGAATTGAGGAAATACATTGATAAAAACCTGGCGCGGGGCTTCATTAAGCCATCCAATTCTCCTCTCGGGGCCCCAGTGTTATTCAGGAGAAAGAAAGACAACTCCCTAAGATTGTGCATTGATTATCGAAATTTAAATGCAATTACTAAGGACAATAAATACCCTATGCCCTTAGTAAAGGATTTAATTACCGTATTGAAAAAAGGGAGCATATTTACTAAACTTGATTTAATTGAAGCATATCATAAATTAAGGATCAAACCGGAGGATACTTGGAAAACTGCATTTTCCTGCGCATTCGGCCATTTTGAATATAAAATTTTGCCTTTCGGATTAAAAAATGGAGGCGGGTGCTTTATGCAGCTTATAAATGAAATACTGCACCCATTGTTGTACAGAGGGGTATTCATATTTCTTGATGATATCTTGATTGTGACTGAAGATAAGGAAAAGCACGTGAAATTGGTCCGGGAAGTTTTGCAGAGACTAAGAGAAGCAAAGCTGTACGCAAAACTGTCCAAATGTGAATTTAATAAAACTCAAATTGACTTTCTGGGGTATCGGATATCTCCAGAAGGGTTAGCTATGGATCCAGCTAAAGTATCAGATGTAAAAGAATGGGGAGTGCCTCAAACAAGGAGGCAATTGCAATCGTTTCTGGGGTTTGCAAATTTTTATAGATCCTTCATAAAAGGCTTCGCGCAAATAACCGCACCCCTTACTGAACTTTTAAAAACAAAAGGGAAAGGAGAGACAGCAAAAGTAAAAGCTCCTGGCGCCAAACTAAGTTGGACGCCAGAATGCCAAAAGGCATTTGAAACCCTAAAAGAATGCTTCACAGAAGGACCCATTCTAAAACACCCCGATATCAGGAGCCCTTTCATAATCCATTGCGATGCCTCAGACTGTGCGTATGGGGCAGTACTATTGCAAAAGGATCAAAATGGGAACTTAAAACCCTGTGGATATTTGTCCCGGAAGTTCAGCGAAACTGAAAAGTGTTGGCCGATATGGGAAAAAGAGGCACTAGCCATATTAAAAGCCTTAGAATGCTGGCGACACTTTCTCGAAGGAAGCGGAATCCCATTTGAAATTTGGTCTGACCATAAGAACCTCCAGTATTTAAAGTCCCCTCGAAAATTGTCCCCCAAACAGATTAGATGGGCACAATACTTCAGCAGGTTCGATTTCCAATTAAAGTTTTTTCAAGGGAAGCAGAATGTCTTGGCAGATGCTCTTTCACGCATGCCTCAACACGAAGGAATACCCACAGCAAAAGAGGGAACAATATTCTCTGATAAACAATGGGGCTTAGCTGTCAGGACAAGAGCACAAACCCAAAAGGAGAACACTGCTATGGTTGAACTCGACGGAAAAGATAATTGGGGAAACGAGCTGAAACAGTCTTATGAAGGAGACCAATGGATCGCATCCAATGCAGAACAGGGGGAGCAGAAGGGGGGATTTTGGTTTGTGAACAAGAAACTGTATATCCCAGCAACATTAAGGATCAAGATTTTGCATCGTTTTCACAATAACCAGAGTGCTGGTCATACAGGAATTACAAAAACAACAAAAGCAATAGCAAAACATTGCTGGTGGCCAGGAATGAGGAAGGACATAAAAAATCATGTTGTTCAATGTGATGATTGTGCCAGAAATAAATCGAGAGGAGGGAAGCCAATGGGATTATTACAAACAGTAGCAGAACCTACCAGACCTTGGGAATGTGTAGCTATGGACTTTGTGGGGGAACTACCGGTTAGCAAAGGACATCGTTATATTTGGACAGTATTGGACCTGTTTTCTAAACAGGCCCACTTTATAGCACTAACGAAACTACCATCAGCCGAGAAACTAGCTGAATTGTACATAAACCACATTTACAAACTGCATGGATGTCCCAGTAGAGTGGTCAGTGACAGAGGAGTACAATTCACAGCAAAATTTTGGGAAAAATTCCTGGAAATGCTAGGAGCAGAAAGGAGTTTAAGTTCTGCTTTTCACCCCATGACAAATGGGGCGGTAGAACGTACTCAGCAGACACTTGGGCAGTTCCTTCGAATGTACTCTAACATGAGACAAAATGACTGGTCTCGGTGGTTGGCTTTTGCAGAACTAGCTTTTAATTCGACTATACATTCAGCAACAAATAAAACCCCCTTTGAAGTAGTTTACGGGTATGAAATACAGCCTCTGCCCCAGCTGCCAAGATGGACAGAGAATGAGGGAACAGAGGCAGGGAAATGGAAAGCGCAAATGATGGAATGCTGGAGTCAAGTGACTGCATCCTTAAAAGAAGCACATAAAAAGTATAAAGTATTCGCAGACAGAAAGAGGGTGGAAGGTGATAAATTGGAGAAAGGAGATTTAGTGTGGCTAAGTACCCAAAACATCAAACTGGGGCTACCTTCGAAAAAATTGGGCCCTAAATATATTGGACCATTTAGAATACAGGGTGTTATCAACGAGGTGACTTTCCAGTTGGCATTGCCAAAAAGTTTAGGGAAAGTACACCCTGTATTCCATCGTAGCTTACTGAAAAAATATATGGGTACTTTGGACAAAATGGACACATAGAATTATTGTTTTGTTTCAGACTTGTGATGAAAGAAGAACCGAAGAGGAGGACGAAGAAAAGGAGGGCACCATGTCATGGAACCCAGTTACAGGGCTTTGGTAATTCAGCCCTGTAACTGGGAGTCATAACATAAACAATCCCAGAAGCACCTGGCAGAAGAAGATAGAATATGCCTGGGAACTTGGGGCTGAAAGTATAAACAATTATAATTGGTCTAGTGTGTGAAAATGGTAGTAATGTGATATTGGGGGTGGGACTTGATGATGATATTTACGTGTGGTGTTACGTAGCATCAAAAGTTATAAAAATAGTTGTATGTAAACATTGGGTCATTCCTGACTTTTCCAAAGTCATGTATTCTTCAATAAAGATTGGATTTGAGAGCAGTTATCTCTGATCTGCGTTCAGACTGATCCTTTGAAGTGAGCAGGACAGATAGGTATATCTCTTGTGTAAAGTGAATTCTTCTTAATTTTTTGGCTAGTAGCTATGTCTTTCAGCACTCTTTCTATCCTACTGTCTCATTTGGCGCCAGACTGCCCGCCTTCACAACCTATTCTATACATGTTTTCCTTAGGTAGCTATTCATTGAATTATTTATCAAAACTGATGCCTATTAATATTACAAGATGTTTCTTTGAGCAGCATATATGATTATGATAGTAGACATAACAGCAGAAATTGTATGTCAAGTGTTCCCTGAGACCCACAAATAACAGCAGCTGTATTTTCAGTTTAATTGTGAAATTGCAGCTCTTCTTCTTCCACTAGGTTGTCTAGAATGGCTACAAAACAACTTTGTTGCCTGGTAAATTGAATTACATAGCAATGGCATACAGAAGGCGATATAACTGCCATATGGTGGTTAAAGCTGGAATTACTTATACACCCAAATACCATTTTTGGCAAGCCTTTATAACTGGTTGTATTTTGCAATATATTGTTTATAAGTCCAGAAAGATAGCTAAACCAGGCGGAGGGTATTTTGTTTTTCCAAACTGCATTTCCCTCCCAAACTGTGCTGAATTTATAGACCTTATTATAATTGTAGACATTCCTTATGACAGTTAGAATTTAGCAGAAAATTCTACTGGAAAGGTCCTTGCTAGTTAATTTCTCCAGATTGTTTTCAGATTTGCAATGAAAGAAGTATTGGGTTTTCTTTCAGTAAATGCATTTCTCCCACAAACTATTGCCTGAAAAATCTAAATTATATTTAAAGCTATTGAGTAGCGCAAACAACTCATAGATGGGCAGAGAAACAGATATGTGAACATTTCAGATTGTAATATTCAGAATTATATTTCAAAAGAAGAGCATTTCAAGATCTAGATGGGGAGGGTTTTTTTATCTGAGCTAGTGAACAATATTATTCAACAATATTATTTGGTTATGATATCACTCAATTCAGTGTACAAGCAGCAACCTGTTACCTTGAATGAGGTTCTCCTGGCCCTCCAGCTAAGAATTAATCACTTTCAATACAGTTTTAAATTCCAAAAGCAGCAGGATATTATTATAGGCTAACAGATCTTACTGTCAAACTGTTATTTCCATGATGCTGTCTAAAATTTATCCCCTTTCTTATGCTCATTTCATGATTCCCAACTGCATCCCTTAGCTCACATAAATTCCTCTCCTGCTTCTACCCACAAAGATAAGTCAGGTCTTAGAGCTCCCTTATCTCACCAAAATATAAGAAGCCTCTACATAACTCCACAGAAAACTCAATGGGATTCTGATGATGCTCTACTAAAAGTACAGCAATGTCTCTGGAAAATCACAGCATCATTCTCCATCTGTTATATGGCCATGTCTGCCAGCCACAGTAGTGGCATTTGTGTAGCCTAAAGTTTGCAGACATTACCTTTTTGTAATACAGTTCCCAGATTCTGGCAGTTGTAACCCTCAAATGATAACTTTTCAAACATCTAGAGCTGTTTCCTAGAACATAATCTCTGGTTATGTGGGATAGATATTATGATTCCTCAAACAGTATATGTGGGATTTGGGTTAATTTTAGATGTCATCCTAGATCTGGAATTTTTGAGTGACAGGGTTTTAAAAATTTTGCTTCATGTCTATCTATATCAGGCATGGGCAAACTTTTTTGCCTTGGGGCCACATTGTGGGTCTGGCTGGGAGGGCTGTTCACACACTGTGTGGGAGCAGGCCCATGAGGGGTAAGGCCCAAGAGAGGGTGGGGCCAGGGCAGGACCTGGGTCATCCTCAGTTTGTCTTCACAGTATAAGGACGGGGCTGCTTGCCCTATCCTTATGCCAGGAGGAAGATGGGACAAATAGTGACTGCCCTGATCCTCCTCCCTGATCCTTGGGCTGTCCTCTTGGCATTATGACAGGAAGAAGGCAAGACAGGCAGTGGTTCAGAGTACTCTGGAGGACTCTCAGCCACCATGTGCCTTCCTTGAGCAGTCCTCCCAGCATAAGGATGGGGCCACACACACTATCCTTATGCCGGGAGGAGGACGAGACATGCGGTGGCTGAGAGTGCTCCAGATGGCTCTCAGCTGCTGCGGATCACTTTGTCCTTATGCCGAGAGGACAGGGTAAATGAGGAGGACCCGAGGTAAGTGCCTCAGGGGCCGCATTCGGCCCCCTGGGCCTTAGTTTGCCCATGCCTCATCTATATGAATGATAATGTGGGTTAAGAAGGAAATCTGTTCCTCAAAGTTAGCCGTCCCCAAGTTGTTACCCCTCAAATGCACTGTACTACAGATTCCATTATACCAAGTCCTTGCTCTGGTTGACCTTGCTGGAGATATGTGTTATAGTCAAGCACATCTGTACTGGAAAAGGTTGACCCTAATTTGCTGGTGGTACTGAAACGATAGCTTGGAAAAGTTAATTTGGGGGATACCTCTCTCAGTATCCACCAGCCATCATGGCCAGTAGTCATGCTGGCTAGGGGACTGTGAGAACTGTAAACCCCAAATGAAACTTTTCTAAGTTCTTCCAAAACCACATTCTGAAAACCCAGCTGTTTCTGCACAATTTATTTATTGTAAACTGATTATTTATTCAGTTTACCAGGAACTTGAGAAAACTTGAGAGTTTTGTGCATGAGTTACTGGATACTAATTTATGGCTAGCAAGCTTTACGTCTGAAAGATTCTACCACTTGTTCCAGTAGCTTAGACCAAAATAGCAAAGGCACAAAAGCTGAACAATTTATAGTAGAACCGCACAACCACAAAATAATTAGTGAACCAGGAAAGCATTTATTTAAGTACAGGAAAAACAATGTTAAGGAACAAAGGAACAAAATGTTAATCCTAATGACTATGCATGTTGTAAGTGATTTCAAGAGGTCTGATACTTACACAAATACTATCATTTGAGGATTCATTTTGGCAGAAAAGACTTTTTAGCTACAGGAAAACACAGTCCAGCTATGATTCCTTTTAGCCTGCCACTATAATGTTACGGTATGGCGATCACTGTGGAAGCAAGACTTGAAATTCCCTACAGGTATTTTGTTGTTTTAGAGCTGACTTACTCCAGATGTCTCTTTGGTATCTTCAAATCTGTATTACAAAGTAGACTCTTACCCAGTCACTGGGGGTGGTTGGCTCAGACATGCAGATGTATATACAAAAATAGATGTCATATAGTAACCAGTTACTTGATGTGAAACATGCCTTTGAAAAGAAACACAGCAGAGAGCAGGATGAAACAGTTTTTCCAGGGAAGCCTTTGATGTAATCGTAGGGAAAAATGGGTTGAACATAAGATAAACCCTGTTGTAACTTCAGATATTCCTAAGGGTACACCAAAGGAAGCAAAAGCACTTGTAGAACAAAGAAAGATTTTAAGAGAACGCATCCCAGGAAGAACACACTTTTGTTTAGTGTAACTTAAATTTCAAGAAGTGAACTAATTGGCTTTTTCTGCACATATCACAATGTCAAATGCATGACTGTTAAAGCAGTAGTAAAATACCTGATTTCTTTTCCAATGAGTATAGTGTTGCTTTACTTTCAGAGATTTTTACAGTTCATAACATAAATTTACCAGAGCTCATAAAAGCTGCCAATCTTGGACTACAATTCCTTAGGTTTTATGTAATGGCCGGGGATCCTGGTGACCTATAGTTCTAAAACCTATATTTTCCAACCTCTGAAAGGAATAATGTGTATAAACATACATGACAAAACCCTTCCCACACATCATGACACTATAAACTGAATGTACTTGATGGAGCAAGAGACTTAGGTATATAGAGTATAGCATGCAAAAAAGACTCTAATCCTTTCTGAAAGGCACCTGAATACAAGTAAGGCTAAACAAATAGATGTGGCTATAGGCTCTGCTCTCCAGATCTCTCCATGAACCTGGCACCCTTAGACACCTTTGCAGATTTTGAAGATGTAGAGAGGACATTGCAGTCAGATTCAGCCAAATGCATTTACTGAGTTCCTTTGATTAAGAGCTATGCCTTAAAGCTCCCTATCATGCGAGTTGTGTAACTGTGTTCACCTAAATGTAGTCACAAAGCCCTCTGCAGATCTTTATGTTCAATGCAAAAATATCTAGTACAATGTCACCAAAAGTGGTAGTCTGTGAAGTGGTGCTGGCCTACAAGCTATTGTCTAGCAGTCCACAGAAAGTTTCCAGGAAAGAAAGAAATCATTATAATCAATGTACACAAATATAGTGCTGATCCCAGTTATGGGAAGGGGGAGTAATCCTTCACATCAAATGTCTCAAGAACCACTGATATTGGCACTTTTAAAGATAGGACCTCCATCCTTAACGATGTCCACACTATCCTTTTAGCCCTCCATATGTTCAGGGCAATGTGAACAGGGCTTGTGCATACAAATAAGACACACACAGGCAGGCTCTCTCCATATAGATTGGAATACTGCTTTTTGGATGGGATTGAACCATGGGACAGAGGCTATATACTGATGTAATTTAAGTATGCCTTATTAATGTATATTTCAACTGCCTTTCCTTTTGACAGACAGCAGAGTAGTGCACAGACCAGATTTAAAAAAATACAAGTACAATAAAAACCTGTCTTCATGAAAACAGAGGAGACAGCAAATACAATGGAAAACCTCGGTAAACAAAGAATGTTTGAGCTGGTACCAAAACAATTTGTCATGTTAGTGTCAGTCACATCTCCACAGGGAAGCTATTCCATAGTTGGATTACAATAATGTGCACATGGCACAATGTGTACCTCATGTACACATGGACAGTAACGGGATAGGAAGCAAGGCTAGTGGGAGATATAGCCCTGCTCTCCTCTGTATGTACATTCACTGAACACATACAGTTACAACGTGTGCACAGCCCTTCAATTGATCTAGCTGTAGAAGAGCACATTACTTGTTTAAATGGTCCTCTTTCCTCATGTCTGGATCTCAGTGAATCAAGTTCATAAGACATTATGGTATATCACTACTCCACCTTTAATAGGGCTCAACAATCTCCATATTTCTCAGCATAATTCTTGCACTGCTATACAGTGAGATAACCAACAGGGGCCCCCTGGTGGCACAGTGAGTTAAAGTGCTGAGCTGCTGAACTTGCAGACCAAAAGGTGCCAGGTTCAAATCCTGGGAGTGGAATGAGCGCTCGCTGTTAGCCCCAGCTCCTGCCAACCTAGCAGTTTGAAAACATGCAAATGTGAGTAGATTAATCGGTACCGCTCCAGCAGGAAGGTAACGGAGCTCCATGCAGTCATGCCGGCCACATGACCTTGGAAATGTCTATGGACAACGCCGGCTCTTCGGCTTAGAAATGGAGATGAGCACCAACCCCCAGAGTCGGTCATGACTGGACTTAACATCAGGGGAAACCTTTATCTTTACCTTTTAACCAACAGGAACAAAAAGAGGGGAAGCTATTTGTTCTTGATCTTTGAAAAAATACAATTCTCAAAGACACATTCACCGGAGAATATTTTCACCAAGCTCATACTGGTGAGATCTATAAGCTTATGCAGGAAAGAGAGGTGTCACCTTTTACTGAGCCATCCTTAGCAGTAGGGAATTGCTCAAGCAACATATAATTCTTTGTTGGACAGAACTGAATACCCAGGTATTAGCCTTAAGCTTACACTCTATGGGTTTTCTCACTAAAAGGAACATATGGATTTAGAGCAAGATTCATCTCCCTCATTCATAAAGTCAAAAAGAATAACACTACAAAATACAAGCCCAACAGACTATCTGACAACAAACTGGAAAAAAAAAATATAGAAACTAACAATATCACCACCACCACTCTGGTGTATGTTGGCAATATTCTTTTATCTTCAGATGAGGAGAGATGCCAGTATATACTGTAAAACATAAAGATGAATAGTGGTCTTTTGTAGAAATGTTTCAGGAGCAGTTTTTTTTTCAAACTTTAGCATTACAGACTGAATTAACTTTTTTGTTGGATTCCATGGGCTTTTGCCATCAAATCTGAGAAGGTTCTTGAGCTAAACCTAAGCTTGATACATCGGCATTCTTTCTATCCCTTACTAGTGAGACCTTGTAAAAGGAAGTCCTTTTGCTACAGCCAAGCTCTAGCACTTCAGAAGTGTCTTGGGTTCATGGGTGGTAGAGCTCCTATGGGTCCAGACATCCCAATAGCACCATCAGGGACCTTGAGAAATATTTCCCATGAATTCTTGGCACAGCATCAGTGGAGAACCAACACCAAGACTTTCCTACCAAAACCAGTTTGGGTGGCAAAAGGAAGTCATGGCTGCATTTGCACAGGCTTATAAGAAACTTGCATTTTTTTTTAACTTAAGTGTTTTATTTTCTGAAACTTCTAATTCTCACCAGCCAATGTATCTAAGTTCAGAACTTACTCTGGGCACATTTTAAAAGACATGAACCTTGCTGAGGCCTTCAGTGATCATATTAGTTGAGAGGGCAATAATCCAAAGTAATGTTACAAGGTGCTTAGATGATCCTTAGTCTCTTATAATATGGGGATAATACATCCATTGTACAGTGTTGTTTCAAGGTTTACTTGCAGGTATGTGAGCTGGTTAAACACGCAGATGCATGTTCTATAAACGAGGATATTTGAAAATGGTGTGGCAGCTTTGCTAAATTACATAGCCCAGGGCTGGCCAGTCTTCGAGGATTACAAAACTGGTGTATCTTCATTAGCTAGTTTTTACATTATCACCACAACTTTACTTCCTGGAGTCCTTGGGGTCCAGCAACACAACAATCTAGTTATTTTTGGGTTTTGCCTGAAGGTAAACTCTGATCTCAGAGGTAAAGCTCAGAGCTTGTACAATGAGCGCAACAAACAACCGCTCAATCAATACCTTCTGCTTGTGTTGTCTCTTCATATACTCTCAAACTACACCAATCATACTAAAACCTTCCATTTTGATGCTGAGTTGTTTCAAACAACATATCCAAACAACATATCCAACATATATTTTACAGAGTACTATCATATTTGGTGACTGATAACATTCTGTATCTCTCTTTTTATAGCTAACACATGTGAAAATCAATAATTAGGCTCTATGTAATAATGTAAAAAAAAAAATGAATGCTGATCCAATGAAAATAAGGCAATTTTGGTAGTTATCTCCTACTAGGCTGTTCCTGCTTCAGAAGTAAATGTATATTATCTTCCAGGAGCACAGTAGCTTCACGTGCTGTCATTTTGTATTAATGTAAAATGGCAAGTGTTTCACACTTGCTATTAATACTGATGCTAAACTAGTGTTAAGTGTCACTGCCTACAATATAAGGCTACAGAACAGTGTGGAACTAGGTCAACTGAACAGGGGTGGTTTCCCCAGGGTGAGCTGTGACACCAGTCCTAGTGCAATGTATTTCCATGTGTTAACAGTGGGAAGGCAAAGGGTCAATTTGGTAATCAGAAGATATTTTGACCCATAAACTGGGAAGACAAGCAGAAAGCCCTTGGCGGATGTTTGATGGAAAGCTTATTTTCTGATCCTAACTGAGTTCAGTCATGGATTCTGCTTACTGAAACTTCTGATAGAAGAAGCAGAAATGCTGTCCATGTCAGGGAGCCAGTTTTCACGTCCATACAATTTCTTCTACAGGTAATGATTTTGAACAGAATTAATTCCTCCTAATGAAAAAAACCATTAAGAACCTAAAAACTGCAGCATCCACCCTGCTTGCTTATCACCATGTTACGTGCCTGCCTTCTCAGTGGATACTGAACAAAGCACAGAAGTCTCCTGCTCCCAAGGGCAAACACCCTTTTTTTAAGCTTGCAAATTATGGTCACTAAAATTAAAGGTACCCATAGCTTTACACATACAAGGGATGAGAGGGTAGGGGAGTGAGATTTCTGTTCAAAATGTGTCTATCTTAGTTTGGGTTTCCTTCTGATTTCCTTTTGCCCACAACCTGAAATTTAGTCTCTTCATCCTCAAAATATCCATGGATTTCAGCAATGATTCATAGATACCTCCTGGTCTTCACCCATAAGAAGAAGATGGAAGTCATTATGCTGGAACTGAAAATAAACACAGAGTCTCATGTACCCCCCCCACCCCCATGAAAAAGACACAGCTGCCAAAGCTCTGACAAGCCTTTTCTTTAAAGAACATCTATGAAGCTCTGAAAGACATCACAATTGCAAAGGTGATGGTTGTGCATAGCAGAACCCCATAAAGATCAGATCCACAAGGTGGGAGTGGATTAGAAGACATTTAGATGGACCTCTCCAACCCCAGATGTGAAATGTGTATTCCAGCTGTGCTGATAATCTCCTCAGCAGTGATCCAGCTTTAGAAACATCATATGGAAAATTAAAATATTAAATGTGAAACCACTTTTCTATATACATAAACAAAGGTGGCACACACCCCCTATACACACAAAGTAAGAAAGGCAATGAAGGAAAACTCATGCAGAACTTCAGTTGCACCTTTTCATTCTTAAACCCTATGTTCTACTTTCCTTTGACCAGACATCAACATTATGTCAGAAACATGGATTGGAAATACTGAGGGAGAATTTTTCTGGACCTCCATCAAGATGCTTTTTTGTTGACATTTTGTGGAGTTACACAAAGGATGAAAAACTGGAAGACAGAGGTATGCAAAACAAAGAACAAAGGGGGGCACCCTGTTGTTTTTTTTGTTCAAAGTATTATGTTTTAAGACAACAAATTCATTTTCCACTGACCTCTCCCTCCCATTCCCTTTAGTGAGAACTCCTACCCAGTTACTAGGGAGGGGTTAGCTTCACAGCCATGAGGAGAGAACTGCATGATTCAAATGAAGGAAATACAGGTTCTCACAGATCTGTTATTTGTGAAAGCTCATGTTGTTAAACTCCCTCTGCCTTGCCTAGCCAGCTACACTATGCTACACTGCACAGGATTAACATGATGGGTTGCAGTGCAGATCAGAGGCACAATTGATCAAAACCAAGGGAAGGAATTGTGAGAAAACAGGAAGGGAATGAAAAGGGAGACTGAACAGAGGGATATTAGATGCTGTAAGGACAAACATGAAATCATTTTTATCACTTCATTTCCCTAAGAAAAATAAGGACCAGACAGCCACCTCCTTCAAGACTTTTTCCTTGTTCCATCAGCAGAGCCAACCCCTTGATGTTCACTCATTCAGCCTGCTGGCCAGCCCAGATCTGTTTTTCTCAAGCTGGTCCAGCTCTTGCCTTCTGCAAACTAAAGATGATGATAGAAAACCATCATCTGGCATTATAAAGGTTTTAAAGGGCTGGTGGCATGGAGGATGAAAGGTAGGATTGTGGTTGTTTTTTTGGCTTGTCTGAATAAACTGATAAGCCTTGCAAAGCAGGAATCTCTTTCCTAATGCACCGTTCGTCCTTAGCACTTTTCCTTTCAGAGCTCACTTGTCTGGCTCACCGCTTCCTGTTTGTTTTGTTTTCTCCTTCATCTACTTGGGATTCTGAGCTGAACCCTCTCATTTCTGCCAGCTGCATTCGCCTTGTAGGGCAGGGATGGAAGGTGATAGGCTAGACTACATTCACCAATACATCTTCCTCCTATCTAATGCCTTAGCTGATCCAATGGTTTATCTGTGACATGAAGGGTTAATTAGGATGGTTAACAAGTAGTAGCATCCTTGGATAAATTTGAAGGATTGATAATGACTACAAGCAAGATCTGCACAACCTGCTATCCAAGTTAAACATAAAAGGAAACCATATCATAATCTGGATAGGTGCTTCTGTTCTGATCTTTCGGCACCAGACATCAAGAGTTTAGCCTCATCTCCTCAGATGGGGGAATAGCACACCTGGATTTCTTTATGCTGCAAGAATAATAAGAATATAACCTATATGTATTTCAGTTCAAATTTAGCCAGCTAGTCTGGAGCTTCACAACTGAACTTTCTTGTCAGTCACCCATAATTTTTCCCAGCTGATGTAGTATCCTTCCCCCTTTCACATTTTCCCTCCCTTCTACTGAGCATCCAAAATAGAAAGATCCTGATAGTTTCCACCAACCAGCTTCATACAACACTCTTTTCTTAGCATTCAGCTTCTGATGAAAAAGAGAGGGGAGAGAGGAAAAGAGGAAGAAAGGGTATCAAATACAGCTCCTTTATCTGCATTGGAGAGTCCCCTTTGCCCCTTCTACTGCCACAGCTGATGAATAACAGAGCTGAACTTACCCTTGGACTCTCCTCTCTTCTCCCAGAGCCAGCGTTATTTGTCTATTATCTTGCTGCCTTGCTGCACACACATCTGTCTCTGGCTAATGCCTGGAGTTGATAGACAGAAGGAGGCAAAGGGGGTGTTGGTTCTGTGGCCCAGACGAAGCTCAGGAACATTCAGTACTAAGGAGATGATGGCAGAACAGTCCCTGCCTTTATTCTCTCTTCCCTTCCTTATCTCTCTTGCTCTGTCCCTCTCTTTTTCAGAAAGCTAGTTCTTGGAAGGAAGCAGCAGCAGAAGCAGCAGAGAAAGACTCTCCTTCCTTTCCCTGCTCACATCTCATTTGCTATCACAGACACATCCACACTTGCCTCTCCTTTCCTTTCAGCAGCTCCCACCGCCTCCACCACCACACCACGCTCACCTCCTCCCCTTCGAGATTCCCTCACTCCTCCCTCTAGCTGGAGCCTTCTCACTGCAATGTGCCACCCACCTGAATCAGCTTCTGCCTGCCTTGCCACGTAGCTCCCAAGGCACCAACAAGCTCTGTGTGGTAAACAAAAAGTGTGTGTGTGTGTGTGTGTGTGTGTGTGTGTGTGAGAGAGAGAGAGAGAGAGAGAGAGAGAGAGAGAGAGAGAGAGAGAGAGGAGGGGGAAGCAGGCAGGGCGAAGAGCAGACAGCAGACAGCAGAAGTGAGAGCAGAGTTGGGATGGGGATGCTGGTGAAACTGACAGGCTTCACAAAAGGCAGCTGCCTTTCTACAGAGACTGCCACCTCTGGGCCTTCAGGCAAAATCCTTTGAAGTTACCAAACCTAACGTATTCCACCAATGGGGAGGAAGAAATGCAGAACAGCCAAGGACCTAACTTAAGCTAGAAGCAGCATAATATGATCAACGTTGCCTATTTCTATATAAATACCCGCAAGGCACCAGCTCCAGTCTGATCTTGGAAAAGAGAAGAATGGTCAGCACTTGTTAGTACTTGGATGGGAGACCACCTAGGAATACTGGGTGTTGCAGACTATATTTCAGAGGAATGAAATGGCAAAAGCACTCCTTGCCTAAGAAAACTATGAATCACTAGAATCACTAGAATCACTATGTCAACAGGTGACTTGAAGACACATGCACACAGTGTTAAATAAAATAATATTTCAAGATCTTGGGCCAATTTGTTTAAAAAGTTCCTAAAGCTGGAATAGGCAATTGTGGTGAGGCCAGTGGATAAATAGAATAATAGAATCATAGCATTGGAAGAGACCTCATGGGTCATCCACTCCAACCCCCTGCCAAGAAGCAGGAAAATCACATTCAAAGCACCCCTGACAGATGGCCATCCAGTCTCTGCTTAAAAGCCTCCAAAGAAGGAGCCTCCACCACACTCTGGGGCAGAGAGTTCCACTACCGAACAACTCTCACAGTGAGGAAGTTCTTCCTAATGTTCAGGTGGAATCTCCTTTCCTTTAGTTTGAAGCCATTATTCCATATCCTAGTCTCCAGGGCAGCAGAAAACTAGCTTGTTTCCTCCTCCCTATGACTTCCCCTCACATATTTTTATATAGTTTTACGTCCTGGAGTTGGCAACAATGAAAAAAAGTAAATGGTGAGTCTGGCAGTGTTAAGGGCCACAAAAAGCTGTGAGCTTTTCCTTTGCCCATGCTTTCCCTTGCACATACCTTTTATGGCACTGCATTTGCTTTAACTTGTCAAGAGCAAATGTGATTCTTTTTGAGCAGCCGGAGAAAATAATGTCTGCTTTTTAGTTTAGAACTGCTTTCCCCAACCTGGATCTAGGCCTGGAGAGGTTTTATGGTCCCATGTCTAAGGGATTCTTGGAGATGTGGTCCTGGAATGTAGCTTTTCCAGACTTTGAGTTTAGATCAGGAACCTCATCACACTTACTAAAATAAGCATCCCAGAACGCTTTGAGCCTTCTTCAGGGATGGAGCCCCATGCCAGCCATCACATGATGTTGAGTGCCTTCCGGCAGAGGCCCCAACCCCAAATGGGGTGGAAGCATCCTTGGAGGCTTCTCCCCAAACATGGAGGCCAACACACTTTTGTCCTCTTTGTGCAATGCCCCTCCCATGTGATGGGGGAAGCATCGCCATGCTAGAGTGGTGCATGGGGTGACAGAGTTGGCCCTCACTCCTGTTATTTTACCACAATTCCTGGTAAAATGGCATGGGCAGATGGGAGGAGGCTCCCATGTGTGACAAGGTGGTAGGACTCCTGTGAGCTCTAGCTAGTATGGCCAGTGCTCTATGATAATGGGACTTGAGTTTTAAAGAGACCAAAGTTGCAGAAGACTGATTATTTTACTTTATGAAAAGAAAAGTATACTGAATATTTAGGGAAAGGAGTGGAGCAGAACAGTGGCTGCAGGTTGATCTCTTTCCATCTACATCTCTCTGAATTCCCTCAGACATCTGCCTGTAATGCTACCTTAACTTAGCCTAGCACTATGCCATGAAGTTTAAAATTCTGCAATGAATTTTAAATGCAGATTTTTTTTTATTCAATTGGCAATATAAAAACAACCTTAAGATAGCTTCCCTGAAGCCCTCAAAGATAATGGGACCAGGAACTCCATACCTGTTGGGGTATGTGTGTGTGTGGGGGGGGGGGGGGGTATTCCACATTGGCACACAAGTTATTTTTAATTTTGACTACTTGCAGACACTTTCAAGGGAAGGGAAAATGACTTTTCTCCTCCATTATCATTTAAACATCTTTAAGTATGAAGACTGCTACAAGCACAATGTCTACTTAGGAATGCCCTCCTTCTCTTCATGCTCTCCTGCAGATGTGTGAATAGTATAGACTTTCTGTATTTTGATATTCCTGAGGGCTCAATGAAAATATTTTTCAGATCATTTAGCACAGTTCTAACTGATAATACATGATGAGCCTCAAACTACCTTGGCATGTTGGTGGTCCACTTTTGTCAGGTTATTTTGTGGGCAAGTGTATATTCTCCCAACCTTTTCTTCAGGGGTTCAAGCCCCTCTGGCCTCTCCTATTATGTGAAGTAGAGCTCCACATATTTTCCCCAACGGTTCTTCCAGTTCCCTGGGAAGGGTAATGGTGATCAGAGGTAACTGTTCCTTAAAGGTAAAGGTAAAGGTTTCCCTTGACGTTAAGACCAGTCATGTCTGACTCTGGGGGTTGGTGCTCATCTCCATTTCTAAGCCGAAGAGCCGGAGTTGTCCGTAGACTCCTCCAAGTTCATGTGGCTGGCATGACTGCATGGAGCGCCGTTACCTTCCCGCCAGAGTGGTACCTATTAATCTACTCACATTGGCATGTTTTCGAACTGCTAGGTTGGCAGAAGCTGGAGCTAACAGTGGGCACTCACGCCGCTCCCAGAATTTGAACCTGGGACCTTTCGGTCTGCAAATTCAGCAGCTCAGTGCTTTAACACACTTCGCCACTGGGCTATTCCTTAGCGGCAAGTAAACTGTGTGGGGAGGCAGATAGGGGTCCTAGGATCTCTTAGCCAGAGAATTCTAGGATTCATAAGCCAAAGAGTTACTTATTAAACTGGTAAACTGTGTTCTCAGTAGAGATTGCTGGTGGATTTGAGTATACTTTAGTGTAGGAGTAGAGGCTGGTGTTTGTGTGTCAAGGTGCATGTACGCATGTGGAGGTGTGTTTTGCTAGAGTTCTAAAAGCATAATGTCACCAAAGAGCAGAGCTTTCAAATGAATGTAGCTAGTTATATCTTGGCATCCTCCAAGAAGGATTGAACTGTTCTTTTGTTTGACAATGGCACTTTTTATCATTGTTTTTGAAAATAATTGGTTAAATGTAAGTACTTATGGTGCTAATTCATCCTTTTTGTTTGGGAGATAGATGGTGCAGTTATTCAATAGTACAGAGAAAATGTGTTTAGAAGTGTTTAAAATGCTTCTGATTAAGAATTCCTCAGCCTTGATTCAATGACTGATCTATGCAACCACTTTCTGCTGACCTTCACTCTCCTCTAACTGGAATGAACACATTGTTCCTTATTCACCTTTTCCAATACAGACAAACAGTCCATTATGTTTCAATCATGAGTGAAGATTATGTTGCCAGCGGTAAGAACGCATAGAAAGACAAAAGGAGAGATGCAGATATGACAAAACTTAATTGAATCCCATGCTTTAGGGCTGTCTTTTTCAACCTGGTGGTTTCCAGATGGGTAAAACTAAAATCTCACCATCCCCAGGAACAGATCAGACTGTAAAATTTCTATTCTAATGCATTCTGAAATGTGAGCATGAGGCTAGCAATTTATAAATAAGGGTGCCAGTAACAATATGTGACAGTCAGTGGAAAAAGTAGGAATCAAAGATGCGTAGGAATCAAAGATCCTTGAACCCCATCCTAGGACAAAGCCAGGCTATATAATCAATCAATCAATCAATCAATCAATTCACAATGTCTTTAAAGTAATTTTTTGTTTATTTATTTGATTAATCATTAATGCAACAAAATAAATATCAATTGAATAGATTAATGTTGAGGTTGACTGGTTTGGGGGGAAAGCTCCCCCAGGTACTCGCTGTAGGATCTTTGAAGTTAAAGCCTTAAAAACAGATAAGTGACTCCAAAAAGGAAAAGAAGTCAAGTAACACAAAAAAGTTATTTCTTTATTAAGAAGAGAGAAAAAGAAAGCAGCACAAAAGGCTATTGCTAAAAAAACCCCTACTTTTGACCAATATAAGGCCCCTTACACACAGCTGAATAAAAGCCCACATTTTCTGCTTTGAACTGGAATATATGGCAGTGTGGACTCAGATAACCCAGTTCAAAGTAGATATTGTGGGATTTTCTGCCTTGATATTCTGGGTTACATGGCTGTGTGGAAGGGCCCTAAGGAAGCTATGAATGTTGCAGCTAAACTGAAAAAGTCTTGAGATTAACATACATACAGTTTTTTTCACTCTAATGTGAAGAAAAGTTCAAATAAAGGGAAGCAGGTTCTGGATAAGGGGAACTTTGGAGACTTCTGCTGCTCCTGCTTCTGTGGGGCTTCTCTCTTCTGTGCAATCTCTCTGGAATTTGTGGGGGCTATCCCTCTGGAATCTCTGCCTTTGTTTTGTCCCTGTGAGAATATCCCTTGAACACCAGGGATTTCTCTTTGATTCTATGGGGCCTCTGTGGAAAGCTCTCTCTGTGTTTGAAGGTCTTCTTCCTCTTTGCTTTACCCCTCTGCACATATTTAACCTGTTCTTAACTTGGGAGCCATCATGTCACATGGAACAAAGCCAATCAAGATAAATATAGGTGTTCCTGTCAGGCCTAGTGATAAGGACAAGGATGAAGGGCTGCTTCACCCACCATGTGAGTCGGGGGCTGGCAGAGTGTAGCAACCTGAGCAGCCTGACACTGAGGAATCTACCCCTACAGAGCAGGACCAGGGGTCTCAGGGAAGAAGGGACAAAGAGTTAGGGCAGGATCAAGAGCTCCAGGAAACGGATCAGGAGTTAAGCATTCCAGCTAGGCTGCAATTAAGAACTGATGCCATCCAACTGAGGAGATATAATCTGTTGGCTCAGAGGAGGGAAAGTGGCATAAATAGCTGGAGGCTGGAGCTGACAGTTTGCTAGGAGCGATGTTTGTGGAACTGCTACAGTCTGAATATCTGTTGGCGAACTCTTGGATGGAACTTTGGCTTTGGTGACAGGACTATGGTTTTGGAGTACGACTTGAATTGATAAGATTGCTTGGCTTTGACCCTTGGAAAGATCTCTGGACTATTCATATGCTTTGCCCTTATTTGACTGCTTGCTGTGAATGACTATGGATTGCCTTTGACTATGAGATGATAAGCAGTTGCATTTACAGAGATTCTGTGCACAGGTCTTTGACAATTCAAGACTGAGCCAATTTCAAAAGATCTTGTGTTTATTAGAAGTAAACAAGATGTTTAACCACTGATTGTTCTCCTGAATGCAACAATGAGATCATTTCCATCCTAGTTTTGTGTGTGTGTGTGTGTGGATTTCATAAGACGTCCACTTTTAAGTTGAGAATTGTCTTCTTCCAAGATGACCAAGGATCCAGAGGAGAACATTAATTATATATATGATTTAAAGGTTTTTATAATGTATTTTAACAATGTCATTAACGGATCTATATGTATTGTTTTGCTTTTATGATTGTATTCTTTAGGCATTAAATTTTGCCAATTTTTGTAAGCCGCCCTGAGTCCCCTCGGGTGAGAAGGGCGAGGTATAAATGTTGTAAATAAACATTACCCCTTCCTGGCCTCTTGTTCAGAATATGGCAGGAGACATCTCTCTACCTAAAAGTCTGCTTACAAGTCATCTTTATTGAGCATAGCTCAGAACACCAATTTTACCAATATTAATGACAACACATTGATGCCCTTCCTCTTTCCAATGATGGTGTTTAAAATTAGTTTTTAAACTTATTATCCTGAGCTCTGCAAAGGGAAATATAGGGAAACCAACTACAGGAGCCCCATAGATATGCCAAAAGATAGTGGGGCTCAATTGTCAATATACATCATGTACCTTTATACAGAGCTCAAAGAAATGAAGCTGCCTTGACTACTGATGAAGCAAAAGGATCAATCTCAAGTTGAAAGAAGAAATACATCATGAATAATTTGGCAATTCAAAAACAGGCTGACACTCCTTTTGTCTGAGGCATAAAGGTTTCCTCTTCCTATCCATGGTGCAGAACATACCAAGCCATATGAAAATCTTGAACACCTCATATCTTTTCTGGTATAGTAACAGATCAGTCACACCACCACAATCATTGCCACAGCTCCTATTACCACTAGCAATGTTCCTAATAACACTATAATTTCTGACTTTTCATAACTGTCAAATCTGCTAATATGAGTTAGCTCTCTCCCCTTTGCTTATTGACAAAAGCTAGAACTTATAGAAGCTCCTTCAATGCTTCATCAAAATGCTTTCATGGACATGCATGCAGCTCTCCCTTCTTTTGTTACTGGCAAGAGCTAGACCTAAAGGGGAGCCACCCATTAGTTTAGAGAAGCTCCTTGAATACTTTATGAACCCAGTTTTTTAAAATCACACATACAGATCATCATTGGCAACTTATGTCTTTCATACCAGTGACACAATAAATTCCCTTGGAATTTCAAACTACAGTCAGCCCACAATTTACATAGGGATTAGGGACACAATAATTCCCACAAAAGTGAAAAACTTGATTGTGAATAAAAATTGCACATTTTCAAAGTTCACTGTAGAATTGTGTTAGAAGACCTAGAAATGCCTAGAGAGAACATATTTTTCAGTCATTGTAAGGTGCTGCAGCAGAGGTGGCTGAACCAGACATGCAGCTAAAAGAATGCGTGTAGCCAATGGGATTTGATGCTACATTAAAATAAGTATAGTGTCTAGATCAAAGGAGATAATGTTACCCTTCTGTTCTGCTTTGGTCAGATCTCACCTGGAATACCGTGTCCAATTCTGGACATCACAATTCAAGAGGGATATTGACAAGCCGGAACATGTCCATAGGAGGGCAACTACAATGATAAAAGATCTCAAAAAACTATGCCCTTTGAAAAGCAGCTTAAAGAGTTGGGTATGTTCAACCTGCAGAAGATAAGGTTGAGAGGAGTCATGATAGTCATGTTTAAATATTTGAAAGAATTTTATAAGGGGTGAGGGAGTGGCATGTTTTCTACTACCTTGGAGACCAGGACCCAAAGTAATGGCTTCAAACAAAGTAAAGGAGATTCCACCTGAACATTAGGAAGAAGAACTTCCTCACCATTTTGTTGGGTCATGGTTGCATCTGAAAACACAAAAAAAATCTGTTGCTGTCACAGCAAAAGGTTAGACTGTCAGCTTGCTAAAATATTCTGTCAAATCTTCATCATGAGAAATTTTGAGATTTTCATACCGGATGACAAAAGAGTCCATCTTTGCAGCCTTGATCCAAGTAGCTCTGCATGGCTCTTCGACAAACCCAAATCTCTGACCAGATCATTCAGCTCTGCCTGAGATATTAAATGAGGATTGCTGGATGTTGATGGCACAAAGTCAGGAACAGCATCAGCTTCCATCTGCATCTGATCACCATCATCGCCTACTTTCTCATCCTCTAGTGTCCATGCCTCTGGCATGCCCAAGCAAATTTCTACACTATCAGAAATTTATTATTGTGGTATTTAAAAAGACTGAGCCTCTGTTACATGTTATATACTGTAATGTTGGTTATGGTTGTCAAAGATATGAGCAATTTAAAAAATCATGCAAGTTACTGTCAAGCAAGAAAATGTTTCAAAATTTTGCAATAATTGTAAAACAAAATTGGCTGTTTCTCAAATACCTTAAGTGATGTGACAATTTTGAAGTTATTTATGTGATCAGCACCAAAAATCTGCTTGGTACACAAAAATTGTAAAGGAAACAAAATACCTGTTTTCCAATGTATCGCCCTTTGAACTCGGCCCATGGCAAAGTTTGCTTACTCCATGGCTTTTCCAAGGCCTGCTCCTCCCCATATATATTAGCCTGAGCTATGATTGCCAGAGCCTGCTAAACACCTGAAATTATATCATAGCACCATTGATCCAATCCTTTATCTGGAGATATAAATAATATCAGACTTTTGAGCTGTATGTCCTCAATTAGCCCAATGAATGATCACTCAGGTAATGCTAGTTCTGCCATTATACAGAAAGGCAGGTAAAATGAATGGGCAGCAAATTGTTATTTACTACTTTTGATATTCTTGCTGTCATTCATGGGATTGTGGACTTCTCAGACATTTTGCCTCCAGTTCCAAAATGACTTGACTGTCTTTGGGTACTAAGCATCTCTATTTGTGTTGTCTGTTACGCATGTGGGCTGATGTGCCCCAGGGAGCAAAATGTCTAGAGCTGGCCCTGTACAGAAGACAAAAAAACAAAAAAACAATTCTCTTTCCTGACAGCTAAATATTTGCTGAGATATATAAGACTGTTACTGCCAAAATTCTAGATTTTGTTTAAGAGCCTTCTTTTGCTGAGAGAGGATCCGAATTGTATAGATTGAGGTAGAAAGTTCCTGCTGAGAAATGCTGGGCTGTCAACTAGCTCTCAAAGTCAGCTCCAAATACTAACACAATGGCTGACATAATTTTGACAGCATCAGCTAGCATTCTGTTTTTAGCAGTCCTTTAAAACTTTCTCTCAAATCAGCTGGATAAAATCACAAATCAGCATGCATGCCCACAATGCTGTTCTCTGTATACTCTAGTTTTTGAAAGAATCAGTCAAAAGTATCTATTGTTTAGCCCAGAATTATATACCCCCTGTATAAAATGGGGGCTAGAAACAACTTTTGACTTTTCCCTGGCTTTGCAACACAAAGTGGTAAACTTTCATAGGAATCTGATTCTGGTCTGGACAAGATGATGTTTACAACCTCATTATGAAACCTGAATTTGGAATGGAATTGGAAGTAGAATTATTAAGGGTGAGTCAGATTTGAAGTCCAATTCTCATCCTACTTTAATTGGCCCTGATCTGTTCTGCGAAATGTCAATGGAAGTCCGCAGTTTTCTCAGTAACAGCTGCTGGAGCCATAAATGTCTTGGATTCTGGAAGCACCAACTGTGACTAATAATAGCCACTGGTTTCTAGTTTTGTATTTCCTTGTCACACATCAGATTGTAGATGGCAACTAGGTTTCCTTTCATTCTTAACAACTTGCCTGGAGCAGTGAACTAGGGAAGAAGGAAACAGAACACACGTGCATTAAGAGAGTGAGGGGGAGTGAATGCAGTGACCTGATTTTGTTGGTGATGTGTTGCAGCACATTGTTCCCGACTGATAAAGTTCATAAGCCTAGTTTCAATGGATGTTTCTAACGGCTGCATTTGGTGGAACAGTTGTAAGCAAGTGGCTAGATTATTTTTAATTCAGTTTCCATGTGTGTTAATTTAAATGCCTTTCTAAATATGAATGGCTTTCAGAATTTAAATCCCATTTTTTAAAAAAAATCCTCCAGACATCAAACTGAGATGTTTAGTAAGAAAATATATGGATGGATGGATGGATGGATGGATGGATGGATGTGCATCATTTAGGGGGGAAATCAAATTTGTAGCTGTTGTTTTTGCAGCCATTGCTTTGCATGGAGTTCAGAAGGGTTGGTTATTCACACATTCAGATGCCTTGGTTTTGCATTAAGGAGAAAGAACAATATTATTTTGAATACTTTATTACTATGACTTCACTTTAAATGGGATGCTGGAATTTTGCAAAACCCTTGTAATGCTGTGCCCTGAAACTTCTTACCAAAAGAGGAATTATGTATCCATATTTTACTAGTTAAAACTGCTCCCTAGATACTTGAGTGGGATGAGTGCTTGCATGCAGAAGGCAAAAGCTTTTACTTATATAGAGCAGGCATGGGCAAACTTCAGCCCTCCAGGTTTTTTGGCTGTTAGGAATTGTGGGAGTTGAAGTTCAAAACATCTCAAGGGCCAAAGTTTGCCCATGCCGGATATAGAGGCTTTCTGATGCTGTCGACAATTTTGGAGAAGGGACAGACTCTCACACAATCTGCAAAACATTCTCCCAAACAAGTTTAAAATCCTAAATATACTAGCTTTAAGAGACTGGAGTTGTCTCAACAGCCTAGTTTAGTATGCATTCCCTTCTGCTTCCAAAAAGGGCATATCTGGGTAGATGGAATTGTGAATGACTTGACATGGAAAAGGGCAATCTTTCAGCAAAGAGCAGGTGAGAGGTTTTTTGCCAGCGAGTCACTGAATACAGAGAGTCTTGCTATTAGTCTGAACTTTAAAAGAGTTAACAAAACTGCTGAAGCCAATCCCTTCAAAAGCTTCAACACATTAGATAGGTTGCACTAAAACCTGGAGCAAATTCACCATTTATTGACATGCTAGCAGTGACAGATATCTGTTGGTTTTTTTATTATGATATATATGGGCATGAGGATCAGAGGAACCTTAAACCAGTGACAATAGCAACAGTTAGGACTTTTTGCCCATTAGAATGGGTCCAGCATAAGGAGGGAAGTTGGGTGGGAAGAATAGGGAGAAACCAGCAGAATGCCTCTTCACGTCTTCCCCACTTAACATGTTCATTTTACCAAAACCTCTGTTTTCCTAACATAGCTGAATCCTTACTGTAGTTGTGCCTATTTACGCAGAAGTAAGTCTCATTATGTGCAATGCAGCACTATTTTTTAAAAAGGCGGTACACCTAAAACTGCTTGCTACTTCGCTAGGTCAGGAATCCTGGAGAGGTTTTTAAAGTGCTTTCTCATCAAAAGTTTCTGGCCTTTGAATCAACTGAGTAGATTTCTAAATACAACCTTGAGTGTAACCTCTAAATGTGCATGTATCTAGATTACTATTCTGGTGAAAATCTCAAAAAAGTGGCTGTTCTCTGCCTTTAAAGATCACCAGTAACATTGTAGCTAAAGGTCTTATTTATTCATGGATCCAGAAACACTGTGTACAACTATTTTCTTTAATGATAAAGTAAATATATATTGATTTCATTTTCATTTGATTTTTGTTAGCAAGTATTTTAGAATATTGACTTCAGCTTATGCATCCTGGAAAATGTTTCTGTTCCAACATGCAACAGCATCCTAATTAAGTATATTTTGACCATGTGTCATAATTCCAGATCAGCAAATATGAAATCACTGCAAAGTCAATGGGTATTGACTGTTTCATATAAAATAAAGTTAGATAAATTTATTGTCAGATGCAGTAGTTGTAAAGAAGAGACAAGTGATAGCAAAAAGAGCAGTGTGTGAATCATTCGCTATCAGAAATTCTGTTTTCCTAAATCTCATTCTCACACACAGCCTAACACACAGTTAATCAGTTTCCCAGATCAAAATTTTAGCAGTTCAACATGAGTTTCTATCTTTCACTGCAAATTTAAGTGTTCAGATATAGTTCTGCATACAGTTTTGCCTGTAGTCACAGGTTGTCATGATGTTTGTACCCTGATGTCATCACATGAAGATTTACTCATTCTCATATAAGAAAGTTTTGCTTAATGGTGCACTGCATCACAGAGATTTGTGGAAAATATGTTAGCACTTTGTGGAATATCAACTCAAATAGGCCCTGCTACAAAAAGGTTGTTACGAGATCTGACAGAAAGTGGTTTGGTGACAAATCAGTATTAATACTGTGAGAATGAAGATCTCACAATAGTTTGAAATATTTGTTGCCTACGAAAACAAATATTTCGTAGGTCCCAGGGTCAAATCCTGGGAGCGGAATGAGCGCCCGCTGTTAGCCGCAGCTCCTGCCAACCTAGCAGTTCGAAAACATGCAAATGTGAGTAGATCAAAAGGTACCACTCCGGCAGGAAGGTAACGGTGCTCCATGTAGTCATGCTGGCCACATGACCTTGGAGATGTCTATGGACAACGCCGGCTCTTTGGCTTAGGTATGGAGATGAGCACCAACCCCCAGAATCGGTCACGACTGGACTTAGCGTCAGGGGAAACCTTTACCTTTTTTTACGAAAACATTAGAGCATTCTGTTTGGATTAGTCTTGTTGCAACCTGGAGAAAAGTCAGGATAGAGATAAAATAAAATAAAAACAGCCTTCACATCCTTTGATATTAATCAGAGTATCTGCTTGCTTCTAATTTCAGAAGTCAACATAAATAGCTACATGAAACGCTAGGAGTTGTTTTATTGGATCTAGTCTTCACTTGGTCCCATTTGTTTTTTTGTTTTTTACTGAATGTAAGTCCTATTCATTTTCTCCATTCTCTGCTATTGGTTCCATACATCTTATTAAATCACTGATCCTTACCTAACACCTAACATAGCTATTTGCTACAGCACTAACTGATTCTCTCTTATCCCAGGAAACAGAAACATCAGATTGTCCTGTAACCGAAACTCTCCAGGAGCCCTTCCCTTCCTGCTAAACCATGCCCTTGGATACCTTGATTGCTGTCTTGAAGACAATTCCTATTTTCTGAGATTACTGGGTAGAGATGGTAAAGATTCCCTTTGTGGTTTCGCTTCTCCTCCCAATATCTCAGATGAGAAAGAAGAGCAGACTCATCATTCTCCCCTGACATTTGCAAGTACTGACAAACAGTATTTTCCTCCTCCTCCTTCCTCCTTCTTTGAAGAGGAAGGGGATGCATAGAATTAAGAAACGGGTCAACCTTGTTTTGACAAGGCATTGTCTAGTGCTGGGATCATTGACTTCTAGAGACCTTTAGGTCCCTAAGAGTGATTGGGTCAGCTGCTCAGAACACTTTACATTAGTGGTTCTCAACCTGTGGATCCCCAGATGTTTTGGCCCTCAACTCCCAAAAATCCTAACAGCTGGTAAACTGACTGGGATTTCTGGGAGTTGTAGGCCAAAACACCTGGGGACCCACAGGTTGAGAACCACTGCCTTACATGAAGGCTCAGTTCTTCAGAAATAGAAAACAGGAAACAGCTATACAACAGCTTCTCTAATTATGTGGGGATTGAGGGCAAAAGATTCTTCCCCCATAAAAGTGAAGAAACAGCTTTTTTAAAAAAACAAACACTTTTTTTAATCTGAGGGGAGGGAACATATTTCTAAGAATTTCTAGATCCACCAGTGTGACAATACAGTCAACTTTCATTGCAGTGGAGGACCTAGAGATTCTGAGAGAGACCATATCAATCAAATCTGCAAAATTTGAATTGCAAATCTGGAAGACCTAGTGTAGTTTGTCATGGCATTGGACAAGTTATTGTTATTTCTTTTTAAAGCAAAGTACGTAGAATCCAGCCAGTATCCTAGTGTAATTGGCCCAAAGAGTAATTTCCTCAATCCCTGGATTGAATGTGCTATTAAACATGAAATATAATTAGGACTGAGCAGAATTTCCATGGGGCTCCCCCCCCCCCCCACAAAAGTTGGCAATT
Organism: Anolis carolinensis; assembly: GCF_035594765.1. Taxonomy (NCBI): domain Eukaryota; kingdom Metazoa; phylum Chordata; class Lepidosauria; order Squamata; family Anolidae; genus Anolis; species Anolis carolinensis. Next base: position 198,373,956 of record NC_085844.1, read on the forward strand.
CACAAGGTAGTGCTTCCCTAGTGGGAAAATGTATTAAATGTAGATTTAAAACGGCCTCCTGACACAGTAAATTTGGGTGCCCAAGGTGGCAGGTCCTCCGATCTGAAGGTGGTGCTGCTGAACGCCAGGTCTGTCAATGGTAAAGCTGCAATCATCCAGGATCTTATCCTGGATGAGCAGGCAGACCTGGCATGCATAACGGAGATCTGGTTGGATGAGGCTGGGGGTGTCAATCTCACCCAGCTTTGTCCACCAGGTTATGCTGTGCAGCATCAACCAAGATCTGGAGGCAGGGGAGGAGGGGTTGCAGTGGTCTATAAGGAGTCCATCCCCCTGACCAGGTGCCCCATCCCGCAGTCTACCTTGTTTGAGTGTGCTCATCTGAAGGTAGGGGGCCGGGACAGTTTAGGGATTCTGTTAGTGTACCGACCACCCCGCTGCACTACAGTCTCCCTGCCTGAGCTAGCAGGGATGGTCTCTGGCCTGGCGTTGGAGTCCCAACGGCTCATTGTCCATGCCGAGACCACTCCTTCTGGTGCAGCTCAGGACTTCATGGCCGCCATTGTAACCATGGGGCTGTCCCAGTTAGTATCTGGCCCTACCCACAGAGCAGGGCACACACTTGACTTGGTTTTCTGCCAGGGAGGGGAGGAAGGTGGCGGTGTGGAGGAGCTCACCATCGCTCCTTTGCCATGGACCGACCATCACCTGATCAGGTTTAGAATCACTGCGCCCCCCAACCTCCGCAGGGGTGGAGGACCCAAAATGGTCCGCCCCAGGAGGCTTATGGATCCGGACAGATTCCTGACGGCTCTTGAGGAGTTTCCCGCCACCTTGGCTGGTGATTCTGTCGATGCTCTGGTCACTCTCTGGAACAAGGAGGCGACTAGGGCAATAGACACGATCACTCCGGAAGTCCCCTCTCGAGTACCCGAGCTAAACCATCTCCTTGGTTCACTGAGGAGCTGGCAGCGATGAAGCGAAAGAAGAGGGAACTAGAGGGCATGTGGCGTTCGGAGCCGAGCGGGCCAAACCAAACACGGCTGTGTTCCTATCTTAGGGCATACGCCGCGGCAATAGATGCTGCAAAGAACGTTTTCTTTGCAGCTAATATTGCGTCTGCAAAGAACCGTCCGGCGGAGCTGTTCCGAGTTGTCAGAGGTTTGTTATATCCCGTCCCTCAAGACGGGATCCCTGATAACTCGGCAGCCCGCTGTGAAGCATTTGCTCGGTTCTTTGCGGACAAAGTCGCTTTGATCCGTTCTGGCTTTGACACCATATTAACGGCAGCTTCCGAGGATGTAACACGAGCACCTGCTTGTCCCATTTTGATGGATTCTTTTCAATTGGTTGAGCTCAAGGATGTGGACAAGGTGCTTGCAGAGGTGAGGGCTACCACATGCATCCTAGACCCCTGCCCATCCTGGCTGGTGAGAGAAGCCAGAGGGGGGTTGGCCGAGTGGGTGAAGGTGGTGGTGAATGCCTCCCTTCGGGAAGGCATTTTTCCAGTGAGCCTCAAACTGACTGTGATCAAACCGCTGTTGAAGAAGCCATCACTGGACCCCACTCAATTGGAGAACTTTCGGCCTATTTCCAATCTTCCCTTTTTGGGCAAGGTCGTGGAACGTGTGGTGGCCACACAACTCCAGGCATTCTTGGTTGATACTGATTTTCTAGATCCGGCGCAGCCTGGTTTCAGGCCGGGACATGGTACCGAGACAGCCTTGGTCGCCTTCGTTGATGATCTACGCCGGGAACTGGACAGGGGGAGTGTGTCCCTGCTGGTTCTGCTGGACCTCTCAGCGGCCTTCGATACCGTCGACCACGGTATCCTTCTGGGGCGCCTTGCCGGGATGGGTCTGGGAGGTACTGTTTTGCAGTGGCTCCGGTCCTTCCTGGAGGGTCGTTCCCAGATGGTGTCATTGGGGGACACCTGCTCGACCCCACAACCATTGTCTTGTGGGGTCCCACAGGGGTCAGTACTGTCCCCCATGTTGTTTAACATCTACATGAAGCCGCTGGGAGAGATCATCCGGAGTTTCGGGGTTCGGTGTCATCTGTACGCAGATGATGTCCAGCTCTGTCACTCCTTCCCACCTGTCACTAAAGAGGCTGTTCAGGTCCTGAACCGGTGTCTGGCCGCTGTGTCGGACTGGATGAGGGCCAACAAATTGAAATTGAATCCAGACAAGATAGAGGTCCTCCTGGTCAGTCGTAAGGCTGAACAGGGAATAGGGTTACAGCCTGTGTTGGACGGGGTCGCACTCCCCCTGAAGACGCAGGTTCGCAGTCTGGGTGTGATCCTGGACTCATCGCTGAGCCTGGAGCCCCAGGTCTCGGCGGTAGCCAGGGGAGCATTCGCGCAACTGAGACTTGTGCGCCAGCTGCGCCCGTTCCTTGGGAGGTCTGACTTGGCCACGGTGGTCCATGCTCTGGTTACAGCTTGTTTGGATTACTGCAACACTCTCTACGTGGGGTTGCCTTTGAAGATGGCCCGGAAGCTCCAACTAGTACAACGGGCAGCAGCCAGGCTTATAACTGGGGCGGCATACAGGGAGCGTACCACCCCCCTGCTAAGCCAGCTCCACTGGCTGCCGATATGCTACCGAGCCCAATTCAAAGTGCTGGTCTTGACCTATAAAGCCCTAAACGGTTCTGGCCCAATTTACTTATCCGAACGTATCTCCTCATATAAGCCAGCTAGATCCCTAAGATCATCTGGAGAGGCCCTGCTCTCGGTCCCACCTGCCTCGCAGGCGCGGCTGGTGGGAACGAGGGACAGGGCCTTCTCAGTGGTGGCTCCCCGGCTGTGGAACACCCTCCCCACAAATATCCAACAAGCCCCAACTCTTCTGGGTTTTAGAAAGGCTGTGAAAACATGGCTGTGTGCACAAGCTTTTAACGAGTAATATGATAACGTCGACATGGTCCGATTGAAGGCTGAAGCATGAGGTTTTTAGACAAATGGATCTAATTTACTTATGTTTTAATTTTTATAATGTATTTTTATAGTTTTAATTGATTATATGTACTGTTTTTTGTTTTATTATTATGTTCTTGGCATTAAATGTTGCCAACTGTGTAAGCTGCCCTGAGTCCCCCCAGGTGAGAAGGGCGGGGTATAAATTCTGGAAATAAAATGTACCGGTACTTTGCTGCTTTGATTGGGAAACTCACCTGTCTTCTGACAAAACACTTGCCAAAAGAGATGGAAGTACCATGCTGGGCCTTTGTGCTGGAGATTGCATGATTTAAAGTGGTTGCCACAGCTCCTTAAAAGGATAGCGTAAACCACAACAAGCGAAGAAAGCAGCCCCCCCCCCCCCAGCCACCTTGTCAGATGACCACTTAAAGATAGGCAAATATTTTTGTCCCCTCTGGTTGTTCCCAAAGGACTGTCGAAATGGGAACCCCTGCTTTGTGTGTGGCAGGAAGGGCAATGGTGATAACTTTTGAAGTACATGAACTTTTCATAAAAATTGCCATAGACAGCACCCCAAGGAGAGTCCAATAATACAGTGGCTGTTTTAATCCAAACCAGTTCTAGCAGTTTTTCTTCAAACTAGTAAACAGTCTTTTGCAAAGCTCAAAGCTTAGAAGTTTTTCTTTTTGGACTGCAACTCCAAGAATGTCAGAGTTACTGGAGACTTTGTGCCTTGCTAATCCATTAAATCTCAGTGGAAAGTGGAAATGAAGAATGCGAATATGACCAACACACACTAGCTGGAGGATTTTGAGAGTTCTAGATTTTAAAAAATTGGATATTTTCCAAGCTCTGGAAAAGCAATAGATTTTGTTGGTTATTCGGAATAAACTTCAGTTAATTAATATTAACTGATATTACAACAATGGTAGCTCACAAGATATATTGTTGCTAGCAAAATCTCTAGGAAATCACCAGCTGATGTGAAGACCAGCTATTCTCAGGGAAAACAGAGAGGAGAGTTGGTTGTAATGATGTTGACATTAATGCTGTTCAAGAACCCCTAGAGACCCTTTCACACTACACAATTATAGCATAATGATTTCATTATGCTATGGAATCCTGGTATTTGCAGTTTAGGAAGGGACATTTAGAATTCTGTGCCAGACAGCTATAGTACGTCACCAAACCGCTAACCCTAGGATTCATTGGATGTCACCATGCCAGTTAAAGTGGGGTCATAGTGCTATAACTGTGTCATGTGAAGAGGCCCACGTGTTGATCATGTGAGCTCCATTGTAGCATTGCTGTAAAGGGGGGTTGCTCTGTAGAACCCATGCAAACACACATACAAGGACACATGGACATACTTTTGCCCATGTGTTTTGCTCATGTTACCAGTAGTGGCTGATATTTCTATGTCATGGGGGAGGGGGGGTGAATTAACACTGCAGAATTAATGCAGTTTGACTCCATTTTAACTGCCATGGATCAATGCTATGGAATCCTACGAGTTGTATATTTTGATGAAGTATGGCAGAGTTTGGAAAGAAGACCAAAGGCCTACTAAAACTACAGCTCCCAATAGCATTGAGCCATGGCAATTAAAGTAGTGTCAAACAGCATTAATTCTACAGTGTAGGTGTATCCTGGGAGAGTACTGGGAGAGTAAATTCATCCAGAACTTTAGCTTTATTTAAAAAGAGCTATCCAGGGGGAGGACCCTAACTCTGATAGGATTCTTAATTAAAATAACTCCTGTAATATTTAGATTACAACCAAATGCGGATTCTTCATGCACTGGCATGAATATCTCAAACCACCACCGTGTATTGCTGTTGAGAAGTCTGTTCAGGAGTACAGCCCTGATTGAAACTTGATCAGTGCCATCTTTTGCATTAACTCCAATCCGTTCATTGGGGACAAAAGGTTATCATTACCTTGTAGCTATACTGACCCAAAATCTGCTGTGACTACAACCTGATTTGGTGCTGTTCTAATCATTTGCAAAAGGACTAGGCTGCATGCTGAGTTTCAGGTACAAGCCCATTTCAAACACAGCAAGGTTTACAGTCTCTCGAGCACCCAAAGAGATGGAAGAATAAATGAAAGTAGTTATGTATCTAACAGCAAACCTTTCAAGTGTTCCCTAAACTGTGGAATTCATGTTCTTAGGTAGAAGCTAGAAGTTCAAGCATTACTATCTCCAACTGTTCAAACATTACAATTCAAACTTGACTAATTATGAGACAAATTTATGATTAGGAGATTGGTTTTTTCTCACAAAAGAAAAGGAAACTTAGAAGTGGTTGAGTATCCTTGACTCTGCCCTTAGATGTTTTAATATTTATTTCTGTTGAAATAGGCTTCCAAGCTTTTGCCCAGATATTAGAACATATACGTATAGAGTTCTTTGGCATTTGACAACTTTCCCAAGAATTTAAAAAACTGATTATAAAACCTATGCATCTTGACTTTAGCATAGTTGCATGCAAGCATATGTATGATGACTACACCACTAAAGCAGGGTTTGTCATATGCCTCAAATGCATTTATTCCACAAAGTTAGAGCAGTGGGAACTACCACAGTTGCATCATATAGAATCTTGGGATTTGTAGTTTAATGAGAGACTTGGAATTCCTAGCTAGAGAGATCTAGTGCTGTAGTTAAAGAGATTCAGAGGATTCTAAAAACCTTCCTTAAATACAAATACCAGGATTCCAGTTCTAGGCACCAGAATTTGGGAAGTATCTTGATGAGGTGAAACATCTCTGAAGGAGGATGGCCAAACTGATAAAAGGGGCTTAGGGATCTGGGTAAGTTTGGCCTGGAGAAGAGAAGATAAAGAGTGGACTAAATAGCCAGGTTTAAATATTTGAAATGATGTCATGCTGAGGAGGGGGCAAGCTTGTTTTCTGCTATTCCAGAGCTAATACATGGAACAACAGATTCAAACTATAGTAAAAGATATTCCATCTAAACCTTAGGAAGAATTGCCTGATGGGAAGAGCTGTTTGACAGTGGAACATGATGCCTCAGAGTGTGGTGGAATCTTCTCAGGAGGTTTTTAAACAGAGGCTGGATGGCCCTCTGCCAGGAATGCTATGATTGTGCATTCCTGCACGACAGAATGGAGTTGGACTGGATGGTCCTAGTGATCTCTTTCAACATAGAATGGAGCCAATATATTTAAAGTGGGATCAAACTGTATCGCTCTACTGTGTAGTGTGCACCCAGGTGTAGCCAGTGGAGTCATCCAGTATGACAATTCAAGACCTCCTACTGTATCAGACTATACCACAAAATACCAGAATCTTCAAGTATCTGCACCCTCCTCCCCTTCTACAGACATAAATGAATGTTTTATGTTGAATGTTTTTATATTGTGGAATGATATTTTAAATTGTAAGTCGCTCGGAGCACTCTGGTGGAGAGTGACTAATTAAGAAATAAAGTGAAGTGAAGTGAAGTAAGTAGTGCACATACACGTATTCTGGCCAGTTCCGTGCTCCTGATGTTGCCCAGGTACCTCGGTAGGATCAGAGTGTGGCAAGAGGGAAGGAAAAGAACAGGGAAAGGTCCAGAAATCCAAAATGTATTTAGTAGCATGATATGTGTGTCTAGGCAATCAAAATAGCAAATTAAGCCCATATTTACCTTCACAAGCATGAGATTTGGCATACAGTAGGAAAAATGCACGTGGCTGTTCCTGGAGTTAAAAGTCTCTTCAGCTGCCAGGTTGCAGTCAGGTGGGATGGTAAGGAAGGGGAGATTGGTTAGACAGTAAAACTGAAGTGGCTTGGTTTTTTTTTTTTAAAAAAAAATGTTATGGAAAGCAAATAGGGGGTGAAGAAGGGGAAGGTAAAAAAAGGAAACATTTTGTGTAAATGTCTGGGAAATTAGGGAGGGACTTAGAGGGACTTCATGGAGCACACACAAGGGAAGGGGCAAGAGTGAGTTGAACTGCTGTAAAGAAATTCAGCTGATAGGAAAGGACAAAGCTCTCCCCTTGCCAGTCCTCAGTGAGATGAAGAAACATGACACATGTTCAGCATTACATGGCTTGCTTTGCCTCCCGCCTTGCCCATCTCTCTCCTAACCCCCATGGTTGCGACACCTCCTCTGATGAAGTTACCTGTAGTGGCCCACCCTGCTGGTGATGTCACTGGGTCTGAAAGAATACTTAGGTCCAAACTGGAGGTAAACAAAGAGGCAATGGGGACTCAGAGAGATAAGTTCACAGAAAGATGAGGAAGAGAAGGAATTTAACAAGAGATGGAAACATAAGCACATGTGCAATCATGGGAAATGTCAATCCAAGAAAAAGTCAAGGATTACTTTTTTTAATGCAGCGATCTATTCTGTATCTACAAGAAGTCATCCTTTCAGTGAAGTAACTTTGATGCTGTTTGTAATGGATCAGTATTCAGTATTCATAATCAGTTGTGTAGGACTGAAATCATGCTTATCATTTTAGATGCTTTTAGGCAGGGAGCCTTCAGAGCTAGCAGTGAAAAGCCTTTGTGCAGCTGTTTCCTACTTAATAAAGCAAACAAAACAGTGGGGTATATGGGAAGGTTACAAAAAGAAAAGTCAGTTGGACCTAATGTACAATTCCATGAATGAGGAATGCAACCGAGCAGTAAAAGCTACATTTAGTAGCATCACAAGTCATAGCATTTCTCCCTTTTTCTATATAGAGCATTCATTTTAAAAATGTTTAATCTGTATTAGTTCAGATCATAAAGATCTGTGCCTGCATATTCCCTGAAGCCTAGCTACTGACTTCTTCCTCTCCTTATGTTCACAGTCCTTTTGTCATCAGCAACACACCAATGCAATGCTTCCATCCCTGTACCATTATTTCATCCAAGTAGTAAAAGTCATTTAATATATTAATGTTCCATCTTTACAATTCTGTAATATGAATCATATGATTTATTGTGATATTAAACTTATTATCAAATATTCTTAAATTTAAAAGTATTATGATTGGTGGTGAATTAAGCATGGTAGTAGTTCTGCTGAACATATACAGCAAGTGTGGTACTGCTAGATATAGCCATTTTAACAAATAAGTCAATCTCTGTCCCAGTTGCCATTCTTTGCAGATCTCCTCCTACCTCCCATACCTTCCTCCTACTCATTTCCTGAATTGGAGCATGGGTATGGAAAAAAAATAGCAGAATAGATCAAGAAACATAGGTCACATGGTCCAAGGGGATGCACACCTGTACTCACTATCCCTTCTCAACCTGTTTAATGTACTAACTTCTTGAGACTTAAATGTGTGAACCTGCTGCTTTTATATCTAGATTGGCCCTCAAATCAGTATCCCATTCTGCGTCAGAAGGCAATGCTACACAGGGTGTTGAAGGATAAATGATTTCAATATACCACAACAAAGAACCCTGTGTAAATTTGGAATGGGTGAGAATTTCCCTCAGTGTGTTTGTATGTGTGTGGCTTAACTCTGAAACTCCATTCCATTTATAAAGAAATATATGGTAGGCATAGCATCATAGAATCATAGAGTTGTAAGTGACCTCATGGGCCATCCAGTCCAATCCTCTGCCAAGAAGCAGGAAAATTGCATTCAAAGCATCCCCGACAGATGGCCATTCAGCATCTGTTTAAAAGCCTTCAAAGGAGCCTCTACCACAGTCCAGGGGAGAGAGTTCTACTGCTGAACAGCTCTCACAGTTAGGAAGTTCTTCCTAATGTTCACGTGGAATCTCCTTTAGCATTATTGTCCTAAATTTACCCCCCCCCCCCCACACACACACACAATGAATTTGGAGACATTTGACCACAAAACCAGAGTGCAGAGGGGAAACATGGGAAGATTACAAATGGAAAATATCAGCTAGACCTCCTGTAAAATCACATGGATAAAGAAGGGCAGTTGCACAATCACAATCAAATATAGAGTTAGCATGACTCACTGGATTCCCCCAATTTCTTTATACAGGATTTCTTTATTGAACATTCCACAAAACCAGAGTTTTTAAAAATGTCATGATTACTAGCAAGCTGATCCTGAGATACAAAGCCTGAGCTGTGCTCTAATTGCTTCACGATCCTTTCCCCCATTCTAATATCTGCTGCCTGAGGCAGCTACCATATTCTGCCCAATGATAGAACAACCCCTAATGTAATTATCTCTTGGAAGGCTTGCCTGTGAGTTTGCATATGTACTCTCCAAAAGGAAGAACATACAGAACTCCAGAGAGTATACTCAGATTTAAACTATAATTTCCAAAATACAGTAAGGTTTTTATGTTGATAGTGTCAGGAAGCAGCACAAATGCTCAATGAGTTAATGAACTAGCACACTTATGAGTTTATTTTGAAGAAAGGATGAGCTTGTGCAATCTAGAAAAGAGCAGTATACTGTAGCAGAAAGCTCCCTCTAGTGGAAATCCTCCGTGCCCAGTATAGCAGAACAATTCCAGTCCTGAAATGTCTTTCCCCCTCACATCAGAAGACTGAACTGAAAACAATTTGTAATTAAGATTTCTGTCATAAGATTTCTACTAATTTCATTTAGCATGCCAACCCACTTCTTCTTAAAGAAAGTAATTAGCATATTTGCTAGAATTTTAATGTTTCAATAGATTTAACAAAACTTGTTTTCTTTCTTTGAAGAAGAAATAAACAATGAGCATTCTTTAAAGAAGAAAGAAACAATGAGAATCAGAGGGGGATATCTGTTTATCCATGCTTTGCTCTGACCTTTAAATTGTCAGTATTATTATTATTATGTGAATGGCCAAATCCTTATTTAATTTAGAGCCACATTACTTTATAGCCCATCTATTTATGTTGAAGTCAGCAGTGAGTGAAGCCAAAACTCGAAGTGGGTAGGTTATCTCTTTTGCTTTCTCTTTCTGTTACCTTTTCTTTCCTGCTTTATAGACTACCTGGGGATTACCTTTGCCAGAGTTTAACTCCAGGGGTCTTTTGAAGTTAAACCATGGGCTTCATGCCTCATGTTGCCCATCCCTGTTTTCTAAAGTGCCTTAACACTTTAAATAGCTTGCAAGTAACCACACCAGTCCAGATAACCCTGTAAAATGCAGAGTTTGCCCACAACAGTATCCTCATTTGGGTCAATGGTGAAGTACATACTACTTATACAGGGGATCTATGGTTGCATTAAAACATATCTGGATAAGTCTACACATGTTCTCAGGTTAAATGGACAAACACCCTGAGGTTTTGTTGTTAGAAAGAAGATCATCTATCTATATATCTACACAATGGGTTTGATAGTTATCTGGCTTGGGTAATGGCTGGAGGGATCTTTGTCACTGTCCCCTTCCCAAACTGGGTCAAGGAGAGGTGGCTGTCTTCAAGTTACATTTTGATACATATATTTAGAAACAGTTTATATACTTTATGTAGGGAATTGATACAATCCACAATACATAAGAGATACAAGTTACACAAAATCATCAAATTGATACAATTTATTAAAGGGTTTAGAATTGATAGAGTTTGTAGGGTACAGCTACTGCTAGGTCTGCTCTTGATCCTCTAAAGCAGGGGTCCTCAAACTTTTAAAGCAGAGGGCCGGTCCACAATCCTTCAGACTGTTGAGGGGCCGAATTATCATTTGAAAAAAAAAATCCAACAAATTCCTATGCACACTGCAAATGTCTTATTTGTAATACAAAACAACAATGAAAGAACAATACAATATTTAAAAATGAAAACAATTTTAACCAACATAAGCCTATCATGATTTCAATGGGAAGTGTGGGCCTGCTTCTAACCAATGAGATAGTCAAGTTAATTAGGATTGTTGTTGTTGTTGTGCCTTCAAGTCATATCAAACTTTGTGCGAGCCTAAGTCAAAAATTATTTATTTATTCATTTACTACATTTATTTACTACATTTATATCCCGCCCTTCTCACCCCGAAGGGGACTCAGAGCAGCTGTATGTACATGCAATATATTATATTATTAGCATAGCACAATATTAGCATTATATATCATCATAGTGAACTATACCACTATACTGTAATATTATATGTAATATATAACATATAATTAATATTATTATATGGTATTATTAGTATTATATTGTATAACATGATAATATTATTATCAATATTATATGTATATACAATATATTATATTATTAAAACTGATATAAAAATATTATATTATAAAACTGAGGGCAGGGGCCAGGTAAATGACCTTGGAGGGCCGCATCCGGCCCCCGGGCCTTAGTTTGGGGACACCTGCTCTAAAGCTTCAAAAATTTGTAACTCCAGACCTCCAGAAAAGGTTTTTAATAAAAAAGAAACAATAATTTGCTTGGAGTCTCTTGATGAACTATAAATCTATCTGGGAGGGGGGTAGCATGGCTTGATAACACTTCCTCCCTCCCTCCCTCCCTCCCTCCCCCTCTTTGCTCTCTCCTTCTCCCCCTCCCCTTCTTCTCCTCCTCCTTCCTCCCTCCTCCTCCTCCTCTTTTAGCCAAGGTCTGGAAAAAGATTATTCAATCCATTCTTCTGTCCTGTGAAAATAGTAATATTGGAGCACAGAGGTTTTCAACATAGATCCATCAAATGAAATACAGTCCACAGCTACATGGCAAATTCCCTACTATTTTTCTCAGAAAAGCAAAGTTACTGAGTTAAGGTTACCATACATGACTGCTATAGACAGTTTTTGGCAGAGTGGATCACAAGATGTGCAACCATGAACATAAAACTTATGAAAAGCTGGGCATGACCTATGTCTATCTAGTTCATCATCCAGTTCCCTACCATGGTTAACATGTTGCCCATGGCAGACCCACAAGCAACTGAAAGGAAGTGGGGTATTTATATATAAATAATAATTGGAAAAAATACAGCATGAAACACACTTTGATTGAGGTATGGAAAGATGAATTAAATTGTAAAGAGAATGAGATTGAGAATTGCATAAGAGCAATTAAGAAAATTAAACATTTAAGGATTAAGGAAACACAACGTAAAATATTGACAAAATGATATCAAACTTCACACCAACTGGCCCACATTTTAAAAAACCATCAAAACTTTATTGCCAATCATATGTGATGGGATTCTCTAAAGTTACAAAATTTCTACAAAAAGATTAAGGATGAGATGAAAGAATTATTAAAAAGAAAAATTCATTTAAACAAAAAACAATTATTTACTCAACAAATTGAAGGTAATGGGAGGAATAAAGACCAAATTGAAATTGCAAAATATATGATAGCAGCTATCCAAGCAACAGTTGCCATAGGATGGAAAGATGACGGGAAATGGGAATTTAAAAAACAGTTCAAATATTTATTAGAGTATATGCTCCAAGACTACATAACTGAAAGGAGGACAAAATATATGAATGGTCATCCAAAGGAGAACTAGGAGTTGAAGTAGAAAGAGCTGATAGCCAGAGCGAAAGGGAAAGAAAAATATAAGGAACTGAATCAAAAAATCTTTATGATCAAACAAATAATATAAATCAATGAGTAGAGTCACATCTGTCCCCAGAGGGAGGAGGAAGACAGAGGGGGGAAATGGATAGGTATAAGTAATAGATGTATAGAACTGTAAAAGATAAAATGCTATATGAGGTAAAAATAATAATATACAGTTGTGTATGCAATTGTGACAATGTTACAAATTACTTGCACCTAACCAATTTTTTTCCTAGCAACTGAAATTCAAAAACATATTGAATTGATCTCTGGATGTAGCACACATAATGGTTATGACTAGTAACCAGAGCTATATATGTATATGCTCACCGTTTAATTATATATTAATTATTATCACTATGTAACATGATTTTTGTTCCTAAGGTATAAATGTCATTTCCTAATTGGTTCTATCATTAAAACATAGAAAAGGTTTACTAAAAATGTTTTTACAGGACATTCGGCAGCACATTTTGCTATAGAATTTCAATGAATATCTCATAGAGTCCCAACCAATTCAACACAGTTTATGGCAGCCACAAAAACAAAGTTTCTGGAGAATAAGAACTACTTTCAAAGTAAGTATTGCACAATTAATAAGGAAATAATGCTTTCAAACCAGGAACAGAAAATATTTCAAATTTTGTTACATAGTGTAATTTGAAGCCTTCTAAATTTGGTCATTGCTACTGTAACTCTTCACTGTTTAACTTTGTGATGTGTGAAGAAGAATATTGCTCCAATAAGGGTACAGATCAGATTTTTTGAGCTGTAATCAGACAGGAGAAGAAAAATGATATTGTATGTGGGGTGGAGATTTAAGTTAGGAGCACTCACACCCGTGGTACATAAGAGGTGGTAATCCTGCACATGTTACTTTCTTGACTTAATTTGGCCAGGCAGGTTAAACGTAAAGCAAAGGCTGGCATTGTCAGCTCCAGGTTTAGATTTACTTTCATGCATGAAACCCATTGTTTTGCCCCCTCCTCTTTGTTCCCATTGTAATCCCCTACTGCTCTTGCATTTCCTTACTGCTTTCACTTTGCATGTGTGTGAATGTGCTTTCAAGTTGCCCATGCACTAACAGGTTTTCTTAGGCAAGGAATACTCAGAGGTGTTTCCCCAGAAATATGCCAGGGAGAAAACAAGTGAATGGGAAGTCAGGCAATGATTCTTTTTCTTGGCACTCTTGCTCCTTCATGCCATCAAGCTGAGTGATAGCAACCTGAGGTGGTGGCACATGTGGTACAGTGAATTGTGTGCCACTCTTCCTGGAAGGTTGTCATCTCATATTTCTTCCCTTGCTCCATGATGTGTCCCAGCACTGCCTTACCTTGCACCTCAATTTGGCACACTTTCTTCACTTCACATGGCTGCCTTGCTATCCTCTGTCAAGCATCTCTGGTTGTACAAAGTGAGAAACAAGGAGAGAAGGAAATGTACCAGGCTTGCAGTGGTCATTGGAAATGACAGAGAGGAGATAAGGTGGGGTAAGTGGAAAATCATACTAACAGAAATAACAGCAGTTTCTTTTGTCTCGTTCAAGGCTGAATTAACCTGATTTTGACCCTAGAGCAGTTCCAAAGAGAAAAGTTGACCAGTTGTTCTGTTCCAGAGAGAAAAAAGTTTCCAGAAGATAAAAAAGGAATCTGACCATCTTCCACTTCAAACAAATCTCTCAGAGTTTTCTGACAGTCTTTTTTCCCAGACACTTCCATGTGCCCTTGAATTCAGTCTTTGCACACACACACCCCGCCCCAGCCGAACAACATTTACTTAGGGTATTAAAAAGTCAACCTTGATGTATAATCTGCTCTTCTGTCTGTAAGTCATTTCCTGGCCCAGAAATTTCTGCTGCTTTGATTTGTAATAGTTATTTATGTATGTAGTATTAGAAATGTTCATGTGTGTGTGTGTGTGTGTGTGTGTGTGTGTGTGATATCATGTACTGATGGTTTGCCATAAGTTAGCAAACATGGGAGGACAGTTAGTTCTGATAAGATATAATAATGTTCTTTATATAGGGGATATGGGAAGAAGAGGAGGAGGACTGCTTTTTGAAAATATGTTTCTTTAAAGAGCTTTGAAACTTTTCTTACTTTTAAAAAAGGTAATAATATTTATTGTGCATGAAAATATCTTGAATGGATTCCATGGTCTTTTAATAGTTTTTGTCATAGTTTTAATGTTTAAGGTATTGATGTTATTGGTAGCTTATTTGTGTTTAATTATTTTACTACTAATTTTTTAATCATATGTGAACCTTCTTGGGTAATTTGTCCACACAGGCCTGTAGCGATGCACCACTGGCCATCTTCACAACACACAGTTGCCTCCAGTGACTATCCTGTTTTTTGTTTGTTTGTTTGCTTACTTACTTTAATCAGACTTTGCTTGAAACTCTAGAGTAACCTGGAGCCTTAGGGCAATCTGGATGACTGGATTGAGCCCCTTTAGGACCACCAATCACCCTTTCCTTCAATTGATCTGCAAAGGGAAAGGGGTGGCTTCTGTCTGTGTCATCACTGCTACTGCTCCTAGCTGGCCACAGAACTCTGTCTGAGTGCCTGGCCATTGCCTGTCATGCCTGTGATGTCAGAATGGGATGCAATTTGCAAGAAGGAGATGAGATCGACCCACTCATTCTTGCTGCTCATGTGGACATCCTGTTCTGATATTTTCACAAATGGCTGGAGTGGCACTTGGACAGAGCTCTCTGGCCAACTAGGAACATGGTAAAATGAAGAAGATGATAGCCCTAGGGAGAGGTGGCAGGATATAAATAAAGCTTGTTGTTGTTGTTGTTGTTGACACAAAGACAGAGTATGACACAGCAAACAAGATATATATGCTGGATTTCGTATCACAGAATCACAAGTCAAACATTTTCCAAGCGTAATTATTATTATCATTATAATTATTATTATTACTACTACTACTACTACTACTACTGTGGTCCCAGTCAATTTGGACAATACCCCTGAATTCAGGACAAATGTAATCGATCTGGGGCTTTTCTGGGTCAGATTTACTTCAGACTATCCTGCCGGGTGTAGATATCTAGTAGGCTTGAGCGATCCATGAAAAAATTGATTCTAAACTCGTTTCAAAAGTAGGGGGCGCCAGCGTTTCGTTTCTGATGTCATTTCCGAATTTTGCCCCCCAAAAAATTCGAAATTAATGAAAATTCGTTATTTTCTAAATTAATTCGTTAATGGCGGACGCGCATGCGCAGTGGCCAAAAAAAAACAGCACGAGGGGAAATTTTGCAGGACTCTCCCGCCCTCATTTTTTGAGTGATCTTCTTCAAACTTGGTACAGTGGTAGAACACATTTAACACTGATAGCTCACCAAAACTTGGAACATTTCCCTTATCCTCTGATTTTTGGCGAATTTTCATAGCTTTTATAATAAACCATTTTTTAATAATTGCAGAAATCTGTTCCTGGTTTGAAAGTCTTATTTCCTGTTTCATTGGGTTGTCTTTACTGTGAAAGTCATTGTTCTACTTCAGAAACTTTGTTTTTGTGGCTGAAACTTTGTTAAATTGGTGGACCAAACCATAATATGTTCCATCCATGTCGCTTGCACAAAGTTCAGGCAGTGTCATAGATTTTGCCATGTTTCTATGACAGAACCAATTAGGAAATGACATTTATCACCCAGGAACAGAAATCATAGTACACCATCAAATCCTTCCTGACAGATGGCCATCAGCCTCTGAATAAGGAAATTAGTTCCTGGTTTGAAAGTGCTATTTCCTGTTCCATTGGCTTTTCTGGGCTGAGAGTGTGTGACTTGCCCAAGTGGGTGGCAGAGTGGGGAATCATGCCACAATTGGAGTCCAAAATTCAAACCTCTTCCTCCCTCCTTCTCTCTAAACTTCTCATACCTTCCAAGAATTCACATACTGTATGAAAGTTTGGTCAAGATGGTCAGAGGAGGGCAACTAAAATGATCTAGGGTCTGGAGAACAAGCCCTATAAGGAGTGGCTTGAAGAACTGGGCATGTTTAGCCTGCAGAAAAGAAGGCTGAGAGGAGACATGATGTATAATATGTGAGGGGAAGTCATAGAGAGGAGGGAGCAAGCTTGTTTTCTGCTGCCCTGCAGACTAGGACACTGAACAATGGCTTTAAACTACAGGAAAGGAGATTTCACCTGAACATTAGGAAGAACTTCCTCACTGTGAGCTGTTCAGCTGTGGAACTCTCTCCCCGGGCTGTGGTGGAGGTTTCTTCTTTGGAGGCTTTTAAGCAGAGGCTGGATGGCCATCTGTTGGGAGGGATTGGATGGTGTCTTCCTGCCTGGCAGAAGGGGTTGGGCTGGATGGCCCACGAGGTCTCTTCCAACTCTACTGTTCAATGACGCTATGATTCTAAGTGAGGACAAAAGGGGGTGGGGAATGTTAAGAGGAGAGAGGGCCTGGAACACCTGGGAATTGTAGTTTGCAAGTGGGCATAGTACTATTGGAGAAACGTTTGCTTCAGCCCAATGCTTTTATAAATGGTCAATATTCAGAGGCTTCCTTCTCCTGCATTTTGAAAGCTATTATGATGAAATTTGCCAGAATGGAAGCAAAAATTAAGTACTCTTAGCCTATCTAGTTTCATAATGTTTGACCCATCCACTGATTTTTGGGGATTTCTGAAGCAACATTTTTTTAAAATGTTAGCAGATCGATAGCCACACCTCCCTGTCCTTCTTCCTTCCACTTTGATTGGCTTGCTAAGGCTTCTGGGAATTGGAGTTTTTTCTCTCGTTATGGCGAATTGCTTCATTAATGGTCAATATTCAGAGGCTTCGTTCTCCTGCATTATGAAAGCTATTATGATGAAATTTGCCAGAATGGAAGTAAAAATTAAGTACTCTTTGTCTATCAAGTTTCATAATGTTTGACCCATCCACTGATTTTTGGGGATTTCTGAAGCAACATTTTTTTAAAATGTTAGCAGATCGATAGCCATGCCTCCCTGTCCTTCTTCCTTCCACTTTGATTGGCTTGCTAAGGCTTCTGGGAAATGGAGTTTTTTCTCTCGTTATGGCGAATTGCTTCATTAATGGTCAATATTCAGAGGCTTCGTTCTCCTGCATTATGAAAGCTATTATGATGAAATTTGCCAGAATGGAAGCAAAAATTAAGTACTCTTTGCCTATCAAGTTTCATAATGTTTGACCCATCCACTGATTTTTGGGGATTTTTGAAGCAACATTTTTTTTAAATGCTAGCAGATCGATGTCCATGCCTCTCCCTCCCTCCCTCTTCCGCTCTGATTGACTGAGAGGCATGCCAACATGGCTTCTCCTCTCAGAGGGGCTACAGCTTCATCCGAAGACATCAGAAACAAACGAAAAAAGGTACTTTTATTATTCAAATTCGTAATATTTGTAAGGGCAGTGAGCAGATGGTTCAATATTAATTCAAAATTGCTTACGAAACGAATTTTTAACGAATTTAATGAAATAACGAAAAATTTGCTCTAGCCTAATATCTAGGTAAGCCATAAAAGTGATAAAAGCTATTCTGCAGGTCTCTTTTGGAGGAAGCTGGGCTTAGAAGAAGATGAAAGAGAGACAGCAAACTGAACGAGAAAAGCAGCAACAGAATAGCTGGACCTCTTTATCTCGTGTTTACAAGGACTTTTCAAACTCTTGCTGAACTATATCACTACTTAACACTGCTCAAAGGTACTAGTGTTCCCCTGAGAGGAAAGCAGAATTACATGACCTTTTCATTAGTATTAAGCAACCACATGATGATAGTTGCCACTCTGGGCCTATCCTATGAACTCTTTTACACTATTCATTCCATAGAGCAGGCAGATGTCAGAAGGCAAAAATCCCCGGAGTGCAAACCCACTCTGGAAAATCAAAATCCAATTTGGAAAACTGTGCATATCACTGTGTTACAGCTTTGGTCAGGTTATATAAGAAATGTCTGATAACGACTGATAACCATATGTGAGGATTAGGGATGGACAAGCCTGGCAGCTTCAATTCTGCACAGTTCCTCTTGTTTCCTATATTAAGTTCATTCGCTCCCACCAGAGCTTGGCAGTAATGTGTTACAAATAATAATGTTACTGATAACATGTTACTTTTGGAGATAACAAGAGCATGACCAAGTTATTGTGAAAGTAACACAACAACTGATAGCATTGTTACTTATTGTTGCAGAGAGCCACATTTGCCCATTATGTCTGTTAGGAATGCTTGAGGGGCATTGTAGTGAACATTGCCTGTGCCACCAGATAAATGGGTTTTTGAGTCCTTGTTAACCAAATGTTAACAGCAGCTGGTGGCACAGAAAGGCTTAAATTGTATTTGGTAGACCCTGACAGATAGTTTCACTTAAGTTTGACTGTGCAATGTTGAGAAAAGATCTAGAGCATGAAATGTACCGAGAGAGGTGGGGTGTGTGAACTTTTCTTTTTCTTATACTGTTTTCATAGCAATTGAAATGGGGGATGAGTCACACCCACATACTTCTATTTCCTTTGTTTTCTTCTGCACTATAATTCTTGAGAATCTATCTTCCACAGGGCCTTGACCCAAGATCACTTTAGCCAGCCACAGAGAATTGGATAGTGGGTGGAATTAGTTGTTTTAGGCCCAGTTCTGTCCTTTGCTTTAAGGGGATGCTGGACTCCAATTCTAAAGGACTGAAATACTTTCTCTGCTATAGTTTGCCAGCTGCATTCTTTATTTATTTTTATTTATTTATTTATTTATTTATTTATTTGCTACATTTATATGCCGCCCTTCTCACCCCGAAGGGGACTCAGAGCGGCTTACAAATTAAATTTACATACAATATTATATTATTAGTACAATACTGGTAATAAATTACCAATATATTGTAATATTATTAGTAATATTACATGTAAAATATAATATATAATTAATATTATTATATTGTATTATTAGTATTATATCGTATTACAATATAATATCATGAATATAATATGTATATACAATATGTTATAATTATTATATATTATTGTGTGTGTATGTATGTGTGTATATATATATATATATATATATATATATATATATATATATATATATAAAATATCTAGCATAGCATGTTATTGCAGGGAGTGGCCTCCAGCTGATGTATAGAGGCAAGATGGAACTCTCTTCATGGCTCCCTCTTAGCTCTGGCACTTCTTTACCACTAATAAAGTTCACCACATAATGGTCAAAACTATCAGTTATAACCAATGAAGTCATGGAAGCTGGGAATGCAGCCAGTTCCAACTGAGAACAAGTATTTTGAAAGAATCCCCTTCTAAGCCATTTCCTTTATTGGAAGTAACACAATGTAACAATTAATTTAAAGTCATGCAATAAGTTACTTAAGAATGATGGCAATGAATAATGAAAATTAGTTAAATTTTTAAAACTGAAGCTTGTTCTGTAAACTAGGATTGCAATGGCTGCACACCGGTTTGTGATTTCTCCCCTCAGTATCAACGCAAAATTTGTACACATATCTTTGAGTGCATTTCTCCTAATATACATCCATTTGTCCACACTTCGCCTAGCAGATGGATATTGTGCACATTTGCTCAAGTGATTTCCTCTAACATAAAACCCAGCATCTAACATAAGACCCAGTTCTAACCTGCCTCGAGCCCCTAGTAGAGGGGGGTAAGAAATAAAATTATCATCATGATTCTGGTGACATATGCTAGCAAAAAAACAACTTATGTTTGCATATGTATATTAATGCAAGCAGCATAACTCGATATGGCTATTTGTGTTGACTAGGGTTGTGCACATTTTCATTTTTACAAACAGGCTCCGACTGGTTCGGCTGGTTGGCCCCTTCGGCCAGCCGTAACAGCACAGGCTCCGTCACCATTTTTTTTCCATCCGCAACAGACCACATGGCTGCTGAAAAAGACTGCTCTCTGTTTTCTTTGGCTACATGTGGATTGTGGAGAGGCAGCTATACATTCACACAAGATTTATCTATGAGCCCTGCCTATTGAGCCAATCATAACAGAAGAAAGTCATAAGGTGTCTTTTACCCAAGCTGGGCTTCCATTTCTCTGTTGCGAGTAGGCTTCTGAGAGAGACAGATTGGTGATCTAAATTCTCACTTCCTCTTGCAGCTTTGGATGGCTTGGCTTTCTTTTTGACTCAAATAGCAATAAATAAGCAGTTTACTTTCTACACACTTAAGAAACTGCCACCAATGGTGCCCATCACATGAGGCAAGCTTCAACTGTGGGGTAGAAAATATATCTTTAGTGCACTAGCCAGTGCATTTATGCTTTCTGGGATTTTTAGCTTGAGAAACATTGTATAAATGATAGTCACCAAGAATGCTCAGGTAGATAGGGAAGATTTCATTTGGAAATTACCAGTAGGTTTCATTCAACAACACCAATCAATATACGGGAGATCTTGATGTTAGTTTTAGGGCCTATCCATACTGCCATATAATACAATGAGAAGTTGTTCCTTTGAAATTCTCAGCCTTGATTGCTTTGAACCCCGTGGGTGGACAAGAGGTCTCTTTTCTCTGAGCACAATCAGTACTGTTCCATTTCCAGGACAAACTTCAATTAAACCACACATTTAAACCCTTGGAAAAGTAGTGAAACAGAGAGCTTCCCCTTAATCCCTTCACAAGGTCTCTGTAAGTTGCCAAAACTGTTAAATCCACAAGTTTTTATGTCTTGCTACATCCTTCAGGCACTGCTCGCCCCCCACCCCCACCCTCTCTCTCCAATTTATATTTTGTATCCTCTATTCCTCTGGTCTCCTCTTGTTCCCTGAACGTCAGAGGTACAAACTGTCATGTACAGATATACTCAGCATGTTTAGTTCTCTCCCAAATGCAGCAACAGCAGCAGCAGAAACAGCAACAATGACTTCTTTCCCTATTCCTCTGGATAGGTTTGAGACTATGGAATGCAACCTTATGCCATCTGGTAGTCTTTCTTTCTCCTACCCTTTCACTCACCAAACCACACTATCAATTGAATGAGTTCTCTCAGTTTGTGGTTAGATCCATCTTTAAATGAATCCAGGTAAGTCTGTGTCTGGCTTGAAATAGTACCACATCTGCTTCAAGAGATATGAATTTTCTCATTCTTGGCCATTTGGAGTATCTGCTTTCACATGTGAGATTAAGAAATAACCAGGCATAGGCTTGTAGCTGGACAGTTTTAGCCCACACTGTATTTTGAAATAGACTGGATTCGGTTTAGGATCAACATCTGCTGAATTTTGACATATTATTCAAAAATATGCCATTTTATTTTGACAAATAAAATGACATAGTTATCTTGCTGAGGTTGTTTTAGGTGCTGGAATGAAAACTAAATTGTATTCCAGAACCCATCTTGTTTCTAGATTCATTTTGAATATTTTAGATTACATTTGCTGTTGATTATGTCAAAGTTACTTGGAGCATAACTGGGAGGTTTTTCCCATATCTAAGACTGGACTGAGAGGGGAGATTTTTACCACCTTACCAAGTGTTGTATAGCTCAAATCTGATGAAAAGAGATACCAATTAAAAATTGGACAAAATTGAGTGCAAGGTACCAATCTTGAGGATGCAGGGACATCAAGGTTACATAGCAACTAATATAAATTATCATGGGCTATAGGCTATCAATGGTTCAAAACAAATCCTTGCATCCATGTAAGAAATGGTCTCTTACTATTCACATGTTTTCATTTACATCAGGAGAATGAATCACCTGACACTCCAGATGTTCTTAGATTCCTGTCCCCAGCACTTTGCAACACTGGCTGCACCAATAGTTCCCAGCCTTTGAGCCTCCAGTTGTTTTGGATTTCAACTCCCAGAAATCACAGCCAGTTTACCAGCTATTAGGAATGGTGGGAACTGAAGTCTAAAACACCTGGAGGCCCAAAGGTTGGGAACCAATGGGCTAGGCTGACTAAGGCCCCTTCTACATAGCTGTATAAAATCCAGATCATCTGCTTTGAACTGGATTATATGGCAGAGGATTATATGGCCTCCACAATGACATGACGGCAACAGACTTGGACAGCAATGGCTCCCAAACTGAACCATTTCAGGTGGAATCAGGTGTCAAACTATGATACTTCATCTTGTTGATGGGAAGTTTCCCACTGGAGTAGAAATAATCTATCGGACCGATGGCAAGCTATTTAACCTCTGCAGACTGAAAGCCAAAACCAAGGTCACAACGACATCTGTTATAGAACTCCAATATGCCGATGATAATGTAGTCTGTGCGCATTCAGAAGAAAATCTACAAGCCACTCCAAACATCTTTGCAAAAGCATATGAGACACTCAGCCTTTCACTGAACATCGAGAAAACCAAAGTGCTCTTCCAGTAGGCACCAGCCAATCCTTCTGCAATGCCAGAAATACAGATTTAATGGGTAACACCAGAAAATGCAGACCATTTTCGCTACTTTGGCATCCACCTCTCCACAAAAGTGAACATTGACACTGAAATACAACACTGCCTGAGCTCTGCGCGTGCAGCATTTTTCAGAATGAAGCAGAGAGTGTTTGAGGATCAGGACATCCTTAGGGAGACCAAGGTGCTTGTTTATAAAGCTATTGTCCTGCCAACCCTGCTATATGCCTGTGAAACATGGACCATCTATAGACATCACACTCAACTCCAGGAATGATTTTATCAGTGTTGCCTCCAAAGAATCCTGAAAATCTCTTGGGAAGACAGATGGACAAATGTCAGCATACTGGAAGAAGCAAAGACCACCAGCATTGAAGCGATGCTCCTATGCCATCAACTCCGCTGGACTGGCCAAATGCCTGATCACCGTCTCTGAAACTCAAGAATGGGAAACATGATGTTGGTGGACAGGAAAAGAGATTTAAAGATGGGCTTAAAACCAACCTTAAAAACTGTGGCATAGATACAGAGAACTGGGAAGCCCTGGACCTTGAGCGCTGTAGCTGAAGGTCAGCTGTGACCAGTAGTGCTGTGGAATTTGAAGAGGTTCAACTGGAGGGCAAAAGGGAGAAATGTGCCAAGAAGAAGACGTATCAAGCCAACCCTGACCGGGACTGTCTTGCATCTGGAAACCGATGTCTTCACTGTGGAAGAACATGTGGGTGAAGAATAGGGCTCCACAGTCACCTATGTACCCACCGCCAAAACACTACACTTGGAAGACAATCATCCTAGGACAATGAGGGATTGCCTAAATATGTAAGTAAGTAAAGTAAGGATTTATATGGCAGTGTAGATACAAATAGTCAATTTCGAAGCAGATAATATGAATTATCTGCTTTGATAATCTGGATTATATGGAAGTGTAGAAGGGGCCTAGAATTTCAGAATATTGTCATCTCCCAACATCTGGAGTGCTGTGTAATTCCTACTCTCCCTTTACATAGATCTGCACTACAGACTGCACCCATTCATTCTCACATAAATGACTGAAACTTTCGCACATTCTTCTCTAATCTGTGTCCCCCAAATGTTTTGGGCTGCAACTCCCACCATTCATCAGCCACCATGACTATAAACATGTATCAATTTTAAACTTGTATCAATTTTATTCAAATTTGGTCTTTTTTATTATCTAGTAATAGATTTCCTCTTCTTTTTTTCCTTTTTTTTGGCAGTTTGTAAGAGTCTGGATGGTAACATGGGAAGTCACTTATCTAACTGTCATGAGTTAATTTTTTTCTGCATCTTCTAAATGTCAATGGATGAAATGCCATGAAAAACACATAGAGAATGGTCACTCATAGGCAGCAGGAGCATTTCCATGGGAATATTTCTTTACAAAACAGTTCAACCAGCTAGAATCACTGTCGATATGAACTCTGCTGAGAGCTGTGACTAGGGAGAGAAAAGGGATTCCTTGCAAAACATCTGCTCGTGTTATGTCCAGTTGAATTACTGCTTATCAGACTTCCTTGCACAATAAAACACTCAATGCTTTAAAAAGACCTTTACACAGGCTACCTGCAGTGTCTCAAGTCAAAGTGAACAAGTCAAAGTGTTGATGGGAAAGATAGTATTCCAAAGGTTGGGAAAGCTGGGTGAAAGATTTACAAAATCTGGTTGCAGTTATTTGATCTGCCAGGTTAGGCTCTCTAACACAAATTGGGCATGTCCTAGCCCAGTGATTCCCAAAGTGGGCGCTACCGCCCCCCCCCCCCCCGGTGGGCACTGGAGTGATCCAGGGGGTGGTGATGGCACCTATTAGGACACGGTGGTGGGGCCAGAGGAGGGGTGGGGCCTCTTCCCAAGTGCTGGAGACAGGGCTGAGCACCTGAGGTGCCTGTTAGGACACACAGGGGGCGGAGCTAGAGGAGTGGGCGTGGCTTCTTCCCAAGAGCCTGAGACAGGGCTGAGAATCTATACCTCTCCTGAGGCGCTTGTTGGGACACAGAGGGTGGAGTTAGGGAAGGGGCGGGGCCTCCTTTCAAGAGCCCGAGACAGGGCTGATCCTCTGTATCTCTTCTGAGAGGCCTTTTAGGACTAAAGGACAGGGCTAGGGGCGGGGGTGGGGTCTTCCCAAGAGCCTGTTGCACCCCAAGGCAGCTTGAACACTGGAAACCAAACAGAGACCAATAAACATATAATATCTTTATTAAAACAATAATAAATTCAGGAAAGAATAAGTGGAAAGGATGAGTGAGCAATAGTCCTTTAAGGAATGGTATGAATTAGTCCAAAGCATTGAAGAGATATGTCCAATATTATTGTCCAAAGTCCAGAAACCGAAACACGCTCAAAACTGTTGAAAAGTTTTTGAGCAGGGAAACAACAAGAAAACAGGAGTAAATAACAAAGTCCAAAGTCACTAGAAAGTCTTGGATTTCAAGGCAGGCAAAAGACGAAGCTAAAAGCAATCTGGATTCAGGAACAAGGCAAGGACATGAATTCACTCCGGATTAAAACAGGAGTCACGGCTCGGCTTGACCGCCAGGAACCAGGAGACCCGGCTTGAAAATCAGAGAACTGGAAACAGTGAAGTCACTGCGTTGACACCACAACTAGCTCACAGTGCAAGACACTTTTATAGAAGTTAGATCTAATAACAGTGAAGGGAACCCAACTCCCCAAAGGTTCCCAAAGCAATCTGCTATCCAGTATCCCCTCTAGATGCTAATCGTTGACTCCTGCAAAGCTGCTGTGTCTGGGATCTTTGTTGCTGCAAAAACTGTCTTCTGTTAAAGGATACATTCCCTGGGGAGCTTGAAACATCTGGTTCTTCCACGGGAGTAATGTTATCAGTATCTCTCCCAATTAAGGAAGCCTCGGAGCTATCCACATCTGGGGTCTGTAATTGGAAAGAACTTGGAGGAGAACTGAGTGAAATGTCAGATTAAGCTTCATCCTGGTCAAAGTTCATTTCTGAACCAGGTTCAGCACCCAAAGGCAGCTGAGATATAACACCTCCCCTGAGGCGCTTGTTTTAAAATACTCTGATTTTATCTGCTTGGATTTTAATGTATTGTCCATTATTTTATTTTGTGTATCATTGAAACGTTTTAAGTTTTTGTCAAATATGTTGCGTCGTTGTTTCGGGTTTGTCCCTGTTGTGAGCCACCCCGAGTCGCTTCGGAGAGATAGAGTAGGATACAAAATTAAAATTTATTATTATTATTATTATTATTATTATTATTGTTAGAACACGGGGGCGGGGTATAGAGGTCCAGCCCCATCAGGCACTTGGGAAGAGGCCCCACCCCCTCCTCTAGCCCTGCCCCTGTGTCCTGGCAGGTGCCGCAGGACAGGGATAGAAGCTCAGCCCTGCCTCAGAGCTCGTAACTCCGCCCATCCCAGTCCTGGCCTCCCATTTGTGGCCCCGCCCACCTCCCCATCCCAGCCCTGCAGCTTGCACTGGGAGAGGCTCAGCTCCACCCTCTTGAGCAGGAACCACGCCCACCCCTCTAAGCCACGCCCCGTTTCCAGGGGGCGCTGAGTAATATTTTTTCTGGAAAGGGGGCGGTAGGCCAACCACTGTCCTAGCCAATGTAGCAGTTGCAGCAGCTCCAAAACTGGTTAAAATACTTCAAGTTCCCCACACCAAGAAGTAAAAGGGACTAGGTACATATACTAGCTGTAGCTTTCAAGCCATCCATACAAGGGAGTGCACTGTTCTAATTCATCCTATAAGTGATGTGAAGGCAAGCATTACTATAGAAAGGTCTCTGCTCTGCAGGAAGGTGTGAAGCCTCATAGCTGATGAAATTGACAGAAAGCTTGTTTGAGTACAGCTAGGGATAGGAAATATTTGCCAGTTTCACTTTCTCTGACTTTCACACTGATAATGAAACCTGGAGTTCTTTCTGACCAGAATATGGATAATTTTGCAAATTTGGATGGACTTCCAAACTGAATTTTCCCCCATTTGAACTATTCAAATTCAGTAGACCCAGTTATCCCAGATTGGATCAGCCTTAATTTAGTACCATTATGATTCAAGGATTCAGATTCAGACTTAATAGCATTTAGATTTTATATTGTACTAGCTATGCCCGGCCACGCGTTGCTGTGGCATTGTCTGGTGGTGTTGGTGAGAACTTGTTGAGGTAGTGGTGGTATTGAATGTCTGTTGTATGGTTGTCTTTATGTTTAGTATGCATTTGGTTGTTTGTGTACTGTGAAAGTGGTGAGGGTAGAGGGGGTCTATGTCCCTGTTTAGTATCGTATAGTATTTATATGTTGTCCATGTGTTGGGAATGCTTGGATTATGTCCTGCTGCATAGTAGAAAGGGTTGGGCTGGATGGCCCTTAGGGGTCTCTCCAAACTCTTGTGCCTGTCCCCTGGGCTGAGTGCATTGCTAGGAGACCAAGTGGGCGGAGCTTAGCCCTCTAACTGACAGCAATTGGATAAAAACAATTATTCCTCTCCCTCTAATTAGGACTTTATTTTTCTTTTCTTTTTGTTGTATCAACCTAGAGGCGTGGATGATGAGTTGTGTTGTCAAATTTCGAGGTTGGGGGGCCTGTAGTTTTGTTGTTTTGTCCGCTGCCCTGATGCCATCACTCTTTTATATATATAGATATTGCATTGTTTTTAGCACTGTTTCTGTTAAGAGAGAAACTGGCATACAAATACCCTAATTGTCATCATAATTTCTGGCAATTACAAAATTCTAAGTCCAGTTGTCTGCCCAACATCATTTTCTTTTAAAATTTTAAGTTCTATTACTAGTATGAAAAAGTGATTTCATAACTTTCTATCAAAAACTAAAGATTATGTTACTTTTGTAGCCATGGCAGCCAACTGTTTTTCTTAGAACAAAAGTAGCTTCATTGACAACCCTCAATTTCCAAGAAGAGACTAGCACCTTCTCTGGATATACTGTCAATTTGCAATCCCTCAAGAGCAGCCTCATGCTGCTTAGATAATGAAATATTGAGTTAGAAAAATATGAATGATTTCAAGGCACTATAGAAGCCTCCCTGGCTTGATATGACTGCACTTCTCTTCTAATTGACTAGAAAGCTTTGATGCAGTTGAGGGATTTGAGGTCCAGTTTTTCCACAGGCATGTATGCAAACCATTTAGAACTAAGGCTATGAGAAACAAAGAGCTAAGTAATATGACTTATAAAAAGTGAAATAAGAATCTGTCTCATCTGATTCTTCTTGCATTTTAATAGGTCAGGTGGTCTCTTCCACTTCATCAACTGCAGGGGACTTTCCCCTGATTTTTTCCACATTAGCTGAAACAATATGCATTCTCTTACTAATACAAAAGCACTTAATGTACACTGATATCTACAAAAAAGGTTTCTAGTCCCTTCTGTTTGATTTGCATCGCTTTCATCATTGTTCATCTCTTTCCAATGTAACACATATCTTGCATCCTATTCATCAGTTATGATAGCACAAGTCCAACTTACACTTTTTTCAATTACCTTTTTGGTGGCTGTGGAGGTATCAGTTATTTCACTTACCACAAAATGACCTAAATTCTTCCTAAAACACACTTTCTAGCATCACTACCATCCTCCCACATGGTCATTTCTATGTTGTTGGACTACATGAGGAAATCAGCAGAGACCTATATAGCTCATCTCCTGAAGCTGGATATCACCTGCAGGGTTCTTCCAAGGACCCCCTGAAATGTTACTGCAGATGCCTATTGTAATGTGGATCACTACAGGAAAATAGCTGCAGGCATCCCCAGTAATCCTGTCCCAAACCCCCCCCCCCCAACATAAAATGACCATGTTGAAGGGTGGCTACATGACTTAAAAAGTGGGCTATGGCAATGGAGATTAATCCAGACAAGACAGAGGTACTCCTGGTCAGTTGAAAGGCAGACTCACAGCTTGGGGGTACTCTGGATTCAGCTCTGAACCTGGAGGCCCAGGTATCAGCAGAGACAAGGAATATTAGGAATATATTCATAACCTGTTAGGATTATGATACCAATATGGTTAGATATTGGTGCAGAGTAGCAAAAACACAGAAGACTAGAGGTTTATGTGAGCAGAGGTGAGAAAAAGCAAAATAGCCAGCCTCTCTTTCCCTTTAAAGAGTCATGCGCATAAAACAAGCATCAGAGACATCAAAAGTAAAATAGTAAAAATATGTTTACTCACAATGTTGTATGATGATGGTCATACAGGTAAAAACATCTTAGTTCCAAAAAGAATACAGTTGAGGATACTACATATCTCTTATGAAAGAAGTAACATCAGCATGGTACGGCTGGATCAAGAAAAAACAGGAAGAGCAGAAAGAGAGGGAACAGGAAGAGAGTCTCCCCTTTTTATGCCCCAAATTCTAAAGGTGTACATCACTTCCTGTGTGTCCCCAAAAAGGATACTCCCCTTTTTTCACTTCACATATGCAACCCTTAAAATGGTGAATAATGCACAATATCTATAATAATGTAGAGCAAAGTGTATGTGTATATACACTTACAAATTCCCACAAATTATAATACAAATCAATATTCTAACAGCTCTATATTAGAGTATTTCTCATCAAAATAATAGTTTTCAAAATATCATCCACAATGGTACAATTTCATGTTATAATCTTAACACTATATATTATTGAAGGACATAAAGAGACAACCAGTCAATATGTTTCCTGGAGTTGCGTGGAGTCTTTGGTCATTATCACTTGAAGTAAAGTTTTTCAGTCTCCAAAATAATAGTTTTTATGTTCAAAGGAATTCTTCTTTTGGTTTGCAATGCCAAGAAATGATACACGTTCAAAGGAATTCTTCGTGTAGATAGCAATGCCAGGAAATGATATACACACAACAAGGTCTCCCCGGGATGTTCCCCTTGTTTCGTTTTCACTTCCTCGGGTGTTGTGTTTTAATCAAGTTGTACTCAGTATGCTAAATAAAGGAGTAAAAATAACATACACAATAGATATATGAAACTCCCATATTAACGTTACTAAGGAAAGGTTATGATAAACAATATAATAAAAACACACCTCTCTACTCACATTCTTATCCATGATACCGGCTCTGTTTGAAGTGGAGTTCTATAACGAGCAAATGAAAGATTTCCAGGATGCCTCTTAAGTAAGGAACATATTACAGAAAACAGGTGTATTCGATTCTGTCATTTAGCCCCTGAGGAAATAGTGTTTGTAGTTTAAAAATCCAAAAGGATTCTCTTTGTAGAAGAAGTTTTTTTACATCTGCATTTGGTCTGGGCAATACTTTTTCCAAAGCGCAAAAATTAAAGCTATAGTACATATGGGCTTTTTCGTTAAAGTGTACATACAGTGAAGAGTCAGTGGACCCATTTCTTATGCGTGAACGATGTTCGCTTATCCTAGTTTTAAGGGGTCTGGTAGTTATTCCGATATAAAGTAATTTACATGGGCATTGTAGTACGTACACTACATTATCAGTAGAACATGTTGTCAAATGTTGCAATGTTATATTAATTTTAAGTGTTGGATGAGAGTATATTTTGCCCTTAAGTGATTGTTGACAACAGTTGCAGTGGCCACAGCTAGTGTGACCCTTAGTGGTAGGTTTATGGAATGTAGTAGGAGAGTTGTATTCTGAATGGATCATAAGATCTCTTAAATTTCTAGATCTTTTATGTGCAATTATAGGTTTGTTTTGGCAACCAGGAATGTCTTCTAAGTGATAATGACCAAAGACTCCACACTTTGCTCTACAACCCTTAAAATGGTGCCATCAGCTTTGGAATGCAGCTTGGCTCAAGTTACTAAGCAACAAACAAAACTAACTGCATAAACCATCCCACATTGAAAATGCATGCATGATTGCTTAGATTACCCAACAAGGAGTGTCTTTGCACAATTAAAGCTAGTGCACCAACTGCACCCATTCCTAGAAAGGTCAGATCTGGCCATAGTGGTATATGCTTTGGTTACATCCTGGTTGGGCTACTGTAATGCATGGGGCTGCCTTTGAAAAGTGTCAGAAACTTCAATTAATTCCTTATCTTCACCACACTTCCATGCAACTTAGTGTATTCTCTGCAGTCTTTGAGTACATTTATTTATTTATTTCTATCATTTCTACCCCGCCCTTCTCACCCGAAGGGACTCAGGGAGGCTTACAAAAATGGCAATTAATGCCAACACACCAATATACAATAAAATAACATTAAAACAGTTAAAACATTTAAATAGTATCATAATATACAATAAACAAAATTAAAACTGTGCAAAATGCTTGTGCCATTCATCCGCCAGATCTTGTACAAAAACCTCACCACATTACAGATCTGACGCCCCGCCCACCTTCCCTCCCCCCATATTATTTGTTCAAAGAAATTCTCCTCTCCTTGAAATCTCAGCCTTGCTCTGAATTAACGTGAGAGCTGAAAAGTTTCTGAGCATACTCAGTTTGTCCCTTTGGGATGCTGTCTAAAAGAGAGGAGGAAATAAGTAAGAAAGAAAGATAGGAATAAGAGGAATTAGGTATTTCAGTGTTATTTCTGGCATGAGGGAAGGGGGGGAAACTGTAATATAATTTTATGTGCTCTGGGAACAAAACATTATACACTGTATAAATCTTTCAAAATCATATACAAACAAATTACTAGGGGATACTTGCATCATAGCGTAATTGGAGCCAGGCTTTGAAGCTACAAGGCTATTCAATGCCAATCAAGGTGGCTAGTTGCAACATTCCCTCTTGCCTCTGATAATAATGAGATAATGCTTCTGGAACACTGCCTAGACAGCTCTGAAAGGCTCTAGAGTTTAATTGAATTCAATGGGCCTTATTTCCAAAGAATTTTATCTTGAAGTGTCATTATCTAGGGCCCCATCAGCATTGCCATATAATCCAGCTTCTGAATCCCAAAGATCTGGATATATGGATAATTGCAGAATTGCAGCCAGGCTTTGAAACTGCAAGGTTATTCAATCCTAACCAAGGTGGCCAATTGCTAAATTCCCACTTGCCTCTGATAATAATGAGATCATGCTTCTGGAACATGCCCAGACAGCCCTGAAAGAGTTTAGAGTTTAATGGAACTCAGTGGGCCTTATTTCCAAGGAATTTTATCTTGATGTGACAATTGCAACAATCCCACTTGCCTCTGAGGACGCCTGCCACAGATGTGGGCGAAATGAAATCCAGCTTCTGAATCCCAAAGACCTGGATACTTGCTTGATAGCATTATTGCAGCCAGGCTTTGAAGCAGAAGGGCTATCCCCCCCCCCTCTCTCTCTCGGGTGCCTTCCTCCCTCCTCCCCCTTCCCCCTCTGGAAGAGAGGGAGGGACCTGAAAAGGCTTTTTAAAAAGCAAGAAATTGTTTTGGCAACTTGCTCTGTGAGGAAAATGTAAAGTCTGTGGAACTCTTCCTGACCAGGGTGAATGGTTTAGCTCCTCCCACAACTTCCCTTCTCACATTTTCAGTGAAGGACACTATATTACAGAAAACTTCCAGATGATTTCAAAAAATCCAGTTCCCCACCACCTTCTGAAACACTTAAAATGACTGCTGCCCACCACGCTTAAAAATACACAAGGAATGCTCTTTTCTACACTTGAAGCCAAACGAATGTGATGGAAGCAGTGGCTTCCTGGATTTTAAATGTAGCAGTCAGTGAAATTTAGTACATGTGATGAAGTGGCGAGTCATGAGTGATTGTCCTTTTATGAGTTATAATCTGTTTTACTCTTTGGAGTCTATGTACTCCCTGTGACAAGAACATCCAAATTGCTATATCCAAGAAAAGGGGAATAAACTGTTGGAGTATTGTGAATATCTTCATGAATCATGACTGCCTGTCTTCTTCCTGATCCAATCCATTGGAATAAAATATGAAATTACTCTCCCTGTTGTTGCAGGGTTGTTTATTGAGCAAGGGATAGAATGCACTGGGCTTTGCTTTATAGATTTAAAAAGTTGTATAGCACCATGTGTGCTTTATTTTTTAAATTTTGATCTAGGACTTCTAGGCCAGATGGGGAGTTTCTTTGATCTGGTGCAACAAATCCACTATTGGCAGCTATTTGCATTGGCCGTGCATGTCATTTTCTTGCCATCATCAGCAGATGCTGTGAACCAGAGAGTATTCCAACTGTGTGTTATAGCATTGGGGACCATCCAATGAATGTTGCCAAGGGCTCTGTTTTTCCTAGCCAAAGTCTATTGATCAAGTGTCACTGGCTTGGTGGTGACCTTGTTTCAAACACAGCTGGGTGAGCAAACTTTATGCAGAGAGCTGAATGGAGATGAACTACTGTTGAAAAATCCATCAATAACTATTACAATATCAGCAAGGGTTCCCAAATACTTAAAACTGCATTCTCCATCAAAATCAAATAGCTTGGATTTAGACCTCCTGTAACCTTTCTTGAATTAAAGCAAGGATGGAGAACCTTTGATAAATGATTGGATTATAACTTCATCAACCCTCACCACTGGCTAAACTAGACAAGACTGAAAGGAGCTATAGTTCAGTAACACCTACAGGATTGTGTGTTTCTTGCTGCTGAAATAAAGCCTGTCCTTGTTTGTGTGCTGATTTCATTTTCTTAACTGTCTTTGTCAGGAAGAAGTTCTCATTCCTTCTTTGGATATCAAGTGCTCCATATTGTGATTTCGGAAATTTATTTGTAATCTCCATTTTACATTATAGCTCTTTTGCATGCCTGGACTGAAAATCATTCATAGTCAGATATGAGATGTTTTTTCTTTCTTACAATTTCAAATAAAACTGAAACCAGCTCCCTGTAAGATATCATTTACTTTCTGTCTAGCTATTGTCCAGTAGATAGACAGTTACTGTGGGAGAATCAGGATCTCATGATGAGTTCACTGTTCATGCAACATCATTTTGTGCTTTGCTGGGCTGTTATTTCTCACCTTGTCACCTCAAATTTTAGGTCTTCCACAGACTGAATCACTCATCTGGCTTATCTTTCCAAATACATATGTCTCAGCTTCATCTGGGTCCTTATTAGCGCCCCAGCAAGTAAAACAGAGACATGGCACCTATTCATGGAGGCATTTCAGTTCATAAAGCCCTGTATAGATTTTGATTTTTTTTTCATGATATCCACCCTGCTGACAAACCACACCAGCTGAATAGAGAACATGGATTCTTCTGGGCAGATGATGGAAGAGTTCCTTTGGCAGTCCATTTGGGGAACATAAACCTTTCCCCAATGCATACAACAGGCATTACGGAAAAGGACTCTGTGTCTTATGCTCCTTTGGTTTATGCTATTTTATTTTGCCTTCCAATTATTAACTCCAGTAACTGGGCTAGGAAGAGTTGGGTTTCATTGGCTAGTAGGCAGATCTTCCTTAACAAATTATCTTTAACAGATCTTAATGACCTTAATAGATTAGAAATTTGGGCCAAAACCATCAAAATTTTAACAAGGAAAGATGTAGGATACTACATTTTAGGGTGAAAAAAAAAGGAAAAAAACAGATACAGGATAGGTAAAATCTGGCTCAACAACAGTACATGGGATAAAGATCTTGGTGTCTTAGTAGACAACAAGTTGAACATGAGCTAATAATGTCATGCAGCAGTTTAAAAAGCCAATGGGATTTTGGACTGCATCAACAGGAGTATAGGGAAGTCATGGTTCCTCTCTATTTGGCTTTTGTCAGGTCTCATATGGAATGCTGTGTCAAGTTCTGGGCACCACAATTCAAGAAGGATATTGACAAGTTGGAAGGCATCCAGGAGAGGGTGACTAAAATGATTAAAGGTCTGGAAACCATGCCCTATAAGGATCGGCTTAGATAAGGGCCCACAGAAGGTTGAGAGGAAACATGATAGCCCTATTTAAATATTTGAAACGCTGTCATAAGGAAGAGGGCTTGTTTTCTGCTGCCCTGGAGATTAGGACCCATAGTAATGGGTTCAAATTACAGGAAAGGAAAAGTTATTGACCATGAGAGCTGTTCAGCAGTAGAACTCTCTACCTCCGAGTCTGGTGAAGGCTTCTTCTTTGGAGACTTTTAAACAGGCTGGATGGCCATCTGTTGGGGGTACTTTGATTGTGCTTTTCCTGCATGGCAGGGGGTTGAACTGGGTGGCCCATGTAGTCTCTTCCAACTGTATGTTTTATGGTTCCATTTTTTCTAGGTTTGGATCAGCTGCCCTATGCTATGCCAAACCTCTAATGTTGTAACCATTAAAGTTTTAGGATTCCACACTTCAGCAAGCTTTGACTTTTCCAACATGGCACTGACTTTTGGTGGTGGTGGGACTGAATTCTTCTATGAGGCAACAGATTATGCTGATAGCATCAGTGCCAAGTCAGACAGGCACCTGCTGAGGAGCCAGACTTAAATGTGCCAAACTGCTACTGGGTAGCAGCAGCAGTGGGAGGTGGCACTTTCAGGGAGGATCTCTCAGAGACAACAGCAGTGGCATCTTAGCTAACTCTGTTAGTTTCTGCACAGAAGGAAGCACTTGGAAATCACTTCTGAATGTCTTTGACTACAAATACTATATAATAACACAAAGCCAAATGAATCAAGGATGCTTGTTTTTCTCCAGGTGTGCCAGGGCAGCCAGATAGTTCCCTAATGCAGCTCTACCACTGAACATTTACTGAGCGTGAAGATATGTCCAGTTATTTGGTTGCTTCTGCTTGCCTAGGGAAGAAAGGACAAATACTGTTCCTTTCTCCCCAGGTGTCCAAGAGCAAGAACACACCACTTGGGTATACCTCTGCTTCCAAGCAATTGCCAGGGGCAGAACTACAACCAAAAGGTATCGAGTTTCCAAAGTGGAAAAGGAATTACATGTGGAGGCACTGGATATCTCCTGTGCATTGACCCATAAATAATAGATATCCTTTTGTAATATTGTGGCACACTGGATCCTTGCATGGTTTAAAGATATACTGAAATTTATATATAAAAAAAGAAAAAAAATCTGAACAAATGGCGATATAAAAATGCAAAGTACTTGGCAAAGAAATACACCAAAAAGCAAAAGCAAAAAGCTCACTGTTTCACAACCTGTTCACAAGCCACCAGCAATTGTGAACTGTAGTTCTTTTTTTTCTTCATCATGACCTTTTTTTTTTAACAGAAGGAAGTTAAACAAGTGGTGAAAATTAAAATTTATAATAGTCAAATTTGAAACCCCCACGTTGAAATGGTCTTTCCTTCTAAAAACCTTTTGAAGGGATCCCAGACTTTCCTAAACTCAGAAGGGTCTTTTGACTGGAGATACCCTGTCAGAATGTCCATCTCAGCCACCTCCATCACTTTCACGATCCATTCCTCCATTTCTGGTGTTTCCTCCAATTTCTAGGCTCGTGCATAAACTATTCTCGCAGCCGTTGTCATCAAAGTGAAGAGTTTATCATGTGGCTTCAGCAGTGATGTGTCTGTTATTCCTAGTAGGAATATTTCTGGGTGCATGGGTATTTTTAGCTTTAGTATTTTTTCAGTGGTTTTATGAATCTTAATCCAAAAGTTTTTTGCCTTCTTACAAGTCCACCACATGTGGAAAAATGATCCTGTTGCTTGTTTACATTTCCAGCAAGTGTTTTTTAATTGTGTCTGTATTTTGGCTAATTTAACAGGTGTCATATAAGCTTGATAAAACATTTTGTAGAAATTTTCTAGAAGGGAATAGCTTCTGAAAATTTTTATTTTTACTTTCCAGAGGTATTCCCATTCATCTATGCTAATCGAGCGACCAATGTTTTTAGCTCATTTTACCATACACTCCTTGATATATTCATCTTCTGTGTGTAATTTTAACAGGAGACTGTAAAGCTTAGATAGTTGTTTATTTCTTGATTGAAGTATCTTATTGAGGTCTGTCTTTTCTTCTTCAAATCCTGTATGCACATCTTTTTGATATTGTTAGTGTATTTGTGCATATTCAAACCAGTTCATGTTATAGCCCTGCTGGTTTATTTCTATCATTGATTTTTATATAAATATGGACATTTTAGCTTTGTTTTTGATTTTTGGTTTTCTCTCTCTCCCTTTTTGATCCTTTTTAAATCTCAGTTTTCCCACTTTCTATACAATCAAATGTTCTCACTCTTTCAATGTTAATTTACTCTATCTTATAAGGTAAAACTTCTATATATATATATATATATATATATATATATATATATATATATATACACACACACACACACACACACACACACACTGAAATAAGTCAAAATGGATAGACACTATAGCTGTATTACAGAGAGGAAAAGGAAGCAATAAGAACAATAAAAAAACAAGTGTTCTTATGTTGCTGCTGAATATTGACGCACCTTTATGCCCCTGAATATGCACAGGATGTCAGACTTGTGCATATGGGCCACAATACTTCTCAGCCTCCCCTTTTCTGAGATTAAAATAAACCAAAAAAAATCCAATAGATGGAGCCAAATAAAATTGGATTTCTTGAAGCTATAGTGATGTTTACCTGTTGTAAGGAAGTGTTATCCCCTCACCCCTGCCCCCAAGCTAAGAAAGGCAAGACATTCCTCTTTTCAGTGAAAAACACCTTTTACTAGCACCAAGCCTGCCATTGCCTTACAATTTGCTAAATGGGTGTTTCTTAAGGATTACACATAAAACAGAGAAATACAGGCCTATGGTACTAGCATGTATAGGCCATTAAGCAAACTAAAATATACAGTCATGATTATGCATTATAAACATCCCTAGACAGATGAAATGCCCAGTAACTGTATTCCTCACACTAATGTCAAGCCGTCAACAAGATTCTAGCCTTTATGTTAAGGTTCCTACAAAAACAATGGGATATATGATTCAGATCCTTAGAAATGTCTAATATTTGCCAGTGATATTTCAGATGTAATTGGAAACAATGGAACATGGACCCTTTTTCATCATTCCCCATCAGTTCCCACACACTATAGGCAAGCCTTGCATTAAACATGGAGTGGAAAAATCTTCCTTCTTGCCAGGCTCGAAATCATTTGCACTGCTTTCAGGAGAACAAATGCACTGTGTTATTCAGACTGCTAACAGCAGCAAATGACTAATGCATGTCATTTTTGAGATGCTATCTCTGCATGGACAAGTACACTCTGATCCAGGTTTAAATTGCGTGTGATTTTAGCTGAGACAGCACTAATTTATTTTCTCTGCTAGTTCAGCGATTTTTGTGATTTCGCTAGAGTGAAATGATCCAGAACCTATTCTCTGAGAATAAAGGGTTAAAGGATTATCTTTGCAGAGCAGCAGCTGTATTTTTTCTTTTAAAATCAAGGTTGCACATATATTGAGTTTAGCAATTTTCATATCATTTTGTTTCTCTCAATGGAGCGTGTATCTGGTTTACAAATATAAATCTGATGGTCTTTTGAAGAGCAACCTACTCTAAGGGTTCTCAAGTATCCTATGTGCCCTTGGCTCATTGTCATCTAACCCACAGAAATAAAGAGTCAATACAACATGTTTGGGTTTAAAACTGGGCAACTTTATTAAATGTTACCTAATTAAATCTTTATAACTTGCAATTTGAAGCTAACTCTAAAGTGCTTCCTGAAATTGTGGTGAGGCATAAAGCCCAGGTGGTGGTCCTTCCCGACCTACCCTTTGGCTGCATTTGAGCGAAACACCAGGTCCACGGCTTAAACGAAACCTGGGTGACCTAAAGGGAAATGTGGTGGAGAGTTTTGCCCCAAGGATAAATTGAGGTCATAGTCTCTCGTTCCTAGGCCATAATACTTCCCCCTCGCCTGGGTTGCTTGAACCCTAGGCAAGGGTTTCTGCTTTTGGCCTACATACAAAATGAGGTGCCTTGGGTATACACTGAAGATCAGTCCCTTACAGTTTTCGCTACAACCTATTTAAATGACTGTACCTCCCAATTTGCCATTTTAAACAGTATAGGGTAGGTGAAAAACCCTCCTAGAACATAAGAGGGAAAAATTCCTACCTGGCCCCGTTAGGCGACCAGACTGTTATTGTGCTGGTACAGCTGTACCAGAACCTTCTATTTTACTTTCTTGCTGCAAATGTTTGCAGCCATAGGACAGGCCACCTGTCAATCACCATTAAGTTTGGTTCCGCCCCCTGTTCAGGGCTCTGGGAGGGAAGGAGCCATTTTTAAGTTAGTCTCTTTTAGGAAGCTCAGCTGTAGGACATAAACCAGCTCGTCCCGTAAAAGGCTTCCTATTTCAAGAATACCAGGGATAAAGACCATCGGGGATAAAGACCTCCAGGGATAAAGAATACCAGGGATAAAGACCACCAGGGATAAAGAGCACCAAGGTTAAAGAACCCCAGGGATATTGACCGTCCGAGGATACAGAACAACAGCACAGAAACATCTGCAAGCCATTGGCTGGTAGGTCCACTCAACAACCAGATGCACTTGGAGTTGGCAGTGGGTCCCAGACTAGCTAGGCCCAGATAACAGATAGCCTGGGAGGGGTTATAAGAGGGTTTTCACAGTTATTCAAAGCCTATCGCCTGTCCTGTGGGACAAGACTCCTTGAAGATTTATTATTTGTTCGTCAATAAAGACTTGGTTATTTCTTTAAAGACTTCAAGGCCATCTTTTCAGGAAAATTCCTCGACGACCCTTCTTTAGGCCCCTGGCTTCCCGCTGGGCGTAAAGCGTATGTCCTATATAACAGACAGTCAGTCACAGGCCCAGCGTGTGACAGAACATTGAAATAGGGAGCTGGTGGCTTCTGCCACCCGGGAGTAAAGTAAAGGACTTGAAAAAGCTAAAAGACAGTGCATAAGGGAGCCAGTTCAGGACCATTCCAAGCCTCCATACCAAGCATCCATGTGAATGTGTCCCTGCATTTTCGGCCATCTTGGAAGGCAGCCCATGTGACCAGAAGGGAGGGGCCGGTGCATTCCTCCTTTTTTCCAAGTTTGCTACATTTGCAGCAGCCTCTGCAAAAGCAAGCCTTCCACAACAGTTTGCAACATTTTGATCCAGCAACAGAAGCAAGCCTTTCCCGCCCTTTTTGAAGCAAGTCCTGCACAGCATTTGCTACATTCGCTCTGCAGAAGCAAGCTTTCCACAGCAAATTGCAACATTTTGTTCCAGTAGCATCAGGACTAAGTCTGCACTACTTCATCTACCAGGTGCCTGCAAAAGGGGTTTTGCAAACTCCTTGGTGCTTGCAGGAGTTTGTTTGTAACTGATTTATTGCTGTGTTCTTATTTCTTGCTTTAAAGTAATAAGTTTTGAGTGTGCTTTGTAACTGCACTGCCATTTTGTTTGCTTAATTTGTGATTATGGCTCATACTCTAGGCTCTGCAAAATCAGAGGGAAAAGCTTATAGTTTGAGATCTCAGGGTTCAATTCATCCTACCCAAAAGGCTTTAGACCTGCTTTTGCTAGAAGAGGCTCAGCTGACAAATAAGGCTGAAAGCATCTGGCTTTCTATTGTTAACCTTGATGGTCAACTAGAAGGTTCTAAAGACGCTAGGGAGTCTCAATGTATCAGGGCTAATCTCAAGGTTCTGGTTAACGAATGGAGAGCCCTAGTGGATAGCATCATCCAGGTGCTTGGCAAAATAAACAGCCAGGAATCAGATCTTAGAGCTCTACAGTTTTTAAATAGTGTTAAGCATAGGGAATCTAGTTATGCACACCTGTTTCATGTAGCTGACTTCAGCCCCTCCCCCAGAAGGGAAAGGGATGATCAAGCTTCTCCCACCCGTAGCGCGAGCCCCGAGCTCCTTAAACATTCCCTACAGGCCTTAAGTTTGAAGGATAGTCAGGGAGGCATGTCTGCCCATAGCAAACACAGCCACCCCAGCAAGAAGTTTGGCAGCAGACATGACTCTGCGCCTGGATCTTCTGTTTCAAGGAGCAGCTCCTCATCGATGGCGGCCTTCTACAACAAGGAAGCCAAGCGCATGGAGCTGCAGGAGAAGATCCTCGAGGCGGAAGCTGAGGCAGCAGCAGCAGAGCTAAGCCTGAACTTCGAGCAGGCTCAAACTGAATTAGAAGCAAAGTTAAAGCTCACACGCATTCAACAGGAGGCAGCTCAGAAAAGGGTCCGTGCCAACATCCTGGCGAAGGCTCTGCAAGGAGAGTTGTCTCAGGAAAACGTCAACCGTTTACCAACACCACCAACCACACCTCTTCTGCCAGCCCACGTTGGCTTCCAAGACAAGCTGGTGCAGGTGGACAGCGTCATCATGCCACGCAGGCAGGTCGAAGAATCCAGGGCCAGGAGCCCACAGCCACCAACTCAGGTTGCGAGGCCAATAGAAACTAGGGTTTCGCCCATACCTGAGATCACAGATGTTCCTCTGAAGGGACTTTCTAGGTTTGAGAAGAACTTCACCTTTACCCCTGACCAAAGACCCCTTCCGTTTCTTCAGATTCCTCAGTCACAGCTCGAGTCTCTGTTCAGGAACCCGAAGAAGGATTTGAGGGACAAAGGTGTGGAGAAATTCTCTGACAGGCCAGAAGATTTCCTACTTTGGAAGAAGACCTTTCAGCGTGCCATACAGAATTTAGGACTCACTTCTGAGGAGGAACTAACTCTTATGGTTGCGTGGCTTGGTCCAACATCAGCCCACCAGGTGAGAAGAATCTTCTCAGCCCTCATCGACCAACCAGAAAGAGCACTGGACACTGCATGGACAAGGCTTAACCAGCGTTACGGGTCCAGCACCCAAATTGAAGCCTCCCTGATGGACAGACTTCATAAGTTCCCGGTGCTCAAACCTAAGGACTTTGAACAGCTTTGGGACCTATCAGACTTATTGGTTGAGCTCCAGTCAGCTAAGGGAAACCCACAGCTTCCAGGGTTTGCCTGCCTGGACCAGCACTTGTCCCAAACTGCCATCACTCAAAGACTGCCCTTTTTCTTGCAGGAGGAATGGGGCAGGGAGGTCTTCAGATACAAGCAGGCCAATCATCAGGTCTACCCACCATTCACTCATCTTGTGGATTTTGTTACAAATGCCGCCATGCAATTTAATGACCCACAGACAGGATTTCCAACTCTTTATGGGGCTCCAAGGACAGATAGGCCCATCAAAGAGCCCAAGGAACCTGCAAAGGACAGTGGCACCAAAAGAAACATCGTTGTCAAGTCCACAGAAACTAGCCCATCTCCAGCTGACGCCAAGACGACTTCTAAGGATGTCTTGTGCCCACTGCATGCAAAGCCCCACAGTTTGGCCGACTGCAGAGAGTTTGCCAGAAAGCCTCACGCAGACAAAGTCGAGATCCTCAAAAAATCCAGGATCTGCTTCAGGTGCTGTGGTGCTACCCCTCACCAATCAAAGTCATGCAAAGAAAAGGTAAAATGCGAGGTATGTCAATCCATCAGACATTGCTCAGCGATGCATGATAAGGATTTTGTGCCCCTCAAGGCCAAGAGCGGAGCAACCAGTCAACGCACCCCAGAAGTGCATCCAGAAGATTCGGCTGGACCTTCATTGGGCACTGAGGCACCCTCTGTGGCCTGCACCCAGCTGTGCGGCAGCCCAAAGAAAACTAGGATTTGCCACCGCATCTGTTTGGCAGATGTCTATCCCGCCAGCAAGCCATGGATGAAGAAGAGAATGTACGTGGCCCTTGACAACCAAAGTGACAGTTCACTGGCCACCCCTGACTTCTTCAGCTTCTTCAAAGGGCAATCAAAGACTATTGACTATTGTATTTCTACTTGTACGGGCAAACAAAGAAGACAGGGCCGTGTTGCTTCTGGATTTATCATTTCGCCATGTGGCAAAGACATTCATTTTGAGTTACCTGACCTTATTGAGTGTGCGTCCATCCCACGAAATAAGGACCAGATTGCTACCAGAGAAGTGGTGCAAGCGCATCCTCACCTGAAAGGACTACAGGACCTCATTCCTCCCTTTGAGCCGGGCATCGACATCGTCCTGCTCATCGGATCCAACTGCCCAAGCCTGATGAGCGTCCGGGCTGAAAAGAGAGGTCCTCCTGGTGCACCCTTGGCACAGAAGACTCCTTTAGGATGGACCATACAGGGACCTGTATGTGTCGACAGAATGCATCCTCCATCTTCTTTGTGTCCAGATCAGCCAAACACTCTCAGCTGTGGCAGAGTCACCCTCATGCAGAGTTGCCTCAGTCACATCTCTGTCTGCTGCCAAGGAGTTTCATCTGAGTTCTCATCCATCAGCGACGTATCCCGGGATGACGAGAACACAGCAATCTCCCGAAACAAGCAAACGTTCCTGAACATCATGAACTCCGAGGTCAGCCTTAGTGAGGAAGGGAATTGGATAGCCCCTTTACCCTTCAAAGCAGACCAGCCTACGCTACCTTCCAACAGACAGGTGGCAGAGAGGAGACTGCAGTCTTTGAGACGCAAGATGCAGCGTGATCCCAAGACCAAGCAGCAAATCATTCAATTTATGGACAACATGTTCACAGCAAGGTATGCTGAGCCATCCAGCCCTGGCTCAGACAGAGAAGAGTCTTGGTTCCTTCCATTCCATAAGGTTACTCACCCTCAGAAGCCGGAAAAGGTGCGCATTGTGTTTGACGCCAGTTCCAAATGCAAGGACATCTCATTGAACAATGTGCTCTTGAAGGGACCAGATCTTCTGAACAGCCTTATTGGAGTCATACTAAGATTCAGGGAATCAAAGTATGCAGTCATCACTGAAATCTTTAAAATGTTTTATGTGTTCCTGGTCACACCGGAGCATAGAAAGTTTTTTAAGTTTTTATGGTTTGAAGACGCCCAGGCTCAAGATCTACACAAGTTGAGTATCCCGCACCAATTTATGGTCAGGAGCCCTTTGCAGAATTTGCACACCGAACTCCACATTTTCTGTGACACTTCAGAGAAAGCCACTGCAGCTGTGGCTTATGCAAGACAAAGAGACTCTAGTTCTTGCGCTTTAGGTTTTGTTATGGCCAAGGTCAAAATTGCTCCATCTAATACCACTATCCCTAGGTTAGAACTGTGTGCAGCCGTGCTAGCCATCCAAATAGCTCAGATAATTAGGAGAGAAACTGATATTTCAATCAGGGGACCGGTTAAGACAATCAGGTCCAATTGCAGCACAAATTTTGTTGGGGCTACCAAAGAGTTAGACTGTGTTTTTAAGTTTGCCAAGGACCCCAGTGTCAACAGCTATTTGAGTTCAGAAAAGGTTACACGGCTATTTAATGTACCACATGCGTTTCACATGGGGAGGGTGTGGGAACGTATGATTGATTTGTGTAGAAAGATACTGGACGCTATGTTTTTGAACTGTAAATATTTGACCCACGATGTTTTGGTCACCTTGATCGCAGAGGTGATAGCCATTGTAAATAGCCGTCCATTGGTGCCCATCACC
The DNA here is from genome assembly GCF_035594765.1 of Anolis carolinensis. NCBI lineage: Eukaryota > Metazoa > Chordata > Lepidosauria > Squamata > Anolidae > Anolis > Anolis carolinensis. The sequence continues at coordinate 198,418,028 of NC_085844.1, forward strand.
ACAGATTCGGACAACCCACAGCTTCTCACTCCTGCATCCATTCGAACTCAAAGGCATCTGAATGGCAGGAGATTATGTATCCTGTTCCTGAAGCATCTTACAGAGCACTTTGGAAGCAAACTCAAACTTTTGCCAACCAGTTTTGGAGATGCTGGAAGGCAGAGTACTTGGCTCAGCTCCAGAGTCACAGAAAGTGGGGAAGACACTAAAACCAACACCAAAGTTGGCGACGTTGAACTTCTCAAAGACAAATCCTTACCTCGTTTCAAGTGGCCTTTGGCCAGAGTTGTAGAGACCTTGCCAAGTCCGGACGGATTGGTAAGGAAGGTAAAACTAAGAGTGTGCCAAAATGGCAATGTTTCTGTTTTACACAGACCAATTTGTGATATTGTGTTGTTGTTGAACGTATAATCAGTTCATTACCAAATTGGTTTGTTAATGTTTTAGTGTAGATTTCTCATCATTAAGAAATCTAGGCCAGGAGTGTGCTGGTACAGCTGTACCAGAACCTTCTATTTTACTTTCTTGCTGCAAATGTTTGCAGCCATAGGACAGGCCACCTGTCAATCACCATTAAGTTTGGTTCCGCCCCCTGTTCAGGGCTCTGGGAGGGAAGGAGCCATTTTTAAGTTAGTCTCTTTTAGGAAGCTCAGCTGTAGGACATAAACCAGCTCGTCCCGTAAAAGGCTTCCTATTTCAAGAATACCAGGGATAAAGACCATCGGGGATAAAGACCTCCAGGGATAAAGAATACCAGGGATAAAGACCACCAGGGATAAAGAGCACCAAGGTTAAAGAACCCCAGGGATATTGACCGTCCGAGGATACAGAACAACAGCACAGAAACATCTGCAAGCCATTGGCTGGTAGGTCCACTCAACAACCAGACGCACTTGGAGTTGGCAGTGGGTCCCAGACTAGCTAGGCCCAGATAACAGATAGCCTGGGAGGGGTTATAAGAGGGTTTTCACAGTTATTCAAAGCCTATCGCCTGTCCTGTGGGACAAGACTCCTTGAAGATTTATTATTTGTTCGTCAATAAAGACTTGGTTATTTCTTTAAAGACTTCAAGGCCATCTTTTCAGGAAAATTCCTCGACGACCCTTCTTTAGGCCCCTGGCTTCCCGCTGGGCGTAAAGCGTATGTCCTATATAACAGACAGTCAGTCACAGGCCCAGCGTGTGACAGAACAGTTATACTGTTAATGGTGGGTGGGTGGGTCAACGTCCTTGAAGCGAGTGAGGAGGGGCAGGCTCCTTTCAGGAAGCCCTGCCTCCAGCGAGTCTCCCTTCCAGAGGGAAGTGGATAGGGACTTTCCCCACGCCCAGCTCCGCAGGTGCGGGGGGATTGGTTAACTTCCCTAAGGGAGTTTCAAACGCTGGTGCACATACAGATCCACACACAAATACATGTAGAAATGTATGTGTAAACCATATAGCTTGGAAAAGTTACTTGTTTTGATGACTTCTCGAATTCCCTCTGGCTATAGATTATCATGTAAGGTAATCTAATGTGTGGAGAATCCAGTTCATGTAAACACAATATATGCATGCTTGGAAGCTGGAAATGACTGCTTTTCAGATGCTCCAACTGCCTGTACCCTATCAAAGAAGGCTGGCTGGGTGCAAGCCAGTAAAGTAAAATTCTGCCAACATACTCATGCAGAAGGGTGACAGCTGCTAGATGTGCAATGGCATGAGAGAGCTCTTCCAATGCACCCTTGCAGCCAATCAGTGGTCATTTGGGTTGGTGGGAGGGAGACGGAGCTTCATCAGATACCATCTGGTAGCCATTGAATAACTTGTGAAAAACCTTTACAGAAGGTACTGGTTATATCCTTGTGCAACATCTGGGAAAGGAGATAAGGTTGTATAACTGCTGGGTATAATAGCATAAGTCATCAAGAGGACTGCTGCATCATAATGATTCAAAACCTTCAGTTGAATCATCCTCCAGACAACAGATGAAACTAGCAATTACTTTTCCTCATAGAATAAGTTGAAAACCAGAGTTGAGAGATGATGATTTGTCCAAACCTTTGCCCTTAGTCAGTCAGAGACGAGATGTGAATCAAGAGAGAAATTCAGTTTGCACCATCAACCCACTCAGTAACAATGAAACTTGTTTTAACTCCTGAGGAGAAAATATACACATCATATTCTCTTGCTCTCTTGGGAACTAATTGTTTAAGTTATATGAGGCTCATGATTAATTCTCCCAATATCTGTTTTTACCTAAAATCATCAATGCTGGGCAAGGAGAGTAAAAGAATATGGCTCACACTTAACCAAGTTTGCCAGTGCTGTTGTGAATTAATGAAACTGGTCATAATCCAGCAAGGTTAAATGTTTTACATGGATTTCAGCTGGTAAGTCAAGACCTTACTCTAGCTGAAGTGTTCACCATTTTCTAGGATCTTAAGAGAAAGGCAGGAAAGTGAATATTTCAAAATCCAGAAATTAAAAGTGATTCAAGACTCTGGCTTCTGTGCAACAGCAATGTATAGCATTCCTGTATCATTGTGGAGAATGGGGTAAGGAAGTTTACTTTAGTAAGCTCTTTTCCCTTCAGCTGAATGCAGATCCATCCCAAAGACATTGCCACAAAAGGCTGTAAGCTGCATTAGAGGCTTTTTAGACATGAATGAAAAACTTAAAACCACATGACGTCCTAAATACATTGTAAACCAGTTTTCAAGTCAGGTTGAAGTTATATTTAGTTCTATTTTCAGACTTCTGAATTTAGTTTTCTAAAGTGTCTGCCATGCAGTACTGTGAAACTGCTTCAGCAGTGAGTTTTGAGGGCAACACCGTCTACTGTGGACATGTTGTGGGTTTTCCTTCTCTTGGTTGGAAAGCAAAAAGTTAACCCTTTCTCCCTAATAATCTCTGCTTACTTCATTTTAAAAAAATGAAGGAAGTTTCAGCTCTATGACTGCACCAAACCTCTAATATGTATAGCCCCTCTTAGTTAAACACTTCTTTTTCTTGAAAGGCAATAATATTTTGCAGAACGTCTTAGTCATGCATAGTTTTGCCTCATTACAAAAGCTTTCAAAGTAAAATCTACACCTCCCTCTTGCAGGATAAATATAATAGGAGAAGTCTTTAAATTGCAAAATGCTCATTTATTTTTAATTAATATTTTAAGTGTGCTTATGAATGGTGCTTCAGTATTTTGAAAATCCAGAAATACAGAGGTGCACAGCTTTGAGTCTCTGAACTCTTAGAGCTCCATAATTCTCACATTAAAAAGGGGCAATTGCATGGATTGGGAGGAGTTATATTGCTACAATTGTTATAAAGTTTCCAAAGAACATTCAAAAAGCCTTGGTGTGATAAGAAGAAGGGCTAGGCACATCTGGATTACATAAGCAAAAGGTGTTTGAAACAGCAGAACCTGTTTTAGAAGCATCGTGTTTCATCGTCCCAATGTTCCACAACATAATGTGTTGACTATTACCAGGTGAACATCTTCAAGATCCCTGGTCTGCTGACTTCTTATGGTTCTTTGTCTTGAGACTCACAATTCAAACTGATGTTGCTTACAAACAAAGAGCTATATTCCCCAGATGTCTCTGTAAGCTTGCAATTTTGTTCTGTAGCTCTAAAACCTACAGAGAACTTACAGAGAAGCTGTGGAAATCAAACTTATGGGGCCCTTCCAGACAGGGCCCAAAATGCAGGCCCTGTTGGACTTTTACCTGAGGCATCCAGGTAAAAGGTAAAAGAGGAAAACCCTGCTTTGTCCCAAATTAAAGAGGTACCCATTGGACCTGGGCCTTCCTGGGGTATAAGCCCTGTGGGGATCGATTCCTGGGACTATGGAAACAGCCCCAGTAGTCTGTCCCCACAACCCAATTCACTTTTTCAGGCCCCATGAACTTGAAGAAGTGAAGAGGGCATCCACCCCCTTCCCAATCCCCCCCCCCCAAAGCCTTAAAAGTTAGAAAAGTCTTACCGGTCTTTGGGAATGGCGTGGGGACTTAAACTCACTTCAGAGCGGGTTTCTTTGACCAACTCTGAAGCGGATTTAAGCCTTGTCTGGAAGCGTCCATGGAAGTCCTTGATACTGAGCAAAGAATATGTATCTCCTACCATCCCCACCTCTAGCTACAGGAAGCTCTATCTTTTCCTCCCTCACAGACCCCTGGCCACCCTGAAACCCACCCTCTTTGTGACCTGTCTTATTGATCTTTCAAGTACTCCCAGTGCTATTGTTAAATTGACTCTCAGGGCTCAAAACTAGATTGATCTCATTCTTTTGAAACCAGTCTGTGTATAGCACACAGGCTCCCTGATTTCCTTTCCAGAGCTACCATAATACAATTGAAGTAGTGCATAAGTCTCTTGAATAATAGTCAACTGCACCTGAGAAATGGGGGATTATTTACACAGAGAGTGACATAGCCCTGATCCTTTTTCTCACAGGCATTTTCTAGGGAATTCTGCCTGTCCTCAATACAAGCCCAGGCAGAGCCAAGACATATGAATTCAGAAGCTTTTAAACCATCTCAAAGACAAATCTCATTGCTATTCACATGCAGAAATCTTGTTATGTTTTTTATTGATTTAATGAAATAAGAAGCAGCGGCACGTTGGGGGAAAGAGGATAATAAATAGAAGCGGCTGCAAAAGTCCTTTTGCTCCTCGAGCAAGGCCTAATCTCCCCTCCTTTTCCCCTGTGAAGAATAAACCGAATCACCTGCCGGCAGCACCAAGTAAATGATTGCAGGCTTGTCACTTGTGTAGGACAGAGTCATAACTCACCTTGGCCCCGCATACTCCTGAATTATGGTCACCTTCATGCCCCTGGCAGAGCTGCCATACTTTACCCCTGGCATTCTGGGCTCCCAATGTGGCTGCTTTTAAGCCAAGGGTCGATAAGCCTCCCCCTCTTGGCAGTGACACTGAGAAAAATTGGCTGTGTAAAATACTATCAGGCCAGATCTGCCCAGGCTTATAAACGTACTTCCGTCAATCACAGTAAACAGGTATTTTAAAAGCCCTGTTGTGCCTACGTCTCTTCCACCTGTGCTCTCTCTTTGGACGCACTCCTGGCTTGCTTCCTAGCCCTTGCAGGTCAACATTTACTCAAGATCAGCAGGAGAGTTTCTCTGTAATGTACCAATAACTTGTTCAGCAGAGTGGGAACTATAGATTTAAGGAGAAAGCTGGACAAGCTTACAACTCTCTGCAAGCAGTGTCTCTGCAGTCTTGTTGTAATTATGTCATGTGGCTCTAAAAACCTTCAGAGAACCTAAGCTCAGCCATGGGGACGGAACTTCTGGAGGCTTTTTGATACTGAGTCAGGAACATTTTTGCTCCTATAATCACCACCTTCTCCGCCAGGCTTCTGCTCTGGCTAGAATTGGACTTAAACTGTATCTCCATATTCTGTCCTATATCTGTTTGTTAGATAATCAAGTGTTTAGGAATGCATGTGCAACTTCTGAAGATGATATCGTTGTTGCTGTTGTTGTTATTTTTGCCATCACCGCACATAGCACATTACATGTAAAAGAACAACAAAACAGTTCTCTACCTTCAGGCTTACAATCTAATTAAGACATGACAGAAAAGGAAAAGATGATACTTAGGAGCCATAGTTTACATGTTTGCTTTATTCTTCACCTAAATTTTATTCACAAATAAACTAGACCTATTAAATCAATAGTTAAAGGGTTAGTAGACATATATGCAGATCCCCTTGACTCAACAGGTGTATTCTAGCTGAGATTAGCAATAGGATTCAGGCTTTTGTTTTTGATCCAGCGCACATGTTTATTAATTTCTTTAATTTATATACTGCTCTTCTCCCCCAGGGGGACCCAGAGCAGTCTGACACAATGGCAAAATTAAATGCCATATATAATATAAAATGTAGTAAAACCAAACAGTCATAAAACACACTTAAAAACAGATATCAGGTACAATTAAAACAGTAAAACACCATGTGACCATTACAACAGGGCCAGTAGAATTGAGTCAAAAGTCAGAGCCAGTCTGTGTTCAACTTCACATTAATCTAACGAATCCATCAGGTCATATAACCCATATCCTAGGATGGCCCAAAAGCTTGGGCCCACATCCAGGTCTTCAGCTGCTCCCTAAAAGACATGAGTGAGGGGGCTTCCCTAATATCCCTTGGCAAGGAGTTTCACAGCTGCAGAACCACTACCTAAAAAGCCCCGTGTCTCATCCTCGTCAACCTGTGACGGCAGCAGGACTGAGAGCAGGGCCTCAATTGAAGATCTTAATCTGTGGGACGGCTCATAGGAGGAGATATGTTACTACACCTTACGACATACTGATGTTCACTAATGGAAATGTGGTCGACCAGTGGCCATCTGCACTCAACCTAATCTGACCTGTAGCAGGGAGTTCCACAGAGCTGCAGGAACAATGCTGGAATCGGGAAAAAAAGAAATGAAAAATGTCTCAGCAGCAGCTTAAAGAACCCTTTCTACTAACCCCTGACAATGTATCAAATCCCTAAATAAAAAGTATCACTTCCTTCTAGCTCAGCTTTCTCATAGTGGTTATCTTGTATCTCTTTCCTGACTCCCTCCCTCTCTCTTTTCCCTCCAGAACGGAACTGCTATTACCTAACATGGTGGGCGCACATTTTGAGTCATAACTTTCCCAAAACTGCATGTAGCATGTCCATTTTCTATTTTAATAACTTTTCTGACCCCCTGGTCTTGGGGCCACCACTAGCGCCAAGATTGGTCCAGTTTAATAAAGGAAAACAGCTGATTGTCAAAACCGGAGATTCCCTCGGTGCGGGCTGCTTTTCTCAATGAAACTCAAACTGCAGAGGATCGGACTGCATGCAGGCACAGAGGGAGGGTCATCCAGAAGTCCTCTAATGCCTTGGGCTATCTGTCCCCACTGCGGAGACCCTTCCACGCTGGCTTTGACCATATGCCCCCCCTCCCCTGCGAATATCCATTAAAAGCCCATATTTCTTTTAATTTCATATTTCTCTGCAAAGACAATGAACTGAACCAATGACTGGGTGGGGGCTGGTGGTATGATCCTGTGGACTTCCCTGTGTAGTCCTGCATGTCCCTTTTCCCTTTCCTATTATAAAATATATATTATATTAAGAATTATAAGAAGTGACCAGGATTTGCCTTTGCTACGTGAACCGGATGGCTGGGCTTCCTGCCCTAAGGGACTTTCAGATGCTTATCTTGCATGGACAATAAAAATTGGACCATTCCCTTGCTTGACCTCGGAGCAGACCATCAAGTGGGGAGATCGCCCACCTTTTGTTGACATTTCATTTGCACACCCGACAGGAAGGTTCAGATTATTCAGCCTTTTGTCAATGGACTGGGTTAATTTCAAAAGTAAAGTTTGCACAACAGGTTCCCGGTATCAGACAAGCCTGTCAGACACATATGCAGGTTACCCCCATTCAGAAGCACCTTGAGAGCATAGGCTGAGCTCTCGGGATACCCATTGACTCATTTAATCCGCTCAGCCACCTATTGTCCGCAGCTCAGACCGCCCCCTCGTCTCTGATTGGCAGAGAGGTCGGACCGTAGGGAGCCTTCTGATTGGCCAGGATTTCGTGCGGTCTGGCTGAGAGCAAATCAGAGCTAGGAAGGGAGGGGGAAGCAGGTGGGAAGTTTGAATCCCTCCCAACTGTCATTTTGCTTATAAAAACTGCTGAATGTAATGGGGATTATGGCTCCCTGACAAACGATCGCAGGTGTCATCATTTTCAGCTGAACTGAATAAAAACTCGGTCTTCTTTCTTCATGTCTGAGGGTGAGATCATTGAAGCGGGGAAACTTGATCTTTAGCGACTCCCCCTTGCCAAGATGTACCTTGGCCGAACTTGTACCTGTTCCAAGGAAGGGAACCCCCAAATCCTAGCTCGATATCAGTAAGATCCATTGGGTTAATAGTCACATGAAGAAGAGCTCTTTTTTTTTTTTTTACAGTGGCTCCAACCCTGTAGAATTTTGTCTGCACATCTTTCCCTTCCTGGCTGTGCACAGGTTTTCCTACATTAAGGACCACTCAGTTCAATTTAAATGTACAGATACCGTATATACTTGAGTATAAGCCGAGTTTTTCAGCCCCCTTTTCAGGCTGAAAAAGTCCCCCTCGGCTTATATTTGTGTGAGGGTCCTGGCAGGTAGCAAGAAGAGCCATTTCCCCACACCATCCCACAAAGACCCTCACCTCACATCACCCCAGCTCCCCTATCTCGCCCCGGTGTGTGCCTTTCCCTCCTCCAAGCTTGGAGGGAGCGTGGCCGTGGAGAAATCCCTGCATCCACATGAGAAAGAACCTTTATTATTATCATGCCTTGGCTGGCAGGCAGGTGAGCAGTCTCCTGTTGTGCAAGCAAAAATGTAAAGCTGCCCACCCCCAGCATCCACTGAGGCTTCCTCCTTGGCTGCCGCCAAGGAAGGTGAGGAAGGTGCGGAAGGTTTATGTGGGATGAGAGAGGAGGAACAGCCTCACGTTTCCCCTTCTTCAGAGGGGAGTGAGGCCATGGAGAAAACCCTCCACCACAGCTTCCTCTTCTGCCACTGAGGAAAGCACACGCAGGGCGAAGGAGGAGGAGGAGGAGGAGGAGGAGGAGGGAGGAGGAAGAGGAATAAGAAGATGAAAGGCCTCCCGCTTCCCCTTATTCAGAGTAGAGTGAGGCCAGGGAAAAAGCCCCCCACCGCTTTTCCCTCCTCCCTTGCCTGTGTGCACCTTCCTCGGGCGGCGGGGTTTGTATGTGACCTCGTTCCCCTCCAGGCTCAGCTCTGGATTGGGAGCCACTGCTGCCAGGGCTGCAGATCTGTTCCCAGTCGGTGGAGCTGCTTGATGAGTTTGAAGACTCCTTCTCTCCCCCCCCCCCAATACCTTCTGCAGCATTTGGGACCCTTTCTGGTATTGGCCACTCCGGATTGGGGACAAAGTAAAACCCAGTCCTTCCCTTTAATTCCCTCATTTACTTCAAAGTAGAACCCAGCTCTACCCCTTTATTTCTCTTACTAAACAGTCAATGATAAAAATAAAGCTTTTTTATTGGGCCTGCTTGAAGAGTTTGAAGGCTCCTTCTCTCTCACCCCCCTCCCCATAACTTCCACAGCATTTGGGACCCTTTCTATGCAAGTGGCGCCTCTCCGTTCCCCTTTCAGCTGAAGCACCTTCAAACAGGGAAAGCCTTTTTTTTCTTTCCAAGGGCAGCCATCCATTTCAGCCTTTGTTTTTTGGCTTGGATTTTAAAAGAGCCCATGAGTAACTTCCAGAGGGTTGGAGCTCAGCTAAGGTTTGGTGCTTCTGACGAGGCTAGAAATGTTCCCTTGGGCTTCATTGGGAGTTTGTCTGCATCTTTCCTTCTCAGGCTAAATCTACACTGCCCTATACTTTAGGATTATCTGTTTATCCCAGATTATCTGCCAGTGTAGACTCAGGCCCCGTCCACACAACTGTATAACATCCACATTGAACTGGATTATATGGCAGTGTGGATTCAGATAACCCAGTTCAAAGCAGATATTGTGGATTATTTGCCTTGATATTCTGGGTTATATGGCTGTGTGGAAGGACCCTGTGTGGAAGGGTCCCCAGGTGTTTTGGCCTACAACTCCCAGAAATTCCAGCCAGTTTACCAGCTGTTAGGATTTCTGGGAGTTGAAGGCCAAAACATCTGGAGACCCACAGGTTGAGAACCACTATCTTAGATTCCCTCCTGCCTGCTCTTAGTCTCTATTTAGCAGATCACTCAGGCACCTAGGCAGCTTGTTAAAATCTCAGTATGAATGTCCTTGAATGTTAAGCCTGTGGGTATACAGGGAATTTCAAATATCTTACTTGGTGTCCAGAAAAAAATTGCCATTTTAAAACATTTTACATTTTACCAGTAGCTGCTGCATTTCCCACCCTTGGCTTATACTCGAGTCAATACGTTTTCCCAGTTTTCGTGGTAAAATTGTGTGCCTCGGCTTTTATTCGGGTCAGCTTGTACTCGAGTATATACGGTAATTACCTATTCTTATTCTTTAGGTTTCGTGTTGGCCTTACTTTAAATGTTTTATGTGGTTGTATTGCACATTTTATTGTTTTACATTTTCCATTCCAAAGCTTTGCCTTGAAAGGTGGTATGAAAAGCACAGAGGGGTGTTTTGAAATAAATAAAGCAGGCAGAACATCTATTGCACCCAACTGGATAAAAGTGATCACTCCCTCAATTGATTAGCAGTTCTGTAGAGTTTGGAAGATAGCTTTTATGATGAAGTTGACAACTATGGTTAAGAGAGGTATATGACAGATTTCTTGAAATATGAAGTTTATTTATTGTATTTTGAAGCAATTGTGTTTGTATTGCAATAAACTTCCATATGTTGTTGGATGCAATTTAAAAACAGCTGAAATACATAATGATTAAAAAAGTATTTATGACTGACTAATTTATGTTCACACGCTTACTGTATATGAACATCACAGGCTGTGGTAACTGCTTATTTGGTTATCTGAATACATGATTAAACTCCACATATGTAAATCCCATTGATTCTATGGGTCTACTCTAATTGAGATTTACAACAGAGTGCAATGAGAAGATGCTATTAACAAATCAGTCATGCATTCTACCTCTGGGAAGCACAACTTAAAAAGGTACTTCTAGGAATCTTGTGGGACTATTATAAGATAGTTCATGTGTGCGATTTTAACATTACTATTTTTATACTTATATGAATGCAGAACCTGTGGATACAGAGGAACAGACTTTAGGTTGTGTAGATCAGACATGGGAAAACTTTGGCCCTCCACGCATTTTGGACTTCAACTCCCACAATTCCTAACAGCCTACCAGGCTGTTAGGAATTGTGGGAGTTGAAGTCCAAAACACTTGGAGGGCCAAAGTTTGCCCATACCTGGTGTAGGTGGACCCTCAGTGATGATTTCTGCCTTGAACTCCCAAAATCCTGGAGAAAAATTCAGGTTACTACACCTTACCACATATTGATAGCATAAAAAGACAGCTATATGTAATCTACAGATAAAATTGTTTGTATTTAATATGTCTTGATCATCAAATCTGTATCTAAACCTTTCTTTTTAATCTCCTTTTTCTTTTACTATAACATCAAAATCCATCAATCCGAGACCACCGCAAAAGATATAGAATTAAAGAACAAAGTGTCTGTGTTATACTTTTCATACAACTTTAACCATCATAGTCCCACTCTGGGGAATTGGAAGATTTGCAGATGGTTTACTTTACACATGTACTAGAGCTTTCTAGCAGAGAATTCTTAGTTTTGAATGAAACTAAATGTTTTAGAATTCTGAAGAATGGAAGCAAAAGGATTCTGTTATAAATGGTACAGATACACCTTGAGAAATTACGTTCAGTTCCATATGGAATTGAGCTCACTAAGCTTTCATTCCTGATTACTAGGCTTGATCGATCCATGAAAAATTTGATTCTAAACTCGTTTCAAAACTAGAGGGGGCAGTTTTTCGTTTTTGTTGCTATTTACGAATTTGGCCCCCAAAAATTTTCGAAATTAATGAAAATTCGTTATTTTCTAAATTAATTCGTTAATGGCGGACGCGCATGCGCAATTCCCAAAAACAGCACAGAGGGAGAGGACTTTACAGGACTCTCCCACCCTCATTTTTTGAGTGATCTTCTTCCAACTTGGTACAGTGGTAGAACACATTTAAAACTGATAGCTCACCAAAATTTGGAACGTTTCCCTTATCCTCTGATTTTTGGCGAATTTTCATAGCTTTTATAATAAACCATTTTTTAATAATTGCAGAAATCTGTTCCTGGTTTGAAAGTCTTATTTCCTGTTAAATTGGGTTGTCTTTACTGTGAAAGTCATTGTTCTACTTCAGAAACTTTGTTTTTGTGGCTGAAACTTTGTTAAATTGGTGTGTGTGTGATATATACTGTCTGTGTATATATATAATATATAGTCCCTGCATAATGTGTGTGTGTGTATAGGTAAAGGTAAAGGTATCCCTTGACGTTAAGTTCAGTCATGTCTGACTCTGGGGGTTGGTGCTCATCTCCATTTCTAAGCCCAAGAGCCAGTGTTGTCCATAGACACCTCCAAGGTCATGTGGCCGGCATGACTACATGGAGTGCCATTACCTTCCCAGAAACACCCAGAAAATGGGAATTCCAGACAGGAAACAATCAGGGCCAGCTAATACCTCCCAACAAAGGATTCCCCCAGGTAGGAAGCAGCCAGGCTTTGAAGCTGCAAGGCTATTCAATGCTAATCAAGGTGACCAATTGCAACATTCACACTTGCCTCCCACAGACAAGAGTTCTTTCTCCCACCCTGGACCTTCCACAGATATATAAACCCCACTTGCCTAGCTTCGCACAGACGTCAAAACCTCTGAGTATCAGGCCTGGCAGGCAGGGAAGGGCGAGCGAGCGAAGGGAGGACAGCCGCCGGAGGAGGACGAAGCAGAGGGGAAGGGGTCTCGATCCGCCGCCTCCGCCCGCCTGGATGCGCCTTGCGAGGAGGAGGCGGAGGAAGCGGAGGAGGGGGCGGCAGAGGGAGAAGCAGAGGCAGGCAGTGAGGGAGGCATGAGCAGCGCCGCCCGCGCCCCTCGCCCGCCTTCGCCTTCCGCCTCCTAAGCGACCCTCCCTCCCTCCCTCCCAGCCCCATCCTCCCCGCAAGGCTTCCGAGGAGGAGGAGGAGAGGACGCCGCCCGAAGGAAAGGAAAGGTCGGTGGGCTCTTCGGGGGAGACCTTGGGGAAGGTCGCGGGAAGGGCGGGAGGGGAAGGGGAAAAGCGCCCCATTTTCAAGAGCCACTTCGGGAGGGAAAGAGGGCAACCAAGGGGGGACCTCCCTCTCCCCCTCCTTCCCTCCTGGAAGAAGAAAGGAAAGACACGTGGACGCGCCTCCTTTCCGACGTGCGGGCCTCGCCTTCCTGGGCGCTGACACGCGAGAGCCTCCCTCCCGAAGACAGAAACCTGGCCCAGTCCTTCCTCGGTAGGCTATTGGGAGATCACCCTTGGGAGGTAATAATAATAAATTATTATCAGCTGCTGAGGCGAGGCGGCGGCGGCCATTTCCCCCCTCCGTCTTCCTCCTCCTCCTTGGCCTCCTTCCCCCTCGCCCCCTCCCATTGGCTGAGCCCATGACGCCCCTTTTGCTGAGGGGCAAAAGGGAAGGGCCTGAATGGTGGGAGTTTGGGTGCTTTGCAAAAGCTTTTTTTTCCTAACGAAAAAAACGACGACATAACGAAAAACGGCCTCTCGCGATTCGAAACCGCAATATCCAGACGTGTGACAACCAATGCTTCAAAATTGCTTCAAAACAAACGAAAATAACGAATTAATAACGGTTAACGGGGAAAACGAATTATCTGAGCAAGCCTACTGATTACTAAAGACATATTTCATTCAAGCAGTCCAATGCAGATATAGTAATAGTAGTTAAAATCCAGAAACTTTCTCCGGCTTACTGAAGATCACTAAGCAATATAACAGGACATTCAGACATACCCTCTGTCCACCCCTGCCCATTCTTTATAAAATACTGTAGAAAGACTACTGTTCTAAGTTGACTGGAGAGCTTAGAAAAATTACATTTTAGGACTACAACCACAGCTTTTGATGTTTTAAAAAATATCCCTAACTTCCAAAACTTTCCCAAACATTGCTTCTGAATAGCTGTGAATAGGATTGTATATTTGTTAATAACATGTATCTTTCACTTGAAAAAAAGGAGAGAGAATGTAATGGGAAATAGGAGTGTACATATCAGACCTGTTAATAATCATATTGTTAGTGTTTGGGGGGAAACACTTCTTAGGGAAGGAAGTACATTTTCACATGCTATGTTTGCACCTTTCTTAGTTTGTTTCCAGTTTTGTTGCACAAGTGCTCATATCACTTATCTAAACTTTTTGTCTCTTTTCTTAAGATGCTCCTTATGGAAGGAGTTTATTGGCTGGATATTGTTGACAGTGTAGGGCAGTCTACTGTGTTGTATTATCTGAGCCATCTTGAAGGATGCTTGAACAGACTGTATTTTCCAGGAACCTCACCAAGATTGTTGTGGTAAGAAATTTATTTTTAAAAAAATAGAAATAAAGCCTACTTGGTCCTTGGGGAAGCAAGCATCCTTCAGAGAAATAGGGTTGGGGAGAAAAAGCATTCTGGTGTACCAAGAGTGGGCAAAGTGTAGTGCTTAAGCTGCATGCCCCAGAAATCTTTAAAAATGTATTTTAAAAAAAGTTTTGCTTCAGAATATTTCCAAATGTACCAGGGATCAAAAATATTTTTTTCATTTTTTCCAAAAGAAGGATTTTGGCCTCAAAATGCTCTAAACTGTTTACCAGATGTGTGTGAGATGCATTTCCACCACATTCTATGAGGCCCAGGATATTTCCTTGTTTTTGTTTTTGAAACCAAAAGCAAAGTGAAAATGCCTCCACTGAAGTGTTTTGGGGATAATTTTGTTTGCTTCCTTGTTTATTTTGCAGGAGCAGATGCAACCCTCCAAGGTCTCCTGTGCAGCCAAAGCCTTCTTAGGTCTCCGAAATTGGCCATTCCTGCTTTAAACATACGTTCATGAAGATCTTGCAAGTGAACATTATGTCCCAACTCATCCCATATGCCTGGAGCTGACAAATCCTAGAGGAAACCTAGGGGAAGATAGGGAAGAAGGACAAAGAGTGAAGTTCTATAGAGAAGCAGCTTAGTTGGGAGAAGAAATAAGGATGCATTCTCAAATGCATCTGCCCTTTCCTTCCTCTAGGAGCTAAAAGTAGCCAAATCCTCAAAATTTTAATTGCCTTCCCTCTTCTTCTGATAAGAAGGAGCAGCACAATTCTTCCTGGTGCTTGAAAGATGCCAGCCATGGTATGTTTTTGGACTGAGTGCAATAGCAAGAAAATAGACCTCTGTTTCATGTCCAAAGGAGGCCTGAAGTCATTCACAGGATACTTGCCACTGTGTACACATACCTTAGTTCTATTCTCTGTAAGGGAACAGTTTTGTAGTTTGGTGATGCTTCTTAACCTGGCACTGTTCCTGAAACCCCAGGTAACAGCTGTGATTCAGAAAGCTTTCTGTCAGCTCAAGCTAAAATGCCAGTTATTGTCACTGTTAGAAGACATAGATCTGCACCGTGACAGTATTTATGCTTTGATAATGTCTAGATCAGATTACTGGCATGAAATTAATCAGACTATACGGAACCAATCTTAAAGACAGGGCAGAAATTCTTGAACATGGCCAGTCAACTGTCAACAGGTACAAATCAGCACACAATCTGAAACACATTCCTGGCCTTCCAGTTTGTTGGTTGGTTTTGTTCTAGATAGTATACGGTTGTTGACATAAAAACCTGTAAAGGTTCTGGGACCTGAAATTCTGTTGGGATACCTTTTACTATATGAAATTTTGGGAGTTTAATTAGCAAATTCTTTAGCAACTTGTCTAACTTGAAATAACTTGTGGCTTTGATGTCACTGGAGTGGTGAATCCACTATGGGCATTAGTCTGTTAAAATAATGCTCCCAGATACTGAGCCCTTTCTCCAAAATAGATTGAGGCATTTGATAGTTACTTTAAAGTTCAAATAGCCATCTAGAGATGATTCACCATCCCAACAACATGGAAACCATTAACCTGGAATCATTTTGGGGTTCTGCATCTGGCCCACAAAAGGTCCTTCCCCCAGGCAGGAAAAGCATTATCTGCCACTGAGCCAAATTAGATTCCCTTAGATATTCAATAACAAGAAAAAAAGAAACGGATACAACTTTTTCTTTTCATTTTCTCAAACAAATGAAAGAGTATGAGTGTTGCAACTTTCACTTCATTTTCCATCTTTGCCAAGAAACAAACACATTAAAAACTATTGTCGTCCTCCACTAGTGGAAATGGTGTCTGTCTGTATTAGAGGCCATAGCGGGAGGTATTTTGTTTCTTGGCTCAGGCAGCAGAACAGCTAAGGCTTTCCCTGGTTCCAAGAAATCAAATGTAGTACTCCTAAAAGCATGCACCACTTTTCAGTGCTTCACAGCTAGGTTTGAGTAAATCAGGGCAAGCAGGCTGTATGCTGTTGAACACCAGACCTGAAACAATGAATCTCAGAATTTGTGGCTCCATAGGAGGAACCAACAAAGGAGCCTGTGATGACCTTTTCCCTAGTTCCAGGCAAGCCTTCAAGGAACTCACTTAAATGTTGCATGAGCACTACACACACCTCACACCTCAGAGATTGCCCAAACATTTAGTTACCATACTTCTTTCACAATGCCCTGAGAGATATACAGAGTACATAATGGGTTTGGGAAGAGCCACAGAGTTCTTTCCAGATTTTATCTTAATGTTTTCCTGGGAATGTTTCCTTATTCTGACTGCCAGATCAGACCCCTCCCAGGAAATCCTATTCACAGTGTGCCTACATCCTTTGCATCCACTGTATTAAATCCCATTGTCCTATTTCAGCCAGGCAGGCACAGGGCCGTCAAATCCCATTACTTCCAAGACAGCCCTGTTCTTCACACACCCCTTCCCTGGGCGAATCAAGAACAGCCACTACACTTCAAATCTGTCAAATGACATATTATATTTCCATGACTAGAGTCAATCAGCACAGGTGGCAGGTGGCACTCCTGGACCTATCAGGGAGCAGATCCTAGCTGGCACCATTTTGGACCAATTGACAGCAAACGTGGCAAAGCCTCTTTGTTTTGAATAGCTGTCAAAGTGCTATAAATAAATCTATATGTTTGCAATTGTACTTATGTCAGTCTTTGGAAGGCAGAGTCTGATGATATCCTCTTTTGACCATAGGCTAAAAAAGCCTTTGCCTTCATCCCATGTGTGTCTCATTCGATCCTCTGGGAGCTTGACATGCTGGGCTCCAAACTTGCAGTCCTTATAGTATCTGAAATCACACAACACATGATTGCAACTCTGCCATTGTGAGGACTCATGGGCCTTGTAGTCCTGTTCCTAGTACTATTGTGGCAGACGAAGAGGAAAACATGGGGTTTTCGCTGGTTCAGCAAGAGCCGGAGTCCCTTCACCTGCAGGATGTTGATGTTTGCCCTCAAGAATTCAGCCAAACAGGCCTTGGGCAGAACTCCCCTCCGTTTCCCAGGAAAGAATCTTATTCCAGAGAAAGTGGAGTCAGAGAAGCTCAACGGAGGAGTTTACGCATCGCTGCCAAACAAATGGCTGATTAGGCCTGCTTCCCTTGGGAAATTCTAAGGAGTCACACATCTGGACAGAGTTGGGTTTCGCTTCTCGCTCTCTAGGGAAAGAGTTCTGTTGGCGGGAGACCCAATATAGGTGTTTGGCGCGAGGGATTCTTTGTGGAGTCAATTGATCAGCTTCAGGAGAGAGATCGTGTGTGGACTTCGTAATCCCAGTTCCTTGCTTCCCGGATCAAGCTTCAAGCCTTGCCCTGCCTCGCGGTTTTACCACGAACCCTGCTTCATGCTTCATGTTTTGCCTTGTCTCCAGTCATGGATCTAGTCAAGAATCAAGTTTATTTCCAGCCTTGTTGTCAAGCTTCATTGGACTCTAGGACTCTGCTATTTCCCCACACTATTGCTTGGCAAAGTGTGTGTTTCGGTCAAGTGGATTAAAGCTTTGAACTCTAATATCATTTATTGGACAATACATTTTTGGACTATATTTGACCTCATTTGAAAGGTCTGCTTCTGAACTATATTCTTCACTTGTTTTTATTGATTTTATATATTTCTTTAATAAAGATATTAGATAGAGACTGGCCTCTGTGTATGGTTATTGGTGCTCTGCTGCCAGGGTTCTGACAGCCATCCTTAAGTCCTTTTTCCCTTTTCCCCCACAGGGAAAAAGTGTAGTTTATGCTGGAATATTAGTGCCTTCATTGTTTGTGCCATCAATAAGAGCATCCACTAGGGAAGGAGAATGGCACTGTGAGTGGGTGCAATTTATGTTGGAATATTTGGTATTTAACCAGGGCAATATGAGCTTGCAGTAGAAAACAGACAAAAAAATAGGATACCTTATATGGTTACAAAAGGAAAACATCATTTATTGTTTCAGGAAAATCATCTTAGATGGAAAAGGAATTAGAGAAAAGAAGATTATCTAAATTTTTAGTAAAAGAACCATGAAAGCTGTCTTCCTTATATGGATGTAAGTCATCCTGAAGCAGGAGCCTTGGTGGATACTCCCTTCCCAAACAAAGCTCATAAAAGACAAATGGACTTTTTGGAAGATGGGAGAAGCGAACTCTGCAGACAGGAAGAAAGCAAAAAAGCTCAGAGTGCATAGATCAAAGAAACAAACAGAGAGGTGAAAGAAAGGGGCAGGGATGTTCTGTAAACTCCCTCTGTCGTTTTTTTTATGTTGTGTAAGTTTTGATGTCTTTTTGCTTCCAACACTGTATATTACAGAGAGGAGAACTCAACAATGTGAACCCTTTGGGCAATGGGATCATCTTTTTGAAAACAAGTTTGAAAATGGGTTGATCTTCTGGCATCAGCTCAACCTGCCTTTTGTGTTCTTTCAGACACATCTCCTTGTTTGGTAGCATTTATAATGATTTAAAACAAATGTCTAACTCCAATTGATGATAGCCTATAAAATTTTTATACTGCTTCACCATTTCATGGTACTTTGGGGAACTATAGGCCTCTAAAGCAGCATCTGAGCTGACAATGTTTAGACGGTGTCACTACATCTTTCTGCCCTTCTCTGCAGCAAAAGTTTTGTTACAGTTCATATATTTAATCCAATTAGTCTCATCTATAGAAGAGCCATTGAATCAATTGTTCAACAGTAAATCAACACTTCAGACAACTCCATAAGCAAAAAATAGCATGTGTCACATACCATCCACTTTGAGTCTCTTGTGGAGAGAAAAAATGGGTTATAAATAAACATAATAATAATGTAAATAAATAAATATACATGAGTGAATCTACTGAAAATAGACTCTTTATTCCTGTGAATTACTCTTTATGGGTAGGAGATTTAATTTTGTAAGGATTTATGTGGCTTTTGAACAAAGTTTCAGAAGAATTAAGAAATTAGGGTACATTAGCTTCACAAAATGTCTGCTTTTGATTGAAATTATAACTGCCAGATCTGGTTTGTTGATATGGACCAGATACCTGAATCTTGGAGGTCTCACATTCATAGGATGGCCAGCTTAATAACACAAAAGAACATAATCAGAACAGAACTGATGAATTAGGAGCATGTTTATTTTAGTTATTGTTTTATCATCACTATGGTCATCATCATCACTTTCACACAAATCCAAATATATCTCCACTAATGAAGTAGGTGAGTTTCCTGGCATAACTTCTTTAATAGAAAATTTGGTACCCGGGGCAGAAATAATAGGGAAAGAATAAGAATAGGTTCCTTTACCTCAAAAAGTAGAGCATTCCAACAGGTTTCAGCAAACTCTTTATTCAAAACTAACAATGTGCACATGTGAAATAAACAAGTGAGTCAGATAAGTGTTACACAAGTAAGCAAAATAATGATGAATCTTCTAGAGATCACTTGAAAGCTTTCTGCAAAAAAAAAAAAACCCTTCCTTCCTTTTTTCTTACAATTTCCATTTTGGTGGATAAACTAACAGATCAATGCTTTTATTTCTTTTAAAAGCTGATAATAACTGATATGGAAGGCTCCTCTATTTCTCCCCCTGTATCTCCTTTGCTCTTTATGCATGCTCAGTAAGGGATTCTGGGGGCAGATGCTATTTTGTAGCCAAGCATTTAAGTTATGTTCTGATCTCAAGGAGAAAATGATGTATCATTACATTAGTATATGACACCAGATAATGATCTAAGATGTATAAAGGATCATCTAATATGGAATTTTCATCATATGAAACAGCTAAAAAAACAAGATGCATCAGTACATGGCATGATACAAAAAGCAACAACACTAATATTAGATTAGAGCTTTTCTTTTTTGGAAATGGTGGCTAAACTTTAGAAAAAAGCCCTGGAAGAATATTCTAATTCATGGCAACCACTGCAAGAACACTATTTGCTGAGAACTAGAAGAACAATATACCAACTACTAAGAAATTGATACTAAAACGTGATTTAGTATTGCAATTTTTAAAGATCGTTAAGATTTTTAAAACACTGGAAACCTCTGACTGGTTTTTTGAAAGAAAATAAGCATGTTTTGATTATTGCTATTTTTACTAATTAATATGATTCATTATATAGACAAAATGTAAATTACAGGTATTATATAGTAAGGTTGATACAGTGTTAAAAAGGTAGCTGCAAAAAAACCAAAGTTGAATAATGTATTTTTTTCCAATTTCTCCTAGTTTGTTAGTCATTGTCTTTTACCGTGAGTAATTTTTGTGCTTTGTAATGTGCAATTTGCAGTCTGTTTTTCTCTATTGTTTTCTCTATGTGTTAGTTAATTTTTATGTAAAGTTTGTTGTTTATTTGTTCAGCCACTTCCGACTCTTCATGACCTCATGGACCAGCCCATCGCCACCCCCAGCTCCATCAAGGTCAAGCCAGTCACTTCAAGGATACCATCCATTCATCTTGCCCCTGGTTGGCCTTTCTTCTTTTTTCCTTCCATTTTCCCCAGCATCATTATCTTCTCAAAGGTTTCCTGTCTTCTCATTATGTGTCCAAAGTCCTTCAGCTTTGCTTCTAATATCCTTCCCTCCAGTGAGTAGCCAGGCATTATTTCATAGAATCATAGAATCATAGAATAGTAGAGTTGGAAGAGACCTCATGGGCCATCCAGTCCAACCCCCTGCCAAGAAGCAGGAAATCGCATTCAAAGCACCCCCGACAGATGGCTATCCAGCCTCTGCTTAAAAGCCTCCAAGGAAGGAGCCTCCACCACAGTCCGGGAGAGAGAGTTCCACTGCCAAACAGCCCTCACAGTGAGGAAGTTCTTCCTGATGTTCAGGTGGAATCTCCTTTCCTGTAGTTTGAAGCCATTGTTCCGCGTCCTAGTCTGCAGGGCAGCAGAAAACAAGCTTGTTCCCTCCTCCCTATGACTTCCCCTCACATATTTGTACATGGCTATCATGTCTCCTCTTAGCCTTCTCTTCTGCAGGCTAAACATGCCCAGTTCTTTAAGCCGCTCCTCATAGGGCTTGTTCTCCAGACCTTTGATCACTTTAGTTGCCCTCCTCTGGACGCTTTCCAGCTTGTCAACATCTCCCTTCAACTGCGGTGCCCAGAATTGGACGCAGTATTCCAGGTGTGGTCTGACCAAGGCAGAATAGAGGGGGAGCATGACCTCCCTGGATCTAGATGCTATACCCCTATTGATGCAGGCCAAAATCCCGTTGGCTTTCTTAGCAGCCGCATCACATTGCTGGCTCATGTTTAACTTGTTGTCCACAAGGACTCCAAGATCTTTTTCACACATACTGCTGTCGAGCCAGGCGTCCCCCATTCTGTATCTTTGCATTCCATTTTTTCTGCCGAAGTGAAGTATCTTCCTGGAGGATGGACTGGTTGGATCTTCTTGCGATCCAGGGCACTCTCAGAATTTTCCTCCAAAACCACAGTTCAAAAGTGTTCATCTTCCTTTGCTTAGCCTTCCTTATGTAAAATAGGTTTTTTTTAAAAAAAAATTAAATGCAGCATGAAACACAAAACAGTGCTGGACTGGGAGCTCTTGTGCTCACGTTGTCTGATATCATGAAGAAACAGATTAGGGAGCCAGGGATAAGGGTGAAATGTTCCCATACATGTGCTTTATTTTGTTAATTTTTTTGCAGCAACCTTGAAAGTTGGCCATAAAGCAGTGCCTTTACTCTAAGATACATAGGTAGCTATTGTTTGATGAATCTCCAAGAAGTAATCTATATCCTACTTTGTCCCCACTCTCCTGAGAAAGTAAGTGGATGTGTCTCCTCCTTTCTTCCTCTTTACAAACATCTTGAGAGGGAGAGAAAGTCACCAGGGTGGAGAATTGCGGAGGGAACACAGAGTTCTGTATAAACTGAGTGCCACAGCTCTTTGGGTGTTGGCATGTTTTCTTTTAACCGGAGATGCTTTGCATTGCAGAAGTTTTATATCCCTCTCCTTCCCCTCATCAAATTTATGAGCAGGCAATTGGCACAGGGAGGGGAAATAAACTCTTTATAAGAGCACAACATTCGTGTACTGTTTGTTTGTTTTTTAATGTGATTTAACGGCCTGATATAGTCATAACTTCAATGCTTTCACTTTAACAGTCCTTTTTTATTAATATTATTTTATTGTCAGACCCAAATTCAATTAGAGGACTGCTATGGAAATCAAGCCAGCGGTGTCTTTCAGGGTAGGGCAGTCATTTTTATTGGACGAGGCTGCAATCCATTTTGCAAGTTATGTTCACCCAAATCTCATTGAAATCAATAGGTTGTAAGTGTGCATTAGCTTTGTCTGGGGCTGCTGCCTCAGGGCAAGATAAACTTGGGGTTTTTTTTGTATGCTATTTGCTGTGGATATTATTTGCACAATGAAGGAACACAGCACTCCCTGGGATGAAGGGTGCATCTACATTGTAAAATTAATGCAGGTTGACACTACTTTAACTGTCATAGCTCAATACTATGGGATCCTAGGATTTGTAATTTGGTGAAGCACCAGCATTCTCTGGCAGAGAAGGCTAAATACATTGCAAAAATTCAACTCTCATGTTTACACAGCACTGAGCCATAGCAGTTAAAGTGTTGTCAAATGGCATTAACTATATGGTATAGAGTACAAAATTTTACAGTATGCGTGCAAAATAGTTGAACTTAATGACATGCAAGGTTGAAATTAATGACATGAGGAAGCAGCTATTAGTAAGTCTATGGTTTATCTAAATACCAAATGAAAGTACAGATTTCAGGTAACTTAAAGATGCATCTACCCTATAGAATTTATATAATTTGACACCACTTTAACTGTCATGGCTCAATGCTATGAGAGTTGTAGTTTTACAAGGTCTTTAGCCTTCTCCGCAAGTGCCTCACTAAACTATAAATCCCACAGATTTTCTGTCAACATTTTGTTAGCAAAACACCCCACAAAAAATAAAAATAAAATTTAGGTTTGTCAAAATAATTTTGTCCAGATGTTTTCCTCTTTTATAATAATAATAATAATAATAATAATAATAATAATAATAATAATAATAATAATAATAATAATAATTTTTCATGTCAAGAGCAACTTGAGTAACTGCAAGTCACTTTTGGTGTGAGAGAATTGGCTGCCTGCAAGGACGCTGTCCAGGGGACGCCCAGATATTTTGATGTTTTTACCATCCTTGCAGAAGGCTTCTTTCATGTCCACATGGAGCTGGAGCTGATAGAGGGAGCTCATCCGTTCTCTCCCCGGGTTGGATTCAAACTGGCAACCTTCAAGTCAGCAACCCAACCTTCAAGTAAGCAGTCTGCTGGCACAAGGGGTTAATCCACTGTGCCACCAGGGGCTCCTAACAATAATAATACAGTAATAAGAAAAAGAATTCTAAAAAATATGTTTCCTGAAATTTAAATTCAGGCCCTTTCCACACTGCTGTATAAAATCCACATTGAACTGGATTATTTGGCAGTGTGGACTCAGATAATCCAGTTCAAAACAGATAT
The DNA here is from genome assembly GCF_035594765.1 of Anolis carolinensis. NCBI lineage: Eukaryota > Metazoa > Chordata > Lepidosauria > Squamata > Anolidae > Anolis > Anolis carolinensis. The sequence goes on from NC_085844.1 coordinate 198,441,612, forward strand.
TGTGGATTATCTGCCTTGATATTCTGCATTATATGTCTGTGTGGAAGATCCCCAGGGACACTGCTTGGAGACTTTCAGGAAACAATGTGGCAAAATGCCTACCTTCTATAAGACATTAGCCTATATTAAAACAGTACAATTTAGATTCAAAACATTAAAACAATGCTATTATTGAAAGGCAAAGTTCCAACACATCTAAAGAAAGTAGCCATGACACTTTAGTTTAAGAAGCCTGCCAATATCATTGTGCTTACATGGTGTGAGCAGTCTTTTCACTGTGTGGGTGCTGTATTGTTTTTAGTGGTGCATTTAAAAATTGTTTCAATTTTTACGCCTTATTCCTTTTTTGTTTTAATTGTATTTGTTCTGTTTCATTATAGGCAACAAGCCCCACTTTTGACATAAAGTCAGAAAACAAATTCAATCAGATCAATAAATCTTCAGATTTAACATTCTCAGGGAAGGGCTTTCTTTAGGTCCCACCAGCATCATAGGGTTGTCTGGTGAGGACATGGTAGAGAGCCTTCTTGGTGGCTGCTCCCACTCTCTGGAATTCCCTTCCACAGAAGGCTCATCTAGGTCCCTCTCTGCTCTCATTTTGCCAGCAGATAAAGTCTTTTCCATTCAAAGGGGCATTTAATGAGTAATCGGTTAGAGGGAGTAATTTTTAAGAAGAGGCGATGTATTTCTAACTTTATTCTCATGTTTTTAAAATATTTATTAGTACAGGTTGAGCATCCTATATCCAGTAAACCAAAATCCAAAATATTCCAAAATCTCAAATTTTCCATGTAGGTAGCTGAGATGATGACAATTTTGCTTTTATGTACACATTTATTTAAAAGATTTCGTATGAAACTACCTTCAGTCTGTGAGTACAATGTGTATATGAAACAAATGAAATTTCTGTTTACACTTGGGTCCCATTTACAAGATTCCTTATTATATATATGCATATACAGTAGAGTCTCACTTATCCAACACTCACTTATCCAACGTTCTGGATTATCCAACGCAGTTTTGTAGTCAATGTTTTCAATACATCGTGATATTTTGGTGCCAAATTTGTAAATACAGTAATTACTACATAGCATTACTGCATATTGAACTAATTTTTCTGTCAAATTTGTTGTATAACATGATGTTTTGGTGCTTAATTTGTAAAATCATAACCTAATTTGATGTTTAATAGGCTTTTTCTTAATCTCTCCTTATTATCCAACATATTCGCTTATCCAACGTTCTGCCGGCCCGTTTATGTTGGATAAGTGAGACTCTACTGTATTCCAAAATCCAAAATTCAAACCGCTTCTTCTTCTTCACACTTTAGATAAAATATATTCGACCTGTATTTAATACAAAAAAATAATAGAAATATAACAGAAATTGTGGTATGTGTGTGTGTTTAAAGAAGAAGCTTGCAAGATTACACACACTGAAATGTCTATTGGTTTCTATCATATTTTTCTTGTAGGGCTCATCTGCACTGGCTGGTTATTGTGGGGCCAGTACAGATAAAAAAATTGAAGGCTTTGGAGGTGTCCACACAATCCATGTTTGACACCTGACGACAGCAAGGTAATACTGCATGGACTACCTGGGCTGTAGCCAATTTTGGCAGGGTGGACAGTCATCTTAACTTCCTTGTAAGTGGTGGTATCCCATGTGAACATTGAACCAGTTCGCATCACATTTGGTTGTGCTGTCCAGATTGTACCGAAAGCACAGGGTACTCCATAGTTTCACCCAAAGTCCAAAATATCCCCCAGCTTACCTAAACACAGGGCTAAACTACCATGCAATAAGGACCAGAAGTCTCTGGCCATCACATAGACATCCAAAAACAACTTCTCTTACACTGTGGGATATACAGCTAGATCAGACAAGCCCCAAAAGCATAGTAAAACATGGAGGTTGTTGACAATAATTACTGGGCAATTAGTTAAAAGAAAGCTATGGTCCCCAGTTCCCTAGATTGTACATGGAATTGTATCTGAAATGTATATCTACAGAAAAGAGAATGAACAGTTATGGTGCCTGGTTTAGTTGCCTGTTATTGATGAAAAGAGTGTGGGCTTACTGAACTCTGGTACTGTTTTAGGGTCATTTTGAAATCCCTGCTGGCTGCTTGTATATAAGCCTACAAATCTGATTAGCAAATCAAAACAAAAACAAAAAAAACCAAGCACTCATCTTGACTCTGCAAAGCTGCCGTAAAATTTCTGGGATTGCCTCGGGTAAGGCACATGAAATAATATTAGCACTCATGCTGTCTTAGATCATGAGAAATGGATTTGATGAATACTTGATATAGTTCTGTCACCTAAGGTGCTGGGAAACCATGCAGCCCCATAATAGTAAGCATACATATCCTGGGAGGGGCAGCCATTGCTTACTCTGGATGGAAAGGGAGCCAGCAGAAAGCTGAAGTATTGTGCACCATGAAGTAGAAATGGGAGGAAGAGCATGTAAGTTCACTTTGCCCCATTACTTTTTCCTTGGTTCCAGATAATCAGTTCACCAGCTTGCATTCTGATTAACATAAGTTTTGAGCTAAGCAGGAATTTTCTCCCCATTTTTTAATTTTCTTTTTGCCTATGCAGCATTGAAGCTTGGAGACAAGTGAAATTGGCATTGGTTGTGACCTTAAACAGGCAACTATATGGCATATACAGTAGAGTCTCACTTATCCAACACTCGCTTATCCAACGTTCTGGATTATCCAACACATTTTTGTAGTCAATGTTTTCAATATATCATGATATTTTGGTGCTAAATTCGTAAATACAGTAATTACTACATAGCATTACTGCGTATTGAACTACTTTTTCTGTCAAATTTGTTGTATAACATGATGTTCTGGTGCTTAACTTGTAAAATTATAACCTAATTTGATGTTTAATAGGCTTTTCCTTAATCTCTCCTTATTATCCAACATATTCGCTTATCCAACGTTCTGCCAGCCCATTTATGTTGGATAAGTGAGACTCTACTGTATTGGAAGAAGAAAGAAAATGAAGTATAATCAGTATCATCAAGCAACGTTTGGTCGTTAAGGAGGTCTCCATAACTGCTCACTTGGGTCGTGGGGTTGAGATGATGGTGTGGGAGGTTATCCTTGGAGTCTAACTGCAGAACATCCTCACTTGGTCTTAGAGATATTCCTTCAAATGCCCCCCAACAATAAGGCCAGGGAGCAACCCAGCCTATTGGAAATGGGCCCTGGACTTAGGTGCCTCCCTAAGGGGTGGGAGGTTGGGAAGGGACTCCTGCCTCAGTATAATCCCATACTAGATAGTTGCTGCCTTGGAGCAACAGTTAAATATATAAAGTGCCCCTATTCAATCCATATCACATGCCTGGCTTCCCTATTTCCAAAGTGGATTACTAGTACAAATATGAGGACAATGTTCTAAATCCTAAAAGTAGTCCCAATTAGAGTAAAGCCATTGAATCAGTGAGAATTGTTCAATTAATCAACAGTTGATTAAATGGGTCAACTAAAGTTAGGCTTACCAAGAAGATTCAGATTTGAGTGATCACTACAATGGAGCACAGGAGTCTTGGATATTGTTTTTTACTATAGCGTTTGTAAGTGCTCTGCTGTAGATAACAATTTCAGATCAATTCCTCAAAAATATGTCAGCAAAACCTTTCCAGTTGGAAAAGAGGCAAGTTACCATGATAATTAGATTATCTCAGTTGTCTATTATCAGATCACATCTCTTTCATGCTCAGATAATTGAGGCATAAAACACTTTTCTTCTAACTAGTCTATCACTCGTAGTATCCATTCAGAGCAAGAAAAGGGCATAGAAATGTCTAAGACAATAAAGGCTGACTTGGAATCCAGCTACACATTCAGAGTTATGGCATTCTGCAATTCTCCTGGGGTTGAACCGAGGCTTGGCAGCAAGAAACAACAGAAGAGAAATAAACAAAATACTGTATAATGGGAATCTATTTGTTACTGACTTTATTCATTCTTATTACAGGGGAAGAAAAGAAACATATAAAAGATGGCAATGCCAGGATTTGCAATTCATTGGTTGAAGGCCTAGGAGAAGCCTGTTTTAAGTCTATATGAGTGTTTTTGAAGCTGTATTTTTGCAGTGAACTGATATTTTAGAATACAAAACAATATATTCCACCAGGTTTAGAAGAATGGATAACTGCAGCAGGTCTAGAGTGTTGTTTCGATCATCTGGAGTCTCCAGAAGTTGCATGATCTTCGAAAAAAAATCACAAAATTGGAGATATGGAATGACAAACCAAAAAAGAGCAAAATGCAAACCTTATAAACATTTATCAGCTTTTTCAAGGGCAATCTTTTACATTCCCAATAAAGTATGTCAAATCAATACAATTGCAGTGTGGCTTGAAATGTACACTGAGGAAAATATACACTTAGGAAAAACATGAGAAAATTAATATGCAAATATACATGGCTCAGTGTACACCCTAGATAATAATAATATTCACCAATATTATAATCAGAACAGAACCCCTGTTGCACGTTCTTAGTGCAGCCTCACTAGCTGATGGAAGGAAGCTGGAAACATCTTCCTTGTAGTGTTGTGTGGTTTCTGTGGTTGATGTATGGCTGTGTTTATTTTATCCTGATGTTTCTCCTGTATCTGCGACTGTTATCTTCAGAGGATTTACATAGCCATACAGCCCAGAAACCACACAACACTCCAGTGATTCTGGCCGTGAAAGCCTTCAATAATACATCTTCCTTGTGCCTCGATAGCCAGCAGGCTACTGGGTGCTAAAGTGGACTGGGAAGGAACATTCAGGCTTGCACAACCTATGGCCTTCCAGGTGTTGGCTCCGAGAATTCCTAGCCATTGGACAAGCTGGCTAGAGATTCTGGGAGTTGGAGGCCCAAACATCTGGTGGGCTGCAGGTTATGCAGGCATGGAGCATATGCATAGCTTAACAGTATGACTATGGAGTCTTACTGAATACAGAGCCGCTATGAATATGAGTTTGAGTATGAGTTTACAAATCTGTAACTGCAATATTGAATGCCATTGCCAGCCATTAATTTTAGTCAGAAAAAAGCCTCTGTGGGGTTTTAAAAATTTCTTTATGAGCTTGCATACTTCTACCAGCATTTTTGCGGCCTCTTTTTAAAGTGAATCAAACCTTCCTTCAAGAGTTCTCCCTTCTGACATTTCTGTAGTGCCCTTTCTTCAGCGATGGAGACAAGGTAAGGCATGAATTGATGTTACCTTGTAGCTGTCTGCCCTAGAAATCTGCTAAGAGAATACAAAAATTAGAAAAACGAGGATTGAAAATAAACTTATAGGACCTGGAGGCTACACTGGAGATAGGCAGGCAGGTGGAGAAAGTGTATGGAATGTCTTGTTTCCCTTTGTTTTTAACATTCAAGTACTTGGTTTGCCATGTATGCTATATTTGCATCAGTTATTGCTTTTTCAATAAAATGTTTGCTGTGAGAAAGAAAGCAAAAGAGAGAGTAAGACGGGAGGACAAGGATCCTGCATAGCAATATATAGCCCACCCCTCCCCCATAAACAAACACCGCACATGCTTTTAAAAGCTCCATGAGAATCTGTACTGTTTTCATTTCCATATGAAAGGAAAATTCCCTAACCTACAGACTCCTAAAATAATCCACAATATGAGTGATGCATTTAAAACTGCTGAAACACTGCTTGGTTTAAAACTAGAGAGAGGAGGAGAAAGTAATGTTTTTGAGATAGTTATTTTTGCTGACCATCATTTCCTTCTTGACCTCTTCTTGATCCCACTCCCATCTCAAGCCCGGTTGCGGGGGGACGAAAAAGAGGGCCTTCTCTGCAGTTGCCCCTGCCGCTAGAACTCTCTTCCAAAGGCAATTAGAATGGCCCCTTCGCTGCCCTCTTTCAAAAAGCTATTAAAAACTGATCCCAGGCACATGAAGAGCCTAATCTGAAAATCTGTCTTGTTAAATAAAGACTGCTTTACCAGATATGGCTTATACTTCTGGATATGGCTTTTAACTTTGGACATGGCTTTAAACCTTGTTTTATTGTTTTAATGAGGTTTGTGTAATTGTGCTTTATTGACTCTATGATAATTTATTTTATGATTGAATGTTTATACTGCCCAATTGCTTTGCTTATTATTTCATGTTGTTAGCCGCCCTGAGTCCTCACAGGGAGTGGGGGCAAGATACAAATAGAGTTTTGAATGATAGATTGATCGGTTGCAATGAATACGGAGGTCACCGATTAGAATCAGAAACAGGAAATGCATGTCTACTAGAGATGTGTGTGGTATAGGTCTCATATGTTTCATTCGTGTTTCTGTTTCGTATCGTCCATTCAGATGGCACAAAACAGAAAGACCCTCAACGAAACTAAAACTGATGCGAAATGAAAGGCAGATGGGAGCCGATATCAGCTCCAAGCCTGCCTTTCAGATCGATCAGGTGTAGGTCCTGAGAGGCATGGCTAGGAACGGCCCAAAGCCTGCACCCGTAGGCCTGGGCACCTGGGACTATGGGTACAGGCTTTGAGCCTATGCACACAGGCCTGGTTGGGGGGGATGTTGGGGGTGTCGGGGCTGTCCTGCCCCTCCCCCCCAGTCTCCCTTTGCCCGGCTCCTTACCAGGCATTTGAGTGGCGCTGGCTAGTGCTGTGGCCTTGGCTGGCACCTCCCCCCATCTGAAAAAAAAATGAAACAAAACAAAAACAAAACAAAATGTCTGACCTCCTGATTTTGGGAGGTCAGATGAAAACAGATCAGGGCCTCGACAAAAGCCAGGACACAAAACAGAACAAGGTAATTCCCAAAATCCCATCTCTAATGTCTACCGGCTATAGAGATAAGTCTTTCTTCTCTGAAAGAGATTTTGGAAGGGAGGGATAGAGCTCATTGTTCTTCCTTTCATGTAGAGCACCAACTAAATTGGTGTTGGCAGGAACAATAGTGTTAATGTGTTCACAAATACACAATAAAGGGCAGGAAATCTGTTACAAAAGGTAACTAAAGTACAATGCATCTATCTAACAGGTCTACAGAAATACCTGTGAATTGTATATCAATTGAGTAACCATCTCAGGTATTAAAATCTATCTTAGCTTGCCTTGTCTTCTGCCACATTTCCAGACTCACTTATAGGGCAATCCTAGCTGGGCAAGCTAGCCAAGGGTTATTCTGTCTCAATACCTCTCTAAACCTAAAGATGTTGAGAATTTTTAAAAGACTACCTCGTCTTGCCCTAATTTTGTGCAGTCACTTGGTCCATGTTTCTGTTTCTTTGGCTCTGGTTTAACCTAGCATCTCCTTGAGATCCATCTCTGCATATTGCTGAATATGTTATTCATTTAAAAATTCAAGCTAATATTTTAGAAGAATTTTGCCCCACATGACTTTTTTTACTATTTTTAAAAATCTTAATTATAATTTTAATTGATTAGCTGTATTTGGTCTCATGGTTGCTGTAGTGCTCCTTTCACAAACATAAGTTATGTGATTGTTTGAACTACTGAATTTTTAAGAAGAAGACGGAAAAGGACCAAAAATTGTTTCAGATGTTAAACAGTTGAAAGCTAGGAATCAGTCACATGGAATAGCATGTTGCTCTTTGCCCTTCCCCTGAAGCATTCAGAAAATGCTTCATTTGTGAATACTGGTCTTTTATTATTATTCATAGAAATAATACTGAGTTCTATATAAAATGACAATGCTGCCAGTATTTTTTTACTGAAGTTTGATTCCATGATATCGATCCATGGATGCTCAAATGCCATTATATACAATTACTTAGGCGATCCCTCATTGTCCGAGTATGATGACCTTCCAAGTTCTTGGAAGACGCCTGCGCGTGAGTTTTTTAAATGTGTGGAGGTCTGTGTACAGTTGATCAACACACAGAGTGAGGGTCCCAACCAGTGGTGTGCTTAACAAGATGACGGTGGCTTCTCAATCTGCTGCAGCCTTCTTCAACACAGCTGTTGTAACATGTACCATGTTATCTTCCGCCTGATTCACCATTGAGGTCTTCAGATTGTGCATGGTCTGGAACCTCTCCTTCTCTCCCCCCCCCCCAGAGTGCATGACTCCATTGGTTATACCCACAGGTTCATTGGAGCATGCAAGCTCCCTCACCATGACAAGGTGACAATCCATCGAGGGGGATTATATACAATGACACAGTAATGGCAAAATCAAATCAAGCTTTGCCTTTGGACATTTAAAAATATTTTCAAGGATGGTTAAATCTGTAGGTGCAGAAACTGTGTCTGCTTTTATAATATGAAGTTATCCAGCTTGTAATGCTCAGTAAATTACAGCCTACATTTTCTCTGAAAAGTTCATCTTCAGCTCAGAAAACTATCTGCTTTTCTCCATATTGGAAACGGGGAGAAGCAAGGAAGCAAAAAGCACTTAATTCCTTTGACTTCTTCCATGTATGGGAAAGAAGTAGGAGGAGAGAAGCTGGCTGCTTTCAGATGGCATTCGCAGGCACCAGCTGTAGAGCTCGAAACTGTTGTCGACCGCGTTTTAGGGGGATCGGGCCCCTTAAGGAGAGAGCCGATCCGGTCCTGAGAGAACGGACCTTGGCGGAGCCAATAGGAGAATATGAGCCGTAATACAACCTGGAGCCGAAATGAAGAAGGTCCGCCAAAGTTGAAGGAAAATCTGCCAAGGAGTCTTTATTGAGCGATTCAGCTGAAAAGGACACTAGTAGCGATCATTCAGTCTACTAGCGTACCATATATCCAAAATAAAGCCATATTTATACAATGTTTCAGTCTGACAGCCCCTTGAATTTCCCGCCCCGCTCCCCCGCCCATCTGATCGCGGATAGGCTAGAAGGCTGAACGAGGTGGGCTTTCGTTTCCCGCCTTGCTCTGCTAGCCCAATGGGGAGCCGCTTTTTGTCCCCACTCGGGCCAATCAGAGAGGAGGAGGCGGGAGCTATTGAAACAATGAAGTGCCAGGGCAGGAAATATCAGATTAATTCCTGCCCTGGCCGATTTCTAAAGGAATTAATGGCACCCATCAAGGATGTCCGGGTTCCTGTCACGTTCACAGATTTTAGATATGCCTTGGGGTGTCAGAGGGGAAGTGGTGATGGGTGTTGATGAGCCAAAATTGACAGGCTCCACTGGGCACCTTCCTGAGGTGTCCTGGAATTTCCTGGGATATGACAATGTTTGCTCTGGGGGCTGAATCACCTTTAGGACTATACTCCGAATTTGGTGACTCAAGCCTTATATTGTCCATGCAATCTGAATTAGATTGGGTTAAGCTGTGGCAGATTATCCTTTTGTTTTTGGGAAAGGAAGCCTGGGTCATAGGAGCAGGGGTTCATGTTGGGGTCAAAATATTTCCCATTTGATTTCATGATTTGACAATTATATGAAATAGAATGAAAATTAAAATAAAGTTGGAACATAAACCCAGCTGGGAAAAATGCATATTTTCCGGGGATCCTAAAGAGTACAAATACATATAGGCAGACAGATAGATTTCATGGAAATAAGGGAGAATCCATAAAAGTGAGTTACATTGCATAAAGGGGAATCATGAGTGATATAAACAATTGAAAAACATTTGATAAGTACGAAGTTCATAACATCTGGGGAACCCAATATGGAAATTCATAAAAGTGGAGTTTTAGCAGCATGATTTTACAATTCATGAAGTTGTTATCTCTTGCCTCAGAGTGCAGGGATAATCCACAGTAAACTCCAGTAAAAAGTCTCAATCACCTTCTACTATAAATATATGGAATATAGAACATAAAGTCTTGATTTTTGAACTATCTTTTACAAAGTCCTGGGGGGGAGGGTGGTCACCTCGATCACAAAACCATTACTGTTTTGGACAACAACTCCCAGATTCCCCACACAGCATGGCCAGAGGAGGAAAAAAGAGGAGTAACAAAGCTTGGTTCCTGGCTAAAGCAATGGGCAGATAAGATCCATGCAGTATTTCGCCTGGAAACCAAATAAATCCAGAGAGTATGACTATAACCACATAAGGTTCCAAGGTGGAATTTAGATGTTGAAATGCTTCCTTTTCCTAGTAAGACTAGTAGGAGAGGGGAAAGAGGGAGAGGCAGGTGGGTGGATTTAAGAATTATTTTAATTCTAATTTGAGGAATCTTTGCCAAGTATGTTTGCATACGGATTACATTTTAAATGGATTGGGGGGTCCTCAGATTTGACAAATGGGGGCTAAACTTCTATTAGGAATGACACCAATGTTGTTAGATATGACACCTGGTTGCATACATAAAAAAGTATCCAATATCCCTTTATGCAAGCGGTTTTCCATGGAGTAACAGCATATAGCATAATTCCTTCTCCCATGAGAGGAATGACCACTGGAATGGCTGAGAGGCTGCCAGTCCAAAGCACAACACAAACTGTCACCATCATTGCTGCTTCCAACAGTACACACACACAATGTCTTCACCCTGCTATGTTGAATTGGATCTTGGCCATGAATTTCAAGATATGCCTAAGCAGGTTTACCTGTGATAGCAACCCTGAAAATCGCTCTTTGTTCACAGTCTTCTTTTATGCTGAAATGTAGAGGCTACACAGCTGGCACATTTTTCTCACAGCAGCCTCTGGGTTTAAGCTGTGGTTTTAAAAAATGTTTCCACAGCTTTCCCAGCAGAGATTGTAGTGACAACCCTCCAGACTTATTCTTCTGCAAACCTTCAGCTGCAGGCTGCCTTCCTAAGCAAAATAGATCCTTCATTAATCATCACCCCTGGCTCAGAGTATAGGCAGCCCTAGACTTCGTAATCCCATTAGCCTTTCTTTCCTGGCTGGCATTACGAACTCTTATCAGAGGCCTTTCAGGACTCTAGATCAGGGCTGCTGTCCCCGCTCCACGTCCCTGGAAAAACCATGAGGCAAGCAAACTCTGCTCTGGCTGCTATTTTATTTAATTGGAATCTCTGTTGAATCTGCTAATTAAGTTCCATCCCTGAAGCTAATATTCAGCTCTTAATTCCTCCCAGGAATGCTCCCTCAAGCAGGCACAGAGACTGTGTTCACTGGCATCCTGCCATCACATCTTCATGAGAGAAGAAGTACCCTTTTAATCACAAAGATGACTCAGCCATTATCTGTTTTTCCCCCTCCAGTCTTTGGTACAGTTTGTTTGGCTGTGTAGGAAAATGCAGTTGCACATGTATGATGGACACCTATTTGGCAGTACCCAAGCCATCACCCATGAACCACATTACATACCTCTTTCTCTTTAATATTTTTGGTATATTTCTTATTGGATGCATTCTCTTTAAAATCCAGAGCCTATGTGCCTGCTGTTGATTCACTTAATAGTAAAAACTTCCATTAATAACATTGTTCCCTAAGAACTCACTGTGGTACCCAGAAGTACTCAACAGAATCAATGTTAATTATCCTTGTGGGATCATGTTATTTACCTATTAAGCAGTAGACCCTCTGGATTGTTTTTAGGATTCATTCAGCACTTTAAGTATTACACCTGCTGTATAATTATCCCTCCCTGATAACTTGATATTGCTTTGCACCTTGGCCTGGATCTTTTGACCCAAATCGGGATTTTAATATTATTGTGTATATTGACTTTTATGACTGTTTTTAATCATGTTGAAGTTTTACTGCTCGGTTTAATGTTTTATCTGATTTGTGCTGTCGTGTCTGGGCATGGCCCCATGTAAGCCGCCCCGAGTCCCTCCGGGGAGATGGGGCGGGATATAAGAATAAAATTATTATTATTATTATTATTATTATTATTATTATTATTATTAATTTTTATTGCTGTGTAGAATGAAGACCTCTCATTTGGCTACTCCAGTGCTTCTCGCTTTACACATCAGTGTTAGTCACTCTTGCGAGAATATGCATCTCTCAATCAGCTGTCAAATGCACTACTAGGAATTCTGTAAGAATAAAAAAAACAATTTGGGACTCTGCAAATCTGCAGGGCCTTCCCAAGGTGAATTTGATATACATGATATAGTCTATTCTTGAGACCTTCTTCAAATGTTGTGAACATTTGTTCCATCATTTTCACGATGTGAAAAATGCAGAAAAGCAGAAAAAACTGACAGAAATTTAATGTTGATATAAATAGATAAGACATGTCACAATAGGATTTTGGCACATTGGAGTATTTTGACTCTTTCTCCACAGTCATGTGTCGTTAGTGCTTGGCACACCATAATGTGACTCACCACTACAGAGAATGGAAGATCTCTGCACACCTTCCATAACATAATCAATAAACCATAACAGTGCTCTTCACACATAGGTTATCCATGCTATTGTCCAATTTTCTCAAAATTAACATACTTTGCTTGAGTAGTGGGAAAAGTTCACAAAAGCAGCATTTTGCTTAGCTTATTCATCCTTTTTTCATTGGCTCTTAAAAAGCAGCCATACTCCCTATTTCTTAACACCATCATTTCACTGAAAGGATATAGGATGGCAGTATTACTCTCACTCTGTCATCCTCATCCTCATCATCATCCTTTCATTTGATTTCTGCCCCCACCTACCTGAAAGAGAACTCACTGCAGGGAAATAATTAAAAATAATGACTTTTAGCACAGCAGCTGCAGTAAATCTTGTCAGTCAAAAGACTGACAGTTTGAAGCTTGGGTCAGGGTGAGCTCCTGGACTTTAGCCCAGCTTCTGCCTACTTAGTGACCTGAAAGCAAAATGTGAGTAGATAAATAGGTACCGCTTAAAAGCAGGGAGGTATTTTAAGGCACCCATAAGGAAATGCCAGAAAAAGGCAGGCAATTTGATCAAGGGAGATGGAGCAACAGCAGCACACCCCCCCCCCCCCCCGGCCAGGGGCCTGAACCAAGCACAAGCCTGCAAGATGCCGAAGACGGGGAAAGCCTGTATATACTTCCATCCATGTACAATTGTCTGTCTTGTCAGTATATCAACAGCATTGAATGTTTGCCACATATGTATGTTCTGTGATTTACCCTGAGTCCCGTTTGGGGTGAGAAGGGTGGAATATAAATACTGTAAATAAATAAACTTTCCCATTTGTACTAAATTCCTTACATGCAATATTGTAGATACTGAAAAAGATGAAGAGGAGAAGGAGAAGATCTAAGCTTTGCTTATTCCAGCAAAGCCTCCATGGTAGTTCCAAACTAGAAAGCTTCTGTAGTATACACGTTTTTAACCAGTGCCTGGAAGACAAAAGAGTTGGAATAATTGAAGCCTTAACAAAAAGCTCTTCCATATGCCACCACCAAAAAAAGCCCTGCATCAACTTTAATAAGTATTGACCAAGAAGTTCCCACTGACTAGATTCTAAATACAGTAAGTCTATTGAGAATTAGTTCTCACTGATTCAGTGGGATTTTGGCACTGTGTAAGAAAAACACACCCAAGAGGAAAGACGTTCAGTATCCCATTTGTCAGGAAACGTCAAAGAAGTCTTTTTTGAAACATGGCAAGAGATTTAAATGACATTTAATTAGTGACATTCATGTGGTCACTGGCAGTATTTTGCAGGGCACTGGCAGTAAGTCTGGATTGCAGTTCCTGGCATTTGTTCATTAAAGTTGTCCTTGACATGTTAATATATCTGTTGTCATCACGTCTTATTGAGTTTTGAATCTTCTTTCTTTCTTCCCTAGCCAACTTCATAAGTCACAAATGATTTTATAAACGCCCTAGCCCCAGCCCCATACACATAAACACAGTGTTTTCCCTCTTGTGTTTGATTTTAAGTACAGTAGAGTCTCACTTATCCAATGTAAACGGGCCGGCAGAACGTTGGATAAGCGAATATGTTGGATAATAAAGAGAGATTAAGAAAAAGCCTATTAAACATCAAAATAGGTTATGATTTTACAAATTAAGCACCCAAACATCATGTTATACAACAAATTTGACAGAAAAAGTAGTTCAATACGCAGTAATGCTATGTAGTAATTACTGTATTTACGAATTTAGCACCAAAATATCACGATGTATTGAAAACACTGACTAGAAAAATTTATTTCAAATATTGCGTTGGATAATCCAGAACGTTGGATACGTGAGACTCTACTGTATTCCCTTTTTGAAAAAGATACAGCAAATAATAATAATAATAATAATAATAATAATAATAATAATAATAATAATAATAACAGATCTCTCAGTTTCGCTTTTCCAAAAATATGAATTTGAAACATTATATATTCTCATCAAAACTAAATTGAAGTGAAATTTTGACCCTGTGTCATTAAAAAGGAAGGCAGGTGTAAAACTGAAGAGGGAAATCAGCTTCTTATTTGCTTAATGTTTCAGATAGGTGGCCTTTCTAAACATACACAGGGGAAATCTGAAACCATGAAGAAGAGGTTACGTTTGTTTCACTCTGCAGTATGCCTGACACACTTGGAATTTGTAGCTATGGAAAGACCCATCCAACTCTCTGATTCTTGCCTGCTCCTTCTCATTTTTTCACATCCAAAAGAGCTAACTTTCTATGAGGTTCTTCATGGCACAGCCTTTTACTGGTATCTCTCTTTTGGATTAACTAAGGACCTTATCACACGTCGTTGTCATCGCCCTCCCCCCAGTGCCGTTTGGTCAGCAAACATGGCGAAATGGCCGGTGTGTGTTGGCAGGTGCCTTCCTGTGTTGAGGAAGTATCCTAGGATGCTTCCTCGCCTGTTGGGGGTGGGGCCTCTGCCAGAAGTTGAGGGATGTCATGTGATGGGCTGTATGCCCATCTTTTCCTCAACTGCCTGACAAGCATTCTAGGATGTTTAAGTTGGTAGATGTGATGATGCCTTATCATCCAATTCTTGCTGATATCCTAGATGTTTCCCCTTGTGCTGCCTTGAGTGAAGCTTGAAGTTGTGCCTTCTAGTTGGTCACAACTACAGCAAGTCCCTAAATTAATTGTTGAATGGCAAAATTATGTGTAGGTAAATCCCACTGGGTCAAGTATGGTCAAGAAAAAAAATAGGCCCAGATGTTCTTTTATACAGAAAAGACAAGGTCAAGGAAAATCATAATTTGAATTCTTCCCTATGAGAGCTGACTTTGCTTCAATGGGACATTGCTGCTATGGACAAACATTCAACAGTGTGAGCCCACCTCCCTCCTGCAGCCTTCTAGACAAAAGAAGGGTACAGGCAGTCCCCGAGTTACAAACATCCGACATACAAATGACTCATAATTAAGAACAGGGCTGAGATAATACAAAGTGAAAGAAATCTACCCCTAGGAAGCGAAATTCACTCCTGAAAGGGTTACCATGGGGAAAGCTGAAGCTTTATCAAAACTCCTTGTTTCCACAATAAGCAAATATTTTCAAAATCCAATTATCATAGAGACAGAAAGTGAGGTGAAATCTTCTGAATAGGGGCACAAACAGCAAAAGAAACACCACAGAAGTTTTAACCCTTCCCTATGCTATCTAAAGCTAATATAGGACACTTCCTGACAGTGCCAAAATCTGCGCCAAAGTGAGTTTAAGAAACCTTCTTTGGTGCAGATTCCCATATCCACCCCCCATCCTGCCAAAAAACAGGCTTTCCTGTGAACCTTTCCAAGTAACTACCGGAATAGCATGCAACCACCCCAAAACAACTCTTAAAACTTTTTTTAAAAACTCAGCCAGCCGTCATAATAGTGCTCCTTAAGTCCTCCTGGCATGAAGAAATGACGCAATGGGAAGGGGGAGGGGGAGAGAGGGGAGGAGCAATTTTCCTTCTCATCTCCCCATCTCCTGGTGCCAGGAGGACACAAAGACCACCATAATGGTGACTGTGTAAACTTAAAGATTTAAGGGTTATTTTGGGGATGGGGGAGGAGGGGTTGGGCGCCATCCCAGACCTTTGGGCTCCAGGAGCCCAAAAGGTTCGGAATGGCAAATGGAGGTAGTTTCGCGTAGTCCTGGCACTACCATGAGCATGAGTCACCACAGACCCAATACCACGTTAGACCTGGGTCTTACCAGAATGCCCGGATACAATAGGGTATTTAATAAATTCAGAATAACCAAGGTTTAGACGCCCCGGTAAAAACCCAGACAGATCTTGGTTTTAAGGCCTGTCAGAATGGGTCTCTCTCTGTCTCTCTCTCTATTTCTCTCTCTGTCTCTGTCTCTGTCTCTGTCTCTCTCTCTCTCTCTCTCTCTCTCTATATATATATATATATATATATATATATATATATATATATATATATACACACACACACACACACACACACATACATACATACATATATATATGGCTGGAGTTACACGTTAAAATGTTTCTTTTCTGACTTACAAACAAATTCAACTTAAGAACAAACCTACAGAACCTATCTTGTTCAAAACCTGGGTACTGCCTGTAAGCAAAAAAGCAAAGTACTTAGGAGAACAACTTTATACTAAAATTGTGATATCAGACATAATTCATATTATTATTATTTTAGTGCATGTTTCTCTCAATATTTTTTATAAGATATGTGCAGGAGGACAGAATCTTTATTGTGTTGGGATAAACTTTATCATGTAACATATAGTAATATAGTAATGATACCTACACCCCCGCACACAATTCTTGCTCTTTAATTGATCCGATGACAAGATTTAATCCTACTGTTTTTGCTCTATACAGCTGCACACTCTTATGGGTGGTACAATTTAAGGGTGTATAGCAATATAGAACCATTCTGTCAGCCCACCCCCATTCTGTGGTAAAAAGTCCACAAAGCATTGGAAAGCCAAATCAACAGCATTGTTTTCTGTTTGAGCTTCCTTCATCTTGCCTCTTGAGTTGTTTCCGTGATCCCTTTGTACTTTTTCTTTTACCAGCCTACACTATTTATGCCCATATTTATTCAGAAATGAATTAAATTTTCCTGCCAGTATTTCAGTTCACTGTCTCATACATTTGTAGTTTGCATTGTTCCAGAAGCATAATTTATAATTGCAGTAAGTCATAAGATCAGTAAAAAGATGCATCACTTATTAAAAATACGTAAAATAATTTATCATATGCATCAAGAAAGGTTGCAAATGTTTTTAAAGGGTATGCCATGTTGCTGCACCCATTAATTCAAACCTTTAGAAGTCAAGAAATACCTGCAGAAGGAGATTGGACAACTGATGATTTGTCATATTAAAGTGGCCAAGTAACTGCAGTAAAACAGTCTTCACATCTTTTTCCTGAATATGTGACCAAGAGATCCTACCTCGAAAAAAGAATAGTGTTAGTGGGAGATGGTTATTTACTATGCTGCCCTGTAAATGGAGCAATTAAACCATCTGATAGGAGCCCCCGGTGACACAATGGGTTAAACCCTTGTGCCGGCAGGACTGCTGACCTATAAGTAGGTGGTTCAAATCCGGGGAAAGTGGGTGAGCTCTCTCTGTCAGCTCCAGTTCCCTATGTGGGGATATAAGAGAAGCCTCCCACAAAGATGGTAAAACATCAAACACCCGGGCGTCCCCTGGACAACACCATTGTAGACAGCCAATTCTCTCACACCAGAAGTGACTTGCAATTTCTCAAGTCGCTCCTTATATAAAAAAATCTGATATTTACAGTATTGCTTCAGACACATTTTGCTAAAGATTTGCTTCTTTTAAATATTTAGATGAAGATCGTGTGTGGAAGCAGCTTACAATAACTTATGCGCACTTCTTGTAACTACTCTTTCAGTCCCAAATTGCAATTGAGACAAGCAAGATGAGGCTGCCTCATTCTTGCAGAAAAATTGGATAACAAGTGATTACAAATCAAGATTAATAAAGTATTAGTTAGTAGTAATGTAGCTACCTACATGAAGTCAGATCTGTAGGGCCAAACAAACGGCATCCCAACATACTGAAGGAACTCACTGATGTATTCTCTGTAACACTTGCCATCATTAAAAAAAACTTGGAGAACAGATAAAGTGCTAAAGGATTGGAGAAGGGCAAATGCTGTCTTTTCCTTTTTAAAAGACCCCTAAAGATGTAAGACAGGGTTCCCTTGTGATTCATGGAAAGATTTTAGGAGGTCTATGAGCTTGAATTGAAAAATATCAATTTATTATCTTTGTAAAATGTAAAATTTGAAAAATCTAATTTTGAGTGTCATAAAACTATCTGCAGCTACATTCTGAGAAGGGGTCCATGGTTTTCATCCGACTGGCAAAGAGGTCCATGGGGAAAAATGATTAAGAACTCCTGATCTAAGACCAGTGACAATGATCTAAGTACAATGGAAAAATGTTTGAATGGATTAGGCAGGAGTCGGTCTGCAAGTATCTTGATGACAGTGCAATAATCAGAGCCAGCATGAGTTTGTCAAGAACAAATTCTATCAAAGTAATCTGAGATAGATAGATCTATCTATCTGGTCAGTTGATTAGTAGCTGGTGGGAATGCTGTGTGTGATTCATTTGTTTTTCAGCAAAGAATTTGATAAGGCCCCCCATAATAATTTGATAAGGAAATTGCATAAATTTGGAATCAATGGAAACACATCGGATGGCTCCGGATGTTTGGAAAAAAGTTGCCAGCAATACACTTCAAATCGGAAGGAAGTTCAAACTGGTCTCACGTGCAGTGCTTCAGAATTCTGTCTTAGACCATTACTCTTCAACACTTTTATTAATGACTTAGATCACAGGATTGAGCAGGCATGGGCAAACTTTGGTCGTCCAGGTGTTTTGGGCTTCAACTCTCACAATTCCTAACAGTCGGTAAGCTGGCTGGGATTTCTGGGAGTTGAAGTTCAAAACACAGAGGCTGAAGTCTGCCCATGTCTGGGATAGAGGAGTCCTTATCAAGATTTCAGATGACACATTGCTGGGAAGAGCTGAAAACGTATTGGAAGATAGGAACAAAATACAAAAGGGTCTGCATAAAGTACAAAATTAGGCACAAATTATTAAAATGAAATTCACAAAGAGACAAATGCAAAATTCTACATTTAGGCCACAAAACCAGATTCACAGGTGTAGGATGTGGAATACATGACAAAGTAATACTAATTGTGAAAATGACCTTGGGGTTATTATTGACTTTAAGTTGAGCCAGCAGTGTGATGCTGCACAAAGAAAGTGAATGCTATTTTAGCCTGCATTAACAGAAGCATGACGAAGAAAATAACAGCCCCACTATATTCTGTCTTGATCAAGTCTCATCTATCTAGGTATCTTATTTCAAGAAAAATACTGTATAGACAAGTTGGAACAGTTTCATAGTAAGATAACAAGAACGATAAGTAGGAGCTGGGCATATTTAGCCAAAGGACCTTATCACATGGGAGATGGTTGCATACATTAAATACCACCAAAATTATTACTGAGAGGAAAAAGCAGGCCTGTTCTCTGTTGCCCCAAAGGATAGGACTAGGTCCAGTGGTTTTAAGTCACAGGAGAGTAGATTTCAATTGAACATTAGAAGGAACTTCTTGATAGTAAGAGTGCTTTGGTAATAGAACCAAGTGCCTAGAGAGGTGGTGGAGGCTCCTTCTTTAACATCTTCTAAAAGGGGGTGTATGACTACTGGGATGCATTAACAAGAGATCCTGCACTGAGCAGGACTGGACTCAATGGCACATGAGGTCAAAGTCTTTACAAACAGATGCCATTTTCCTGAATCAAAAGAGTTAGTGGGCTGATGGTTCTTCTGTTTCTCTTCACGAAGCACCACCATTTATTTCTTTAAATAATACAGTTATCCTCACCTACAACTCCACTTCCTGGAAGCAAGTCTTTAGGTGAACTTTTGGGTGAGTGTGCAAAATGATTTTGTAAGCCATCACGTCTGGGTACAGACTACAGAGCCTTGCTTTCTGCATAGCCAGATGTCACTTTTTCAGGATTAGAGCCACACATTCTCCACATCTAATTTTAGGTTTTCATGAAGCAATACGGACAGTACCGATTTCTGCAAAAGAGGCATACATATTATAAAGTGAGTCATATTTGCAATCGTTATATTGGAGAAGATTTAATTTCACAGGTATTAAAATTCTTTCGGGCTAAAAAATAATCTGTCATCTTTCACCAGCCTCTAGGCAAGGACCCAGGTACTGTAAAAAGGCATGCCACTTTTCCTAAAGTCCTGGTCAGATTAATAGATAACCCACTACAAGGTTTTCCTATCTACTTCAACACATATAGAGATGAAATTGTTGATGAGAAAAAATAATATTCTTTCTTTTTAGATACACAATCAAGGACTTGCTGTAATAAAATGGCAACATGCGCAGTTTTGTAGACTGATCTTTTACATAAAAAGCAGACATGGCAGTGTTCTGTTTCACATCACTCCATTAGGGCCCCTGGTGGTGCAGTGGGTTAAACCCTTGTGCCAGCAGGACTGATGACTTGAAGACTGAGTTGCTGACTTAAAGGTTGCCAGTTTGAATCCAACCCGGGGAGAGCGCAGATGAGCATCCTCTATCAACTCAGTCCCATGCGGAGACATGAGAGAAGATTCCCACAAGGATGGTAAAAACATTTTTTAAAAAAACAAAAAACTGGTTCTCGCAGAAGCAGAAGCAGCAGGAGGACATTTTTGCTCCCTGGCTTCAGGTAGGATTTGGCTAAGATTTGGCTAAGATTTTAAACTGAGTTTGGGCTTGGCTCCTGTGGTCAAAGTCTAACTGTTGTGTGACTGTTGTGTTGAAAGAGAGCCAGGTACTTAAGTTGATTGACAGCAGGCATTGTCCCCTGTTAATTGAGTTTCTGGGAAAGCTTTATTTGCCAGTGTGAGTTTCTGCCAGAGCCTGATCCCAGAAGGGCAGTTGGTTCTCGCAGAAGCAGAGGCAGCAGGAGGACATTTTTGCTCCCTGGCTTCAGGTAGGATTTGGCTAAGATTTGGCTAAGATTTTAAACTGAGTTTGGGCTTGGCTCCTGTGGTCAAAGTCTAACTGTTGTGTGACTGTTGTGTTGAAAGAGAGCCAGGTACTTAAGTTGATTGACAGCAGGCATTGTCCCCTGTTAATTGAGTTTCTGGGAAAGCTTTATTTGCCAGTGTGAGTTTCTGCCAGAGCCTGATCCCAGAAGGGCAGTTGGTTCTCGCAGAAGCAGAGGCAGCAGGAGGACATTTTTGCTCCCTGGCTTCAGGTAGGATTTGGCTAAGATTTGGCTAAGATTTTAAACTGAGTTTGGGCTTGGCTCCTGTGGTCAAAGTCTAACTGTTGTGTGACTGTTGTGTTGAAAGAGAGCCAGGTACTTAAGTTGATTGACAGCAGGCATTGTCCCCTGTTAATTGAGTTTCTGGGAAAGCTTTATTTGCGAAAAGGCACCTTTACTACCTATCCTTTGCAGTACATACAGGAAACAAAGCAACATAAACAAATACACAAAGACGTGGTTTATTGCAGTCTGTGCAATAAAGTGCGTGCATATTACTTAACTGTACAAAGATCCCACTTGGCCACCACGCTCACCAAGAGATGCAACAAAAGCAAAACATTCCCATCACATGCACCAGCTGTCGCATGTTCCGCTTTTTCACACAAAAACTAGACAACTACATCTGCTCCAAATGCAAACAGATGACTCTGATGGAGCAGAGGATCCAACAGCTCGAGCACCGTATTAAGACCCTTAAGGACATTCAGGCACTCGAGCTCTTCTTGGACACTGCACAACACGCTGCTGTAGATCAGCAGCCTGCATCACACCAACACCACCAAGACCATGATCAGGAACCTTATGGGGAGATCAACTCAAAGGTAGACAACCCTCAGGCTTGGAAGGAGGTCACCCATAGAAGGAGACGCAGGACCAGGCAGCCTCCACAGAACTCCTCTGCTCAGCTGCATTTACACAACAGATTTGAAATTCTTACATCATTAACATACAATCAGGAAACACATCTTGTGGAGGACCACAGTTTCTTAGATACCACTCAGTGGACCATCCTGGATCAATGCGCAGGGGATAGCCCTGACAGGGACAGTGCATCACCACAGTCACACTTATGTAATCATGCAAATGCTCCATCCCCAATCATAGACCAGGAGCAACAGGAACATCCTTGGGAGAGTAATGGGCTCTCGGATGTATCTCAATGGATTGTCATTGATGAATGCACTGGGGATGTTGAGGAGGAGGACAACACTTTACACCTACATGATTCACTTCAACAGGAACACTCTTCAGGGGACATACACACTGTCTTGCACAAAAGGGACCCTGTCAATCCTCAAAGGAAACAGGTCTTGGTAGTAGGTGACTCCCTCCTTAGAGGAACGGAAGCCATCATTTCCAGACCGGATGGGATGGCTCGAGAAACATGCTGCCTCCCGGGGGCAAAAATACACCATATCACTCAGAGGCTCAGCAGGCTCCTAAAGCCCCATCACCCTCCCCACCTTATGTTGATTCATGTAGGTACCAATGACACCGCTAGGCATACTTTTCAAAAGATCACAAATGATTTTCGAGCTCTGGGAACAAAGCTAAAACTGTATAATGTACATGTGATCTTTTCATCCCTCCTCCCCGTTGTAGGACATGGCTCTACAAGGGCCGGAAAAATAGTACAGGTCAATAACTGGCTCAGAAAATGGTGTCAAGAGGAGCATTTTGGCTTCCTTGACCATGGTCTACTCTTCCAAGAGGATGGACTACTGGCAAGCGATGGGGTGCATCTCACACAAGTAGGAAAACATCTTTTTGCACACAGACTCACAAACCTCATCAGGCGCACTTTAAACTAAATCCACTGGGGGAGGGGAACAACAGCCTGGCGAACACTATATTACCCACGACCACAGGGAACCGCCGAAAGGCTAAACGGAGGGCTGCACAAACACAGCAAGGACCAAGTACAGAGAGCACAATAATCCCAAATAAACAGTTCGAGGGGAGGTCACAGGGGCTTACATGTCTTTACACTAATGCTCGGAGCATGGGAAATAAGCAAGACGAACTCCAACTCCTAGCACAGCACCACACATACGATGTCATAGGCATCACTGAAACCTGGTGGGATGACTCCCATCACTGGAATTTAACCATTGAGGGCTATAACCTCTTTCACAGAAATAGAACAAAGGGGAGAGGAGGGGGAGTAGCTTTATATGTCAAAAACAGTTACGTTGCAGAAGAAATGCAAGACTGTAATCCGGGAAACCAGCTTGAAAGCATCTGGATAAGAATCAAGGGAACCGGGACTCAAAAAGATCTTGTCGTGGGTGTCTACTACAGACCCCCGAGTCAAGATGAAGGACTTGATGAAGCCTTCTGTCAACAGCTGACCAAACAGGCACAAAGAAGAGATATAGTAGTCATGGGCGATTTCAATTATCCCGATATCTGCTGGAAAACAAACTCAGCCAAGAGTACAAAGTCCAACAAATTCCTCACTTGCCTTGCAGATAATTTTATGGTCCAGAAGGTAGAAGAGGCAACAAGGGGATCAGCAACTCTTGATCTAATCTTAACAAATGTGGAAGACCTGATCAATACAGTTGAAGTGGTTGGATCCTTAGGGGCAAGTGACCATGTGCTCCTGCAGTTTGCAATACAAAGGAATGCTGAAACTAAGACAAGTCAAACACGCATTCTGGACTTTAAGAGAGCTGACTTCCAAAAAATGAAGGAATTACTGAGCGGCATTCCATGGACGCCGATATTAAAAAACAAGGGAGTTAAGGATGGATGGGAGTTTTTCAAAAGTGAAATACTCAAGGCGCAAATGCAAACAGTGCCAACAAAGAAGAAAAATAAGACAAATGCAAAGAAGCCAGAATGGATGTCCAAAGAACTTCTAACTGAGCTAAAGCTCAAAAGTGACATGCACAAGAAGTGGAAAAGGGGAGAAATCACCAAAGAAGAATTCAAACGTATAGCCAACTCCTGTAGGGAAAAGGTTCGCAAGGCTAAAGCGCAAAATGAGCTCAGGCTTGCCAGGGACATAAAAAACAACAAAAAAGGCTTTTTTGCTTACGTTGGTAGAAAAAGGAAGAAAAAGGAGGCGATAGGGCCACTGCAAGGAGAAGATGGGGTGATGGTGACAGGGGATAGGGAAAAGGCAGAACTGCTTAATGCCTTCTTTGCCTCGGTCTTCTCACAAAAAGAAAGCCATCTTCAACCTCAGCAACATGGAATGGACGAAGGATTGGGGGAAATCCAACCCCAAATAGGGAAACAAGTTGTCCAGGAACACCTGGCCACTCTAAACGAATTCAAGTCGCCAGGGCCAGATCAGCTACATCCAAGAGTATTGAAGGAACTAGCGGAAGTTATTTCAGAACCACTGGCAATCATCTTCGAGAGTTCTTGGAGAACAGGAGAAGTCCCAGCAGATTGGAGGAGGGCGAATGTGGTCCCTATCTTCAAGAAGGGAAAAAAGAACGACCCAAACAATTACCGTCCGGTCAGCCTCACATCAATACCAGGCAAGATTCTGGAAAAGATCATTAAGGAAGTGGTCTGCAAACACTTAGAAACAAATGCGGTCATTGCTAATAGTCAACACGGATTTACCAAAAACAAGTCATGCCAGACTAATCTGATCTCTTTTTTCGATAGAGTTACGAGTTGGGTCGATACAGGGAATGCCGTGGATGTAGCATATCTAGATTTCAGTATGGCCTTCGACAAAGTCCCCCACGACCTTCTGGCAAACAAACTAGTAAAATGTGGACTAGACAAAACTACGGTTAGGTGGATCTGTAATTGGCTAAGCGAACGAACCCAAAGGGTGCTCACCAATGCGTCGTCTTCATCATGGAAAGAAGTGACAAGTGGAGTGCCGCAGGGCTCCGTCCTGGGCCCGGTTCTGTTCAACATCTTTATTAACGACTTAGACGAAGGGTTAGAAGGCACGATCATCAAGTTTGCAGATGACACCAAACTCGGAGGGATAGCTAACACTCCAGAAGACAGGAGCAGAATTCAAAACGATCTTGACAGACTAGAGAGATGGGCCAAAACTAACAAAATGAAGTTCAACAGGGACAAATGCAAGATACTTCACTTCGGCAGAAAAAATGGAAATCAAAGATACAGAATGGGGGACACCTGGCTTGACAGCAGTGTGTGCGAAAAAGATCTTGGAGTCCTCGTGGACAACAAGTTAAACATGAGCCTACATTGTGATGCGGCAGCTAAAAAAGCCAATGGGATTTTGGCCTGCATCAATAGGGGAATAACGTCTAGATCCAGGGAAGTCATGCTCCCCCTCTATTCTGCCTTGGTCAGACCACATCTGGAATACTGTGTCCAGTTTTGGGCACCGCAGATGAAGGGAGATGCTGACAAGCTGGAAAGCGTCCAGAGGAGGGCGACTAAAATGATTAAGGGTCTGGAGAACAAGCCCTATGAGGAGAGGCTTAAAGAGCTGGGCATGTTTAGCCTGCAGAAGAGAAGGCTGAGAGGAGACATGATAGCCATGTACAAATATGTGAGGGGAAGTCATAGGGAGGAGGGAGCAAGCTTATTTTCTGCTGCCCTGCAGACTAGGACACGGAACAATGGCTTCAAACTACAGGAAAGGAGATTCCACCTGAACATCAGGAAGAACTTCCTCACTGTGAGGGCTGTTCGGCAGTGGAACTCTCTCCCCCGGAATGTGGTGGAGGCTCCTTCTTTGGAAGCTTTTAAGCAGAGGCTGGATGGCCATCTGTCGGGGGTGCTTTGAATGCGATTTCCTGCTTCTTAGCGGGGGGTTGGACTAGATGGCCCTTGAGGTCTCTTCCAACTCTACTATTCTATGATTCTATGATTCTATCCAGGCTCCTAGGCAATGTACTTGCAGACAGTCAATTCTCAAATTGTTCCTGACATGAAAAAAATCACTCCATTTTGTTATGCATAAACACTTCTGCATCCTTTCTATCATGTTTAATCTTTCTTTTCCATTAGAAGTAAAGGTCATCAACACTTTTAACAAGTAACTAATGGGGTTCTTTTGGGGGTGGGGACAGAGAGCCAGTGTAGTGTAGTAATTTGAGCAGCAGACTTTGACTCTGGAGATCTGGATTTGATTTCCTGTGCAGCCATGAAAACCCATTGAGTCACTTGAGTAAGTCACACACTGTCGACCCCAGAAAACCTCATGTTAAGTTCACCTTAGGATCACCATAAATTGGAAACAAAATGAAGGCACACAATAGCAACAACAATAAAGACAGATAGCCAGGTGGGCTTTGGCATCTTTCTTCCAAGTACTCATTTGCCATTTGAATTAGTACTCTAAGATCCAATCTTAATCTCCATTTAATAGAGAGGGCTAATACATGGGTTGGATCTTCACGATGCCTCCCATCACACTCAGAAGAAAGCCATTGACAATAACCTCTGAAACCAAATCTAAATTCTTTTTTTTTTTTTGAGCTTGTTCTATTCCAGGAGAAATCTCCTAAAAATTCTCCCTGTGGAGATTCAAGGCAGTCAGGGTATCATCTCCCTTCAGTAAACCACCCCAATATTTAAACAAACACCCCATGCCCTTTCACAGCCCCCAAACACATGCCCACCCTCACTTCCCTAATGAAATAGCAAAAAAAGAAGGAATGAAATATATTAAACTAAGAAAAATAAATAAAATTGCCAAGGTACTGAGAGAGAACACAGAGCACATGAGCAGCTTTCTTATTCTGATTGGCTCAGGAAGGCAGTAGGGCTCACAGCCTCACAGGGAAACCCATGCGGGCTCACAGCTGCCTCTTCGCACTCCATATGTAGCTGAAAGAAACAGAAAGCAGTCTTTTTCAGCAGCTGGGAAAAAATGTCAGCAGCACCTGTGCCGTTAGAGGTGGCTGAAACAGCCAAAACAGTCCAAACAGCCAGAGCCCATTTTGAAAAATGGATCCAAGCACAGCCCTACTCCTCGCTGCTTGTTGTAACTAAGCTGCATTGGCAAACAGCCAAAAACATCAATGGTTTGGACATGAAGAGAAAACAAGCCTGATCACTGATGGAAGCATTCACATAAATAAAAGTCCCTTCATAGTCTGTACACCTTCCTGGCAAGGCAATGTTATGATTTGCATACTAATGCAAAAATCAGAAAAAACCCTCAGGCTTCTTGTGTTTTGAAGGCCTCTTGATTCAGGTGGTATTGCACCCAAGAGGATCAGCAGGGGGGATTGCTTGAGGCTTCACATTATACACTTAATTGACTTCACAGCAGGGAACTGGTGGTGACTAGCAGCTAAATGTCTGTATGACCCTTGTATGGACATAGAGAAGTGTGAACTGAAGATGTGAACTTATTGATACTTCACCCCTCCCCCTCCCAAAGTGATGACCGTCACCCCAGCTTTCAAATTGATTTGAAAACGCAGCGGAGAGTTCCGTGGATTGCTCACCAAAGGAACGGAACGGGACCGCAGCAGACTATTATTAAGAGATCTTTTTTTATTTCACTTTCCCCTTCCCTGAACTATGTAACAAAATCCCCCAATAAAAGTAGCATTTATTTTAACAATAACACTCTCTATCTGGTTATTTTGTATCTTTTTCTGACTCCTTCCTTTGCCTGCAATTTCTCTCTCTCTCGCGTCCCTTTAACTCCGGCTGAGGTTCTCCGCCATAGATTAACATGGCGGACGATATAAATTGGCTCATATCTCTATCAAAATTACCCCTAGAACGCTCCTCTTTTAGACCTAACCCTTTCTAAGGCTCCTGACTCGAAGACAACCAGCAGAACCGGAATCGGTCCAGTTTTCGGCACCTCAACAGCTGACTGTCAAACGGGACCGACGGCTCCTTTCAAGCCAAACTGCTGCCTTATCCCGGACTTTCCTCTCCCCGCGGCCTGCGGAATGGTTTTAAGAGATCCCTAGCCCCTTTCTGTGAACTGGGGATGGGGGGGATCGCTCTCTCGCTGGGGAAACATAGTCCTCCAAGAACCCTTACCCTCTCTACAGCTGCCAGGGGGTGCCCGGACGGGTGCCCTCCACATGTCACTCATACTTTCATGATTTTATGAAGAAGAAGAACACTCTTCCCCAGACCTACCCCTGGACTTATGAAATCCTATACTTCCAAAGACTGCTACCCACATGTGCCCCTTTCCCCATGCCATCTCTACGAATTCCTCCCATCACAGATGAACTCTTTTTCCTCATGTATCCATGAATTTTCATATTCTATGTACTTGGACACTCTCATGACTCGCTGTTGTATGAACTTCTAACCATTGGGCTAACTTCATGAATTGTGAAATCATGCTGCCAGAACTCCACTTCTCCCCAGATGTTGTATCAAATGTTTTCTATTGCT
Organism: Anolis carolinensis; assembly: GCF_035594765.1. Taxonomy (NCBI): domain Eukaryota; kingdom Metazoa; phylum Chordata; class Lepidosauria; order Squamata; family Anolidae; genus Anolis; species Anolis carolinensis. The sequence goes on from NC_085844.1 coordinate 198,469,786, forward strand.
TATATCATTCATGATTCCCCTTTATGCAATGTCACCCACCTTTATGGATTCTCCTTTATTTCCTTGAAATCTATCTATCTGCCTATATGTATTTGTACTCTTTGGGATCCCTGGAAAATATGTATTCTTCCCAGCAGGGTTTATGTTCCAACTTTATTTTAATTTTCATTCTATCCCATATAATTGCCAAATCATGAAATCAAATGGGAAATATTATGACCCCAACATGAACTCTAGCCCTATGACCCAGACCTCCCTTCCCAAAAACAAAAGGATAATCTGCCACAGTTTAATCCAATCTCATTCCGATCGCATGGACAATATAGGGCGAGTCACCCAATTTCCTAGAGGTGACTCACCCCCAAGGCAAACATTGTCATATCCCAGGCCAGGACGCCGCAGGAAGGCACCCTGTGGGGCCGTCAATGACGGCTCATCACCACCCATCACCACTTCCCGTCTGACACCCCAAGGCATATCTAAAATCTGTGAACGTGACAGGACCCCGGACACCCTTGATGGGTGCCATTAATTCCTTTAGAAATCGGCCGGGTCAGGATTAATCTATCCGGTCACTTCATTGTTTCAATAGCTCCCGCCTCCTCCTCTCTGATTGGCCCGAGGGGGGACAAAAAGCGGCTCCCCATTGGGCCAGCAGAGCAAAGCGGGAAACGAAAGCCCGCCTCGTTCAACCTCTCAGCCTATCCGCGATCAGATGGGCGGGGGAGCGGGGCGGGAAATTCAAAGGGCTGTCAGACCGAAACATTGTATAAATATGGCTTTATTTGAAACATATGTTACGCTAGTAGATTGAATGATCGCTATTAGCGTCCTTTTCAGCTGAATTGCTCAATAAAAACTCCTTGGCGGATTTTCCTTCAACTTGGCGGACCTTCTTCATTTCAGGCTTCAGGTTGTATTGCGGCTTATATTCTCCTTTTGGCTTCGCCAAGGTCCGTTCCCTCAGGACCGGGTCGGGTCTCTCCTTAAGGGCCCGATCCCCCAAAGTGCGGTCGACAACAAAAGGATCAGGAACATTTATCAGGCTAGATTTCGACGGCACATAAGTTAACATGTAGGCAGAGGGGTCAATTGTCTTCATTGCTATAGAGCAGTGAATCCACACTTTTTTTAAAAAGTGCCTTCAAGTCATTTCTGTATTATAATGAGCCTAAGATGAACATATCATGGAGTTTTCATGGCAAGGAATTAGGGCTTGCCTTTGCCTTTTTCTGTGGCTGAGAAAGTGTGTCTTACCTAAGGTCACTCAATTAGTTTCTGTAACTGAGCAGGGATTTAAACCTTGGTCTCCAGCATCAGTTCAATGCTCAAACCACAGCACCACACCTGTCCACAATGCTGAACCCTACTCTTAAAATAGTTCAGCACCATATATAGATCCAGTAAGCATGTAAAACAACTCATGTAAAATTAGAAATGTATTCTAGAGAAAAGGATAGATAAAGACGATGATGATACTGTTGCAAAACTCTGTGTAGACTCACCATTCTGAAGTAACAAAGACATGAGATACATCTGCAACCAGAATCACTTACTATTTCATTTAAAACATCAACATACATGGAAATTGTGCATTGAGTTAACAGCAGAAATTATAGGTTAGATTTTAGATTTTAGATTTAGGTAACATTTTAGATTTAGCCTTGAAAATGCCTTTTACTGAATCTTATCAGCACCAAATAAAATTTCTATTTTCATAAGCAGTTATTATATATATGTTAATATTACATAGGATGACTACAATAAGCTACTGAGATCCTTCAGCTATAAACCTATAGCACAGAAAAAACTTGTTTGATTTATGTCCCACGTTTTCCTAAAATTAGCAAAGAAAGTTGTTCAAAGGAAGGATATTGTGCAATTGCAGAATGTTGTGCAAAAGGAAAAAAATAAATAAATCACCAACTGCAGCTAGCTGAAAACTGCTAATATGAGATTATATTTGCTAGGTGTTTCACTTGAACAACCAGTCTGATTAAATATGATTGAAGTGAAGGAAATACTGAAACAGTAGTTGTTGAAGTCCAAAGTAATTTGTCTGTAGTGACAAAATGGAGCCTTTGGTCAGGCCTGAGTCAATATTGTTTTTCTGATTCACTTTTATTCACAGTATTTAACACATTCTAAATATAAGAAAGCTTTCTCAAGCACATATTTCAAAGAGCCCTTCTAAGTAGTTTGTTAGAGCCAAAACAGGAAAATTCAATTTCAGAATTAGGTGTGTGTATGGGGAGATGGAAAGATTGAAACTATGGCACGTGTTTTGTTATTTTGTTTCTTGGTTGGAGAGTAACGTAAAGAGTTAATTGCCCCATTATTGCTGTCTCAACCAAAGCAGTTAGCCAATTATTATGAAGATTTCCTCTTTGTAGACTATAATTCTGCACTCATACTAAAAACTGCAAAAATAGGACTGCAATTAACATATTGGCTGCAATCAAGTCCTAGGTTTTAATATGAAATTTCATCTTTGAATTAAAGCAGGCATGGACATTGCAGTTACACTATCATTGAGAGTGGATATATAGACCAATTTGATAATTAGTGGCCTTGCAATTATCCTTCAAAATACCCTCGTAACCCTTTCTTCCCACATTACTGCTGTTACATATTTATTTTATTTTAGTGCAATTGAAAAAAAGTAAGTATAACTATGCAATATGAAATAAACACAAAATGGACAGCTTTGGAATAACTAGAAGGATGGGAGATAGGGGGATAATCCCACCACTAGATATCATTTTACTGCTGATTTGTGGAATGGATCTCAAAGTAGGTGATGGAAAGACTGAGGGACTGGGAACTCTTAGAGAGCTTCCCATCAATAGTAAGTGACGAGATTATAATGAAGAGTAAACAGACCCATAGCGGGATGTACATGGCACTGTGCTATAGGGACCTGCAATGTCAGCTTGTCTGCCTCGTGTGATAAAGTCTTATATTTATTTCAGTACTGGGGCTATTTTTTATATGTGATGGTTTTAGCTACCACTATTAATATATTTTTATGCCGGTCATTTTTGCTATAATGTGCTAAACCTGTTAACATTGCAACAGCATTGAGATACGAATAAAATTTGACTCATCAGGTAAAGGTAGCAGCTCAATTGTAAGTTTCATAGCCCCAGATGTACAATGCCTCTCTGAAACATTTGTTGAGATGAGAGTTGGGGCTTGGACTTGTAAGTATAAAAAGGTAATTAGTAGTCTAAGGGCAATGCTGACAGCATTATCAGAACGGATATAGTTAGAGAATCACAAGTAGCAAGGCCAGAGCAATTGAGAGTCAAGGCCAGCTAAGGTTTTAGTCTGAAATGGCAGATAACAATTAAGCTAAATCTGTGATCAATTGCTTGCAATAGTTACATCAGAGAGAGCATTGGGGAGGCAGGATATACCGAAAGAGCAGGAACTGTATGGTCTGCAGGCCATGTGAAATATGACAAGGTCAATAGTATTCCTCCCCACTTCCACTGCAAATAAATTCTCTTCTGTGGTAATTTTCCATTTTAAGTCTAACTGGTAATGTAGTTTTTGTACCTGTCTTTTAAGGACCAAAGCAGCCATTTCAGAAAACCAGAAATGAATGTTCCAGGTGCAGCTCACATTTAGGGGGATGCTATATTGAGCCTAGGCCCTGAGATTTTGGAGCCAATCCCTTATGATATCAAAGGAGGGGGTTCCTGGTGGTGTTGTGTTATTAAACAGTTATGCCTAAATGAAGACTCATGGACCGGATGCGTCCCTCCCTCCAGGGTCATTTACCTGGCCCCCGCCCTAAACTTTATACTTGGGGTCACCCTAAGTCTGAAATGACTTGAAGGCACACAACAATAATTCTAATTAATTTGACCTACATGGTTTGGGTCCAAGTTACTTTCAGAATCGCCTTCTCCCGTACTATCTGCCCAAACACTTAGATCCTCTGGCTGCCCCAAGACTCTGGAATGACCTGCCAGTAGACCTCTGACAGCTAGATCAGCTGTCAGAATTTAGAAAGCATCTAAAGACACATCTCTTCTGCCAGGCCTACCCAGACAGTTTTTAACTATGAAATTTAAACTTGTGTCCTTTGTTTGATGTCTGTTTTGTGTACTTTAATATGCATTTTAATGCAGTTTTAATGTGAATCTTTCATAGAAATATGTATATTTGTTGAATTTTTGCAATGTTTTTGCCTCGAGCCACAGGGAGAGGCAGGTAAGAATCATCATCATCATCATCTCATCAATCGAAAGCAGGCACACACATCCCATTGAAATGCTAGTAACTGATTAAAATTGCTCTTAACTTTAAATATGGTATTTTTTCATGTTTTTTGCATTACAATGTCTCAATGTGACATTCATGTGTATAGTCCGTCCGTCCCCCCACCAACTCTCCCCACACACACACACTGATGGACTGTGATTCAGCCTTCTGCTTGAAAAGTTTGAGGACTTCTGTTTAAGCATTTAAGTTCAAAGTATACAATTCCAACCAAAATCTAAAGAATTTGAAAAAAATATATACATCCACTTTTCAAGGCAGCATTCTCACTCTGAGATTCTTCACTCTGCCTTGAGAAGTGGAAAAAAGGGGGCAGGCTCTGAGGATGGACAATCCACTCCAGAGGAGCCATAAGACTGAAAAAATATGGCAATTACCGCTTCCTTTGCATTTTCCATCCCTTGATGAGTATAGTAGGGTTCAATGCTTGCATAGAGACATTCTTCCAGCAGATTTTCCAGCCTGGAACTATAGCACAAAGAAATACCTTCTCAATGGGGGAGCACAGGGACAAAGATTTGGAGAGGGAGTCCAGCTGTTTCCCTGTAAGCCAGATTCAGGGTATCGAGCTGGTGACACCTAGTCCAGTGTGTCACTGAGTCCCACTCCTTCCAGTTGCCACAGCACAGTAATGTGAAAAGCAGTTTGGTGATGTGCAATGTACTTCTCCTGCTGGGAGCATGCAATTCCTCTGTGGGTGAAAGAGTTGCATTAGATTTCCCTCTTGTCATAACACAGACTGCTAAGCTGCATCTGTTGAACCTGCTTTTTTTTCAATCTGTAGACTTAATAGAGACTGACAGAGTCTGCAGTTCCGGGTAATTCAATTGTCAGTTTCCACAACCTATCATACTTAGTTAAACAAAAGCCGAGAGAAAGGCGACTGGGGGAGGGGAAAACAATTCAAGTAACACCAGACCTGCCAAAACCCATCTGCTGAACTAGCCATACAAAGTTAGCTGATACCACCTCCTTAGAGGATGTCTGCAGCCTCGCTCAAGACACTAAAAAGACCACTAACACCAGGCCAAGGAGAAATGAGGCCAGAGCAGCTTGCTGCTTCGGTTCCTTTGTGTCAATTCTGAAGAATCTGGTAAATGTAAGCATTTTTTCTTTTAAGGACCCAAATGAAATGTTCACACTCCTGCATTAAAAAAATCAACAGATCACTGGTTTACTTGCTGCCTATCATGTAGCTGTAAAGATGGGAAACATGTTGGGGGGAAAGAACCTATAAAGGTTTCAAATACTTGCCAGCTGCTAGAAAAGAAATAGCTGTTCCACAACATTTATTGTGTCCATGTGCAACCTGTTCTGAGGACAAGAGGCTAACAGCAGAACAGAATTTGGAGAAACTGAATGGTTTTTAGTTATTAAAGGGGTCAGACAAGACTGCATTTAATCACTCTATTTAACTTGTACATTTAATGTATTGTAGGGATAACAGGATTCTACTCAGAGGAAGAAGGTGTGAATCTGTAGGGAAGGAACATCAGCAATTTAAGATATGCAGATGACATACTAGCAGAAAATAGCAAAGACTTGGAACAGTTATTGAAGAAAACCAAGGAAAAATGCACAAACACAAATGAATAGCTGAACATTAAGAAAACATAATAATGAACACAGGTGATTTACTTAACTTTAAAGCAGACAATGAAAACATTGAAATAGTTCAAGATTTTCCCTACTTTGGCTTCTCAGTCATTAATCAGAATGAAGATTGCAGTCAAAAAATCAGTATATAATTCGGAACTTCATAATAAAAGACTGGCAAACCAGAAATGCAGCAGGGTAAGCAAGTCTGTAGCTGGTATTTATCACATAACATTGTGTGCATCCTGCTGGCACTTGGGCTCTACTTCATTACTTCATTTTTGTTTCTGAGTAAAACCCATCAGTGGCTCTCTATTCTGCCCCCTTTCCATTACTTATTTTAGTGCAGCAGGCCTCGTCATTCTTTTCTGATCTTCTAGTCACATTGAGACAGTGGCCATGATTCCTCTCTTCTCTCCCTCTTGTTCTTTCCCCTCATTATTTCCAAACAGACAGTTTTTCTTTCCCCCCTATTGTATTTCTGCTTTTTTCATATTTCCTTAGTTGCAAAGTTGTGATAAAATTAAAATTTAAAAAGGATAAAATGTGAAAGCAGTGCTGAGTAGGTGGTCAGAGCTATGAAGGCTCTGTAGAAGACAGATGTCCAAAACAGATCACAGAAGCTGTTTTTTTGTAGACCTGTCAGCAGCTTATGGTCATTGCCTCCTCCTGAGAAAAATTCATAATACCACAAAGGATTAGAACCTTACCCACTTCATAGGAAATCTGCTACAAAACAGGAGCTTTTTTGTTGAGTTCCAGGGTCAAAGAAGCAGATGGCAAAGAGAAGAATGGCCAACCTCAGGGAAGTGTGCTTACGACATCAATGTTTAACATTTATGCAAATGATCAGGCACTATCAGAAGGGACAGAGAGTTTCATCTATGCTGATGATAGTGCCATAATCGCTCAAGCAAGGAGCTTTGAAATGGTTGAACAGAAGCTCTCTGAAGTTTTAGGTGCTCTTACTACCGATTACAGGGAAAACCAGCGGATCCCTAATCCATCTATAATGCAGATGTGTGCATTTCATCTTAAGAACAGACAGGCATCTCGAGCTCTGAGGATTACCTGAGAAGGAATCCCACTAGAGCACTGCAGCACACCAAAATATCTGGGAGTTATCCTGCACTGTGCTCTGACTTACAAGAGACACTGCTTGAATATCAAGAAAAAGTGGGTGCTAGAAATAATACAGTAGAGTCTCACTTATCCAACGTTCTGGATTATCCAACGCATTTTTGCAGTCAATGTTTTCAATACATCGTGATATTTTGGTGCTAAATTCATAAATACATTAATTACTACATAGCATTACTGCGTATTGAACTACTTTTTCGGTCAAATTTGTTGTATAATATGATGTTTTGATGCTTAATTTGTAAAATCATAACCTAATTTGATGTTTAATAGGCTTTTCCTTAATCCCTCCTTATTATCCAACATATTCACTTATCCAACGTTCTGCCGGCCCGTTTATGTTGGATAAGTGAGACTCTACTGTATCATACGAAAGCATAATGTGGGCATCACAACCAGACACAGTGAAGAGATCTGCCCTTGCACTTTGCTACTCTGCTGCTGAATATGCATGTCCAGTGTGGAATCCATCCCAACACATTAAAAATGTGGATGTGGCTCTTAATGAGATATGCCGCATCATCACAGGATGTCTACGCCCTACACCACTGGAGAAATTATACTGTCTATCCAATACTGCACCACCTGATATCTGCCAGGACGTAGCAGCCAGTCAAGAAAGGAGCAAGGCATTGACATTTCTGGCCCATCCTCTGTTCAGATATCAGCCAGCATGCCAATGTATTACTCAAGAAATAGTTTTTAAAGTTCTACAGAGATATTCGCAGGAACACCTCAGCACGTAAGATTCCAAAAGTGGCAGACTAAAATCTGGAACCTCAATCAGTGGCTGATACTGGATGAGAAACTCCCTCCTGGGCACACAGAAGACTGGGCAACTTGGAAGGTGCTGAACAGACTGTGCTCTGGTACCATGAGATGCAGAGCCAGTCTTAAGAAATGGGGCTTCAAAGTGGAGTACACAATATGCAAATGTGGAGCAGAACAAACCACAGAGCACCTACTACAATGCAGTCTGTGCCCCGCCACAAGCACAATAGAGGTCCTTCTTACAGTGACACCAGAGGCACTTGACATGGCCAGCTTCTGGTCAAAGGAAATTTAGTATAATGTCAAGTTTTAAAACTTTGTTTATGATTTATACATTATAACTGTATTCTCAATTCGCTTCTGACACAATAAATAAATGCCATTGTGTTAATACAGAGAGGTGCAATATTGAATTTTCTTTCCATTCTCTACATCAAAACAGTTGTGGTGAGAGAGCAGGCTGTTGTGTTAAAGTCCTAGGAATTGGAAGGGCAGCTACGAAGGAACTAGTTGAACCTAAAGTTAAGAATGCCCATGCCAAGACAATAATGCCTGGTAAAGCGGAAGACAGTAGGAACAGAGAAAAAGACATTACTGTTGGGTGGACTCAATCAAGAAAGCCACAGTTTTGAATATGCAAGCCTTGGTAGGCTGTTGATGATAATGTAACTTGAAGCTCTTGCATTCATAGGGTTACCACATTAAAGACAACTAGATGGCAGTTAACAACAAACAAAAAGATTCCAAACTCCAAATGGTTTTAGCCTTGAGTAATATGTTCACTTGCTATAATGTTATTTGCAATTATTTGCTATTATTTATTTCCATCATCATATTGATTATTATGTATTATAACAACAGCCTTGGCCTCTTTCTGAATTTCAAACATTGAAAAGCAGAGGTATGAATCTGAATTTTATTATCAGCTAGCATAATAGCCTTGCTTTACATCACCACCACTTCAGAGTCTCCTTACCATACTGTGCTCTCAAAGTGAGGAGGATATGATAATTGCCAGGTAGGCTGGCTTGTGGTGGTGGTAGGAACAGGTTCCCTGAGCTATTTATCACCATCTGTCAGTGCTGAGACCCTGCAGAAATTCCTGGTGGGCTTGTCATTGCCGAGCAGGCTGTTCAGCCCCCTGATTTATGGCTTTGTTTTTTAATGCTGTCTGGATTCACTGAGATGTAGGGTTTGTCCCTAGGTGGAATTATTGCCAGGATCCCCAAGGAGAAAGAGGAGTTGTAGAAGGTGGAGTTGAGGTGGGGAATGATAACCTCCTAAAGGACAAGGAAAGGGTGACATAAAGTCAAATTCAAACACAGAAGTGCAGTTTTCATCAGTGACAGTGACTCCGTTTTTGAAGTGAATCAATTTTTAGTTTATTTGAGCCTTTTAACAAGCTATCCAAGATGCGGAATTACAAACCCTTCCTCACCATATGTTTAGCACCATGGGTGGCTTCTGTAAAATCTGTAATATAACCCAGAGTAGATCCATTACACCCCCAACATGGAGGTCACCATGATGTCAATATATAGAAAGAGGTATCTCCTAAACCACATAGAAATATAGCTCTTTTATAAACAAAACAAAAAGGTACCAACAATGGCATTCATTACTACCATTACTCACAAGAGCAGGGTATTACACTATGTAACAAAATTTGAAACATTTTCTGTTCCTGGTTTGAAAGTGTTATTTCCAGTTTAATTGTGTGGTACTTACTTTGAAAGTAGTTGTTATTAGGCTTGGGCCCAAATCAGTTTGAACAAAACTGATTTGTAATATTTGTCCATTTCATATAATCTCCAAAAACAGAACATGGAGGAGCGAGCCGAAAGGCTCAGCAAAATGGATTAAGAGAGCTACAGAGAGGATCGAGTTAAGTCTGCAATATACCTGAGGCAGAGGCTGCCGCAGGGCTCCTGGAGAGGATGGGATTGTTGCTGCATCTTTTTTCTCCCTCTCCCAGCAGTAGCAGTGTCACTACATTGCTTTTTGGAAAGTTTCCTAGGTTCCTCCTCCAGAGAGGGCCCTGCTGGGAACTCGCTTCCCCAGCAGCACTTGCATAGAGCAGACATTGAAAAGTCTCTGAGTTCCTCTCGGAGCATGATGGGAGTTGAAGTTTTTCTCTCTGTATGTTTCTCAGCCAGTAAAAAGACTGGTTGTGTTCATGCTCTGATTGGCTGAGAATGGACACAACCAGCAACTACAATTCCCAGAACCCTCTCTTGTGGCTTGTCTTTAAAAATGTTGTGGTTAAAACTTAAAATAATTTTTTTAAATCAGTAAATTGGTGAATTATTTTGAAACTTGGAAAGCCTGCAGTTGTAAATGGGGTCTAAAACTGAGGGTAGGTTTCATGCAGATAAGCCTTAAAATGACTGAGGATTGAGCCTTTAATGTTTCCCATTGTAGCCAATGGGCCAAATCTTTGCTGAATGAAAATGGCAACACGTTTTCTGATTCGAGTAACTTCCTGGTAAACAGAATGAGGGGTCAGCCAACAATGGACCCTGAAACGGCATCCCTTTTGGCCAAATTGCACACCTCTATTTGCTATACTCCAGAAACTTCATTTTTGTGGTTGCCATTTTTAACCTTTCAAGGTTTTGCAGTTTAATAAACCTTTTCCATGTTTTTTATGATAGAACCAATTAGGAAATGACATTTATAACCCAACAAAAATTGAGTTGCACAGTGTTATCATTTTTGGAATGCCACAAGCTCCTCTTCTACTCCTCAATGAAGAAAAGGTAGTGAAAATGGGTGCAGATAACTTTTGTAGCAATGTCAGCTTCCCCTTGAAGAAAGGGTGTCACTGGAAATTAAACCACTATATCTATACCAAGAAACCTGAACCAGGAGTAGAAGATTCAGTCCAATAAAATGTACTGGTTATCAGACAAAAGCAAGTGCTTATGCACATGATACATAATGAATTGATGAGGATGAGGCCATTTCAAATAATGTGGCTCTATCAATGCCAATTTATTGTATTGGTTGTAGTTCAGAGGCAATATTATGTTGTTATGTGCTTTCAAGTCATTTCTGGGACCCCTTCCACACAGCTCAAAAAACCCACATTATCTGCTTTGAACTGGAATATATGGCAGTGTGGACTCAGATAACCTAGCTCAGTGCAGATATTGTGGGATTTTCTGCCTTGATATTCTGGGATATAGGGCTGTGTGGAAGGGTCCTGTCTTATACCTACCTAAGATGAACTGTCATGGGGTCTTCTTGGCAAGATTTGTCTTTGCCTTCCTCTGAAGCTAAGGGAGTGTTACTTGCCCAAGGGGTACACACTCTGTTTTCCAGAATTGTAGTGCAAAGCTCAAACTACCACCCATGTTGGCTCATACATCATTCTGGCAATATGTTATTTAGTTGCAGTGGCACAATAGCAAAGAAAAGCCTTTGCTTTAATGTCATGTTTCTAGGCTTCCTAGTGGCATCTGCTCAAGTACTTCAACCAAAAGGATACTGTTTATTTATTTTTTGTCTTTATTCCACATTTTTTCTAGCATTGAATCCAAGGTGGCTTCCAACAAGAGAGAGCTTAAAATCTGATGATTAAACAAGTTGCAAGATGTGTCGTATTAAAACACTATTAATTTAAAAAGTATAAAATCATTTAAAACATATCAATACAGAAAAAAACACAGCACATAACAATAAAGATAAAGATTTCCAATAGAAAGATCCTTCTGCACCCAATTAACCATCAAGTATCTGCTTAAATAAAAATATGTTTACTTGGTGGCAAAAAAATGCAGAGAGGAAGCCAGTCCATCCTTTTGTGAAGGGGAATTCCACAACCTGTGAGCAGCTATCAAAGGAGATCTTCCTGTGTCCTCATCAGAAGGCGAATGACATTGGTGAGACCAAGAGAAAGCTCTCCTTGAAGGATCTTGAGACTTCTATAGGTTCATATAGAGAGAGACTACCCTTTTAGATATTAAAGACCTAAGCCATACACGACAATAAATTACAACCAGCACTTTGAATGGTGGAACTTTCAGTCAATATCCCATAAACTTTTAGGGTAGGATAGATATTTGTCAGCAAAGTTACATTACATTATGTAACTGGTTGTGCAACAGGTGCCACAGCTCATCATTCAACAAGTCAAAAATGAGAGAGATTGCTGTATGAAATAATTGATTGTACTAAGAAATCTATTTAAACAATGTTTGTGAAAGCACAACTATTTTTATGTTAGCCCAGTGGGATTCTAGGTTGCTAGAATTCATCATAAACAACTGTAGTAGATTCTAACAATCCACTATAGCTGTTTATAGTCAAGCTTTTTCTGAGCTAGTTCTCAACTAGATCCCATATCTAATATCAGTTCTAGGCTTTAGAAGTAACAATAAAGGTATGCCTTGCCTGAAACTCTGAGTAGCAGCAGTCCACCCACAAACATCAGGGACCAGAGGCTTCTTATGTCAGGCTTCAGCTTTGGCACCTTCTACTTATTACTCTCCCTTTTGAAAATGTGCAGTGGGCATTCATGCATATTAGGCATTCAACAAAGGGCAAAGTAGAAGAATCATATGACTATATACCCATGAACATATTTGCAATCACACATAGTCACACACAACATTTTCAATTGAATTGGATTAGGAAAGATCCTATTGGGACAACAACTTCCTGAATCTCCTTGCTGATTGGAGGGATTTTGAGATCAGGCATAAAAAAAACATAATTTAATAGACTCTCAGTGTCCATTCAGACAGGCCCATATTCTGGGACCTGTCTGGGTTTTTACCAGAGGCGTTGAAACGATGCCTCGGATAAAAATGAATTAATTTGGAACAAACTAGGTATTTAATTAAGGGTTTCCCTGGTTTGTTCCAAATTAATTAAATACCTGATGAGATCCAGATCTTAAGGTCTTACCAGATGTGGGCCCTGTGTGGACTGGGTCTAGGAATAGCATCACACGATTCCCGGGCCCAATCCACACAGCTATCTTGGGGTTTTTTGGCTCCTGGAGCCCGAAATATTGAGAGGGCAACCACCACCTCCCTCCAAACCCCAAATTTCTCCCTTAAAATAAAGTAAAATTTTCCTGGCCACCATAATGTTCCTCCTCACGCCCTCCTAGCTGAGGAAAAAACTCACCAGGAGACTGGGAAGAATGGGGCAAGGAGGGCATGAGGAAGAACATTATGGTGGCCAGGCAAGTTTTATTTAATTTTAGGGGGATATTTAGGGGGCTTTGGGGTGGCTGCAGGCCATTTTAGCTGGAATTTAGCTACCCCCTCCCCTTGGAAAACCCGGGGTTGGGGGGGGCATGCGGATGGGAATCCACACTAATGCAGATTTTTAAAACCCTCTTTGGAACGGATTTTGGTGCTGTCTGGAAGCGCCCTTGGTTAACTGGAACCCATGAGTATTAATAGATGTTGGATAAATGTAGCTTCTGGTTGCTTGAGAGATTGATACAACACATGTTGTAGATACAGATGTATGAGCTGACATACCTACCCCTTTAGTAGTTCATTGTTTCAGACTGACATCTGCTCCTTTGAATCCTGATTGTCCTGGCTCTGGTAGATTGCCTGGCATGCAGCAAGGTACTGGGAAAGTGCCTTGCCTTCATTATGGGAACAGAAAGTCGGAAAGCTGGCAGGAGACTTTCTTGGCTCACGGGACCACAGCAGCCATGAAGCAGTAATAGGGTTGTTATCTCATGAGCCACCTTCCATATGCTGCATAGCTGCAGGCACTGCTGAGGGATTTTACTATGGCACAGTGGTTTCAATTGGCTTTCAAAGAAATGAATGCATTTCAGCCCTTGCTTTTCCAGAAGAGAAAAAAAATGAGGAATACAATCAAAGATGTTGGGTGAATAGAAAAACTGAAGGGGGTTCCTCCTAAGCACTTCCCTCCCCAAATTAAGTGATTCCTTCTTTCTGGATTTATGAAATGTCAGATTCATCTGTATGTGAAGAAAACAACAGCTGTTATTATACTGTGTTATTATTATTGTGCTCGATTTTCAATATGCACCAAACATGAGACTGAGAGAGAGAGAATGAGAAAGTAAGATTGTCAGAGAAAGGAATAAAGGAAGATCTCTTCATTGCCTTAGCACCTACTTGGGGTAATAAAGGAGTGATGTGCAAACTAATTGAACAATGTTTCAGGGACTACTGACTCCTGTAAAATGTAAAATGGAATAATTATAGTCTTATAGAATGACTGGAAATTTTATCGGAACATATGCCCCATTTTCTTTTCCTCCTTTGCTGCCTCATTTTCTTGTTCTTCTTCCTCTTCTCCCCTTCCTCTTCTTCTTTCTCCTCCTCCTCCTCCTCCTCCTCCTGTTGTTTCTAGTCCTACTCCTTCTTCCAAGAACAAAATTATAATTACAGTAGAGTCTCACTTATCCAACATAAACGGGTCGGCAGAATGTTGGATAAGCAAATATGTTGGATAATAAGGAGGCATTAAGGAAAAGCCTATTAAACATCAAATTAGGTTATGATTTTACAAATTAAGCACCAAAACATCATGTTAGACAACAAATTTGGCAGAAAAAGTAGTTCTATATGCAGTAATGCTATGTAGTAATTACTGTATTTATGAATTTAGCACCAAAATATCACGATATATTGAAAACATTGACTCCAAAAATGCGTTGGATAATCCAGAATGTTGGATAAGCGAGTGTTGGATAAGTGAGACTCTACTGTATATTATATTACAATTGTAATTAACAAGGATCATTTCAATCCTTTCATTGTGTAATTCTTAACTTGTCAGTTACTTTTATAATGATTGGAGTATGCCTTCAACATTATTTAAGCAATGGTTCATGAGGGAGTAAGTGCTAAAGCAATGAAGATGTGCACAAGTAGAAACTCTGTTTTATACCAGAGTCAGCAACTTGTAGATGTAGATATGGCAGTCTCACATTCCCAAATGTTTTCAAAAGACCACCTGAAAGGCACAAAGTGGGCAGAGAGGTAAAAAAAAGTCCATATGTGCTGAGATGAGAGTGCCTGCCAAAACAAGGCCATTCACCACATAGGAAAATGGAATATATCTGAAAGGGCTTATTTGTTTTTGAAAGTAGCTGGGAAAGAACTCAAATAGGCATGATAGAGGGGAAAATATTACTAAGACTAAAAGAATAAAAAGTGTTTGCGTACAAAAAAATATACAGGTTCAGAACTCTGGAAGACTATTCATTCTGACAAGAAATTAAGAAGACAGACAATAGCCAGCTAGGATGTAAGCAGAATGAGTAATATGTGATATAGCTTGTCAGGGCATCTTGACAGAGGTCATGTTCAGGAGCCTGAAGGGCCACTCCAGCCTATTTCTGGCTCCTTCAAAGCTCTGGAGGGCCATCTCGGGCAACCAGAAATCGCATTGCATTTTTCACAATTGAATGGCCTGTTTGGAGGGAGGCCCTTGTTCTTGGAGAGAAAATCTTACAAAACAGCAATTTTTTGTTTGCAAAAGGTATTTTTGCTTGGGTTTTGGTTGTAAAATGCTTCTTTTTCATAAAATATGGGCTTGGGAGAGTCAGTGAGGGGTATAAGGGCCATGCAAGACTCCTCCAAGGGTTCTGTACAGGCTACAACAGGCATGGGCAAACTTTGGCTCTCCAGGTATTTTGGGCTTCAACTCCCAGAAATCCCAGTCAGCTTACTGGTAGTTAGGAATTGTGGGAGTTGAAGTCCAAAACTCCTGGAGGGCTGAGGTTTACCCATGCCTGGCCTGCAAGATATACAATTCCCCTCTCTTACTGACTTTAATACAACTCTATTCACATTTTTGTATGCCCAAAGCCAGTGTCAGCTAGAGCAGATCTATCATTCTGTACAGAGAGGCAGTTATCTTAGTTGTTAAGAGTCAAAAGAAAATTTTTTGGAGAAGGAGTTGTGTGCCACTGGGCCTAATTTGTGCCTTCTTAGCTAGCTAGATGTCTGTCTGTAAATGATGGACACTCTTCTATCATCTCCTTGTTTTTTGTTTTTTTTTGCCTCAGGTAGCATAAAAGTTCTGGAATGGTCTCTGTTGTGGTTACTGTGGACAAATATGTGGACAAATAGTAGTTGAATAGAAGGGACAAAAACAGGAAACAAAATGTACAAAATAAAAACTAGGACTCTAAATCAAATTTTAAAGAGGATGCACTTGAAAGAGAGGAGAGTGATTGTGAAAGAGGTGAGAATTAACAAAATACAATCTACTCGCGCTAAAGCTTGTTTCCTGTGGTCTCTTTGTCTCCTGCCTGCTGATGCATTGAAGGAGCCTAGGTGACTCTTTCATTCTCCCCACCATAGCCAAAGTAGTTTTAAAGGCACAGAAATAAGCATTCATCTGACTGAGAGAGAAACGCACACACAGCATGAAAACAAATGCAGCTAAAATAATTACAGGTTGAAAGGAATCAATCAGGGCTGCATACATAGCCTGCAGGAAGGCATCAGATGTACTTGTCCTTAGTTTCACATGGCTAGAGTACACAGAAATCCTTAGTCCCTCCAGAGTTCTAGGCTCTGCACAGACAATAGCTTTGTAAAGATTTCTTGGAAGTACCATTATAGCAGAACTGCCATTCTTCCTGGTTTTCATGGTTATTCTTTTCCTTTTCCCCTTGCCTTTGAGTTTTTCTTTGGTCACATTGAATTGATATGTGCTACAGGTTGGATCTTGCTGAATCCAGATCTAAATATCCCCAAAGTGTGGTCAAGATTCATTGAGATCTGAGTGCTTCCACATAGATAGATCAACCTAACCACATTTATTATTTTATTAATTATTTATTTACAGTATTTATATTCTGCTCTTCTTACCCTGAAGGGGACTCAGGGTGGATCACAATGCACATATACATGGCAAACATTCAGTGTCATTAGACATACGACATATAGACAGACACAGAAGCAATTTAACATTTTCCAGCTTCTGACTTCATGAGCGTATGCTCGATTCCGGCCACAGGAGAAGCTGTCCACTTGTAACACTGAGTCCTTGATGGAGTACTTCCTCATTCCTTTCTGCATGCTGATGGAAGTTTTTATGGCATCGTAAATTAGTTAAATTAGCCTACCCGCATAAAGTGGTACCTACATTTTCTACTAGAGAGATGCAATTATCTTTCAAGTTGCTTAGGTCAACAGTGAGACAGGCTATTAAATGGTCGGGAACTCATTCCAACCTGGGCTTCGATCTCATCACCTCTCAGTGAGTAATGATTTATTGCAGCTGGCTACTAACCATCTGTGCCACAGCCTGGCCAATAAGGTGCCATTCAGATATTCTGGGTGGCAATTACCTGGGAATCATAGATATCATATGAAAGCTGACTGGCACACCATAGAATCATAGAATCATAGAATAGTAGAGTTGGAAGAAACCGCATGGGCCATCCAGTCCAACCCCCTGCCAAGAAGCAGGAAAATCACATTCAAAGCACCCCCAACAGATGACTATCCAGCCTCTGTTTAAAAGCCTTCAAAGAAGGAGTCTCCACCACACTCCAGGGCAGAGAGTTGCACTGCTGAACAGCTCTCACGGTGAGGGAGGTCTTCCTAATGTTCAGGTGGAATCTCCTTTCCTGTAGTTTAAAGCCATTGTTCTGTGTCCTAGTCTCCAGGGCAGCAGAAAACAAGCTTGCTCCCTCCTCCCTATGACTTCCCCTCACATATGTATACATGGCTATCATATCTCCTCTCAGCCTTCTCAGCAGGCTAAACATGCTCAGCTCTTCAAGCCGCTCCTCATAGGGCTTGTTCTGCAGACCCTTGGTCATTTTAGTCACCTTCCTCTGAATACTTTCCAGCTTGTCAACATCTCCCTTCAACTGCAGTGCCCAGAATAGGACACAGTATTCCAGGTGTTGTCTGACCAAGGCAGAATAGAGGGGTAGCATGACTTCCCTGGTTCTAGACACTTTACTCCTATTTCTGCAGGCCAAAATCCCATTGGCTTTTGTGTGTGTGCATATAGGCAGATTCAAGTATCTCATCAAATTATCCATTAGTAATGTGCTTATTTGTATCTCAAGCAGTCTTATCTTTGGCTAATTTGTTCACTCCCTCACGTATTATTGCTGCTTTGTATCTCACAATCTTAAATGTGTCTACTAAAAAAAAGATTGTGGTTCAACTGACTCCCAGGTGAGGCTCTTTCTTCACTCTGGAGGCAAGGTGGTGGGAGTCTGGCTATTTTCTTTGCAGTTGACCTTTGGGAAGGAGCCTGGAAAGGAATTTAGTCCTCTGGAGGAGAAAGGAAAGCAGCTGATGGGGAATATGGATGTGGGGAGCAGCTGCAACAGAGGATCTCCAAGCAAGGCAGCCCCCAGTCGCCCACAATTGCCCCCAGATGGAAACACCTTTGTACCTGGCACCTCTCATTTGTCCTTGTTCGGGATCATACCCCTCCCTCCCCCCCCCCCCCCACACACACATACACAAACACCAGTGTGAGAGAAATACTATGTGGCAATTCTGCATGCATATGCTCCCTAATTGGAAGGGGGGATCTGTGCTGTGCAGTGCGCGCGCACACACCAAAGACATCAACTTGCTTTTTGCAGAATGTGAGTTGAGACTAACCCAGGCCATAGATCAAACATACAAAGGACCCAAATAAACTCTTAACTGACTGAGACCCAGCCCTGAAAATAACTTTTAGCCCTGAAAATAACTTTTTCTTCAGTGGGTGCAGAGTGATGGTGTTTCACCTGAGAACCATACAAATGCTGAGTAAATTCAAATTCCTAATAATCTCCTCTGAATTTCAGTAGCATTTCTGTCTCTGAAATGGGCAAGAACCTCTATTGTGCTACTATTTGTAAGCATCTCTAACGAAATAATTTACGTTAGACTCCTGGTAAGTTCAGGACTTCAGGACAGACAGCTTATCATGCAGTCATGGGTTTCTTTTAGCTCAAGCTGTCATTACGTATTCAGGCATCTAATTCATAGAGTCACACCATGAAAAATGAAATGGCAGAATCATTGTAGTATTGAAAATTTCATGGCTTGCAACACTCGTTACAAAACACTTCGAGAGAACAAGACAGAAACAATTTCCAAGATGTTTCCTTTGCATTCACAATCCCTCATGAATAACAGCTCTGCACATTGTTCTCCCATCTGCATGGCAACCCAGCTAAGCCACCTCCCCAAATGCTGCCACCTCTTCTAATGCACCATTAGATGTTTATGTCATTTTCAGTCCATCCAGTCAACATATAATTTAAATACATTTTAAAAGAATCAAAGAGGGTTGATGGTTTGTTGTGGGATAATTTGGTGCAATCATAGAAAATGGATCCAACAAAGCCTGTCATTGGCTTAGGAAAGCCATATGTTCTGCTTTATTGAGGATAATCCCAATTGAAATGTATCCTTTCTTAACTTTAAGCAGGAATCGGAAAGGTTGCCCTTCCAAGTCCTGTTTAAAACTAAAAAACCAAAGGAAGCCAGGGCAATAAGAACCTTGGGTCCTTTCACACTACGTGGTTATAGCTCTATAATTCCCTTTTCACTGCCATGCCTATATTCTCTGGATTTGCAGTTCATAGAGGACTATTTAGTATTTTATCCATACAATTTAGCTTCCTTATCAGATTAGAAGAGGGTATTACAATTGTCAAGCTATATTTGTGGTGGGCAACTCCATAGGATGCAAGGGCCAATTCCTCCCCTGATCTTGTGGGTTACACCTCTCACAACAAGCTGAAATATCTCTGCTTCTTCTGTAGTCCCCCTCAAAATAATAACATTGAAAAGCCTAAAACTCTTGTAGTTGTGTTCATATTTGGTAACCCTTCCTGTCCCCTTTTTCTGGGGCGCTTCAACTCTTATTTCTAAAAGCTTGACTGAAGTTTTAAGTTATTGCAATGGTAGAAATATGGAGTCAGAAGGACAACTGGAATGGAAAGGCAAATTCTTGTAGATGTAATAAATTCCCCATCTCCACCACTCAAATTCAGGAAGCTCATCATTGCTGTTTTTAAAAAGAACTTAGGTTGCATATGTTCTTAAAAGAGGTTTCTTGAGACTTATTTTCTCCTGTGATAAAACCTTGCTGATATTGCAGTGATATATGTGTGTTCATTTTGAGCACACACCCTCCCCCCAACACACATATACTGTACCTGCTGTGATGCCTTCTTAGAACAGGGATTCCCAGTTGGCCTTAACTTGTGGCACGTTTGGCTCTGCTGATGATTTCTCTTATGCGGCAAGCATGTACTGTTACTGAAATACTCAAAAGCTATTCTGCAGAGGTGTATCCTGCTGTGCCTAGGAGATCATAGGAACATAAATAAATGTACAAGAGTTACTTGCCCATGCAGATTTTAAACACTCTATCTATCATTCCTCCTAGTCACATATTCTCTTTATTCCTTTGTCTGCTAGATTTATATCCTCCCATCTTTATGTTGGGATGTGCAATGCATCTAGCAAAATTACCACTGCAAAAAACAGTTGCAAGGGTTAGACACAATATCAGAGCAAAGCAAAGAAATGTTTTGTCAAAATAAATTTTTGCCATGAGAACTTTGAGAACTAGAGTTGGTAATACCCACTTGAAGGTCTGTCAACACTTCTCTGGAGTGCTGTGTCCAGTTCTGGGTGTTTCATTTTAAGAAATATATATATATACAAGTTTGAGCAGCTTCAGGAAACAAAACATATGTTGAAAGGTTGAAGTAATTGGGTATAACTAGCTTCATGAGGACCAAGGGTGATGTGGCTAATAAAAGGCTGTCACAAAGAGGAGAGTGTAGGCTTGCTCTCTGCTGCCCTGGAGGATAGAATCAAGTTTAATGATTTTAAATTGCAGGAGTGTAGAATTAGATTAAACATTAGAAGAAACATTATGACAATAAGACATGTTTGTCAATGGAACCAATTGCCTAGAAAGGTGGCGAGTTTTCCTTCACTGGACATCTTCAAACAAGAATCTGAATAGCTACCTACTGGGATGCATTAACTGGAGATCCTGTATTGAGCAGTGGCTTGAATTTGATGATCCAGTGTGCTCCTTCTAATCCTAGGTTTCATTTTTCTGTGTCTAGGGTAACAAAAATTGTCCTAAGATGTCCAATGGTTATCTGCCTTTTGTTAACCTTTCCACCTCCCCCTTCCCCCCCGCCGCCGCCGCCCATCATTCTGTCACTACTAAATATCAATTTGTTTTGAACAGCAATCAATGCTGGGTTCTCCGGCTTTTGTGATGATTCCAATCCCAATGTTTACAAAAGTGATATTTTGCTCCATTACCAAAACCCCTTACTGCTGATTGTGTCTGGGAATACTGAGAGCTGTAATTCCAAAAAATACAATTTTTCCATATTCTGTCCATTCTCAGTCCAAATAAGTTGAAAATATGAGATAGAAGACACATAATTATAAACATCTTGCTTGATCTCTGTTTTTCTGTTGTTGGAAAGGATGGAAGAAGCCCAGATGTTGAAACTGCAAATGCAATCCTATAGCTACATAAGAGAATGGAGAGAATAAACCCCATCAGACTAAATGACACTTACTGCTGAGTATACTTTCTAAGATATAATTCAAATCTTTTTGCTTTAATATGATTTCCGTCTGGAAGTTTCTTTGGAGTAGGTAGGATCAGCATTGTAAATGTTCACAACTTACATAGCTGTCCTCAAAAGAAAGAACTTGTCCCTTTCTTCTACAGTGTGTAATTATCCAAATACATATGGTACAATAATTATCCTGACTCTGTGTGAGGAACATTTAAATACTTATCATGTCAGATTAAAAGATACATTGATGGGAAAATTCCTTGCTTGTTCATGAGTAAGGTGTGCATTATCAACTTTTGACATATTCTACTTGTCTTGAATGTGGAATATACAGAGGGGGTACAGGCTCAAAAATCTTTCATTTTATGCAGTGCAATTTAAAAGTGGACAAGAGGAGAAGAATCACATCTGTACATAAATACATCTGTGATACCACTGCTGGCATAAGACTTGATTAAATCAAGTCACATACCCTGTTAGTGATATGATTGTGTAAACCTCAGTTACACCAGCATATTACTTTGAATAACATTGCACAAGGAAGGAACTTGAATCTCCTTGCCCCATGTTATCACCCCATTGGGCAAAAGCAATAGGAGAGGATGAGTTCCAGGACTGGGTCTGGTATACTGGTCCCTAACTGAGCATGGAACTGGACATGGGCACACTCCAAATGCCATCAATCCTCAGTGGAGAAGGAGCAACCTTCTATATATATAAAATGATAAAGTTGTTTGCGCAGTGACTATAACAATAAAACTAAACATCCCAGAAATACGAAATTTGGCAACACAATGCAAAAGGCTTGCCTCCAGGTTACAACAACACAACCACACCACAAAACCACAATGCAGACCCACAAAACTCACAACAACGCATCATGCGATAACAACACAACTAAACGCCCCAGAAATATGAAACTTGGCAACACAACGCAAAAGCCTTCCCTCCAGGTTGTAACAACACAACCACACCACAAAACCACAATCCGGACCCATAGAACTCACAACAACGCATCGTGACTATAACAACACAACTAAACACCCCAGAAATACGAAACTTGGCACACAATTAAATGCCCCAGAAATATAAAACTTGACAACACAATGCAAAAACCTTGCCTCCCGGTTGTAACAACACAACCACACCACAAAACCACACCGAACCCACAAAACCACACCGGACCCACAAAACTCACAACAACGCATCATGACTATAACAACACAACTAAATGCCCCAGAAATACGAAACTTGGCAACACAACACAAAAGCCTTCCCTCCCGATTGTAACAACACAACCACACCACAAAACGACAATCCGGACCCACAAAACTCACAACAATGCATCGTGACTATAACAACACAACTAAAGGCCCCAGAAATACAAAACTTGGCACACAACTAAACGCCCCAGAAATACAAAACTTGGCAACACAACACAAAAGCCTTGCCTCTCAGTTGTAACAACACAACCACACCACAAAACCACAATCTGGACCCACAAAACTCACAACAACGCATTGTGACTATAACAAATACAAAATTTGACAACACAACTCATCCACCTCCCCAATCCCTACATTCACACTTGGCCTTCAAAAAAACAATTACAATAATAACAATGACGACAACAACAACAACAACAAGAATCAACACCATCACAGGCAAGAAACAGCCAGGCACTGAGGCTGAGAGGCCAGTCAGTGCTACACTGGGCCTCCAAAAAACAATAGAGTAGCATCTAACTTATCCAGCCTTCATGACCACTACAACAATAATAAACACCTACACAAGCAAAACAAAAAAGACTATTGTACCACAATAAAAATATAAACCGCACTCAGCAGAATCAGACATTACAATTAACAACAAACCAAAGACAACAGGGATCTCAAGCAATTATCAATCAACACAAAAATTGAAGAAGGTAACAGATTTCAAATACTACTACTAATGTGAGTATAAAGAAGGTGGAGGTCACAGCATAAATACAACCTAATGTAGACTGACCAACACCACTAAACTAAGCCACAGCAACGCGTGGCCAGGCACAGCTAGTATGTTATATAGCAGGTATGCACACATTTGTAAAATATATGTATGTAGTAAAATATGTATATCACTAGTATATAGTGATAATCAAAACTGTTTGTATAAGTAGAGGCAGCATCGTGCTCTTTGAAATTGTCGCTACAGTAATCTCTCTGCTTTTGCTAGGGTTAAGGACACAAGACTCCCCATCAAAACGGACAAACTGAATAAAAAGCTATTTTTTAAAAATCTGAGGGAAAATCACTCTAAACATCTCTAGGTCCTCCAGAGTGTCTCTATGATTAACTTCTGACAGAGGTTGTCCATAGAAAAACTGGAGGACCTTAAGATTTCTACAGGGAACGCATTCATCAAATTTGCAAATAATTAGCTCCACAGAAGTTAAACTTGTAAATGTGGAGGACTAAGTGTAGTTACTGTTCATTAATCAGCAAACTCTTTAAAAAGTCATTTCATCTTTGGTCCATTTATTACAAGCTTCTCTTGGGAACTGGTTACTCTTTAAAATAATATTTCCTCCTTTTTATAGAATTCTTAAGAGGTGAATAATCTTTTGATTGATCCACATTGCCTGGCAACTATAGAGCATGAATTGACAGTTTTCTGTTGTGTGCCATAATGCCCCCGTTTGGCTGTTGGAACTTGGAGGATCATGAAGAAACAAGAGCATTGGGGTCCAGTCAGAGGACAAGAGACAAGAGGCCGGGCTGTGGTGCAGGCTGGTTAGCAGCCAGCTGCAACAAATCACTCTGACCAAGAGGTCATGAGTTCGAGGCCAGCCCATGCCTGCATCTGTCTCTGTCTCTGTTCTATGTTATGGCACTGAATGTTTGTCTTATATGTGCAATGTGATCCGTCCTAGTCCCCTTCGGGGTGAGAAGGGTGGAATATAAATACTGTAAATAAATAAAAAAATAAGAGATGAGCGGAGCAAGGGCCAAGAGGCCTGGCTGTTGTACCTGGGCATCTTATAGCATACCAGCCACTTTTCTCCTTCTAAAAGCAGAAAGCCGAGCAGTCACATACCTGGTAACAAATGCTCGCTTTAGAATTTTTTAATTTAGGGGAATCAGTCAAAGAGGACATATTACAATTGATACACTTGTGAAGTTCCATAGATTCAGCTGTCCCTACTATTGTTGCTAAACAAACAAACTTGGGTTACCAACATTTTTCTTTCCGTTAAGGGAGAGGAACCTTAACCTATATTGAAGCTGGCAGCACAGTTTGGAGGCTATGCAAGATGTTGAAATAAGTTGTCTGGGTACATCATGATTTCTGAAGTGTTCTGTTTTCCCCCAAGGCAAAAATGAGAGGATTCTTGCTCAGTGGCAATAACATGTGATGGAAGCATGCAGGAAAGGTGGAGCATGAACAATTACACCTGAATAAGCACAGCAGAGGAGATAAGGAACAGTCCAGGAGAATAAAGCTCATTAATACCATATGTAAAGAGATGGTAAAGATGGAGCAGAATAAGGCCAAAAATTATTTTAAAAAATAGACAAAGTAATTCTGACTGCCGACCTGCTCTTGCAAGGTTTGTCAGGGACATCAGAAATATGAACATTTTGCACATCCTGAGGGAAAATCCCTATTCGTTTCTTTTTCACTTTTAAACTTGACATTCTGTACCTGATCAATTGCTTGAACAATGCTCCTTCCCAACTGATTGATCTTCTCCTGCCCCGAGGGATGTCTAACTAGATGCTAATTTAGTACCATGGTCAGCTCTGAAGCATATCAAAATGAACAAGAGCTCATTTGGCAGCATTTAAGTATTGATTACTTCAAAACATGTAGGTGGATAAAATGCAATCTCAAGGTTTGGGTGAGCTGCAGACCAAACAGCAGTCTGAGAAAAGCTCACCTGCAGAAAAGCTCTAAATGGGTACAAAGTGGGGCCACACTTTTCACATTTGCCAATCCCACAGGGAATAAACACCCTGCCCTTATGAATATAGAAAATTTATTGAAGGTCTTCATTTAAGGATTGATGATTTGTTAATATATATGACTATCAAACTGCCTTTTATATAATGGATTGTTGTTGAGGGAGTTTTCAACTGCAGCTCTTCCATAGATCAACTTGTGAATAAGTATAGAATTAATATTAATACAATATTATTAATCCTTCAGTGAGGAAGGATGTCTTCCTACATCCCAAGGCAGCATTCCAGGAATCCACCAACCTCCACAGGAATTCCAATACTAAGTAGAAAAATACTCTCTTTTTCATGCGATGTTTTCTTTTTTTGTAATCTGTATTAAAATCACTCTGTACAAAACTACAAATGACTCTGTACAAAACTATTAATTGAGTTTCATATGGGATTAAAATAGGATATCAAATAAATAAATAAATAAAATTTATTTTCCCTTCTGTAGCAATCACAGAAGAACAGGCTCAGTTTGTTTGTTTGTTTTAAAAAATGACTTGTAACAATCCATCTGAAATGTCTGTACACCATAGTAGCCAGCCATTGTCATTTTATGCAAGAAATAGCTTCTCCACAATGCTACATTTAATATTTCCATCTTAGGTTGAACAACTCATCCTAGCCTGCTCCTTTGGCTACAAATGTTGCCTGATATGCAAAAACAGTAGCTTAATCTGGAGTCAGCAAATCTTGTCTCACCTGTTCAGGGTCCAATTGGAAGTACTGATTTTGTCATATAATCCTCATTGTGGTTTGGAATAGAGGGGCTTGAATGAAACTTTCTCCCATAACCTAATAAGCTCCAAGTCTTTCATTGTTCTGAAACTCAAAGTGTGGCTGCTAGACAGAAGGATTTCTTGGTGGCAGCCATTCCCCAGCTGTAGAACCTTTTCCACAATCAAATTCACCAGGTGCGAACACTTATAATTGTTTATAGTTGTTTATAATTGGTTTTTAAATTATATTTTATTGGGTTGGCTTCAGGTTGTATGCATATCATGTTGGCATCTGTTTTTGCAATTGTGTGTTTTTTTAAAAAAAAATGTGCTGGCTTTGTACTGTTCTGCATTTAAATGATTCTAATATACTGTATTACTGTCCTATTTTAAAATAATTGTCCGACACTGAGAGTCCTTATTTTATAGGCATCTTAAAAATACAAACAATGCATCAATAAGTGGCTTGTTTGCTCATTTAAAGTAGAGAACATCCCACCCTTCCATTACAATTCTAATATGTGGGGAAACTTACAACAATAAAATTACAGATTAAATTTAATGATGGATTTAAAACAACAAAACAAAATGAACATAGTGGAAGCAGAAATGAATAGAAATGAGTAGACACATTTACTAAACCAGTATTAAAAAAATTCAGTGCAGCAGAGATAAAAAGCCTCATGGAGCAAAATTGTCTTCAAACAAATGAGGGAAGATCAAGAGCGGGACTAGTGACTAACAATGCCTTCCAAGATCAGGATTTCCATCGTCTGGGCACAAGTACGGAGAAGGACCCATCTTATGTTCCAGCCAATTATATACCATGCACTTGTCCCAATTTAGCAGGAACAGTCACAGTTAATCCTCAGTTGTCCCATTTTTCCAACTGCTTTTAAAATGTCTGAGTTTCATTCTCCTCCTCCTACCTTCCTTCTTTGACCTTGGCTTCAATTGCTGAAAAATAAGTACAAAATGCAAGTGTAATGTATACTCAAGAATTCAGTAGAGGAGGAAAGGGGATAGAATATAGGAAGTCCGTGGCTTGCAAACTTCTGATTTGCACACAGCTCCTAGTCAAGAAGAGGGGTGAGACAACAGGAAGTGAGAGAAGTCTACCTCTCGGAAGGGAAATTCACTCCTGAAAAAGTTATCATGGGGAAAAAGTGTCTCAACTGAAGCTTTTTCACCAATCCTTGTTTCCAAAAGAAGCCAAACTTTTCAAAATCTAATTATCATAGGAACCTAAAGTGAGGTGAAATCTTTTGAACAGCAAATCAAATACCATGGGGGTGCTAACCCTTTCCCTATGCTATCCAAAGCTAAGTAAAAATGTACCTGTTCCGACTTACAAACAAACCCAGGCAAAAGCAAACCGCTGCACCCTCTCCTAACTCATATGTTCTTCCTCATTTACAACTTTTGTCATTTTAACCACATGCTGGAAAATGATTTGTTTTTCATCTATGAAACATCATAATACATAACTATGACTTCACCTCCACCAGCATGCGAAGCAAAGCAAGTGTGTTCTCTCATTAATGAATTACCAAATTCAGATGGGCAAGTACACCATCATTCAGAAAGAAAAAGTAAAGAAAAATATATGGAGAGATAGAAATAAAATAAATTAATTTTAGGATTTTTAGATAGCAATAACGTTAGTTAAACAGCAAGGATAGCTACCAAAGCCTAATGCATGCGTTCATAACTGTTAGCCACAACAAATTACGAATACATTGCCAATAGAATCATAGAATCATAGAATTGTAGAGTTGGAAGAGACCTCATGGGCCATCCAGTCCAACCCCCTGCCAAGAAGCAGGAAATCGCATTTAAAGCACCCCTGACAGATGGCCATCCAGCCTCTGCTTAAAAGCCTCCAAGGAAGGAGCCTCCACCACAGCCCGGGGGAGAGAGTTCCACTGTCGAACAGCCCTCACAGTGAGGAAGTTCTTCCTGATGTTCAGGTGGAATCTCCTTTCCTGTAGTTTGAAGCCATTGTTCCGTGTCCTAGTCTGCAGGGCAGCAGAAAACAAGCTTGCTCCCTCCTCCCTATGACTTCCCTTCACGTATTTGTACATGGCTATCATGTCTCCTCTCAGCCTTCTCTTCTGCAGGCTAAACATGCCAAGCTCTTTAAGCCGCTCCTCATAGGGCTTGTTCTCCAGGCCCTTAATCATTTTAGTCGCCCTCCTCTGGACGCTTTCCAGCTTGTCAACATCTCCCTTCAACTGTGGTGCCCAGAATTGGACACAGTATTCCAGGTGTGGTCTGACCAAGGCAGAATAGAGGGGGAGCATGACTTCCCTGGATCTAGACGCTATACCCCTATTGATGCAGGCCAGAATCCCGTTGGCTTTTTTAGCTGCTGCATCACATTGTTGGCTCATGTTTAACTTGTTGTCCACGAAGACTCCAAGGTCTTTTTCGCACACACTGCTGTCAAGCCAGGCGTCCCCCATTCTGTATCTTTGATTTCCATTTTTTCTGCCGAACTGAAGTATCTTGCATTCGTCCCTGTTGAACTTCATTTTGTTAGTTTCGGCCCATTTCTCTAGTCTGTCAAGATCGTTTTGAATTCTGCTCCTGTCTTCTGGAGTGTTAGCTATCCCTCCCAGTTTTCTGTCGTCTGCAAACTTGATGATCGTGCCTTCTAACCCTTCGTCTAAGTCATTAATAAAGATGTTGAACAGAACCTGGCCCAGGACGGAGCCATGCGGCACTCCACTTGTCACTTCTTTCCATGATGAAGATGACGCATTGGTGAGCACCCTTTGGGTTCGTTCGCTTAGCCAATTGCAGATCCACCTAACCGTAGTTTTGTCTAGCCCACATTTTACTAGTTTATTTGCCAGAAGGTCATGGGGGACTTTGTCGAAGGCCTTACTGAAATCCAGGTAGGCTACATCCACAGCATTCCCTGTATCGACCCAACTCGTAACTCTATCGAAAAAAGAGATCAGATTAGTCTGGCATGACTTGTTTTTGGTAAATCCGTGTTGACTATTAGCAATGACCGCATTTGTTTCTAAGTGTTCGCAGACCACTTCCTTGATTATCTTTTCCAGAATCTTGCCTGGTATTGATGTGAGGCTGACCGGACGGTAATTGTTTGGATCGTTCTTTCTTCCCTTCTTGAAGATAGGGACCACATTCGCCCTCCTCCAATCTGCTGGGACTTCTCCCGTTCTCCAAGAACTCTCGAAGATAATTGCCAGTGGTTCTGAAATAACTTCCGCTAATTCCTTCAATACTCTTGGATGTAGCTGATCTGGCCCTGGGGACTTGAATTCGTTTAGAGTGGCCAGGTGTTCCTGGACAGCTTGTTTCCCTATTTGGGGTTGGATTTCCCCCAATCCTTCGCCCATTCCATGTTGCTGAGGTTGAAGATGGCTTTCTTTTTGTGAGAAGACCGAGGCAAAGAAGGCATTGAGCAGTTCTGCCTTTTCCCTGTCCCCTGTCGCCATCACTCCATCTTCTCCTTGCAGAGGCCCTATCACCTCCTTTTTCTTCCTTTTTCTACCAACGTAAGCAAAAAAGCCTTTTTTGTTCTTTTTTATGTCCCTGGCAAGCCTGAGCTCATTTTGTGCTTTAGCCTTGCGAACCTTTTCCCTACAGGTGTTGGCTATACGTTTGAATTCTTCTTTGGTGATTTCTCCCCTTTTCCACTTCTTGTGCATGTCACTTTTGAGCTTTAGCTCAGTTAGAAGTTCTTTGGACACCCATTCTGGCTTCTTTGCACTTGTCTTATTTTTCTTCTTTGTTGGCACTGTTTGCATTTGCGCCTTGAGTATTTCACTTTTGAAAAACTCCCATCCATCCTTAACTCCCTTGTTTTTTAATATTGGCGTCCATGGAATGCCGCTCAGTAATTCCTTCATTTTTTGGAAGTCAGCTCTCTTAAAGTCGAGAATGCGTGTTTGACTTGTCTTAGTTTCAGCATTCCTTTGTATTGCAAACTCCAGGAGCACATGGTCACTTGCCCCTAAGGATCCAACCACTTCAACTGTGTTGATCAGGTCTTCCACATTTGTTAAGATTAGATCAAGAGTTGCTGATCCTCTTGTTGCCTCTTCTACCTTCTGGACCATAAAATTGTCTGCAAGGCAAGTGAGAAATTTGTTGGACTTTGTACTCTTGGCTGAGTTTGTTTTCCAGCAGATATCGGAATAATTGAAATCGCCCATGACTACTATATCTCTTCTCTATAGACTTTGTCAATAAGGCAATAGTGCAGACTGCTGTTGCTCTTGTTGCCCGAAGGTTACTTTTCTTTTGTTTCTTCTTTCTCTTCACCACTCTATTGCTTTCGTTTATCATATATACCTCTGTATAAGTTTTTAAAAATGATGTAAAAACTGTCTCAGTGCTGGAAATAGATGATGATGATAATGTGGAATCAATGAGCTCTGTGAAGAGTGAAGGAGGCCTGGAAAGGGGAGGGGGGGAGAGAAGCACAAGGAGAGAAACCTACTTTCATTAGGGATCCAGTGCAAAGGCAGAGAAAAGAAGTGTCTCTTGATGTTCTCATCCCATTTCCTCTCCTTTTCCCAAGTCAGAAAAAAATTAAAAGCCTTTCCTGCTTCCACACCATCTTTCTTGGAACAAGTGGCATACAGGAGCAATGTGGGGTAACCAAAGAATGCAATGAACCCATCATTTTGGGCATTTGAGATGTAGCAAAGCAGCAATGAACATTTTTAACAGTAGTCATTGCAGAGAGACTGCCAAATGCCTCCCTCTGAGGAGATCTCTCTCATTATGCCTGGTAACTGGTGCTGGGTATCCTGGGAACTGGTACAGACACTGGAGTTCCTTCTATTACACCTCACTGTGAAACAGATTGAAGCTTTTGGGCTTTTCAGAGAACAAAACCACCTTTTTGAGTAGGTGGAAAAAGGTAAAGGTTTCTCCTTGACATTAAGTCTAGTTGAGTCCAACTCTGGAGGATGGTGCACATCTCCATTTCTAAGCCAAAGAGCTGGCATTGTCCATAGATGCCTCCTAGGACATGTGGCCAGCATGACTGCATGGAGCACCGTTACCTTCCTGCCGAAGTGGTACCTATTGATCTACTCACATTTGCATGTTTTCAAACTGCTAGGTTGGCAGTAGCTGGGGCTAACAACGGGACCTCACCCCATCCCACGGATTCAAACCGCCGACTTTCAAGTTCTGCAGCTTAGCTATTTAACCTGTTGTGCCACCGCAGCCCAGGTAGGTGGATGTGGTGGCAAATGAATATTTTTTTATCCTTCTTTTTGAGGCCTTGGTGAAATGGAAAAACCATTAGCTTATTGCATAAGGACAGTAAATACAGTGCCTCCAGCAGCCTTTATAAAAGCTAATGTAGGTTCCTTCAAAACATACTTAGAGTTAACCAAAGGCACCACACTGTATAATTCTCTAGACAAATGTTGCTGCATTTTTCTTTCATGGATTGAAAGCCGTTGTTATCTGTCTGTCCCCATACTAACATATCTGGCATTTGAAGTAATTTTCAGGAGAATCTTTCTAACAGCTTTTCTACTAGTGACCTATCCAACAAGAAATCATACATTCTAATTTTTTTAAAAGCTATCTTGGCTGGCTTTGTATCGAACCCACAGGTCATATGAGTTTTTGCTAATCCTTGGACTTAGGCTTCCACAGCAAACACTTGTATGAACAAACTGAGGATTAGTGGTGGTGAATAGACAGTGATGACTGCTTGAGATCTGGCTGTTTCACCATTATTCCTGCCAAGAGACTAGTTCTCTAGATTGTAAACAAGAAATGAATGATTTTTGGTAAAAGGAATTTACTTAAATGAAATAGGGGAAAACTGAATCTTATCTCTCTTTCCCAGAGACGATGAATGGGAAACTGGCCATGTTGACTGTGGGATTCTGGGAGCTGTAGTCCATTGAAATCCCCTTCTTCATTAATAGACTGTATAGTTTCTAGACTGTGAGGTGGAGAAAGAAGAACCCACTACGACCATCATCAACCCACCATATAGTGCAAAGGTGCGGTTAGGTCCCTCTTCTAAATTAGTCAGGAAATGCTAATCAATGCCCCAAAGATAACTGTTGTTTATGTCAATTGTCCTTACCAGAAAAATGTGCCAATACAATAGGCATCTCATTCTGTTGGGAAAAGCTGGAAGAAAACACCTGATGCTTCAAGACATCCCAGGTAACTTGGGATGGTACTTCCTGAAATAATAACAATGATAATGATGATGATGGTGGTGGTGGTGGTGATGGTGACAATGATGTGGATGCGTGATTTCAACTCTGCTGAACTGTGGGCTCAGGTTCCTAGCATGCCTAGGCTGCAATCCAAAGTAAGACATGGCAGGGTGAGAGCAAGGATCTGAGCCAAAGTGGATGCCAGGAGAGTCTGTACTCTCAAATCAGACATACATGCAATGAATACATGCAAAGACATTTATAGAGATTTGACAGCTATTCAAACAATTGACTTGCCACCCTGTTCTGATCAGTTCATAACAAGAGGTGTGGTTCTTCAAATATCCAGCTTTCATCTTTCCAGAGGAGAAAATTAATCAGCTAAGGAGCATCTGTGTCATACCCCAGCCACCTTTGGTTTCTGAACCTGATTCAGAAATGAACTTTGACCAGGATGAACCTTATTCTGACCTTTTGCCCAGTCCGCAGAGCTCCTTTCAGTTACAGCTGCCGGCTGCTGATAGTTCAGATGCTTCCTTAATTGGAAGAGATACTGGAGATATTACTCCCATGGCTGAACCAGATGTCCAGATTTCCCCTGAGAACGTGCCCTTCAACCAAAGGGAGTTTCTGCATCGCCAGATATCAGAAAAAAAAGGGCTTCGAAGGAGTAACCGCTTGGCATCGTGAGGGTATTGTGGATAAGAAGATTCCCTTGGGAACCTTTGGGGAGTTTGGTTTCCCTTGGTTGGGATCTTATCTTCGTTCCATAAAAGGGTCTTGCACTGCAAACACTTTGCGGTGTCAACGTAGTGATATCCTGAGAACAGTTCACCTACTCTAGTCTCCTGATTTCACCAAGCCAAGTTTCCTGCTCCTGGCGGTCAAGCCAAGCCACGACTCCCAATTAGAACCAGAGTAAATTCACTTCCTTGCCTTGTTCCTGAATCAAGATTGATTTTAGCTTCGTCTCGTTTCTGCCTTGATATCAAAGACTTCCTAGTGACTTTGGACCTTGTTATTCACTCTTGCTTTCTTGTTGTTTTCCCCGCTCAAGAACTTTCCAACAGTTTTGAGTGTGTTTCGGTTTCTGGACTTTGGGCAATAATATTGACCATTTCTCCTCAATTCTTTGGACTAATTCATACCTTTTTATAAAGGACTATTCCTCTCTCATACTTTCCACTTATTCATTCCTGAATTTATTATTGTTTTAATAAAGATATTATATTATTATTGGTCTCTGTGTGGTTTCCAGTGCTCACGCTGCCTTGGGGTGCAGCAATCTGTCTGAACAAGAAGAGTGTCTTAGAGGATGGTAGAGGTTGATAGAGGTTGGATGCATAACTTTCAGGAGTGCTTTCATTTTGCATTCCTGCATTACAGGGATTTCGACTTGTATTCTCTTCCAACTCTTTGGTTCTATGATTCTAAGGACCTGCCCACTTATTAAAGACTTCTCCATGTCAGGTTTCATACAGCCCACATGCCAGGAGTCCCTTATTGCTTGCACACATTGATATATTTCTCACTGCTGTGTAAGCACCCTGTTTTGTAAGCCACCCTGAGTCCCCTTGGGTGAGAAGGGTGGGGTATAAATGTTGTAAATAAATAAATAAATAAATATCTTTCAGATATCTCCACCTTTTCTTCATTGTTACTAAAGTGTTCCCTCACTTATCGCTGGGGTTAGGTTCTAGGACCACCCGCAATAAGTGAAAATCTGCGAAGTAGGGACACTATATTTATTTTAATATTTATACATTATTTTAGTAGTTATACACTATTTTAACTCTTTATCAACAAATTGTGTGTTGATAAATCGCCTCCTTCTCCCGTTGCTGCTTGGGCTCCTTTTCTCTCCCTTTGGCTTGTCCTTCCTCCCTTCCTTAGGCTGTAAATTGTAATTTTTTATGATTTATAATAGTCTTTTAGAGTTTATTGAAAAACCGCAAAACAGCGAATCCGTGAAAAGTGAACCACGAAGTAGTGAGGGAACACTGTTCTTATACATGATTCAGTAGAAAAGCTACACCTCCACCTCTTCCTTCAAATCCATTGTCGTAATGTATAATTTTCTTTAAAGAATTTAATGTGATTTCTAACAACTGTGGCCAAGACACTGTTCAAGTGGCTGCAGAGCACTATTCTCCACTCGGGCACACTTCCTACCTCCATTCCTATGGATAATGGCAGTGCTTCCTTCTGCCAGTGTGCAATGGCACCCAGAGACCTCCTGCTGCAGCACATTCTTCCTGGTCATTGATTGTCTGCAGCGGTGTGCCAGGGCGCTGCCTATGTGCATCCAAGAAAAAGAACTCTACTATTACCATCTAATGGGCTCGGGCAGTGGT
Organism: Anolis carolinensis; assembly: GCF_035594765.1. NCBI lineage: Eukaryota > Metazoa > Chordata > Lepidosauria > Squamata > Anolidae > Anolis > Anolis carolinensis. The sequence goes on from NC_085844.1 coordinate 198,504,364, forward strand.
GCATGCTTGAGAGCAGCTGCAATGAATCACTGCAATGAATCACTCTGACCAGGTTGTCATGAGTTCGAGGCCCGCTCGGAGTCTATGTTTGTCTTGTCTTTGTTCTATGTTAAAAGGCATTGAATGTTTGCCTATATGTGTAATGTGATCCGCCCTGAGTCCCCTTCGGGGTGAGAAGGGCGGAATATAAATGCTGTAAATAAATAATAATAAATAATATAAGGCTTCTCTGTTATGAAACAGCTCTTAGTCAGTGGCCACAACCTGAACTCAAGCTATCTGCCTACTCTTACACACTCAGGAGAACTAGGACTCATTCCATAAGGAAGTAGTGTCAAACCTCTTTCTTCAATGCTTTTAAAAGTACTTACCCTATTTAGAGACTATGCCTGTAAGCTGAAAATTGGGCTGAATGCATTTTTTCTCCCTCCTGTTCTCTCTTTCTTTCTTTTTTTCTTTCTTTCTTTCCTTCCTTGGTTGCACTACCTCAATATTAAATATTACATTACAAACTCTTTAGAGATGCAGAGCTGTTTTTTCTGTGAGCTACTTTGTAAAAATACAGTGCATATAAATGGTATACCATCATTGCTATTACTGTGTTATTCTTAGCACTTACCACTCCTCAAGTTGAGTGATAGTAACCAGGATTGAATTCTAGAACCCTCAAACATAGCATGGGAAACAAAAGGAAAGACCCTATTGTTAGTAAACAACTCCATCCATTTCTGTGCAGATTAATGTAAAACATCAATAATTCAGTCTGCAGGAGTCCTCTTTAGGCTGCTTTCACTTGCTATGCTAAAATAGCACCATGCTTTTTAATAAAGAGTCAGTGTATTTTCCTTGGAAATAAAGCATATGCTTGAAAAATTTAGCTCCACCCAGCCTGACATTATGCCCCTAAGAAAGACGAAGCAATTAGTGGATTACCATCTCCGTGGCTGAAAAGTGCCAGTTAATCAATGTCCCATTGGCAGCCCATTTATATTACTGGCTCCTTAGCCTTATTTTTCACCACACAATAGACTAGTTCCCTGAACATTGAGCATACTTCAAGTGTACCTACACAAGCAAGCTTATTTCTTGATAATTGCCATGGAAAGGACAGTAACACTTAGGACAAAAAAAACCCCTTTGAAACAATTTAGGATTCTGCAGAAGCATTTTTTTTTTTGTAATACAGATCCCAGAATCCCCAAGCCGGTATATCCACAACCATTCATAACTGTCCATGGATGTATCAGTCTGATCTTAAGCTTTCTTTCTGCAGCCCCACAAGATGTTCCCAAACTGAGTCCTTTATGTTTTAGGATCTTTTCACTGCAAAAGTTTTCAAGTCCTATAAAGCAGGATAACTTTGGCACTAAGTGTGCAAAAACTGAGTAGGGCTGTTTAGAAAAGGGTGACTTGGAGATCTCTCATACACAGAATCACCATAAGTCAAAGTCACCTTGATGGCAGTTAACAAGACATCTCCTGGTCTAGTTTTTTTATTTCCAAATAATATGTATGTACACTTTGAACAAAGAACCAAATGCATTTTCCACGATAATACAGTACTACAACCTCTATTTTGAATAAAAAGAAAAGGGCCAAATCTTTTGCTTTTTTATCGTGTCAGAAGCAACTTGAGAACATACAGCAAGTCACTTGTGGTGTGAAAGAATTGGTCATGTGCCTCGGGGACAACGGGATGTGTTAGCTGGGAAGCTTCTCTCATGTCCCTGTAAGCTAGAGCTGACCTGAACTAACGAGTCAATTTCTGGAGTGAAAGGCTAATGTGTGGCACTTAGGGTAAGTTATGATCTATCAGTCATTTCACTACAAGTACAATATGTATTTGTGGCTAAGTGACTGATTGATCATATGCCAGCCTTTCTTTATGTATATTCTATAAAACATCTCAGTTCAAATGTTTAATGCTTTATTCTGAATAAATTTGTTTGATTGGAAATAGGACACTTTTACTGTCTTATTACCAAGTATAGTTTCTACTGTTCATGATTTTGTCATCAGGCCCTTTTACCTATATTTTAGGTTGATTGAGCTTGCAAGATTTCAGACTGAGATACTGAATAAAGAACAGTGCAAATATTGAATTGAGTGTCTGCACGGGCCATCTTCAAATGTTTGTCCACATCACTTGTTCCAGTTCAGGACATACCTTCTCCCATTGCTCAGCCCCAACAACAACCTTGATGGTATCTGTCTTTTGTTGTGGCAGGTTTTTGTTTAAACTTGGGAGTTCCATTTTAAAATTTCTGAAGTGCCCCATGACCATAGTTCATGAATGGAAATTGAAAATGGTTGATATCTTCCAGCTACCCACAACAAATTGCAACTCCTTCACTACTGCAGACAAATATCATAGATCTGTCTGCTGCTTGCATGATGATTAAAGCTTTTCTTCTCTGTGAAATACACAGAAAAAGAACAACCACCATTAATAAGAAGGACAATCCTAGACAATGTAGAGAAATGTTACTACAAAAATATACAGTGGAACCTCTCTTTAAGAGCATCCCAACTTAAGAGCATTTTGAGTTAAGAGCTGTCCCTCGGCCTGGGTTTTGCTTTGACATAAGAGCAACGTTTTGAGCTAGCACTTGAGAGAGCACTAGCATAAGAGGGAGCACTAGCATGAGAGTAACAGGGCTTTAGAGCCTTCTCCCTGCTCATGCTTCCATGCTTTGTACTCTTGTCCACTTTGGAAGATGGTAGTCCACTTTTCTCTTGTCTGCTTTGAGGAACTTTGGATTAGTTGATTTTGTGTGGTTTTTATTTCTGGTATGATTGACTTCATGAAGAGGGGGAGAGAGCAAGAGAGGGAGGAAGGGAGGCTAGCATGAGTACAATATGAAGGAAATGATGCTTCTGCCTCTTCGCTTTGTGCTTCCCTGCCAAAACTTTGTGCTTCTACCATAAGTTATTTCCTTTTTATTGTTATGTGCATTTATACATTATTTGTTATTTATAAAGTACATTTTCTTATTTGAAAACATTTGAAAATTGGGGGGTTTCAGGAGGCTGGAACGGATTAATAGCATTTTGGTGCATTTCAATAGGGAAATTTGCTTTGATGTAAGAGTAATTTCAGTTAACAGCTCAGTCATGGAACAAATTAAACTCTTAAATCAAGTTAACACCATATCTCTATCTTAAATGGACAGTAGGAACCATGTTCCACATTCTAAAAAGAAAGAGAGTTTGCATGTGTGTTGGGGGGGGGGGGTTCAGCCATCTTTCCAAGTCTCAGCAGTTCAAGGAGTAAGTTGTCTGAACTCATCCATGTTTGATTGAATTCTGGTTCAGACATGTTTAATTGAGACAATATGATCATTCTCGATGTATACTATACCATCTTTGTATTTACCTAGGCAGCCATTTCTTTGAACTGTTTCATATAGAGAAATTATTTTTAATATAAATATCTATCTGCATCAACTAGGTTTCTAAGCTTGTCTTATTTATGTGACATAGTAGGCTATTTTAATGTAGGAAAATGCTTTGAATGATTCCTACACATCAAAACTATATGATACTATTCCTAATGGAACACACAACCATCCCTTTTAGCTTGTTTATTCTGAGAATTTAACTCCTTTGCTTTTATGACACATTGTCCTTACCTGTTTTCAATAACTGATTTCACTCAGTTGTAAGATGGTTCGGTTTCCAAAGGAGGGCAATTTCATTTTAGTCAAGGGCATCTCAATTTATTCAGATTTTTCCTCCAGGCATTATAGAAGCAGATCCATGGAAAAACAAAGTTGTTGGAAGTACATGGAAGATAGCATATCTTTATGCTTTCATTAGAAGAAGCTCCAGGAAAATGATTGCCACCATCACAGATAAATAAAAACAAGTAGAATATTAGCCCAAGATAGTTTTCTGAAAAGGGGAAAAACCTTCTGTTCCTATAAAATATTATTAGAGTTAGTGCCTAATTCTAGGGAGGTCTGCTCCGTCCATTGAGAAATTATATATACCATACAAGGATCTCCTTTATCCCTGAACAGTATAAGGAATTTGCTCCATTGTTTCTCCATTTCTACACTTCATAAATATTTATAGGGTGCACTGCTGAGGTTTGTCACATACAATTATGTGAGGGTAACATGATGCTGCCTGCAGGTGACATGTATAGGTTGAAATTCATTACCAGAGGACACAATTGAATGGCACATAGCAGGTGCAGATCTGCCCAACAGCAAAATTCTTTGAACAGCTAGGAAAACAACAAGAATAAAAGTGGTGAGCAAGGGCAGCTCAAATCAAGACCTTTTCATTGTCCATCTACATTATTGAAGCTTATATAATTTGTCATTGTCCAGTCTTCAGTTTCATTCTTTGTCAGGAACAAATGCAATGTCCATTCACATCTGTGCCTTACTTCCTTGAATAAGCCACTTTGATTTCCTATATTTGTATAATAAATGCATGCCCAGTCTTGTCAATGATTTATGCAGATGGTATTTATGACAATAAGGTGCAAAATATTAGATGGATGAGATAGTAAACATAAGTGTAATTGATGACATTTTATTCCATAACAATGGTCAAAAGAACAGCATATGAGACAAATAGCTCCATAGAAGGAAATGAATCCATTTTTTGTTTAATTCCATACTTGGAAGTTGCTAACTTATTCCTAAAATAGATTCAGCATGTTGGACAGGGTTATTAGAATAACCAGTATTTTGATGGGAAGTGTGAGCCTGCTTTTGGCTGATGAGATTGTCACGTTAATTAAGATTGCTGTTGTTGTGTGCCTTCAAGTCGTTTCAGACCTAGGGTGACTCAAAGTCTAAAAGTTAGGGTGGAGCCAGGTAAATGACCTTGGAGGACCACAATTTGCCCATGGACCTTAGTTTAGGGACCCCAGCATTTATTTCCTTGCCAGAAGTGCAAGGGACAAGGGAACGAAAACGTTTCTCCACCTCTGCCTAAACTCTCCAAACATTACAAGATTGTTGTTTAAACTTGAGAAATTAAGGTCATTGCAGAAACCTCTGCAGTAGCTAGGAAGGTGAGAGGAAAAGATACAACGTCTTTCCTCCCTTTCAGTATCTGCATTTTTAAATTTAATCTAAAACCAAGAATAATCAAATATAATCTAAATTAGTGACCTGTTTCTTCTTGTTGTCCTTGAAACCTGTTCCTTAGACCATATTTTTATAGCCTTGGCATCTTCTGAAACCTATGAAGGAATCAATGAACAGGCTGTGCTTGGCATTCCTAGATGGTGACTCTCCGTTGGTATCCCCCAAATCAGGAATAGCTGTCCAGAAAACTAATCTCTTTCTTGAAAAGGAAAAACAAATACTAGTATCAGCCTCCTCTGCTCTCTCCCTATAATGATCCAAGAGCCATTTCACATTAGTCATTCTCTCCTCCTACAGATGACAACAAATACTAATGGGCTATGACACAACAGCCACTGAATGAAGTGCCACTAATGAGACGAGGCTGTCACATTGTGTCGGCGAAAGGAAAACCTTCCTTGCTGCTTCCGCTTGTTCTCACCCATGCCTGCAAATGCCAGGCAGCCTGTTGGGCTCCCAGGGAAATCCTCAAGTTTTTCACAGAGTAACTTGGACAGCACTGTGCAAGCATATGCTTTGGATGTCTATGACAGTACTGAGCTTCATCAACTAACCAGAGAGGCATGACCACAGCTACAGGGTTTAAGAACCACCTGCTGTGAGAATGCACTGGCCTTTGACCAGCTCCATAGATACAGATGAAAGGAGGGCTTGTACAAGTTCACAGGCACAGTCCTGCTTAACGCTGGAAGGATTTTCAGAATTCATCATTTATTGTCACTTAACTAGCTCTCATGGCTGCGGTCAGCCATCCAGGATGGTTTTAGTGTAGCGGAAACCAGACTTCCCCTTTTCTCAGCTTGTCGTGTGTCTTGTGCGGACGCAGTGGAAGTAGGAGACAGACAACTGGAGGTTTTTTCTTTTTCTTCCAAAGAAAGCAGTTTACTAGAGTTCCTGCAGCTGCAGAGGTTCATCCCACGCACAACTAGATGCTGAAAAGGGAGAACCCCGCAGACAGGGTCGAGTGTCTATTTATACAATTCAGTGGGTTCAGTTTACGACCGCCCACATATCAAACCATTGGTGCATATTTGTGGTGCAGTATTACATTTCTTCATTACTTTCGTTTCTCTCAAAACACATGATTTCAGGGAAACCATGTGATAACCCATCTGCTGTGTTCCTGGCCTGCTCGTACCTCCTTATATGGCCATTTCCTCCTACCCCTTCATTCCTGCCTTATTCCCCCATTTTTTTTTTTGCGAAGCGTGTATACAAAAGCTGAAGCAAACTAAATGAGCAGACTTATGGGTCCCTCCAATCCCTTCTAGCTTGCAGCCAAGCTATCTTTTCAGTGGAAAATGAGCGCAGAATAGCATTTGTACATAGTTTCATCACCAGAGGTAAACAACACATGAGGATTAAAAATATTCTTCTTCCGATGATGGATTTGTTGCTATGGCCAGAGGTGGCCATTCACATGCATGTCCAACTTTCAGGTCTTTTCAGTCTTTGGCATAAAGTCAAACTGGGGGTGTGTTTCCTCTTCCTTGATCAAAGGAATAATGTTCAGTTAATTTGAAGAAAGTCTCTTTGTCCACTCCAAGAATTGTCTCTGTGTAAAGAAAAGTCTGTAAAGAAAATCTCCATCTCTCACAGGGCTTTAGCTGTCATACCCAGTATGTGTGGCGTGGGGTGGACTTAAACTCCTACGGGTTTTGGATTCCAAAACAGGCCTTCCAGTAATAATGCCTTATGGATCTCCATTTTGGAAAACAGGCCTCTCAGTAACAATGCCTTATGGATCTCCAATTTAGGAACAGGAGTCCAAAAAAAGCTGAAAAAAAAGCAGGAAGACAGTGAGAGAGAATGGGGGAGGGGGAACGGATTACCCATCTGTCGATCATCCTGTTCGGCATCACTTTTGTCTCAGCCAATCTTGTTGAAATCCCTTGTCTCTCCACGGGTGGGGCAGGTAGGCCACTATTCAGCTCCCAAACGACCCCTCCATGGCCTCTTGAGAAATGATTCCTCCATGGGCCTTCTTTCGCGATCTGCAGTAATCCTTTTTACTCTGGTCCTGCTGCAATGGTTAACTTATTTTATTCTTTGTCACATTGTCTCCGTGCTATATCCTCCTTTTGGCTTAAAAAGCAAGGTTGTTAGATGGCATATGAAAAAGTCCCTCATTGTCTCTCAAATCCGTCAAAAATCCGAATTATTTGCAATGTCCCATTACAAAAGGTCCTATCCAGGAGAGTTGGGTCAAAATAGAAAATTGTATGTTGTTGAGTTGGTCAGCCCTTACAGCCTCCAGCCTGATGCCACACTCCATCACAGCCTTAACACTCAGCAACACCTATAGGCCCTCCCAGGCCTCTCAATAAACATGTCTCATAGACTTCTGGGTTTATCCCATACAGGAGTTCAGGACCTGTAGCAAAAAACAATGAGAGGGAAAAGAAGGGGAGGGAAATACTCATCCTTCCAGGCTGTATGGCTCTTGAAGCACTCTCTCTAGTCGTTTCGCTCACATCCAAGGCAGGCCTCCTCAGAGGTTGTGCCTTTGACAACACACTCATCTGTCTTGAAATCCAACAAAATCTTTCTTCTCCGCATCTTTTTCTTTTCCTTTCCGCAAACGATTTAACAATCGTGTATCCACTTGCTGCAATGCAATCTTCCACTCCAGTCCTGCTGCAGTGTTAAACTTACTCAATTCCCCTTTTACACCGACTCGTTGAACAACTCAAAATTTGTTAGTAACACACGTTGAAAAGCCTCCTGCCGCTTCTCAAATCTGGCAAAATCCAGGCTGGGGGCGATGGAAAAAATGCCCCTATTTGCATGATCTAATGTCCCGTTTACAAAAGTCCTAGTCCTTCCTTTCCGTAACCTTTAGAAAGAGTTGGGCCAAAATCACAAAGTTCAGAATCCAAATCTCACAAAATTATTATGAAGCAACATGAGATGCAGCCAATTATATCATGTCTTTGGTTCTCAAAAGGATAACTTTTTATCACTTGGGCACTAGCTCCCTTTTTGAATAAAATGTCAATCAAAAATTTAAAAATCAATGTCAGTTCTTAATCCTTCTGTGTCAGGAATATGGGATCAATTTTTTTTTTCCAAAAATAAATATATATTTATTTATTTTTTTGCACTGCCAACTTGTGACAGTTTTCCATACAAAGTCCTCTCCTTGTCCTCTCCTTTCCAAAACATTCATTCACATTCCTTCTCCTTCTTCTTGACTCACCAAGATCACCTGTATTCCAAAGTGCTGCAAAAAAAAAAAAAGAACCTCCAACATTTCCCTATAACCTGTAAGGGGTTTAAAATCTGTAGAACAGGAAAAAGGGGGAGTAGCCCACAGAGGCTTGAGTTTTCAAAAGTACACTTGTTCAGGCTCATTTTTTTTTTCCTTGAGATTCAATTTCTGGGCAGATGTCCAGCTCTTATCTGTTGTATCACCATGTTCTCTAAAAACACTGAAGCATTGTTCTTTCAAAACAAGGATTTTTTTTTTCAAGCCTAAGACCATTTTTTTTTCCAAAAAAAAAATATCTACAGCTTCCGAATTGCTTCTGAACAAATCTACTAACATTGTTTATAACTCTTTATGCATTTTGAATTCAACACATACATCTCATTCACACAAGGTCCACAGGAATTCTGATTAGTGGTTAGTTGTTTAGATAAAATCACACACTCTCTCTCAGCTCATGAAACATTCTCACCCAGTTGTCCCAAAATAAGTCCAAAGCAAGGATTTAAGATCCAGGTGAAAGACAGAACCCCAAAATATTATATATATATATATATATATATATATATATATATATATATACACATTTACATCATCATTTTCTTTCTTTCTTTTTCTTTTTTTTTTAAATTCACATTACATTTTTAAAACTTCACTAGTTCACAGCGGCTTTCATTGACCTTGGCTGTCCACTGGAATTCCATTATCTTTCTCTGGGCATTTCGCCTGAGTTTAACCAGAATGACAGGGAGTTTTTTACCTTGGACTGTCTGCCAAGATTCTCCCACTATCTTTTTGGCATGAGGCCCAGGTGCAAAAGAAAACTTTTTAAGAAAACAGCTTTTGTTTCTCAGAAATAACAAGGAAAACTTTCTGAGCCACTTTAACAGCCTCCCTCCCTTTTTCTCGCCTCTCTGCAGCTTGTCAGCAAAAGCAAACTAACACAGACCCTCTTCGAATCAGATTTTTTCAACCGTAATAAAACATTTCTAGATATTTGTGCTCAACATTTTTTGTGTAAATCTATAGACTCATTTTTCATTTTCACTTCAATATTACCACGAAACATGCAGAACTTGAAACTCATTATTCCCCACACATGACAAAGAAATCAAACAGTTTTTTTTTTCCTTTCCCCGGGAGTTGCGACTCCTCATGAGCCCTGCATGACTTGGTCTTGGGGCACCCTCACAAGTCTTGTTCTCTGGGGAATTCCTTCTACGGCTCTACTTGCAACTGAGCCGAAATTGTCTAACATACACTGTAATGGGGTGGTGGATTTGAACCCACTGCCTCCCATCCTGCCTAATAGAAGGGACTGCCTTGGACTGGGCACCTGGACACTTAACGGTGTGTGTCAGGAATCACAAGACAGAACCCCTTTTATCTCCCTGGGAACCTTTGTGTCCCTCCCGGCGCTGTTCCCTTAGTGTCTCATTTAACCACTATACTTGCCAGATTGCTGTAGACGTCGGACCAACCTTCGCCCCTGGACTTTTTCCCTGGATCCTTTTCCCTGCCTGGTTTCTTTGGAACCTCGCTGTCGTTGCGGCTCCCACCGTCGGCCGGCGTTGGCATCAGAGGCAAGTACCGCAGCCGGTCTTACAATATTCAGGGGCCCCTTCTCGTCTCACGGTAGTTGCCTCTGGCCCCCACCGCCGAGTTGGGACCGTCCCGCCAACGGGATCCGTCTCCGATCTCCTGGCCCGTCTTATTGTGGAATCACGTCGGGGTCACCAGAAAATGTAGCGGAAACCAGACTTCCCCTTTTCTCAGCTTGTCGTGTGTCTTGTGCGGACGCAGTGGAAGTAGGAGACAGACAACTGGAGGTTTTTTCTTTTTCTTCCAAAGAAAGCAGTTTACTAGAGTTCCTGCAGCTGCAGAGGTTCATCCCACGCACAACTAGATGCTGAAAAGGGAGAACCCCGCAGACAGGGTCGAGTGTCTATTTATACAATTCAGTGGGTTCAGTTTACGACCGCCCACATATCAAACCATTGGTGCATATTTGTGGTGCAGTATTACATTTCTTCATTACTTTCGTTTCTCTCAAAACACATGATTTCAGGGAAACCATGTGATAACCCATCTGCTGTGTTCCTGGCCTGCTCGTACCTCCTTATATGGCCATTTCCTCCTACCCCTTCATTCCTGCCTTATTAGCACAGAGAAGTAACCTTAAGGCTGTGATTCTAAACCTATACAGGGGAAGAGAATTCACTGGGCATTGTGTGGCTTAAGCCCAAGTAGAGATATATATGAAGGAATATGCTGAAAGAGTATTTCTATGAAACAATCTTATTTTTCTTTTATTCTGCTCCTTCTTTGGAGGCTTTTAAACAGAGGCTGGGTAGCCATCTGTCGGGGGTGCTTTGAATGCAATTTTTCTGTTTCTTGGCAGGGGGTTGTACTGAACTCTTCACTGTTTACTCCTTCAAGAGCGACTGAATTTCCGCTTCTTGATTTTCTGCTTTTTGGCTCTTCTTATTTTATTGTTTTGTTTCCATCTTCCTTGTTCTATCTTAAATAGTTGGAACTGCAATACAATTTCCTTTCCTGATCTAAGAGGTGCATGCTTATGTTACAAAGCATGCACCTCTTAGATCAGGAAAGGAAATTGTATTGCAGTAATACAATTACTAATAAAAATTATGGTATGCATGTTGTTGTTCTTCAGTTCTGCTTGATTCCTTTCTCTTTTAATTTTCAGTTTCACTTCGTTTTCTACTTTCTTGTCTTCAGCATTGACTAGTAGCTCCCATTTCAGTAGTGCAGCCAATTCATTCTGGATGTAAGTCCAATGTGCTGGACCTATTTTGGAAGCTAGAGTTGAGGTTATTGAATAGCATTTTTAAAGACCAGATTACCGGGGGGGGGGGGGGGTTCATGATTTTTTTTTAAGTGCACAAAAGGACCTTTTAATATGTTCCCACCTGTTTCCAGACACACGTTTCTCATGAAAAAGAAATAATGGTTTTGTGCTCCCCCCAAAACTCCACCGATTCTTCATCAGAAAGGCATGTAAGTTTTTGAAATTTGTTTTCAAATTGAAATATTTTCCAGTCTTTCAAAAACAATCAGGAAAAAACCCATTGTGCAGACAAGCACTTGAATATCCCAAAGATTACCCTTCCCCAGACAATCCACTTCTCTTTCTCTCAAAGAGTCACGATTATTATTGTTGACTACTTCAGCCTTGCCCTTTGCTGGCCATCTTGATATTAAAAATGGAAGGCTACATTACAATTTCTGTAAAGCAGCCTGCTTCTTCACTCTCAGTCCTGCTGGTTGCACATTTGAGAATGTCATTTCAGAGCATGACTCACAGCCTACTATGACATTCCTCCACAACGAATGATGATCTCCACTCCAGCATCCTGGATCCAGCCAAAACTGTGATCATAAGACATCCCCCATATTGCCTCAGCCTAATTTTTCATGGGAGTTCCTAATAGTTGCCTGTGCTTTCAGATGTTGTTTCCATGTGATCCCAGTCTATGCACTTGCATGTAACTCCCATGCTTACCCATTTATAGTGCTCCTATAAATTATTGTACTCCTTTTCTTCTATACCTTTCAGCGATCAGCTTTTGAACTGCACACACAGACTCTCAGATAGTCTTGCCATTGTTTTGTTCACCTACCACTGTGCTCTGAGTCATACTGTTATCTGACAGCACAGGAAGGAAGGTTTCTGAGATATCAGATCCAATCCAGTCAGTATCAGGCTGTTTTGTTGGTTTGCATCTGTGCTTTGTCTTCAGACGGGTAGCAACAGGAGGGGGAAGGCAGAAAACTAATGAGATTAATCCTCTGAATTCATTATGCACAATCTTGGCATCCGTCCAAACTCTCTTGCACAAATGGTCAATGCTTTTCTTTAATAGCATTAAGAAAAATTACAATTCACAATGTTGGCTAATCAATCTCAATAGGTTTCTCTGCATCTATTAAAATGAAAAGAAAAGAAAACTCTATCCAAAAGAGGCAGTAGCCATCCAATTTCTTTATAAAAAAAAAACCTTAGCATCTTCTGTAAAAAAAAACTTCTGTTCTGAAGTTCTTATGCAGACAAGCATAAAGGTAGATGTGGGGAAGAAAGAGATAGGAAGGAGGAAAACATAATTAGGCAAGAAGCAATGTAGAGCTATGCAAAAGCAGGGAAGAATCTGAGGCTACAAATTCAGTTGAGTTCAGTTACTGTTTTCCATATCCACTTACCTCTTCAGAATGGATACTTTCATATTTAAAATTGATCTTTGATAACCCCAGCATTCAATAGTCCCTTCTCTGCTCCCTCTGCTTAATCCAATGTGATATATATATATATATATATATATATATATATATATATATATATAGAGAGAGAGAGAGAGAGAGAGAGAGAGAGAGAGAGAGAGAAGAGAAGAGATAAGGATGTTTCACAAGCAGCAGAAACATAATGCATGTAATGTATCAAGATTCACACTGCACATATCTTATTAATGGCCTGTAGGAGGAGGCTTTTGTCGTTTTTTAAAAATTGACTTTTTCTAATTTTAATTAGTCATATGGTAAAGGATTTCTCCTGACATTAAATCTAGTCGAGTCCAACTCTGGGGGTTGATGCTCATCTCCATTTCTAAGCCAAAGAGCCGGTGTTGTCTTTAGACACCTCCAAGGTCATGTGGCCAGCATGACTGCATGGAGTGCCGTTACCTTCCTGATGGAAAGGTCCTATTGATCTACTCACATTTGCATATTTTCAAACTGCAAGGTTGGCAGAAGCTGGGGCTAACAGCAGGAATTCACCCCACTCACTGGATTCGAACCTCCAACCTTTCGGTCAGCAAGTTCAACAGCTCAGTGGTTTAACCTTCTGTGCCAGTGGGGGAAGATACACACACACACACACACACACACATTTATATTAAAATTATTTTTGACACACTTATAAATAATATGGAATTCAGGAATGTGTCCATTATATATTATTCATACATGTTATTGAAATAAAATACTCGTATCAATAATTTTTCTACAGTTGAATATTTTAAATATGCTCCTGATGATAAAATACACATAGTATTTCACGAGAAAGAGAGAGTGACAGAGACTTTATTCCATTACTTGCCAACACATGAGTCACTTGGAGCCAAAAACATTTCCTGTCTGTCCTCCCAAACACCTAAGATTGAGGAAATTACTAGTTTTGACTCCCAGAATCCTCAGACAGAACAGTAACTGGCCATAATACCTAGGGGATGCTGGGTTGTATTAAAAAGTAAATTTTGAAGCTCCAGTGAACTCTGTGCCATACTGTATTCTAAATATGTATAGAAATCCACCTCTGGAAATTCTAGGTACAATGTTAAACTCAAACCCAGACATAAGGTTTTATTAGCCAAGAGATCTGCATACCTAGAGAGTGTGATAAACTGGCAAGGCTGGGTCCTTCCAGAGGAAATTTCATTATAGGAAAAAGCTTTAAGTCATGATGAAAGTAAATTGATGAATGTGCGCAAAAGCTGGATAGCAGGGGTTACTTTGGACACCACACATTTTGATATTTGAAAACATTGGTAGCAACAGGAAAGACATTCATGACTTGGGAGCCAGAGTTTACAAATGAGATATATCAGCAGAACTGCCTCAGGGAGGCTGGATACACTGTTATTCTTTTCTGAAGTCAATATCTTTGTCTATGCTTACAGAAATTGTGAATTCCCTTTCCTTCCCTATTTCCCCATCATCTTTGTCATCTTACAGGAAAGAAAGAAAAGGATCCGGTGGGTATCTTTCATTAAGAATTCAGAAGCATCCTTGTGAAGAGTATCATGTTAAATGGGGCAGTTTAATGTTAACTAGGGCCAGTATTCCTGTAAATACAGTGCCAGGATAAGGAAATCTGGCTCAGTATAACCTACCTCTGAGGTAATAAGGTAAAATAAATCTAAAGCAAACTATCACATACAGAGGTGATTAACTCATAGCTTGCTATTTCACTCTTTCTGTCCCATTAAATGAAATGTCCTTGGTGATTTCTGTGGTACATTGAACAGCTCCTTAAAACCGAACTGCAAAAAGAGTTTTAGTGTATTGCCTGAGACAACCTCCTGTCTTGAAAGGTCTGGAGCAGTGCTTCTCAAACTGTGCTCTGTGGAGCCCTTAGGGCTCTAAGAAGTAAATTGAAGGGCTTTGAGTTTCCCTCCTCCTCCCCCTCTTTCCCCTCTCCAAGCGTACCCACATGGTAGCTCTCACCGCTGAAGTGCCCAGCACCAAAAGTGCCCCCCCGCCATGCAGAAGAGGCAAAGAGAGAGAGAGAGAGGGAGGGAGGGCAGGCAGACAGACAGAGAGAGATGGAAAGAAGGAAGGAAGGAAGGAAGGAAGGAAGGAAGGAAGGAAGGAAGGAAGGAAGGAAGGAAGGAAGGAAGGAAGGAAGGAAGGAAGGGCAGGTAGCAGGCAGGCAGAAAGAGAGAGAGGCAGGCAGGAGACAGGCATGTCCTCTTGGGAAGGCGGGAAGGAACTTAAAGGCTCAGTGTGAGGAGCCTATACGCTGCATGGAGGTTCATGGAGAGGCAGCATTTTGGCAGAGTTAAGCCCTGGAAAGGAAGCTTGCCACCCAGATCTATTATTACAGTAGAGTCTCACTTATCCAACATTCGCTTATCCAACGTTCTGGATTATCTAATGCATTTTTGTAGTCAATGTTTTCAATACATCATGATATTTTGATGCTAAATTCGTAAATACAGTAATTACTACATAGCATTACTGCATATTGAACTACTTTTTCTGTCAAATTTGTTATATAACATGATGTTTTGGTGCTTAATTTGTAAAATCATAACCTAATCTGATGTTTAATAGGCTTCTCCTTAATCTCTCCTTATTGTCCAACATATTCGCTTATGCAACGTTCTGCCGGCCCGTTTATGTTGGATGAGTGAGACTCTACTGTATTATTATTATTATTATTATTATTATTATTATTATTATTATTATTATTATTATTATTGGGTTGTTGTATGTCTTTCGGGCTGTGTGGCCATGTTCCAGAAGTATTCTCTCCTGAATACTTCTGTAACATGGCCACACAGCCCGAAAGACATACAACAACCCTGTGATCCCGGCCATGAAAGCCTTCGACAACACATTATTATTATTATTATTATTATTATTATTATTATTATTATTATTATTATTATTATTATAGGCTGGATGGCTATCATCTGGGGGTGCTTTGATTGTGCTTTAACTTCATGGCAGAAGAGGGTTGGACAGGATGACCCCTGGGGTCTTCCACTGAAATACTGTTATGTTTATGTTGATTAAAATGGTTCTTCATTTCAAATATTGTTCTTTCTCTTCTTTTCTTTCTTGTTTGCACTTACAAACAGTATGCATAGCAATTTGTACATGTTTTTTTTCCAGTTGGTTCACACAAACACTCTCCACCCATCTGCCACTGGCCTGGCCCGTCTGTCAAATTTTAAAATGCAATGCGGCCCCTGTGTCAAAAAGTTTTCCTATGCCATATATATATATATATATATATATAAAATATAATATTATATATAAACATTTTGTGGAGCTCCATGAGAAACATTTGCTTTCAAAAGGGCTCTGCAGCTGAAAAGGTTTGAGAACCCCTGGTCTGGAGGATACGGATTCCATGTTTCAGGGAAGTGCAGCTAGTATTAGACCTCCTTTGCTGTTTCTTATAAGGTTTTTGGGGTTTTGGGTTAAAAACTTGGGATTGGCACCAAGTGAGAGTGAGTATCCACTGAGGTTTGGTTCTGAGGCCACTTATGGGCAGCAACATCTACTCAAGTCCCATTATATATGATGGTGTAGTAAAATGGTAGAAAAATGAGCACCTGTATCATTTCTTCCCACTTTTTGCTTTCAGAAATAGCTTCTATTGAACACAGTTTGTTCTGTTGGGTTTCACTTTCCACAGCTTTTTTTGTTCTGACTTCTTAAAAAAGAAATAATTGTTTTGCCACAAAATCAACTTGTCCTTGACATGGTATCTTCCCTTTTTGGAGCTACACTGGTTAATTGTTTGTTTGTTTGTTTGTTTTAAAAAATAGTCTGTAAGGTCCTGCTTGGTGGAGTTTCCCCCCCAAATCAGTCAACCCAGCACATTGCCCTGATCAGAACAGCTTTTAGATACAGGCAACTGCCTTAGCTGTGTATCAGAGATGAACTGCTTATATATGGCTATTTGTAGAAGTGTACATAGAGAGAAATGTCTTTTCGTGATAATATTGGGACCTATGAAAGTATAGATACAGCAAAACACATACTGCTGGTGACAATACCAAATAAATTTGGCATGGCTACTATTGTATCACCAACTCCTATGTAAGTGATGATGGTCTTGAGATGAAAACATTAAAAGAAAATGGGATTATAGAAGTGATTGAGTTCAGTTGCCCTCATACAGATGCACATTCTTGCCATTAAAAGGCAAATTTCTAAAAATCTAAACAGCCATGTCCTGGAACAGCTGATGATATAAATAGCCAAAGTGCTGGATTTTTCATCTATATTGTGCACATACTCTGAAAAGAGATGTAATTATTGTTACACAATTTAGAAATAATAGAGTGCTTCATAATTCAATCTATGTGTGAGCAGGAAATTGCCAAGAAATAATAATAATAATAACTTTATTTTTCTATCCCACCTCCATCTCCTCCTAGGGACTCGGGGCGGCTAACACAGGGCGAAGCCCAAAAGCAATAAAACAAAGTAAAACAGATAAAAACAACATATTCAAATAGGTAAAATACAATAAAATCAAACACGAGTACAGGTGCAATACAATAACAGTAAAAACCAATTCGAGACATAGAATAAATAAGATAAAATGGACCACCAAATTGGAAAAAAGAAAGTCAAACATAGTTACAGTTGACTTCAAAAAAAACTTTGCAAAAACCAAGTTACTTTTTTGTGTGTGTGTCAGGAGCAACTTGAGAAACTGCAAGTCGCTTCTGGAGAATTGGCCGTCTGCAAGGACGTTGCCCAAGGGACGCCCAGATGTTTTGATGTTTTTTACCATCCTTGTGGGAGGCTTCTCTCATGTCCCTGCATGGAGCTGGAGCTGATAGAGGGAGCTCATCCGCGCTCTCCCCGGGTGGGATTCGAACCTGGCAGCTTGCAGATCAGCAGCCCAACCTTCAAGTCACAAGGCTTTAACCCACTACTCCACCAAGGGACTGATACAAAGGAAGTTGAAAGGGTAAATTGAAAGGTTTAAATGTTTACAGAAGACTTGAGGGTTATTAAAAGCTATGATAATAGAAACTAAATTATAATACATACTAAAGATCTGGAAAAGGACCACCAACTTAAGGAACACTATGTGCCTCAGTGTTTCACCAAGTCTTCCTCAGGAAATGAGTTGAGGAATGGATATCTGATCTGCCCTGTATCTTCCACAGTACAGAAGGATGCAAGAATTCATTTAACTTTTCTGAAATCTTCTGATCTTCCATTAGCACCTTTAACTTTGTCGTTGAATGTTCCAATTGCCTCTCTAGCCATTTTTTGCCTCTGTTATAAGAAAAAGAGCATAAGCATATTTAGTCCTGATCTTAAACATTTTTGCAGTATGCTCTTCATTTTTATCTCTTATTCTTTGCTTGCAGGGGGGGCAGGATGCACATGTTTGTCATCTTCAACATTCCACTTTCTAGAGAGTAGAGGCAAAGAACAGCAACAAATCCTGACATTCTAAATAAATTATAGATAATATTAGCTAAATAAAATCTAACAAACCATTGGGTCTAGGTATTATCTATTTACGGATTTTTGAAGAATTCAGATATAAAATTATCTATCTTACAAAAATGTGTAACAAGTTCTCTAAGGTCTATTTCATGTTACAAGACTGGAAACCAGCCAATGTAACACAAATTGTTGGTTTTTTAAAAAAGACCAAGAAGAAATTTAGGAAATCACGGTTAACATATTTTGGGGGGTACATTAATGAAAAGCTTTATTAAAGATAGAATTATCTAGCATATAAAGAAAATTGTTGAAGAATAAATGTAATGTCTACAAATGCAATTCCTTTCCTACTTTGTAGAGTTCTCTGAAAGTGTCAGAAAGCTTATAGACCAAAGTAATGTGATACATACTATGTCTGGACTTTCAAAAAGCCCTTCTGAAAATCCTTCACCAAAGGCAACTGAGTGAACTTAGCACTCATGAAATAAAAAGATTGCTTCTCTTGTGAATCAGTAGGTAGTCAAAGAACAGTAAGTTATCCCAATGGAAAGATATAAACACTGAGTTCTCAGGGATCTGAACCAGAATTTGTTCTTTACATGTTCACAAACTATCTAGAATAGTCGTTCTCAACCTAGGGTCCCCAGATGTTTTTGGCCTACATCTCCCAGACATCCCAGCCAGTTTACCAGCTGTTAGGATTTCTGGGAGTTGAAGACCAAAAACATCCCTGGTTGAGAACTCTGATCTAGAACATAGTTGGGCAACTTTTCACATGTTGCTAGACTGATGCTCCCATGGTTCTTCATGACTAGCTGCTCTTTCTAAGGCTAATGAGAGCTGTATCTCAACCATATCTGACGGGACTCAGATTGTTCTTCTTGATCTGTAGTTAGGTGGCAAGGACTAAAATGATCATGTTTGTTGAGAACACTCAACTGTTTTCCACAGATCCTACTTCAGCCTTCTCTTAGGTCTCTTAGTGATCATTGTGAGAAACAGCCTGCCTATTTCAGCTATTGGTATGAAATAACATGGAATAGACTCTCATAAGTGGTCATCACTGATGAACACTGGTTAACAGTTGGAGGCCTTTGGAGGCCTCATGGTAAAGAGAGGGGAAATAACCTCTTCTCTCACTGTGAGATAGTTAATGATAGCAGCTAGAAGCAGCAGCTACAAAACTAGTAGGCCACATGGCATTCCTAGTGATATTCATCAATTACATTTCCTCACAGTGTCTGTGGCCTGCTAATTCCCCACTGGGCAATTAAATCGGCAAACTATTACCTCAAGCTATAATAGTCCATCTGGCTATAGTTAGTTGGCTCTTTTGAAATATAGGTTTAGGGTAGTTGAGAGAGGGTATGAATTTGGTACAATCTCGACCCTAGCAGTCTAGAAGTAGGCCCAAGGCCCAGCTATGCTGCATAAATTTTTATCTTTCATGGTAGCATCATTATTTCCTTGTTGTTTTTGGCATCTATTGCATAATTGATGAATTTGAAATAAAATGATAATGATATACCAAATGTGAAATCTTGTGTAAAAAATTTTCATCAGATATTCATATGTTCAAAATCACTATCAAACAGGTCAGAAACCATTGCCAAGTGAAGCACCCTGACCATTAAAACAAAGGAGGAAAGTTCTGTTGCCTTTAGCTGAACCAGGTCCCATGCTGCTCTGGAAAATGTTCCTTATTGCTTTCAGCTGCCACACAAAATGACTATGTTTCTCACGCCACCATCCCATTTGCCTGCTTTCCTTGCCTCCAAGAACCCTGTAGCTGTGTGTCCATTAAGAGGTTTCCCAAGGGAAAAAAAGCTGTTTCTTCAAAGCCCTCTCATTCTTGCACAGCTTGGACATCTTTTTCCACTTGGAAAAATGCTACCACCCTGGTCCAATCCAGCAAGGCTGACTGACTCATATTAACCCATTAGAAGTCTCCACACATTGCATAGAACCGATGCTGCTAAGGGAGCAGGGAATCACCTGGGAAAAATCATTGGGTCCTGAACTCAGTCCTGAAAGTAGGTTAAACTTCTAAATATTCTGATTTATAGTGATCTCAGCAATGGTGGATGTTACACAAAACAACAGCTATTCTCTACTATGGTGCTGAACTCAGATAACCATAATTGCCATGCTTTGCTAAGTCCTACTCAACTTCCAAGTAACATTTAAATGGAGGCTAACACACACTCCTTTTCAGACAAATTTACCAAACAAGCTACTCTGAAATGTGTGACTCTTCCAATAGGTAAGTATGTAACTTAAATTTCTGGTTTTGTTTGGAGGAACATGTATGTGTACACATATGAGGTGCACCTCATTAAACTCTCCCTACACGAACTTCCACTTTGACTTCTTGTAATTTTCAAACAGCTACTATCGCTCCTACCAGGTTGACATTATATGTAGTTCCCCCTCTGTTTATTGTGATTCAATGAACCTACAGTAGTAGCAGCCATATTTTAAGGGTCTGGGAAACACGTTTCGCACCCAGCACCCACAAAGAGCACTGGAAAAACAAAACAGAAATACACCTTTGGTTTGGGGAAAACACTTTCTGCAACGCTAAGTTTCATGGTTTGGGAGGGCTGAAACATGCTTAAAAAGTGAATAACTGTCCCTGGAGGCTTCCAAAATAGGAGACTGGCTTTTTAAATCACTATCGCCACCACATTTCACTGCGGATTTTGGAGGACCATGAGTTGCAAATATGACACTGGGACTCACATGTTGTTTGTGAACTTCAGGATTCCAACCTCTGTCCTACAGGTAATGCAGTTGGAAATGATCAGAGAAATCTCCCCTAACTCTGTTTTTGCTTTCATTTATAGGGGTCTTCTGCATCCAGATGCCTTATATTTTGTGATGCTGAGCTCTGGGATGGATCTACTTTATACTTGGAATGTTTTTAATTAGAGCCCTCAGATTCACTGATTGGAGCCTAGTACAAAAGACAGAAAAATTAACCAACTCCGGGAATTTGTTTTTAATTAGCAAGAACTTTAAAATTAATTATTTGATGGATTGATCCATTAATTAAATAACAGAACTGTAGATTCAGTCCTTCATCACATAGATGCACTCCTGTTTACTACAAGCTTTCTTCATTTCAGCCATATATTTATGATTTCTAGATAGGCTGCTTTGTTGATAATGTTGTTAAATAAACAATGGGGTCTCACAAATCCTTGCCATTCAGATGAAGATCATTGGAGTTCTACCAGCAAATCCCGATCTACTACTTCTGATATAAGCTTGTAGGCTTGTGCATCGGAAGAGCATATGCATTACAGCTGCGATGTGTAATATGGCAGTATGTATGCGTGTCTCTAGCTTCATGCCATTCTGTAACCATCTGCAAATAAATGGGCAGAGAGAGAATCCACTCCTTTAAAGAGGGAAAGTCACTGCTGTAGCTTCCCCTCGGTTTCCCAGCCTCCTCCTCCTCTAATCTAAAATTAACTCCACTGTTCAGCTGCATTTAAGCAAAACCAGTTGCCATGGCCACGCTAGGGTCTTCTAGATGTAGCAAACGAGGCAATCAGTTAAAATGAATAGCCACGGAGCTGATGCTTGCTGTAGGTTACATATGAAGTTCATTCACTTGTTAAACCTAATGGACTGAATTGCCTGTGAATTGGAAATGTAAATTTTGTCTCTTTCTGTGGCTGGAGTAGGCAAGAAAGCCCAGGAAAATGTTGTATTAAAACGGCAGCTGCAGCTGCCAGCGACATGAGCTAACAAATGCTGCAAAGCATGACAGCCGACTGGTAGCATTGGAGGGGCTGTGCCTTGGGTTAGTAAGTGACAGAAATCATACGACTGGATACCTCCAGTAATTCTCCAAAAGTTGCCTATAGTCATTAGGGTTAGCCTTGATGTGTGGCCTATTAACATGGCTACAGTGCACCCTTGGTATCAACTGGGGGTTGGCTCCAGGACCAACTCATGGATACCAAAATCCATGGATGCTCAGCTCTTACTATATACCAGTGGTTCTCAACCTGTGGGTCCCCAGATGTAACCCTTTGGATAACCTTGAGTACATCACATCTCTCAGCCTCCTTTAAATAAGTATTGCAATATTGGATAAGAATGTCATACGTTGGTGTTGATCTGAAGGTGCATAACAACACCAAAATGGTTTTGCCCACAACATGTGTAGCTTCATATCAGTGGATAATTTCAGCAGTAGTCATAACCAGAGTTGGGGAGCAGGGGGTTACACTCTATACTAACAGGGTTTGTTGTGTAAAACATACATTTTTTCCAGCTGTGGTTATAATAGAGTACTATATCATTAGTGTTCCTAATATCCCATGTTGCTTCATTTTTTGATTATCCATAGTTTACTGTGTCATTTGACCATGATAAATTGGTTAATTTTAACCAGATACAACAAAGTGACTTCAAACTAGAGTTTAAGAAGCTTTCAAATTAGATTTTAGGAGTGTCTTTTAAACAGAGGTTAAATGGTCAAAGATGAAACCTGCTTTAAAGATTTCTGCAGAGGATTGTATTAGAATGATTCTTTGGGTTCATTCCACTCTATGTGAGATAACATCCATCATTTCTGTTCTCCATTATTTCTCTAAACAAGAACAGAGGTTTTCCTTACAGCCTCAATTGGGACTATATCCCCTTGGAAGTAATCTGTTGGGCATTTCTTGCCACTGGAGAACAGGTCCAAAAAGCCAGTATGGATTAGCTATATCTCTCCCTGACATTCCCTTATTTCTTTCCTTGACATTGGGCTGCATTGGGAAAGATAGATACATCTTTCCAGGAATTTGAAGTAATTGCTTAAAGAAAACTTTTGAAATTGCACTTAGGACTAGAGTACAGTCCTGAAGTGACAGGTTGTCCAGTTGTTCTAACCCATCCAACCTAAACTGAAGGTAATACATCTGTTTTGGTTTTCTGTCAGACACAGAGAAGATAAAGGTCAGAAATCCACTCTTGATCCCAACTAGTTGACCCTTTGTACCAATGGGATTTATATGTTGAATTCGGATGATTACATAAGAAATCCTGGAGTCTGCATGGTGATAATACAAACCACAAAATAGTGGTAGAGATGGTCATGATCATCATCATTGCCATTATCATCATCCCTCTTTTTTCTCAACGCTGGAACTCAGGTCAGCTTGATATCTATTTCTATTTCAAATCTCATGTGTGGACGGAATTAACTAATAGCATGCAAGTGATAAAAATACAATATTTATATATACAGATCTTTGATACCAGATGTATACAATAAGGGATGTATAAGCTTAGGATCTTTGGTACAATGGGTTGTGTAAGAAAGGCTGCAGTGCCAGTGGTAACAATCCCAGCTACTACCACCACACAAATACTTTTGTTTGTGTGATGTTCATCTGGTATCAGTCTACCTTGAGCACCAGAAAAGCAGAAAATGCTTCTGAACATAACCTTTCTGTTCATCTGATGTAATTGTAGGGAAACATTCAGATAAGACTAAAAACTGCTATAAATGTATTTGCACGAAGGAAATATGACACTTTGTTAATAGGCAGAAACATGAAATCCATCAATTATTTCTGTAACAAGGCCTCAACAATAGGAATAAATTACAATGAATTAATTTAATATTCCCATTTATTCACTCAGAGGAATATATACAGATCACATTGCATTAAAAAACAAGTATTGTGTAAGACAGTGGTTCACAAACATGTTAGCCCAATTTCCTTTTCTGCTGGATGGTAATAAATGTAACCTCCCAATTGTAAGAAAACCACATGTGTGTGTAAATTTATCCAAAATTATTTCTGTGAACATTTTCACTTGAATTTGGAATTGAATCCCAAGTCTTCTTCCTCTCATTCCCAAAGCAAGGACCATTTCTCAAGATTTTCAGAGGAGGTAAGCTTTGGCATAAGACTGGGATGATGTCTCACCATTAGATGAGATATATATCTTGCTTTTATTTGCTGTGGTCAAAGCTGTCAGTGGCATCAACATCAAAGCCTTTCTTTGATATGCATGCTTCTTTTGGCAGCCAGGCTAAAAGTTTTCTCCGATAATGTCCTGTTAGGGAGAAACAAAAAGGCCAATGAAAGAAGAATTCTGGACACTTGCCATCACTATTAATAGAGGCCCATTCCCTGAGTCTGATGCTGGGTTTTCACTACATAATTGTAGATTTACCTTATGTAAGCACAATGTGGGATCTCTGGCTCTCTCTTACATCATATTCTACTTGCAACTAGGAGCATGGAGATAGAGGTGAACCTCATGTCCCCAAATCCTGGATTATTTATTTTACTGTACATAGTTCAGATTCACACATTTAGATCAGCAAGAGGCCTAGAGTAATATTTGAAACCATGCCTGAAGAATCTGGTTGTTAGACTCAGACTCTCTGCCCTGGAGAGGAAAGGTGCGACTCCGTGGCCCATCAAGCAATTCTGACAAATGCTGCTTGCTCTGATCTAATGATCCTGCCTCTGTAAATTTAACAGGATTTGAATGCTCAGAACTACAACGATAATCTTGAAATATATGTTTGGAGATGTAAGATCATGGTTTTGGTATGTCTCTAGTAGTAATAGATTTGCTTGCAAAGCCTCCCCCCTCCAGTGAATTTCCACTTTTTACATTGTGAACAGCAGGAGGAATGTTATTGTAGGCTTTATTTATTGTACTGCTTCATTTATTGAACCCGATTTCACTGCAACTGTGGGTATCCACAAGGGGGATGGCAAGGAAACAGTCATCTTACCCTTTGATAGCCTGTAACTCCAAGATTCACAGGACTAATCTTTTTAAAAGAAACTCTCTAGTCCCTATAGAAAGTAGGATGTGAAGTAAATTCTTCTATTCTGCCCATTTGTTTTCTGAACAATAGCCTTCTTCTGCAGTATTTGAA
Source organism: Anolis carolinensis (assembly GCF_035594765.1). Lineage (NCBI taxonomy): Eukaryota > Metazoa > Chordata > Lepidosauria > Squamata > Anolidae > Anolis > Anolis carolinensis. Next base: position 198,529,313 of record NC_085844.1, read on the forward strand.
TGGCTATTTAGATTTTAAGTTAACTCACACAATCATTGACACTTCTTTAATCTGAAGAAGTAACTGCTTGGTTATTTTTATACCTCTTGTGTTGATCTTGCCATTTAGAAATCTTTGCTGCTCCATTGTATAAAAAGTCAGAAATCAAAGAGTTTATTGAAGGTGTAATTAAGCAGTAGTCTCTATGTACACACCCCCACCAAACTGTAACACAGTGACAGGTATTTGTGATCTTTTCCACTTCGCTCTTTTTTAAATGAGAAACTGCAAACATTTAAATCCAGACAGATCAAATTAATTATGACACTATGTAACATAATTTTTGTTATAAATGTCATTTCCTAATTGGTTCTAGAAACATGGACAAAGTTTTATTAAATTGCAAAAACTTTGTTTTTGTGGTCTGCACATTGAAAGGTTAAAGTGACATATTTCATTAAGGAAAATTACAAAATTACAAAAACAAAATTTCTGGAGTATAACAACTACTTTCTTTTTAGTGCAATGTTTTATTGTCTCAACTTTACAATATCTTGCTTACTTTTAGTTTCCATTGGTGCTCATATTTATACATACTTCATTTCCATGCAACATTGCTTTTATCTGCACTCCCTCTTTTTATACATTCTTTTATTTAAAAAGAGAAAAAATGAAAAAATAAAAATAGGGGGAGAAAAAAGGGGAAGGTAAGATCGGTGACCTCCAGTCTATCTCAATCTATTCACAAAGAAAGCTACTATCATATGTTTTCCCCTCTAGACCTCTTTTTCAAAGTAAGTATCACACAATTAAAAAGGAAATAACACTTTAAAACCAAAACCAGAAAAATTTTGTTACATAGTGTTATATACTTCTCAGATATATAAGCAGCCACTGATAGTCTGCCATGGAAAATTGCCCTCTGTTATATTTATTTTGCTGTGCACGAATTTCATTCTCAAATGAAACTATGACCAATTTTAGCATTGTTCTTCATGCTGCAAGAAAGTCTTCAAAAATGTCAGAATTTTCAAAGGTTTCTTGTACTTTGGGACTTTGTTGTTAACTGCAACCAAGTCGACTTAGACCTATGTTCACCCCAGGAATGAGAGACCCCCAAGTCACCCCATCACCAACAGCCCCGCTCAGGTCTCGCATACTCTTTGCCATTTTTGCTAATATGATGGTGTCATCTGCACATCTTAAATTGTGAATGTATATTCCATCAATTTTCATGTCTACTTCTTTGAGTCTAGTTCTGCTTTACATATGGCATATTCAATGTATGTTAAACAGATGGAGTGATAACATGCAACCTGACTTCCTTGCGAATTAAAAACCATTCTGCTTCTCCATATGATGCAGGAATTTGTAGTTCTCTGAAGTCCCGAGTGACACCTGGTGAGCTAGCTAGCAGGGATAGAATCAGAAATCAGGAATCAACGACTCTACTATGATGAAAGCAGACATCAAAGGCTTTATTCAATTTGCACGAAAGGGACACTTCTACAGGATGGGTGCTAGAAGGGTACAAGTGTAAAATGTATTTACAAGCAGACATCTTTATACACAGAAGTTTCTATTCATTGACATTATCCCATTTCGAGATCTCCCTCCCTCTTTCCTGATTGGCCAGCGATGCTGACAGGCAGGCCTGTAGCCGGGGGGGGGGGTTGGTTTAGGGGTTCAACCCCCCCCCTGAATTTTTTCAGATTAAAAAAACCCGGTTTACTCATGAATTTCAACTGGTTAACCAAATCCCCATGTTAAGTCTATGAAAAAAAATTAAGAGTCCCTCCAGGCACTCTCTCAAGCAGATATTAACAGGCCTGTAGCCGGGGGGGGGGGGTGTTAGGGGTTCAACCCTCCCCCCCACACCCGAAATTTTCAAAACCCCTCACAAAAAATTTTTCTGGCTACGGCCCTGCCGACAGGTGCCTTCTTGGGCCTCTGACTGGCTGGGAGGGGGGCCGAGCCAGCTCCTGCTCTGATTGGTGAAGGCGCTGGTGACGTAGCTGGGAATTTCCTCCCAGCTGGTCAGAGAAGCCTGGAAAGCTCCAATCAGCTGGCAGATTATATCTGAAGAAGGGAGGGAGTCTTGGGGGCCATGACCACCCCTGAGTGTGTGGTGACGGAATGTAGCAAACTGTGATGCCTCATGGGCCTTGTAGTCCTGTTCCTAGTGCCATCGTGGAAGATGAAGACGAAAACATGGGGTTTTTGCCGGTTCAACAAGAGCCGGAGTCCTTTCACCTGTTGATGTTTGTCCCCAAGAATTCAGTAAAACAGACCTTGGACATTCCTCGCCTCCGTTCCCTAGAAAAGAATCCTACTGTGCTGACAGAGGAGTCAGGGAACAGAATCGCAGGAGTTTACGGATTGCTGCCAAACAACAGGCTGATTAGACCTGCTTCCCTTGGGAAATTCTAAGGAGTCTTGCATCTGGATAGAGTTGGGTTTCGCTTCTCGTTCTCTAGGGAAAGAGATTGTTGGCGGGAAAACGAGACCCCAATATAGGTGCTTGACGCGGGAGAATCTTTGCGGAGTCAACGGAGCAGCTTCAGGAGTAAGATCGTGTGTGGACTTCGTAACCCCAGTTCCTTGCTTCCCGGATTAAGTATTCAAGACTTGCCTCGCCTTGCTTTTAACCACGGACCTTGTTCTAAGAATCACTGTTTGCCTTGTATCCAGACTTGTATCCAGCCTTGTTTCCAGCCTTGTTGTCAAGCTACCTTGGACTCCTAACTCAGACATTTCCCCACACCATTGCTTGGCAATAGTGTGTGTTTCGGTATTGGATAAAAACTTTGAACTCTAATATCATTTATTGGACAATATATTTTTGGACTATATTTGACCTCATTTGAAAGGTCTGCCTCTGAACTATATTCGTCACTTGTTTTTATTGCTTTTATACATTTTATTAATAAAGATATTAGATAGAGATTGGCCTCCGTGTATGGTTCTTGGTGCCCTCGCTGCCAGGGGTCTGACACAAACAAAGGAATGTCCAAAAGCCGATCTGACTGGATTTTGTAGCTATCACTGTCCACAATGGGTGTTGTTGCCCAGACATCTCCTCATGCCAGGGGACAAAGAGACAGTGTCCAAGATGTAGACTTGGTGATGGTATCATAATCATAGTTTTGTCATGGATTTTTGTCCCGCAGGTAGCCCGAGACTTCCAAAATGAAATTGTGGGGCTGTAAGCGAATGGTCTTCTGCTGGGATCCAGGAAAGTTCTCTGTCCAAGGATGATGACCCATCTCTGGCTGGCATATAGGGTATAGATACAATGTCTGGAATTGCTTAAGGGAGAGGTTACTGGAGTTCACAGTTACAAGCAGAGTGTGTGTGTGTTGGGGGGGGGGGGGAATATAGAGAGAGGGAAGAGTGGGGGTCTCAACTCCATCCTCATTCTCTTCCATCAGAGTTTCCTGGCATATGAAAAACATGTCTTGACAATTTTTCAGCTTTTTCTAATATTCTTTCCTCCTTCACCAGAGGCCACTAGTGGCGCAGTGTGTTAAAGCGCTGAGCTGCTGAACTTGCAGACCGAAAGGTCGCAGGTTCGAATCCAGGGAGCGGAATGAGCGCCCGCTGTTAGTTCCAGCTTCTGCCAACCTACCAGTTTGAAAACATGCAAATGTGAGTAGATCAATAGGTACCGCTCTGACAGGAAGGTAACAGCGCTCCATGCAGCCATTCCGGCTACATGACCTTGGAGGTGTCTATGGACAACGCCGGCTCTTCGGCTTAGAAATGGAGATGAGCACCAACCCCCAGAGTAGGACATGACTGGACTTAACGTCAGGGGAAACCTTTACTTTACCTTCCTCCTCCAGTGTCTTGTAACAGCAGGCACTACATGAAGAAGTTATGCTAACAAACCACCAGGAAGTTTTGCCCTCCTTTGGAAAAATTCTCATGGATAGCCATGACTGGCAGTAACGTTTACATTATTTTAAACAAAGGTCATCCTTTCAAAGGCTTCACTGGATTGAGTTACAACACTTCTGACAGTTTTATGCATGTGATTGATCAGAATGATTGCTGTGCTGCCTCATGGCCTCAGTGTGTGACCTAACTACACTATTAATAACTAAAGGATTTAAAAGAAACTTTTGACTAATTGTCTTCATTTGTTAATTGGATTCCAGTAAAACAGCAAAATAAATTGAATGGGTTTGGATTTATCCGTGGGTGGGTATGCATGTGTGTGTGTATTTTCTTTTCATTACTTATATCACTTGCAAAATGGAATCGTTTTACTGCCTGGCTTTTATGTGGTCAAGTAATTGATTGCTAATTGTTGCTGTTTCTTCATTATCTACCATCATTACTGTAAAGGGCAAGCCAGAGTATGTATGCTGGGTCTAGGAGCTTGGGCAAAAGTCAAGCATGCATAGAAATGATCAAAGTGTGATCCTCATTACAGGGTAGTAGACGTGCATCTCTGTAGATTTTCGCACCATTGTTCTGATTTATATTTCTTCAGGATCCAATCCAGAAGAAAACTCATGAATTGTCATGCTCTTAATGGCCTTATATACTAATCTGGTAAAAATGAACTTTTGCTTTAACAGACAGCCCAACCATCATCTCTGAATAATCAGGCTCTTGCACTTAGCAGCCCACAAATTATAGCTAGCTGAGTGTTTTATCAGTAACAGCCCTACCCCAGCAATTTATGTTTGGCCAAGCAAAATCCATTTAGAATACTCAAGCACTCTGACTCTTTGATAAGTTGCATTTATGTTTTCAGAAGCTTCACATTATAAACAAAGAGGATGAGTTATATATCACACATAGGAACCCTGGCAAAGCCATCATATAGCAATAATTGAAGGCACACGTATGTGTGATAACTTTCCCCACTGTGTAACTCTGATGCCTTTCACCTTACACAGAGCCAAAGAAAGAGAGCTGCTAGCAATGAAAATATTGATTTGTGATTGATCCCTTGCTTCTTTAGATACTTAGATGCAAAGCTGTGTCTACACCGAACCACTGAGCAGTGAAGTCTAATATCTAGGCCTCAGTTAAACATATTACTGAACAAGTAGTCAACTAGGTCACCTGGCTTGTTCAATAGTCAACTGGGTCACTATAGATTACTGGGGATCTTTCAGATTTTCAGCAACAGGTCACTTGAGTTATCCACACAATATCAGGCATGGGATCAATGGGCATGCTTGCAGTTATAAGGAAACATAATACTGGACTTACTGCAGAAATTGTTTGAAATGTCGCCTGAGGGCAGTAAAGTTTGGAAACATTATCTTTTTGACTATGACTTCCAGAATCCCCAGCAAACATGGCACACGCGCACACACAAACTGATTCATAAGCACAGAGGTTGCAAACTAATCAATATAGTGCAGCTAGAAATACAATGCTTCCCACTGCAGTGGGGAAGACTGCGACCTGCTGAACCTGCTTTCCCACTGCTATTGATGGACAACTTTGAGTCCCCTGCAATCCCTTCTTATCTGCATTTATGATTAGGCTGGACTTGGACTTGGATGTGCAGTCTTTTAATCAGGTAATGACTTCAAACAGCTGGTAAAATAAAGCATATTGTTACCTTAATTTAAAAAAACTATACTCCATTCTATAATGACCAATGAATGCACGTGTGGAGTCCAACTGTGCTGTGCTATTTATGTCAGTCTCCCAATACTCAGTTCAGAGACAATGCCTAAGTATACATCCCATGCCTAGCAAAATGGGGGAGGAAATGAATTTTCCTCCAGAAAGATTGTTATATTTTATTTGCACATTATATTTATTCATACATTAATTCACTTTATATTTTGACTTTTCAAGTGGAATTGAGTCATGGCAACTCAAGATTTAAAACGTACAATATAGATAAAAGGAGATACAAGTTTATCATGAAAATGTATGAAACTATCAAAAGCATTAACAATATTTCAAAACATACATTTAAACAACAAAATAAACAAATAAAGATAAAATAGCAACTTTCTAAAATGTTATTTAAAAATAAGTTCCCAACCATTTTTATCCTACTTTTCCCCATATTCAAAGCAACTGACATAAGGATTATATTGATACTTAACCAAACTCAGTTTATTTATATACATATGATTCGTCCCTTTCCTTAAATCAGTGTTTCTCAAACTGTGCAAGTCCAGATGTTTTGGACTTCAGCTCCCAGAAATCCCAGCCAGTTTACCAGCTGTTAGGAATTATAAAAGCTGAAGTGCAAAACATCTGCAAGAGCAGTTTGAGAAACTCTGTCTTCAACAATAGGATCAGAATGGAAAGGATGGACAGAAGATCACTGAATGAAAAAACAAAAACAAAATAGGCATTGCTGCGAGGGATGGATGTATCAACCCTGCAAATAACTGCCAAAAATCCTTCCTATGATAGGACAGCATTTAGTTTTCATCCAAAACATTTTGTAAAAAAACAAATAAAAGCCCAACTTTGTATGTTTACTGATTCCTGGGGACACATTATCTTGCTTATCAGCAGTCTTTCATTAATATGGGGTTAAATACCTGTGTTACTTGCTATTTTCCATCTTCCAACTGCTTTTTCTCTGACCTCTGAGGGAGGGAAGAGTGGTTAGACACAGCTCCACCATGCCTTTGCTCCAATGGTTCATGAGAGGTCCTTCCTCTCTATGATTCCTCCAATCATCTGCTGGTGTTAATTCCCGCCCCTACCACTTTCTTCTCCTTATGCATTGTGTCTTATTTAGTATGGGTGTGCAATTTGGTTAAACCCCGTGCCGTTTTCAGTGTCCTGATTTTGGTGGTCCAGTCTCCCCCTCCCCAATCCATTATTTGGGAGCCTCCTGAATTCGGCAGAGGGAAAAAATCTGTTTTTTTTTGTTTTTTTTTGGTTTGGCAGCCAAAAGATCCAAGAAGATCCGTCCTATTGGCAGCAATCGGGAACTTACAAAGTTCCCCATTCCATCATTTTTAGGGCATCAGGCTTAAGAAACCACTGCTTATGGTGCCCTTTCCTTTAATCTCCTTCAGTTAGCCCTGGGTCAAGGCATTGGGCTTAGGAAACTACTGTTTCTGGCATCCTAGTTCCCTTCAGCTAGACCTGGGTTAAGGCATCAGGCCTAAGAAACCACTTTTTCTGGGATCCTTTCCTCTAATATCCTTCAACTAGACCTGAGGAGGAATTGAATTCTCCTTGTGGGGACTCCCTTCAGTAAACCACCCCAATATTTAAACCCCCCAAATACTCTTTCACAGCCCATACATGAAATTATCAAATGAAAAGACTAGAACTGAATCCAAAAGCAAGATCCTAAGAGCAGTGAAGGCACTAAGATAAAAACATCTAGCATGTGAGTGGTTTTTTTTTTTCTTCTGATTGGCTCAAGCAAGCAGCAGGGCTCACAGTCTCACAAGGAAACGTGTGCATGTATGGCTGCCTCCCTCTTTGTACTCCACCTGCAGTCCACGTGTAGCTGAAAGAAACTGAAGGCAGCCATTTCTGGCAACCATGCGATCTGTTGTGACTGGAAAAAATTATGGTAACAGCATCCATGCTTTTACAGGTGGCCAAAAGAGTCAAAACAATCGAAACAGCCAGAGCCCATTTTGAAAAACAGATGTGCACAGCCCTATTATTCAGATTGTAATCCAGGGGCAGGGAACTGTCAATGATTTGTAAGATGGGAGGCTTTTTGGTCAAAGTAGAATTTATAAGTAGAAATGCTTCAGCCATCCCCCTGTTCATAGGCGTTATTGCCATTTGTAAGACTGGAATGTCAAATTTATAACAGTGTATTTTGTCCTCTAGCTGAGGACACCATGGACTACAGCAGTTTTCTCCTACCAGCTTTGGGTGTCTCGTGAGAGATTTTCTCCAGTCTCAGAAAATTATATCCTTATGCAACAGAAAATGACATTTGGAGCACATATTGCACACTTATGCATTTATCTGGAAGCACAGGGGGATAGTTGTATTAACACCCTTGCTAAGAACACCAGCAGAAGAGTGTGTCTTGTCTATGAGCAGGAGACTTCAGAAAGTGGCCAGGTGTAGACTTCTTGCTGCGCTCTTTGATATGCATTCGAGAAAAAAAACAACCTTTAACCAAGGCACCAAAGTCAAGGACCAGAACAACTGACTGACACTTAGTTCTGTAGTACATGGGGATTTTCTTTGCTTAAGGCACTCACAGCCCATTGGTCCTAGATAATTGGATACTCCCATCTTATATAATGCATAACCAAGCTGCACACAGAGAGAGTAAGAGGCTGAAAGAAACATAGTGGTTACCAAGGATGGGCATAACATCTATGTACTTAGATCCCTGAACCCTGTTAACTTTCAATGTACCAAGCTGCCTTTTCCATAACCTTTCCAAAGAAACACAATTATCCCTCCCTACTTCTCTGTTTAAATTTAACAGCAAAGGCATTCAGTTACAGCCGGGCATCATCTGATTGCTACAGAACATGAGCCCCTTATCTTATCTGCCTTCTTTGCAATTGCTCGGAGACGTATTATAAACTGGTTGCCTAGGAGATGAGAAAGACACTGTTTTGGGTGAGGGGAAGCTCTACACCTGGGACATGCTGAAGACTGTCTCAAATATTATATTATAAATCTGGGTAAAACGTGGCAGTGTAGCTGTTTACACACACAGAAACACACCTATTTGTGTGACCCTAATCCTGTAACTCTCCCAAAACTAATTTTTCTGGCAAAACGAAATCAGCAGTGAATTGGATTTCCTCTTCCAGCCATGCTGGGTAGGGAAGGCTATTTGCCCACCCCAATGAATGAGACTAAGTTCTGGAGGTGGGGTGCAACATATAGGCACATGCTCCTCTCAGCTCCTAGCACTGGCCCACCCTCCCACCTTACAGCAGTGTACCAAGGGGTTGCTACGGGGCCAAGTAGGAATTTTTCCCTCTTTATCAACCCTAAACTGTTGAGGCTGATGGGTAATTGGCATTAGATGGAGCCATTAAATAGGTTGTAATGCAGAATATGGGGATACTTTACATCTCAGTGTGCACCTAAGGCACCCCTTTTGGTGAAGGCCAGGAACAGGAACCCCCACCAGTCAGTTCATTCAACCAAAGTGACAGTGAACAGAAATGATATTGGAGCTACGTCAGAATTCTAATCCCTGCAATCTCTTAACTTGGGGTTTGAATACTCTATGCAGCTTCCCTAAGCAATTGCCCTGGTTATGGCTCATGATGAGTTTACAGGGAACTCAAATGTCTCACCCAAGTCAGCTGAGGAGTGGGTCTTGGATGGCCACTGACTCAGCTTACACAGCATCAAGCTCAAACCCCCACTCTTAGCTGGTTGCAGTTCATGAAGAAAGTTTAAATATGTAACAATTTAATAAAGGTGGCCCATATTCATCCCAACACAGTTGTCTGGTCTTGTTATTTCATTGATGAGTGGGCAATTGCTTTTCTTGGAAGCCACCAGTAGCAATGACTTGAAGGCATACAGTAGCAACAAAAAGACCCTACAATCATTTCATTTTTAAAAATTACTAATTTTTTATAATAAAAAAACTGCCTCCACATTTCTGGGAATTTTGTTTGCTTTTGACATGTCTGGATGTCTGTGCAGCTCTCCAAGTGTCCAGGGACTAAGCAGTGGATGGAAAGTGCACAAAGGTTGTCTATTCCTATTATACACAGAAAGAAACCCAAGTTGTCACTGAACATTCAGCAAATAACTATAGAAAATCTGGGCTCTGCATTGAATGCATATTTATGTTATTATGGTTTAAGCCTAGTTTCTAAATTCCGACTTTACATTTAATGGGACGTGCTTAAAATGTGTTAGTTAAATAAAAGGTATGGAGACCAAAATCTAAAATGCAAAATGTTAGAACACAAGTTTGTCAGGAAGCCAAACCCTTTAATTTGATGTACTACTGCTCTGTAATCTCTCAAATGTAAGAGAAAGCTGGCAGTTACTCAGTGAGAAAATAAAAGTACCTTTCATACAGTGAGAGATTTTTTTTTTCCCTTTTAGGATTCTTCACATGCCCAGAAGTTATAATATGCCAACATTCTAGTTTGAATGAAACTTCAAGACATTTAAGGCATTATACTAAGTGATGGGGATGGAGCAAAGTTTGGGGAAATTACTTTTTGCACAACAACTCCCAGAATTCCCCAACTAATTTGTTCACTGCTTTAACAAAAAGCAGTTGGAAAAAAAAAGTCTTCATAGAACATGGAGTTGGAATGGGCCTCGTAGGCCCATAAATTCAATCCTCAGTTTAATAGAAGATCTTGCTAAAGTATCCCCAGCAGGTAGCTGTCCAGATTATTTTTGAAGTCATTCAGACATTTGGCTTCTGCTCCATTTCTTTTCTCTTTTCTATTTTTAAAATCCATTTTAGAACTGGTTTGGACCAGTAAGGCTTTAGTCAAGAGTATATACCAATATGCTATGCATTGAACATATACAAGTTTCTTCTGCTTGTCATGACTTGACAGATTCACATATTTGTAAATTCCATTTTCATAGACAAGAAGAAATGATGTTACAAATTTTCTCTTCATTGCAAGAAAGTCCTTAAATCTGCACAGTTCTTTAGTCATAGTTTGGGATCTATTATGTGCAAAAAATGTACTGTCCACACAGAAATGTTTTCAGCAAAAAACACAGACATACACACACAAAAAACACCAACATGCATTTTCATGAAGAATAAGCCCCAATCTGTGAAGATTCTGGCATAAGACTCTCCCTGCCAGGGTTTCCTGACACTCAAGAAATCTGTTTCAACTATTTTTACATTTTTTAAAATTTTTCTTTCTATCCCTTTTGCAAATCTAAAGCCACTGAAATACAGCAATTTTACAGTAGAGAAGAACAGCAACAGAACCATATTTCTTCTAGGAAAAAAACTTTGTGTGTTTTTTTATCCGTTTCTGCACTCATGCCCAGTGGAAGAAGAAGAAAAAAACATTATCTCAAAGCACCGAGGGTCCTTCTTAGACCTTATCTTTGTCATTCTTTGTAATTTCTCTGGGGAGATTTTCTGCTTGCTGCCTCTACTTTTAGTGCTAATCAGCTATTTCCGGCTGCATGGTTATATCGATTGGATAACATGGGATGATAGGCAGAAACAGGAAAGAAGAACTGAGCAAGTGCAGAAGGAAATGCCTTTCTTTAGCCACCTCATCTGTCAATTTGAAAAACAGGCAAATTACATTCCAATACAGAGCCACCTGCTTGTATCCTCCAATTCAAAGGAGTTCCTGATGCAAAAAGTGTGACACTGGAGGATACTATTTGAATTGAAGGCAATATAGACATTGGCTTTTTACAAAGGCAGCAATTTTTGTCCCTATCAGTGGTAACCGGTAGCTTACATGTCAATGAGTGGTAAATCCCTCTGTGTTTTTCACTGAAGTTGGAGCTATCCAAGGTTCTAAACTATTTGGTAATGAGATTCAACCTCTTGGTTGGGTAGTTCTTTTAAAATACGGAGTAAAAGACCTCTACTCCAATAACACGGAACCCAACAGCTTCTATTGGTCCCCTGGTTTCATTAGTTTAAGATTGCCATATTCTCTAGTTAGTACAGCTAATAATTATGGTATTCAGGCCTAAGAACCATTGATAGATTTTATGTTGCTTTAGCTAGCCTATATTTCCATTAAAAAGTGCCAAGGCATCACAACTATTTTAAAAGTAACTAATTTCCAAACAAGTAATCAATGTCACAATATAATCAGATAAAAATGGCAGCCAGTTAAAAACACAATTACAGTTTAAAATACAGGATAAAACAGGGCAGCAGAATGAAATGAAATAAATCTGAAGGCCAAAGAATCAATATATGAAAGAAAACATACAGGACAATCTTATGCCAAAGTAAACCTTGCTGTGTTAGTGGAGCTTACTTTAAGTCTATTTAAGGTTGCAGTCACAAGATGGTTGTACCAAATGATTAGGGTGACTCTGTAACTTTTACACAGGGTTAAGTCTCCAAACATCTAGAGATTTGGAGAGATATCAAAAAACAAACCCAGCAGGTAGATTCTGGATAACCTTCCCTTGTAAACATTAGATATAGGGGAATACAATACTCACAAAAGAACCTGAGAAAAAGGCTATTCATTGAAAATCAAACAGTGACAGCTTTGGCATGTTAGAGGTAAGGATAACAACAACAACAACAACTACTACTACTACTTTTTTTATATGCTGCCTCCATCTCCCCAAAGGGACTCGGGGTGGCTCACATGGGGACAAGCCCAATCAACATAGATTAAAAATATAAATCAGTAAAATTAACATTATATCCACATAAAACAACATAAAACAGCATCATCAACAATCAAAAGCCTGGACAGTAATAATTGCTGGAATTCAGAGGGTAGGAGCTTGTGTATAGAACTTCTGGGCATGGCTGGTTGAAAGGCGCAGGGGCAATAATAAATTAGGGCTAAAAGGACAGTGTCAGTTAAAATATTAGACCTGTAGGACAAGGGACAGTGATAAAGTGCAGTAGCTGATAAAGAGTTATAGTTGGCGGCCAACAATCTAGTGAAACTTCTTAATCAAAGGCACAATGGAACATCCACATTTTCAGGTCTTTACGAAAGGTGGACAGGCTGGGTGCCATTCTAATCTCCGTAGGGAGAGAGTTCCAAAGCTGGAGGGCCATCACGGAGAAGGCCCTCTCCCTCATCCCCACCAACCACCCTTGGGACAGAGGCAGAAGCGAGAGAAGGGCCTCCCCAGCAGATCTTAGAGCCTGTGTGGGTTTGTAGGGGAGGATGTGTGATGACACAGAGACCTTCGGGTCATGACCCTGTGTTGGTTGCGGACCAGAGCAATGAGGATTTAGGATTTTTGCCGACTCAGCAAGAGTCCGCTTCCTTCCAGATGCTCTCTGTTGACAATTCAAGCCCAGAGCTCATTAAAAAAGCCCTTGAAGCCGAGTCCGTTCCCAGAGTTTCCCCTCCTTTTCAAAGGAGGCTGTTTTGGGAATCGAGCCGCTCAGAGAAGGCCAGTCGGAGGAGAAGCGCGAGATTAGCTGCCAGAGAGAATGCTGATTAAACCGTTTCCCTTGAGAATTTCCAGGGAGGCTTGCATCTGGCGAAGATGGTGTATCTAGTCAGTTTTTCCCCTGGGAAAAGTGTTGGACACCTGTTGAAACGGAGATTTGAAGTCCCTTAAAAGTTCTGTGCACTGGCCAGCCAGCGTGGTCTCAACGTGTCAGTCCTTGTGGTGCTCTACTCTCGAGTAGACTGGGCACAGCGCCTCGCCTTCTAGCCAAGTTTGGACCACGTTTGGATCCACTACTTCCAGTCTTGTCTTGCCTTGTTTCCTTGCCTTGCCTTGAACTCCTTGCCTTGGACTGACTCTTGAGACTCTTGCAAAAGACCTGGATTATTCCCCACTCAAACTGCTTGGAAGTTTGAGTGTGTTTCGGTTTACTGGATTATTATCTTTAAACTCTAATACTGGACATTGGACCTTATAATTCTGGACTATTTTTGACCTTTCCCAGAAGGTCTATTGTTGAACTATATATTCTGCTTATTTTTGTTTTATTCCTTTAACTCCTTAATAAAGATATTAGATTGTTTATTGGCTTCGGTGTTTGGTTTCCGGTGCTCACGCAGCCTAGAGTATCACAGGATGCAATCTTGAAGATAAGCAGGTCCCAAACCGTTTAAGGCTTTGTAGGTGACAACCTGCACCTTGAATTGGGACTGGAAACTTATCAGCAGAATGCTTATAGTCTCATGGAGCCCTAATAAATGTTTATATATTATATTATACATTATATATGGGACATGAGACAAGGCTCCAATAAGGATGGTAAAACATGAAACATTTGGGCATCCCCTGGGCAACGTCCTTGCAGACAGCTAATTCTCTCACATCAAAAGCAATTTGCAGTTTCTCAAGTCACTCCTGACACAGAAAAAACATTGTGTGTGTGTGTGTGTGTGTGTGTGTATATATGTATACACACACACACACACATACACACACACACACACACACACACACACACAGAGTAGAGTCTCACTTATTCAACATAAACAGGCCGGCAGAATGTTGGATAAGCGAATATGTTGGATAATAAGGAGAGATTAAGAAAAAGCCTATTAAACATCAAATTCGGTTATGATTTTACAAATTAAGCACCAAAACATCATGTTATACAACAAATTTGTCTGAAAAAGTAGTTCATTACACATTAATGCTATGTAGTAATTATTGTATTTACGAATTTAGCACCAAAATATCACAATGTATTGAAAACATTGACTACAAAAATGCATTGGATAATCCAGAATGTTGGATAAGTGAGACTCTACTGTATCAGGAATGAGCCAACTTTTGGACACAGGGATCACATTGCATTTTAAAATTTGATAGCTGGACTGGGCCAGTAGCAGATGAATGGAGAATGTTTGTGTGAACTAATTCAAAAAGGCTTGAACAAATTCCTATGCACACTGAAGTTATCTTGTTTGTAGTGCAAACGAAAGAAAGAAAAGAAATAAAGAACAATATAATATTTAAAATGAGGAACCATTTTAACCAACATTAACTCAACAGTGGAAGACCCCTGCTAGTAGTAGTAGAAGTAGTAGACGTAGTAGTAGCACCTCCCGGGGCCATCCAGTTCAACTCCTTTCTCCCATGCATGAAAAGCACAAATAAAAGCATCCTAACAGATGGCCATCCAGCCTTTGTAACAATAACAGCAGCAGCAACAACAACAAAAACAATAATAGGAACAATTCCAGGTGCCATCCAGTCCAACCCCCTTCTGCCATGCAGAAAAAGCACAAATCAAAGCATCCCCAACAGATGGCCATTCAGTCTTTGTATATTTCATAGCATTGAATCATGGCAATTATCTGAATTATTTGTATATTTCATAGCATTGAATCATGGCAAATATCTTGAATATAATGTTTATCTTGAATATAATGTTTTAAAATGTTAATATGTACTAATTTTTAACTCAATCTATTTTAAGATCAATTTTTATGTATTAATGGCATTGAATGGTTGCCACGTGTAAGTCGCCTTGAGTCCCCTTCAGGGTAGAGAAAGGCAAGATATAAATAGAGTAAATAAATAAATATATAATGCTGTAATAATATTAATAATAATAACAACAGTAACAACAACAACAACAACAACAACAACAACAACAACAACAATAATGGTCTGGGAGGCAAGGGGGTGAAGGGAAAAGGATCTGGACAGCAAACTGCCCTTCTGGGTTTTAACCTTTTTTGCACCACTGAAGCAATGCATTTCCACGAACCTCCATATGGCCTGGTGCCTTCCCTAGGGCATACATCTGCGTCCTGCCTGGCTCTCTCTCTTTCTGTCTGCCTACTGCCTTCCTTCCTTCCTTCCTTCCTTCCTTCCTTCCTTCCTTCCTTCCTTCCTTCCTTCCTTCCTTCCTTCCTTCCTTCCTTTTCCTTCCTTCCTTCCTTCCTTCCTTCCTTCCTTCCTTCCTTCCTTCCTTCCTTCCTTCCTTCCTTCCTTCCTTCCTTCCTTCCTTCCTTCCTTTCGCTCTGCCTGCCTGCCTGCCTGCCTCTCTCCCTCCTTCTCTCTGTCCTTGTCTCTCTCTCTCTCCCTGTTCCGCATGCTGAGGGGTCGCTTTCAGCAGCAGAGGCTTCCAGCCAGGTGCACTTGGAGGGGGGAAGAGGAGGGAAGCATGAAACCCCTCAATTTGCTACATGGAACCCTAAAGGCTCTGCTGAGCACAGTTTGAGAACTGCTGCTCTTGAGGAATAAGGCTACCTAAAGAGCATTTAACTATTATGGCAATGCTATGTAACAGTAAAGCAAGACCCTTTGCATAGTAGGATTCAGTGCATGCATACTATTCATCACTATGTTCTAAATTCCTGTTGTGCCATACTCAAATTCATTTCTTAGGGGTACATTCTTGATTGATAAAATACAGCCTTCCTTCCTCGGGAATTGAATCTCATCACTTGACTAGTTGTAATTAATTTGGAAACAAAAATGTGTTCTGTGAGCTGTATAGAAATTATATTGAAGTTCATATTGCTACATTTGTGTTATTGTATCATGCAACTTGGTGAAATGTCTCTTTCTCTAGATCTTGATATAACCCACTACTAGAACAGCACAATGGCAAGAAGAAGCTAATGATCATAACAGTTACTGTCCATTTTCTTCAATTCACCTTTCCATTGTAGTTGAGTGACAGAGTATGTATTTTTTATGCAAGGAATCTGAGTTTCAATCCCTGGCATTATAACTTCAGGTTAGTCAATAAAAAAATTGCTGTACAAACACTGTAGAGCTGCTATTGGGTGAACTGGATGAACCAATGGCATAATTTAATATAAGGCAGCTTCCCAGTGTATCTTGAAAGTCGCATTCACCTACATGGAAGTCAAAATCAGGTTTATCAGATTGGTGTTCCCCACCCTCATGAAAAAGTATGTTCAATGCATCAGTATATATTGTGACAGGTATTTCTTCATGTACCCTGGTCCCCAGCCATGAAGACTTTGGAAGATCCAGAGCAGCACTTACAGGGGGATGTAGACATGGAGCTAATGCAGCTGGAATTGATAAAATAAGAACACTTGGAAAATCATTGAAACAGATCCTTCCTCATTTGTATACCAGGTTAAATCATGGGACTTCACCAAATATTTGGAAACTCACAACAAAAGGTGTAACAGTAAACAAAAAAGGAATTTAATTGTATTGAAAAGCAGCATCCTAAATCTTCCTAGGGCCTGACCAACAGATGACTACTTGATGAAATAGATAGAAATTTAGAACCTAACTGGGTTTCTTTCAATTTCTTCTGAAGAATTCCTCTTTCTAGTCTCTTTTTTGTGTCTTTTGTCTGGATTTGACTTCTGTCAGCACCTCCTGTTTCAGTCTCTTTTTTTCTTTCAAGCTGTAGACTTGGTTCCTCAATTATTCAAACTTGTTTCTCCAAGTCTTAAATATTGTTTCCTCCACCTTTGATATGGAAAATATTACTCTAGGCTCCTTGGCACCATCAGAATGACTAACTGCAAAGTAATTGTTGAAAACGACTGCAAGCCATGCCTTGGGGGGGGGGGGGTTCTTAAAGGGCCAAGGTCTAATTAAGGTTCCCTCCCATAGAAAACTATACAAAAAGGAACTAAACCCATTCTAAAAAGAGACAACTGAGGCTCAACAAAAAAGAAAAGAAAAGTAAAAGCCTCTGTGTGTGCATGACAGACCCCGTGACCACAACTTGATCTTAGGTTTTCTGCTGTAGTGGATAATGCGAGCACTAAATTGTAAATAGTTTCAAGCTGTTGAAAATTGTTGTTTTATATCCTGTACTCTTTCCAGAGATCTTTGGCTACAAAGCAGAGTATATATATTTAAATAAATAATAAGCTTCTCTATCAAACTTACAGTCCAAATTAAAAAAATTATTTTCTTGGTGCTGGAAATACAGTAGAGTCTTGCTTATCCGACATTCTGTATTAACCAACACCATCATGTGGCTGATTAGAAACATTGCACAGTTTGATATGTTTAGAGCCATCCCAAGGTAATTTTTGGGAGTAGGCGACCAGAAATTTGGTGCCCCCCCCTCTGAATATTTACGCCCCCACCCCCCAAACAAATTGTTGAAAAATACTTGCAGTGGTGGTGGCGACGGCAGTGCCGCCATGGGCATGGAGGTGAGAGCAGGCCGCAGGGCTTCCGGGAGAGGCGGTATCGGGCCTGCGAGCAAAGGAAGAGCCCAGGCAGAGGGGCCGCACAGGCTGAGGCAGAGGAGGAAGGAGGCCCCTTGGTGCCAAAGCCCGGGATCCTAAGGGAGGGGGGAAAGGAGGGCCCAACACACACACACACACACACACACCCCTCAGCTCTTCCTCCTCTTCTCTCTCCTCGAAAGGCCTCCCCCTCCTCCACCGGAAGTGAGCTCACAGGGAGAGGCATCGCCCAGTACCTCCCCTTTGAGCCTTCCCCACCTCTCTATGGGTATCCTGCATGCACCCGTCATAGTTCAGGCGGAAGCCAGCAAGAGGGGGAGGCCTACACTTCCTAGAGGGGCGGGGAAGGCTGAAAGGGGAGGTACTGGGCGACGCCTTTCCCTGTGAGCTCACTTCCAGTGGAGGAGGGGAAGGCCTTTCAAGGAGAGAGAAGAGGAGGAAGAGGTGAGCGGCGTGTGTGTGCGTTGGGCCCTCTTTTCTTCCTTCCCTCATCCCTGAGGATTCTGGGTTTTGGTACCAAGGGGTCTCCTTCCTCCTCCGCCTTGTCCCGTGCAGCCCCACCACTGCCACCACTCAACAGCGCCCCCGGGTACAATGGCCGCTTAATTGACCTCAGCAGTGGACCGTCTCTGGATATGTGTCCTGTATTCAATCCAAGGTGAGAGCCTGTCAGACCCCTGGCAGCTGGGCACCAAGAACCATACACGGAGGCCAGTCTTTATCTAATATCTTTATTAAGGAAATGTATAAAAGCAATAAAAACAAGTGAAGAATATAGTTCAGAAGCAGACCTTTCAAATGAGGTCAAATATAGTCCAAAAATGTATAGTCCAATAAATGATATTAAAGTTCAAAGTTCTTTATCCAATACCGAAACACACACTATTGCCAAGCAATAGTGTGGGGAAATGTCAGAGTCTTAGAGTCCAAGGTAGCTTGACAACAAGGCTGGAACAAGGCTGGATATAACTTGGTTCTTAACAAGGTCCGTGACTAGGTACAAGGTAACCAGTGAATCCTGGAACTAGGTCCGTGGTTAAAAGCAAGGCGATGCAAATTCTTGAATACTTGATCCGGGAGGCAAGGAACTGGGGTTACGAAGTCCACACACGATCTCACTCCTGAAGCTGATCTGTTGACTCCGCAAAGAATCTCCCGCGCCAAACACCTATATTGGGTCTCGTTTTCCCGCCAACAATCTCTTTCCCTAGAGAACGAGAAGCGAAACCCAACTCTGTCCAGATGCAAGACTCCTTAGAATTTCCCAAGGGAAGCAGGCCTAATCAGCCTGTTGTTTGGCAGCGATCCGTAAACTCCTCCGATTTGCTTCTCTGACTCCTCTGTCTCTAGAGTAAGATTCCCTCCTGGGAAACGGAGGGGAGGAATGCCCAAGGTCTGTTTTACTGAATTCTTGAGGACAAACATCAACATCCGGCAGGTGAAAGGACTCCGGCTCTTGTTGAACCGGCGAAAACCCCATGTTTTCATCTTCATCTGCCACGATAGTACTAGGAACAGGACTACAAGGCCCATGGGGCATCACAGAGCCGGTGGCTCTCTTTCTCATGTGAAAAAACTGGGAGGAGGAGGAAAGTGCATCTCCAAAAAGAAGGGAAAGGAGGGAAGGGGTGAATCATCCTGATGGGAGGCCATTTGTATGCAAGGGAGGGAGGAGGGGGAAAAAGGAAACAGGATGGCTCTCCTCTCTCTCTCTCTCTGCTCTTGGCGCACGCAGAGCCCCACTCTCCTGCTTTGGAGACATCTCTCCAACCCAGCCTTGTTTCCAGGGGGAAAAGGGCTCGCGATTAAAAGGAAGAATTGGGGGAGGGGAGAGAAGCCAAGGCAGAGGGTCCGTGCTTGAGAAAGGGCTGCAGGGGGCATGACGAGGCTGAGCCGGGGCTGGCGAGCCGGGGGGGGGGGGGGGAAGCTGGCTGCCTTCTGTCATCAACATACCTGGCCGGGTGGGTGGAGGACCCCCCCCCCTTTCTTTCTGCACACACACACACACACACACTTTGCTTCAGAACCTTTCTCTCTCTCCCTTCCTTTTTCTCCCCCACACACTCTCTCTTCTTCTTCTTTTTCCTCCTCCTCCCTCTTTTACCTCTGACAGCCTTGCAGCAACTTGCACTTCTGGCCTTCTCCTCCTCCTTCCCTTTCAACCCAAGCAAGGATAATTAGATGCATGGACTCTTAGAAACACAAGAGACCCCCTCCCTTAAGAGGTTATCCAGTCCAGCCCCATTATGCTAGGCTGGAAAGCACATGCCAAGCCCTCCCAACACAGAGCCACCCAGCTCCAGATGAGATTCTGGAGACAAATGGCCAATATCAAATGTTTAGCAAACTTTGGTTTTCCAGTGTTGCCGTTCCTCTATGCTCAATATGGGATTCTAGAGATAGTTATTCTACAGTGTGTTCCCAATTCTGGTCTTCCACGTGTTTTGGATTTCAAACATGATGTGTCAAGAGTCAGACGCCAATTAGCGAACAAAAATAGAGTTTATTCAGCAGATAAGCCAAAAAGTAATGTTAACACAGAAAAAACTTTGAAACACTTCACTATCAGTGCTTCAAGAGCAGTTCAAACAAAAATATAATTCAGCAACACAAGCAGGTAAAAACAAAGCTAAACAAACTTAGTGCAAACTGCACTTTCTGAGTCCAAGCCCTGCCAGCCGGCTCTGTAGTTTTCAAAGGAACAGTTCCCAAAAGAAAACACCAAATTGGTCAGGAAACAAACAAACAAACTAAGAATGCAGTAGACTGCTTCCACAATGTGGATAAAGCCGAAGGCTCCAAAAGGATGGTGAAAAGACGTCGTCTGGGATTCCAAGGTCAGGTCAGGAGATAACAGCGGTGTCCAAAGAGCAAGCCAGGAGTCAAAAGCCGATAGTAGTCATCAATCACACTGCGAAGGCAGTAGCAAGGTCAAATTCCGGTCCAAAGTCTGAAGAGGGTGCAGTCATCCAAAACAGGTCCACGATAAGACACAGCGAGAGCCAAGCTAGGTGATAACAGCAGATTCAAATCATAGTCCAAGTCCAGTCTTCATGGAAACACAGAGATCCCAATGGCGCCTCAGCAACACCTTGCCACACGCAAAGTGCAGTGGCCAAACATTCCCATTTTATTCCCCTTCCTCCTGGGTGACCAAACACTCACACCCAAACACCAGGTGTCCCAAATCTACTCAGAGTCTGAGCTCCACACAGCTAGAGCTCGTGGATCTGGAGTACCTAGCAATTCGTTGGAGTCCCAATCATCCTGCCCACACTTAGCCCCATGAACACTTAAAGAACCATCCTCCCTGCTCCAAGCATCCCAATTGGGATCAGCTCCTGCAGAAACCCCAGGTTCAGAAGTATCCATAGACCCCAAATCCCCAGACATCTCCGGTGGCTGTGCCCATTCAGTGCCCGCTTCCCCAGCCACCACCTGTTCCTCAGCATCCATCTCCCCATCTGAATCTTCCTCAGAAGATCCCCCATATAGCTCTCTAAGTCGCTTCCTGCGCAACTCCTCCAGTGAACCCTCATCACGAGGGTTTTTTCTTCCTCTTCGAATTCCATCCCCATCAACCATAATCCCCGAAGGCGCAGTCACAACATGATGTTTTGGTGCTTTATTTGTAAAACATAACATAATTTGACATTTAATATGCTGTTCCTTAATCCCTCCTTATTATCCAACATTTTCACTTATCTTGCATTTTGCTGGCCCATTTATGTTGGATAAGTGAGACCCTACTGTACAAGCTTTCCCTACTTAGGACTGAATCCCTAATTAAGGTATCTATTTTCCACCACCAAATTCTTTTAGGATAATACAAGCTTTGTTCAATTTCCACTTGCAATATGGGACCTAGATACTCAGGATCCACCCTGATCTTTTTAGTTAAGGGACTTTGATCCCTTTCTATGGACACATGTGCCAGACATCTTTCTCACTAACAGTACGTCCTTATTACCTGAATCATGGCATTGCTAAGATTTGGCACCATAGGCTCATTTCTGTCTTTAGAAGAGGAATCCAAGTTTTATTCTATCTGCTTTTCTGAAAGGCTATTGTGTTGAGAGCTAATCAGCATAATCAGCACAGTGAAGTGCTTTGCAGGCTAATGGATCCTTGTAAGCATTTAGTTTTAATATTTATTACTCTTGATTAAAATGGAAACTATATTGAGTT
This sequence comes from Anolis carolinensis, assembly GCF_035594765.1. Classification (NCBI taxonomy): domain Eukaryota; kingdom Metazoa; phylum Chordata; class Lepidosauria; order Squamata; family Anolidae; genus Anolis; species Anolis carolinensis. The sequence goes on from NC_085844.1 coordinate 198,551,209, forward strand.
TCTCATCAGTGACCCTTATGACATTCTATAGACAAATAGTCTATAGAATAGTCCTTCTCTGCAGCAGTCCAGCTTTCCAGGGCTGAGTCATAGGGAGGAGGGAACAAGTTTGTTTTCTTCTGCACTGGAGACTAGGACACAGTACAATTGCTTCAAGCTACAGGAAAGGAGATTCCACCTGAACATCAGGAAGAACTTCCTCACTGTGAGAGCTGTTTGGCAGTGGAACTCTCTGCCCCGGACTGTGGTGGAGGCTCCTTCTTATCCGGAATCATGGCATGGCTAAGATTTGGCACCATCCCAGCAAGTTCCCTCTACTGGAACTCTACTGGAACTCAGACTCTACTGGATGGCCATCTGTCGGGGGTGCTTTGAATGCGATTTCCTGCTTCTTGGCAGGGGGTTGGACTGGATGGCCCATGAGGTCTCTTCCAACTCTACTATTCTATGATTCTATGAGCTCGTGCCTCTCTGAGGAAGTCTCATTTGTAGGAAGACTAATGAATGTTCAGGCCAGCAATTACAAATGACAATGGAACATTTAGTACTATATTCAAGTGTGCTGTGTGTTCCAGTAGAGGGAACTTGCTGGGTTAGCCTGCTCTGGTCAGGAATGGGAACTAAATGTCTGCAGGGACACTTTAAAACATTTTGGAAATATAGTCTTTCCATCAAATCTGACATCTCAGGGGGAAGGGGAGGCAGTGAAATGGGGCAGTCATCCCAACAGAAAACTTACTTGTTTCAAACAATTGTCCTCTGAAGTGCCACAACCTCTAGGGCAGTAGTTCCCAACCTTTGGGCTTCTAGGTGTTTTGGACTTCAGCTCCCACAGTTCCTAACACCTGGTAAACTGGCTGGGATTTCTGGGAGTTGAAGTCCAAAACACCTGGAGGCCCAAAAATTGGGAACCATTGCTCAAGGATTGCTCTCTATCCTTAACTTTGCTGGGTGTGAGAAACTGGCCAGAGACATGGGAGGGCATATGGATTTCATCAGAAGATTCAAGATTATTGGCTTAATTAGGAGTTTATTACTGGTATGTTTCCACAACTGCAGACCACCAGGCTAATGTGTATAGCTAGAATATTCAATGAAAGCTAAATTAGTTGGGGAAGGAAATGGAAATGGAGAAGCCAAGATTAGTGTCTAAGGAATCATGCAACATGTTCTAAACACAGATCAGCAAGCAGGGGTAAGGTTAGAGGGTCAAATCCTTCCCCCCAAAGAATAATATCTGGCCTTTTACTGCCATCCCAGAGAAAGGCATGTGGCACAAAAAGCTCTTGATTCTTCACAGTGTTTCCTGTTTTAGAAATGAAGGAGTCTAACGACTCTCTTCATTCCCTGTTCAGAATTTGCTTACTAAAGTCCCACAAGTTAGCATGGAGAGCAAATTGCCCCATTTCCCTCTGTGACTCTGCCTGGTTAATCTGAGGAGCATTCAAGGTATAAATCAGAGCAAGCTAGGAATCTCTCATTAACGTTCTTTTAGTTTGAGTAGGTTGGCTCTTGCAGATTGCTCAAAGTAGTTTATTCAAGTCAGAACAACCCCTAAAATGTGTTATGAGAGACTATTGCAGTCTGAGATCATAAGAAATCCATCACCAAGAAGAAAAGACAAATGTTATGTTCAGTTCTAATGTGTTGAGGTATATGGCTGCTGTGCTACATAGAAGCATGAGCTTTCTCCATCTTGGTTAATAAGATCTAGCCAGGGTGGATTGATCAGGGAAGTCCAGAGGGTAGAAATTATCTCATTAAGTCAGGAGCAGAGGCGGTCCAACCATAAGGCAAAATAGGCATTTGCCTGTGGCGCCATCATCCCGGGGGCACCATCGTCCTGGGAGGAGGGCACCACTCTCCACCTCCTTCTCTTTCGGGCCTTCCAGCGGCCGCGCTGGGCCTTCCGGCCAGCGCAGACCCACCTTCGCACCACGCAAGCCCACCTTTGGGGCCTTCAGAGATTGTGAGGTCTGTAGGAACTTGGAAGCTAGGTATGTGGGGTTTATATATCTGTAGAAGGTCCAGGGTGGGAGAAAGAACTTTTCTTTGAAGCAGGTGTGAATGTTGTAATTAATCACCTTGATTAGCATTTAATGGCCCTGTGGCTTCAAGGCCTGGCTTCTTCTTGCCTGGGAGAATCTTTTTTTGGGAGGAGTTAGCTGTCCCTGATTGTTTACTGTCTGGATTTCTTCTGTTTTCAGAGTGTTGTTCTTTATTTATTGTCCTGATTTTAGAGGTTTTTTTTTTAATACTGAGGGCTATCTGGGTTATCTAAGTCCACACTGCCCTATATCCCTGTTCAATGTTTAGTGCTAAATTTGCAAATATAGTAATTCCTACATAACATTACCATGTATTGAACTGCTTTTTCTATTGATTTGTTGTAAAACATGATGTTTTGGTGCTTAATTTTTAAAATCATAATGTAATTTGATGTTTTATAGGCTTTTCCTTTATACTTCCTTATTATCCAACATTTTCGCTTATCCAACGCTTTTATTTTTCAGTGATTGGTTTGGGGGGGCGCCAAAATTCTGTTCGCCTACACTTGAAAAATACCTAGGGCCGGCTCTGGTCAGGAGGAAAGTCTGCTGAAGGAGATGGAGGTGCATCTGCTCCTGAAGAGGACTTCTCTAGACCTAGAAACATGTGAGAACTAACTCAGTCACTAATGTCCCCATTGGGGAACAGGTATTTCAGCATTGGTGGCTGGGTAACTGCATATATTATTGGAAGAATAGATTATCTGGACCCTTTTCTTTCTGATTTCATTTCAGGGTTTCATATAGTTACAAGACAATGTTGGTTCTCTGACTGACAACCAACTATGAGGAAAACAGGGTGAATGCTAACCAGATGGCTTTCCCAGATCTCTCAGAATCTTTCAGTAACATTGATCTTGTATCTTACTGGACTAGCTATTTCAAATGGGAGTAGTTCTCTTCCTCTTTACTGTGGTTCTCTTCCTATTTACAGGACCAAATCCAGAAATTAGTACTGAGGGATTCCTATGTAAAGAACATTGATATGGGTTATCCCACTACTAGACATCGAATAGAATGTAGACAAATATTCTCCTCTGTGACTTTTTAAAGCACTGCATCCTAGGTAATCCCTGCCACAAGGTTGCTATAAACCTTTAGTCATCACTATCTAAAAGACAATGCTCAGTTGTTTTGTGTGGTTTCTATGACAAAGGGGTGGGACTGACATCATCTACAGAGACAAGATGAATAAAGCTATTTATTTATTGAAGATATTAGCTAAGGCATTTGCCAAGAAAACTATTTACAAAAAGAAATAAATTGTTGATCTCTAAATAACAGGCTGCAACTGCTGAAAATGTGTTTAGATTAAATATCCGTGCTTACCATTCAAAAGAAGAGATTTTTCCACAACCAAATAAGCTCACAGTAGTTTCTCCCTCAAATCATATTTCTCAGAGCTCCACTCAACCAATCACTAACATGGAGGAAAAAGGGCTACACAGAAAAAGCCTTCTTCTGATTCCTGTCATCTGTGGTTTCCAAATAACTTCTATGTTTCAGGCCTATTTCTTTTCATTATAATAACCCTTAGAAGGTCTTTGAATAATTTAAACATTATGAAACACAAACTGGTAAAATGCAATATTTCTTCAGACCTTGTCACGCAGCTGGTGGAAGCGGCAGTGGTCTTAAGGGCAAGGCATGGGGTGGTTGTTTCACCAGCCGACAAGCCAATCACATGGAGGGAAGCTAGGAGCATGCATAGTGTATCTGGCTTCCCCTCATGAAGCTGGTTTGTGTCTGACAACACAGGAAGCCTACCATGTTGCCAGATCCATTGGGGGAAGCTGCGTTCACGACACGCACTCCTCACTTCACTCCATGTGATTGTCCTGACGGCCGGCAAGGAGACGGCTCCATGCCTCACCCTTAAGAAGACCGCCGCCACTGCCGACCATGTGACAAGGTCATTGTTGTTCTTGCTCTCCCTTTCTAAAGATCTTTATCCTTAAATTGGGCTTGGACTGGATTGCATTTTGAACTCTTTTTCAGTAGCAAACCTAGAAAACAAGGCATGATTAAACAAATCACTTTTTTGAGATACCATGACATTTTAGAAGTGTTAAGTGGCATATAAATTGATTAAATAAAATATATTAGGCATTTTATAGGAAAAGATTCTGAGGACAGGCAGTCCCTCAGTTACAAACATTGAATTTACAAACAACTCACAGTTAAGAATGGGGTGAGACAACAGGAAGTGGGAGATAACTACCCCTAGGAAAGGAAATTCACTCCTAAAAGAGTTATCTTGGGGAAAAGGTGTCTCCACTGAAGCTTTCTCACTTGTTTCCACAACAAGCCAACTTTTTCCAAATCCAATTATTACACAGATAGAAAGTAAAGTGAAATCTTCTGAACAGGGGCACAAATAGCAAAAGAAACACTGGAGTGACACTTAAAAATGCACCTGTTCCAACTTGTAAACAAATTGAACCTAAGAACAAACCTACAGAATCTATCTTGCTCATAACTTGGGGACTGCCTGTATATAGATAAGCCTTCATCCCCCCCCCCATGTTATTGAGAAGTCCCTGAGGACCTGCAAGAAAAGATCTATAGCACTGTCAAAAAAAAAACCCATTGACAGACAATTGTAGCAAAGCATTAGCTGCCCTCTTGGCAGGGCCCAGGACAGCAGGCATCAAGATTGTCTCATACTGTGCTCTTCCACTTCCATCAGAACCCTTTGGGCTAATCAACAGCACTTCACACTAAGAAAAGTTTAATTCTTCTAGAGGTTATTATCCTTCCACCAGGAGGCTGTTTTCTGCATAAGATAGATAACATTTTTAAAAAGACACATGTGAATCAGGTTCAGCTGAGCGGGAATGACTGACAAACGACAGCATTAAATGGAACCATCCATGCTAATAGTGCAGTGCTGGAAAAAGCCAGCCATTAGTCTGCATTTTCCTAAAAATGCTTTATGCATGAGGCTGCAGGTATGCATAATATCTGCAAAGTGAGGGTAGAATTCCCATTAGTGGGGACTTTGGGGTCTAGGCCCAGAACTGAATAGTCATTCATATGCGAACATCTGATTGACAAGATGGCTCCATGGTATAATGAAGGCAGACTCAATAGTGGCTAATGATACCATTCATTTGCTAACATCTGATTGACTAAAATGGCTCCACGGCATAATAAAGGAAGACTGGATAGTGGCTAATGATACCATAAAACATTTATTTGAGAGAAAAAAATGAGCATGCAGAGTTTGCTCCCATATAATTATTTAATCATGAAAAGGTATTAGCTTCTGTCCTGGAGACCCCTGCCATGCATATACTACATACCCTCCAACTGTCCGGATTTTGCAGGGGCAATCTCCGTACTCCACTGTCCCATTTTCAAGCTGCTTTAAAAATATGCCAGCTTTCCTATCCAACCCCCACTTTCTTCCTTTGTTCTCAGCTTACTTCAGTTGCTGCTAACTGAATTTAATGTGCAAAAGCAGTTTTCACTCAATTAACTTGACTTCCCAACAGGTTCAGGTGAAAGCAGACTGTTGTGGCCTTTCCTATCTTGTATGTTCTTCCTTATTCATAACTTCTGCCATTTTAGCCACACTGATGTTGCTCAGCCACATGGGTGCCAGTTAAACTGTTGGCACCTAAGTTTTTCAATCTGCAGAGGGGATTTTTTCCTTTGATATTTACTGTTACATAGTGAAATGACAAATGGAATGGCCCTGAATCATGATTTTGGACTGTGTGATTTTAATAATCGGTTTTAATATTAATATGTTTTAAAAAAATAGTTTTAATGCATGTATTTATTTTACCGCATGTATGTTTATGGAAAAGCCCTAGTGGCACAGCAGGGTAAACCGCTGAGCTGCTGAACTTCCTGACCAAAAGGTTGGTGGTTTGAATCCGGGGAGCGGTGTGAGCTCTTGCTGTTAGCCCCAGCTTCTGCCAACCTAGCAGTTTGAAAACATCAAAATGTGAGTAGATTAATAGGTGCCACAGGAAGGTAAGGGTACTCCATGCAGTCATGCTGGCCACATGACCTTGGAGGCATCCATGGAAAATGCCGGCTCTTCAGCTTAGAAATGGAGATCAGCATCAAACTGCAGAGTCCAACATGACTAGACTTAAAGTCAAGGGGAAATCTTTACCTTTACTATGTTTATGGCATCAAATTACTGCCTATCTGTAAGGCCGCTCTAAGTCCCCTTTGGGGTGAGATGGGTCAGATATAAATGAAGTAAATAAATAAATTACATTTCCGGTACTAGAATATTCACATTATCCCAGTATTTTATACTGCAAAAGAACTAATTCTATGTACACAAACATTCCAAGTCTAGTGTGCTCTGCAAGCTAAAAAAATTCATAGGATTTTTTCTAGCATATTGAAGCACTGTTTAGTTTGGAGAACTAAACAAGCAAGGGACAAACTGCTCAAACACTATAGTTGTGTTGGCAAGGAAGCACACCATTTGTAATATAGTAAGGGACAAATCTACCCCCAGATCAATCCATTTCTGCTATACTGTATTGACTTGTACCAGTTGAGAAACCACCCCTCCACAGATACATTAACACTTTTGCTTATCTTTCATTTACAGCCTAGAGCTGCCCTGTCTGCTAGGGAGGTGGAGGTGTTCTTTAAACAACATAAAAGCTCAAAAAAGCAATAGCAGAAAGCAGACAATTCTCCTGGAGTTGAAATGACCAGAATCTCAGGCTTGGCAGGCTCTCAGCTCTGCATTTTCAATGCCTGTTTGTGGAAATGCTGCCACAGTAAACTTGCAAAAGCATCTTTCCATTCAGAGGCATATGCTGATGGAGCATTTTGGAGATAGGTAAACTAGGGAAGCGAAATATGAAGTAAATGGTTTGAAACAGTTCTTCATTTAACATATAAAATTATGTAGCTACTTTAAAAAAAATACAAGATAACCATACATGGCCAGCCTGCCCCCACAAAGGATGTAATATCTTTTGAGAGATATTCCACCCAAAATCTTCTCCACCTTTTAAAAACCTGTCAAACTAGCTAAAAACAAACCTTTAGGTTATTACTGCCTAGGGAGAAAAAGGAGAAGCAGCAATATGGTTCTTACATGCTACACAGAAGAGGCATAAGCCAAAGGCAAAAGATATGTTTGATCTGTTGGAAGGAGGAAAAATTAAAGACTTTTAAAAATGGAATTCTCTGTACTCAGCAAAAGGCAAATTACTTTACCCTAGAGAAAGCAAAGCGTGTTTATGAGCCAGGAACTGCTTCAATCTTTGCAGTTTTACTAAGTAGTTTTAAGATGTCTAAATTCTTTATCATTCTGGGTAAGATTCTTTGGTATCCAATGAGACTGGGATTGTCTTTCTCGGGGCCCTTCTACACAGCTGTGTAAAATCCACATTATCTGCTTTGAGCTGGATTACATGGTAGTGCAGACTAAGATAATCCAGTTCAAATCAGATGGTGTGGATTTTCTGTTGTGATAACCAGGATTATCTGGCAGTGTAGAAGGGGCCTCTGATTCTTCTCCCCCTAGAACAGCAAAGGTATTCACCCATGGAGCCCCAAGCCACCCATCAGATGGCATAGGGTGACTTCTGGTGGTGTTCTGTGGGTTAACTGGGTCAGCAACATGGTGGGACACTGCCGCCACTAACGCAAGAGCCATAAGGAACAATGGGGCTTCAAACCACACAGCAAGTTTTCATACATTGCCTACTATTTAAAATTTATGGAAAAGTGAGTCTCCGCTGTAACATCCAAGAGCCCTATAATGTGTTGCAGTGTGCGCATCTGTTTCACACAGTTTTGGCATCGCTGTTGGTTTTTTGGTTAGTTGTTTGTTTTAAACCGACCTATTTGATTGACTGGCCTATTACGATCTGTAAACAAACAATGTTAATACTATGATGGTGGGAGGGAATGGAGTTATCCATCATTATAATGGTTTTCCAGTTTCATAATTCCATTGCTTGGCATACATATTTTGGCAACTTCTAATTAGGAACAAATTCATCTTTCCTCAGTTCAAGATCACTTTAATTCCCTACATATTCCACAAATATGAGAAAATTTGTAATTAATTGCTAAGAATGTTTAAGAAATTTAACATAGCATGTTTTAAGAACCCCCTCACCTTTTACAATAAAAGGTTAGAGTTACAAAGTGTGTGTGGGCGGGAAGAGCATGTGGTGGCTGATTTAATTTTGAAAATCTCAACACTATAATTTCCTACTTGGATCAGGGAAGTTGTACTTTTTTTTCATTGTACAGAGAAAGCTCCAAACTTCTTATTATCCTGGCATTAAATAAGGGGAGGAGGTAGGAAGGGCTGTCCCTGCCCCCTTCTACCCTGTCATATAATCCAGATTAGCAAAGTAGATAATCTACATTGTCTGCTTTGAATTGGATTATATGAGTCTACACCAGTGGTTCTCAACCTGTGGGTCCCCAGGTATTTCGGCCTACAACTCCCAGAAATCCCAGCCAGTTTACCAGCTGTTAGGATATCTGGCAGTTGAAGGCCAAAACATCTGGGGACCCACAGGTTGAAAACCACTAGTATACATTGCCATGTAATTAAGTTCAAAGCAGATACTCTGGATTTTATATGGTTGTGTAAAAGGGGCCCCTGTGAAACAGTTCTCATGGGTAATAAATCTTCAATCTCATAAAAAGGGAATACGTTCTTACTTATTTAATTTGTCAATTTTGTATCATTGTAAATGAATTTAGGAATATGGGCTTCTTTCACTTGTGCAAAAATTACTTGATTGGCCTTGGCATTATGCACTTTTGCTTGGGTTTGCAGAAGGGTGTTATTTGCTGCTCTGTCATAGGTGGAAAATTGCCTTGGATTGACTCTGGTGAGAAGGGATAGAGGAATGCTGCTATGGCCACTGTTAGCACCAATGTTACTAGTATAATGTAAGATAGTCTAGGTACTTACAAAAGGAGTGATTATTTTGATTTTACATGGGGCATCTTTAAGACACACATTCTCAATTTTTGTTTGTAATTTCCAACCTAAACCTAAATTTAGCTGGAGGGTGGTTTCAGATAGGGGTAAAGTCTGCATCGACCCGGGTTTAAAAAACCTGGGTCAGGGCAAACACCACCCCAAAAGTCCACGTTTTCCATGGGCATTGTCTACATGTCCCCCGGTACTTACCAGGAGAACAGGCAGACAGCCCCCACCCCCTCCCCAAACCTCCCCAAAACACTCTCCTGGCACTTAGGAATAATGCACCAGCAGAAGGGGGGGGGCAGAAGCAATTTTCCTCCTTCCCCCCTTTCTCCCGGTGCATCATTCCTAAGCACCAGGAGAGGGCCAGCAGCAAGGAAATGCTGGCCCAATAAGTTATTTTCATTTTTTACAGGGGTTTGGGGGGAGTTTGGGGAGGGGGTTGGTGTCCTCACCATTTTCTGGGCTGATTTAGCCCAGAAAAATACGAGACTGCTGTCTGGACTTCCCTCTCAGAAGTCCAGAACAGAAGTCCAGTCCAGAACAGACAGTGGAAATAGTTGGTTCCACCCGCACCTTTCAAGAAGGCACGCCTTGAACCCACTATCAAATTAATTCACCACAAAGCATTAATTCCTGCATTGGGGCGAATACAATCGCTTTTCTGTGGGACATCATCTGGATGCCCTACTTGAAGAAGTGGGAGCTCTCACTTCTAAGGGGCTGTCTGGATATGCCCTGAAAGAAGGTTGCCCATTTCTACTTACTTTCACATTGCTATGAGACTTGGATTGCAATATCTTTTAGCATTAATGCATTAATAATTTGACTGTGCTTGTTGTGCCATTTACTATTGTCCAGAATGTTTGCAACTAGAAGTCTTGAAAGTAAACTATTTTTATATAAAAATTGTACCTATAGGTTGTATCTTTCTCTCTAATCATTGTACCTTATCTCTAACTATTTGCTATGTGTCAGATACTCTTGCTCAAATTGTATTAGTGTCATTCTTATGTGAAATGGCTGTATTGCATTATTGGTTACATAAAGTAAAGTTTCACAAATATAACCTTTCTACAAAAGCCTAAATCAGATTTTTTAGTCTAAATCAGAATAGAGCTATTGAATTTACTTACATGTTGATTCACCATTCAGTTATTGATTCAATGGGTCTGCTCTAGTGGAGACTAATCAATAGCACCCCAGCCATACAATTATTCATTATTTGATGATACGGTAACCATTTATTAGTGCTTTCAATATTCCATTTTATTCACACCCAAGGTTTTTCCAGGATTCAAATCCTGGTCTCCAGAATTGTAGTCCACTATGCACATCACTACATCATATTGGGTCTTGGACCCACCCATTGTCAGATATATAATTGGTTCACTATGGCAATATTCTGTAGAACAATGGCATAGCACAACCATTGTGTGATTGAATGAGTACAGATTTTCACTATAAGTGTGAAATAGGGTCTCACCCTTTATATACTTACTGTTTGGCAGGATGTGCTATTGTTCATTACACCTTTCTTGCTTTTCTATTGTGTGACCATAAGCCATAACAATGCAAGGTGAATAGAGTAATTTACTTAGTTCTCCTAATGTATCCCAGTTGTAAAAGGAAAACATGGATAATTGCTTGAAAATACCTCCACCTTCTTTATCAGGGAAAGAAGAGCATATAATGCTCAAATGCTGTCCTGTATTGATACCAGTTTAACTGCCACAGCTCCATCCAATGGGATTCTGGAATTTGTATTTTGTTGTGCACCAGATTATCTAACAGAGAGGGGTAATGTCCCACAAAGCTACAAATCTAAGAATTCCATTGCCTGCATAGAGATGATCCAGATGTTTTAGCGGTGTGGATCATGTTATCGGGGATGGTCGAGTGCGCCAAAGAACAGCTAAAAAGAAGGGCAAGAGCAAAATCATAATCCAAAAGCCGTTCCAATCATATAACATTCAGAAGCCTCCTAAGGTCAGTTTAATTTTTAGTATAAACAACTCTGGCAAACCCAAAGAAGCCATTGCTAGTGTTTAAATTAAGACCCAGGCTGCTTGATAGTTGCTATAAGGATGGACAGCTGGGGCGGGACTAGCTGAACTGGGCAGGAGACTGAGAACACAGTATTCTGGGAAATGTAGTTGGGGGCGGCGAGGCTCCCTGTGGCAGAGAATTCAAAAGGCCCTGTCCTAAACCACATTTCCCAGAATGCAGTGCTCAGCATCAGAAAGCCTCAAAGAGGGCTGCATCAGCCAACCATTTAGTCAATCTAATGGTAATAAATAAAATTATTGAATATGCAAAGAGGACTAAAGTAAGTACATAAGAGCACATAATCTGTGCTAAGTTGAAGTTCTATGTTTAATTGTGTGTCATATAGATAAACAGTTAGATATTTAAGGAGATTGCTGTTGTGGCTTTTTGGGGAGCTAAATGTTTTTTGTCTAAACTTTTAAAAATTGGTTGATGTGTGAATCTTTCTGAAACTTGGGGGGATTGATGCCCTGGTTATCTTGTGCATTGTGCATAAAATTAAAGTAGATAGCGCTTGTAGTTTTTTAAAAAACAAATATTGTTTGTAAAAAAATTCTAAATTCCCCCCAAATTAGTGGATGAATGTAACATTCTGAAACTTAGACTAACAGTGGAAAATGTGTGGTAAAATTACAGCAAATTTCATCACGATAGCTCTAAATGAGAGAGAAATGAGCCCCTGAAGCTTCCCCACTTGCTCAATTACTTAACAAAAAAGGCAACAAAACATTTGTTACTTCATTATAGTTACAAAAAAATGTTAGGTCCATAATTTCAGAAACACTTTCAAAAACGATTTGCCTCCTCCCCAATTTAGTAATGAATATTGAGACTTTTTTTCATTGATCACACAGCCCTATCTATATATATAAAAGAGTGATGGCATCACGGCAGCGGACAAAACAACAAAAGTAAACACCCCACAACCTCAAAAATTGACAGCACAACCCCTCATCCATGCCTCTAGGTTGATACAACAAAAAGAAAAGAAAAATAAAGTCCTAATTAGAGGGAGAGGAATAATTGTTTTTATCCAATTGCTGCCAGTTAGAAGGCTAAGCTCCGCTCACTTGGTCTCCTAGCAACCCACTCAGCCCAGGGGACCCTTTACCTTAACTACCACCAATTCCTTAATACTTTATTTCCCATACCACCATACTTCGCCACAGCAATGCGTGTCCGGGCACAGCTAGTTATTTATATTTACTCAATTCTGAAGCCCGGCTCAGAAAAAATGTGCAATAATATTCTAAACAAAGTACATAATGTCTCTGAGCATACACAAAGTAACTTTACCTTACTAATTTCAATAGCTCTCTCCTCACCCCTCATCCCTTGTCTCTCAGGCCCTTTCTACATTGCCATATAATCCAGATTATTAAAGCAGATAATCCAAATTTTCTGCTTTGAACTGGATTATATGAGTCTACACTGCCATACAATCCAGTTCAAAGCAGATAATCTGGATTTTATATAGCATTGTAGAAGGGGCCTCAGTCTCACAGAAACATATAATTAGAGAGGCAGATTTCCAGGGAGTATGATTTCCAGCCTGCTTTGAGCTCTGGCTCTTTTAATTTTAGCAATTAGCCCTGGAAGAAAGTATTCTGGTTGGGTATAGCCTGGTTAATACAGAAAGGAATGAAATATTTTTATGGGTTCCCAGCAGGAGCGCTCACTCCTTTGATGGAGCTAGAGGAGAATGAAAGGATTTGTCTGTGTAATAGATATTTCCCCTGAAGGTCTGCGTCAGATCCCCAGGTGGGGCGCCTGTCTCGAGCTGCTGATATTCAATACCATGTCACACATAAATAAGGGAGAACAAGCCAGCTCCTATTTTTATAGGCTTTTTATCTTTCATGTCTCTTATTCTCTCTCAAATGTACATGTCTTTCTCCTCATACTCCATACTTTGCAGTAGAGCAGTAATTAACTTTGCTAATTAGATCCAGCTTGTGCTCACCGACAATAAATATGCAGTACAGAGTATTTTTAATGAAATGGACATTGATACCTTCACTAGGGAGAGGAAGGCTTAAGGGTTATGTGTGTGAAAAGACATCTTAGATTATAGTGGCTGAGAGAATTGGCCTGTCCCTTGGTTCATATAGCATGTTCTCCAACTTTTCACAGGTGAAAACCAAGACCCTTGTGGCCAAGCAATACCAGTGTGATCAAGATCTTATTAATGAGGAAGAGCACAGGAACTAGGTAGGCTGCGGCACTTTGCTTTTGCCTGAGCCTACTGGGAAGGGTAATTCTGCCATTGATTTATGCAGAAAAAAAAGCAGTGCAAATGTCACTCTTAAAGCTAAAAATGGCACGGGTGTGTGATAAAGAGTGTCAACAATCAGCTACTTCATGAAACTGACTGGAGAAGGTTTCAAATTGAATAAAAACATAAAATAATATAAGGCACTGAGTCACATATGAAATTTAGTGCAGTTTACATTAATTTAAAACATGTTAAGTTTAAACATTAGTTTCCAAAATTTTAAAATAATTAAATAGTCATATATAAAAATAGTTAAAAGCAGTTAAAACATAATCTACAGTAAAATAAGAAAAATACAGCACAGTATTTCACACGCACACATACATACCTGCTCTATAATTCAAAGAATTAAAATGTCTGCATGTCTAGCTGGTGGAAACTGGGTTTGTGTGTGTGTCTGTGGATGGAAACCTTGCAAAAGGGAATTGCATAGCCTGGGAGATGCAATGGTGAGGTTTTCAAGGTAAAATTTTCAAGGGCCCATTGTATTTTTTTCCATTCTAGTCTAGTCTATGTGAAGGAAAGTGATTTATAATGCAACAAAATGGCCTGAATATAGTTAAGAATAGATGGGAAATAATTCATGTTTTCATGCAGTGACCAGCTGTAAATTAGGGCATAGCTAAGCCACTTTTAAAATAGGGGACATTCAGTACGGTACAGGAGAAAGAGTGAATCACTTTCAGAAAGAGGCATGCATACAGTCAATGTGGACACATATTTGCACTTGGACGCCTGCACTTCATGTCCTTTGAATTCTCTTTGAATTCGTGATATCTGTCTTAATGCAAAAGAGAATGTGGATTCCCCATCCATGGATTATCAGTTGCTGAGCTTGGAAAATTCCACAGAACTGGAACTCACTCAGTCAATATGTTTAATGCTTCTTTGTATTAATATACAGATGCAGTACAATCACTTTAGTCACAGATTTAATATCCATATTTTCACTTAGGACTTCATCACATGCAGTAAAATCAGAGTTTCTACACATTTAAGAAATGGCTACTGATGGAGCCCTTTACATGATGCAAGCTTGTACCGTGGGTTTCAGGTATTTTGCCGTTTCTAAATGTTTTTCCCAATGACTCCCAAGTCAATTGGCAATTGACTTCATCTTAAATTCCCAGTGTTGAGACAGATAAAAATATTACATTTAACATGTGATGGGAATTCCCCATTGCCTGCTTGTAAATATAAAGATGATATCATTGAGGGTGGAACTGAGATGGGCAGTATAGATTCTTTTCTTCTGCTGTAATCTTTTTGGGATCAAGGAGAAAAGAATAGTTATGTTTTTTATCAATGTAAATTCAATAGTTACAGGGCTGTTGTGTGTTTTCCGGGCTATTTATTTATTTCGTGTCAAAAGCATTGGTACAGCAAATACATTTCAAATAATGGAAATAAAATAAAAAAGAAAAGAAATCACAAGCAACTAAATAGTTTTGGACCAAAAGCAGGCAACAGCAACCGCATTGTCTGTAGCTTTAAACAACTCCTCCTCCGTACATGAGGCAGGGCATTGTGGGCAAGCATACATATGCTGAGTTGTTTGTTCAGCTCCACAGTCACACAAGGTGGAGGATTCCTCCAGGTAGTCCCACCTTGCCAAGTTGTCTTTTGATCTGCCCACTCCACTTCTGAGTCTGTTCAGGGACTTCCAAGTTGCCCATTCCTGGTTTGCCCCTGGAGGAAGACCCTCTTGGGGGGGCATCCAGTTAGAATTGCCAGGTTTAGCTGCCCAGAGAGACACCCTTGCTGCTGCTGGAGGAACATCAAGAGGAGTGGTGGTTCTCATGAAGCCCTTCCTTGATTTGAGTCTGGTGGAAGGAGGCTGATAGCCATGCAGTGGGTGGCTTTCACAATGTTCGACCTTTTTTCTCTCACTGTTAGCAGCAACTTCCCGTCGCACGTCAGGAGGGGCAATGCCAGCTAACTTGTAGAGTTTATCAACAGGTGTAGGTTTAAGGCATCCCGTGATGATTCTGCATGTTTCATTCAGTGCTATGTCCACCTGCTTTGCATGGGCAGACTTGTGCCAAACAGGACAGGCATACTCAGCAGTTGAGAAAGACAAGGCCAGGGCTGACGTTCTTATTACTTGTGGGTCTGCTCCCCATGCGCTGCCAGTCAGTTTCCGCAGGATGTTATTGCATGCAGCTACTTTGTGCTTGGTGTTCATGCAGTGTTTCCTATATGTTAGTGTTCGATCTAAGGTGACACCAAGGTATATAGGATGGAAACAGTGTTCGAGCTCTTGGCCTTCCCAAGTAACTTTCAGTTTCCTGTTGGCTTCGCGGTTACGTAGGTGGAAAGCACACACTTGTGTCTTGGCAGGGTTAGGCTTCAGGTGGTTCTCTTTGTAGTAGCTGGAGAGATCTTTCAAGGCATTGGTGAGTTGCTTTTCAACTGTTTCAAAATCTTTTGCTTGTGTTGTAAGGCCAAGGTCATCAGCATATATAAAGCTCTTTGTGAGTGGTGGTAGTGGCTGATCGTTCGTGAAGATGTTAAATAAGGTTGGTGCAAGAACACTGCCTTGGGGTAAACCATTCTTTTGCCTCCTCCATCTGCTTTTCTGGCCCTGAAACTCCACATAGAAGCTGCGGTTTTCTAAGAGGGTCTGGACAGTTTTTGTAAAGTCAAAGTCCCGGGTGATATGGTAGACTTTATGCAGCATTTTTCTATGTTGCACCGTGTCATAGGCTGCCGTAAGGTCCACAAAAACTGTTCCCGTAATGCAGCCTTTCTCGTAGCCTTCCTCGATATGTTCAGTCAGATGAAGAATTTGACCTGTACAGTTTTTCCCTGGTCTGAACCTGCTTGTTGTGCAATAAGCTTGGGTTCGATAACAGGTCCTAGTCGATTTAATAGCATCCTCTCATAGACTTTATATAGATGACATAAGAGGGAGATTGGTCAATAGTTCCTGGCATTGGAGGCATCTTTACCAGGTTTTAAGATGGCAATTATCTTAATTTTCCTCCATGCTCTGGGAATCTGTTTGTGTGCCAGGCATTGATTGTAGAATTTCAAAAGCCAGAATCACAGGGTTGTTGTGTGTTTTCCGGTCTGTATGGCCATGTTCCAGAAGCATTATCTCCTGACGTTTCACCCACATCTATGGTAGGCATCCTCAGAAGTTATGAGGTATATACCTCACACCCTCTGAGAATGCCTGCCATAAATATGGGTGAAACGTCAGGAGAGAATGTTTCTGGAACATAGCCATACAGCCCAGAAAACACACAACAACCCTGTGATTCTGGCCATGAAAGCTTTCAACAACACATTCAATAGAGTTACCTTTTGAATTGAGAGGCAGCTGAACTTATAAAGAAAAATTATAATATAGAAGAATCTCATTTAATGATTTCATATTAAAAAGTACTTCCATGAGAACAAACAGAGAATTTTTTCAAGAAAAAAAAAACGGGTGAGGTGACAGTGCGAGGAGAAATATGTCTCCTGTGTGATAGGAAAGCAAATGGATAATTTGAAAAGAAAGCTGAATGAAGGAAAATGTGTGATGGGGATAAGAAAATCATTGTTTAATTTCCAAATGGGGTATTGCGAAGCTTAAGGGAAAAAAAACAATCCCCAACACTTTAGAATCATAGAATCATAGAATAGTAGAGTTGGAAGAGACCTCATGGGCCATCTAGTCCAACCCCCCGCTAAGAAACAGGAAATCGCATTCAAAGCACCCCCGACAGATGGCCATCCAGCCTTTGCTTAAAAGCCTCCAAAGAAGGAGCCTCCACCACAGTCCGGGGGAGAGAGTTCCACTGCCGAACAGCCCTCACAGTGAAGAAGTTCTTCCTGATGTTCAGGTGGAATCTCCTTTCCTGTAGTTTGAAGCCATTGTTCCGTGTCCTAGTCTGCAGGGCAGCAGAAAATAAGCTTGCTCCCTCCTCCCTATGGCTTCCCCTCACACTTTACTTCTCACATGGAATGAAGTTCTCACCCACAGTCCAGGAATTGTTTATTGGCCTCTCTATATGGCCCAGTGTGATTTCCTGGTATATTAGTGGCCCAGGTATATTCAAAATAGAGGGATCACTATTGTCCACAGTTTCAGAAATCCATGAAGAACATATCTTGGAACATATGCCTGCAGATAAGGGGTGTTGTACTGTTCAAGGTTCATATAAATGCCACTGCCACATGGAAGTGACTTAGATTCAATCTTCTACTGTGTCAATACTTTAACAAATACTTTCAAAGTAGAGGGAGAAAACCTGACTCCTTCTTAAAGCAAAACTTTAAGTAATGATGTTCCCCATTTTAAAGGAGAACTTTGCTTTCTGCACATGTTATTTTTAGGGCCAAAGTTGTTTAAATTATTTCTGACACCAAATTTCACCAGTGTACATTGAATTCAACAGTTTCAGGGGATTTGGAATACAAAAATTGGGAGGGGGTCATTTGTAGCACATTTAAAACATATCCCTAGTTTAAATATTTGGCCTAGAGAAGTCTTCAGATTCCAGATTTTGTCATAAATCATTTAAAGGAAAAACGCTTCACATCATTATTTTTAAAGAAAGATTTTTCTTTCCTTCTTTTGCTTGACAAAAGGCTGGTTTTGAACTCTTTTTACATGTTGGACTGAAGATAGAATAAAGTAGATCATAAGAAACAATAAAACAAATACTATGTACATAACTCAAAGCAGTCTCTGAACTATTAGTATGGGAATTCAATAGCTGATATCTGTACAAATTGTAACTATCAATTCTTTCAAAGTTCTAAGAAATGGTGTACCTTTGACTATATCTTCACTTTTCTGAATCTTCTGATTTAAAAAGGTTTCTGCTCTCTCTTTTAATATCAGTAAAGCTTTAGCCTTAGCCATGGCTTCTTTGGATAATGAGTTCTCTGGCCCAATTTTTTGGTGCAAAACTGTGCAAATAAGTTAGACCTTTGCTCATTGAGTATCAAGGTCAGAAGAGAGCTGTGTAACAATGCCAATCTGAACATAGTTATAAATCTCCTATGAATCATGTTCATCCAAATGCAGTTACCGACCCAACATCAGACCTTTGGCTGTTCAGTGTGGGGCTTCCATGACATCCACCTTATGTGCAGTTTTAGCATTACAGGTGTTCAAGTCACCTGTAATAGTGACCCACAGGGTTTTCTTGAAAAAAAATGTTCAGAGAGGGTTTGACATGGTCTTCCTCTGAGGCAGTGTGACTTGCTTTAAGTCACAGAATAATAAAGGTGGAAGAGATTACAATGGCTATTTAGTTGCATCATCTGCAGGGCCAGCCCTAGGTAATTTTCATGTGTAGGCGAACAGAATTTTGGCACCCCCCAAGCCGCCCCGCCCCCTCCTCCTCCTCCTCCTATGAAGCCCGGTGCAGACAATGGCAAGGTAGGGACGCTGCGGTGCGAGGAGGAGGAAGGGGCGGGGCCAGCTGGGAGTGGGCAGCGCCAGGCCCTTAGGCCCTACGATTGCCCTGCTGGGCCACCATAGGGCCTAGGGGCCTGGCTCGGCCCACTTCCAGCCAGTCCCGTCCCCATCTCCTTCTCGCGCCAGTGGCATCCCTACCTTGCCATTGTCCGCCAGTGAAGGTCTCTCTTGTTGTCCCTCAGAGGGCGCCTCCCTCCTCCAGCGAGTCTGGGAGGAGGAGGCGGGGGTGCATGTGCATGCATGCATGCATGGACGCATGCGGGAGGGCATTCCCCCTCCCAGCGGGGAGGGGGGAAAAGAAAAAAAGACAAGAAGCTGCTCTACTTGAAGGTGCCACAAGAGGCACCTCAACTGCGCCCCCCAGAACATGGCACCTTCGGCAACCACCCAGTTGGCCTAACGGGTGAACCGCCTTTGATCATCTGTCATGCAGGAATACACAATAGATTGTCACTAAGCCTCTGTTTAACAACCTCCAGAGAAGGCGACTCTGAGAAGGAGAAGCAGCATATCTCACTGTCAGACTGCTCTTACCTTCAGGAAGTTTAGGCAGAATCATTTTTGAAATCAGTGCTCCATGTTCTAGTCTCAAGACCAGCAGAAAATAAGCTTGCTCCCTCTTCAATATGATATCCTGGGAAACATTTAAACATGGTTATCTTGACCCCTATTAACTTTATCTTCTCCAAGCTCCTTCATAAAATGAAGTTTACAGATCTTTTAGTATTTTAATCATCCTCCGCTGGACATCTTCCAGCTTGTCAATTTCTTTCTTGAATTGTGGTGCCCAGAACTGGACACAGTATTCCAGGTAAGATCTGACCAAAGCAGAATAGGTCACCTAGTGAGTTTTGATAGCTAAGCAGGGATTTCAACCCTGGTCTCCAGATTCCTTGCCCAATACCCAAGCACTGCACCATGCTGACTAATCCGTTCTTTTAATTTTCTATTTTTAAAAGGAAACTGAAAAGAAAATTGAAAAGACAAGACAAAATTGCAAGAGAAAGTGCTGTGTGAGCAAAAGAGTAAGCACTTCATACAACTTTGCTCTTGTTTAGTAGTTAATTATTCAGATATGGGTCTTCTACAAACCTGCATAAATTGTTTCATATAGCCTTGTGTTTTCCCTGCTTTACTATTATAAAGCCAAATGCAAATATTTCTGCATTCAAAAACATCAAGTAATTCTTCATTTGGCATTCTCCCCTTGGCTTCCTCACTGCTAAAATGAAATGCCTGTTTTTCCGAAACAATACAGAAATGATCACATCAATAGGCAGAAACTAGAGGAACAGCTTTTCCTTCAAAGTGCTTTTTTGTTCTTGCTTTCAGAAACTGTTGAGGGGAAAGAGGGGCAGACGAGTAATAAAAACAACAATTCTGTAACATTAGGCTCTCTGGTAGGCTGTTACTCTTTATTTGTGTTAGTCTGAATTGACTGTCTTTATTTGTCCTTAAGGTAAATGTTGATCTCCATTCCTTGGGCCTGAGAATTAATAAGGCAT
This sequence comes from Anolis carolinensis, assembly GCF_035594765.1. Taxonomy (NCBI): domain Eukaryota; kingdom Metazoa; phylum Chordata; class Lepidosauria; order Squamata; family Anolidae; genus Anolis; species Anolis carolinensis. The sequence goes on from NC_085844.1 coordinate 198,571,445, forward strand.
CGCTCACTTTCATATAGGTAGTCAATTTCATATAGCTACATGGCCACTCCATGTCAAATTTTTCCAGAACTGCTTTTTTGTAGACAGGGATGAAAGCCCCATCTACACTGCCATATAAAGCAGTTCAATGCAGTACGTTACATGACTTTGAAATTGCATTACATAACAAAGTTGAGTTTGGGGCAGGCTATCCCTTGAGTCAGAGAATGGGGGCTATTTAAATATACTGAATAACCCTAGCTCATGAAATCATGTTAAAGAAGCATAATCAGGAAACCTAAAATTGCAATGACTATTCTATGCATAAAGGACATAAGGTAAAAAGCGTAGATCTTCTACCCAAGATAGAGAAGACCTTTAAGAATGGATTGTTCATGGGGAAAGGGGCTTTAATAATGTTTTCTGTTGTCTATACTTACTGTTTTTCTTTTCCATTGCATGTTTTTAATTCAATTAATATTTGAACTACAGTCAGCCCTGTGGGTTACACTTTTGCAGACTTTTTTTATTATATATAAATTCTATTCAATTTTTTTTACTCTCACCCCTAACCCCCACAAAAGTGCAGTATCTACTGTATATTTTAACTTCTTGAATACAGTAGTAGGTAATTTTAGATATATGTATTGTAAGTTATACATTTCACATTGAGTTCTTAGGCTAAGGAAAATGTCAGAATATAAATAAATAAGATGATGATAATAATGGTGATACTTTCCCAATCCCCAGCATTGTGTTCCTAGCAGGAAGCTACCATCTGGATATCACTTTAAAATATTTAAGTATCTTTTTTAAAAAGCTGTCAGAAATTGTTATTTGAAATCAGAATGCTCAGAACTTCAAGTCAAGACTATTCAGTAGTTACTGAGTAATATGGGCATCTCTGTGGTTTATGCATGCTGTCATTGCTTTAGGAGCCTATTACATTTAGCCTTATTTTTATGCAATGTTGCACTGTCAGCCCACAGGCACTCTTCCTGCACCTACCGTGAAAGCAGCTGCATTTTCTTCACAATGGCTTTCTTTCTCAGAAAATTCACAGCAACATGAAAAGTAATACTGCGAAATAAATGTTCCATTTACTGAACTCTGGGGTTCCCTGTCAAGAAGCTTAATTATGCACAGTGGTAATGCAACTTTACATAAAACCCAAAGTTGCTCTGTTCAGTTTCCAGCCACTAGTAGCATCTATAAAGTCACAATACATGCTAGTAATGTACAATGATGGTGGTCATATTATTTGCTACCTTAATGTTATATTTCCTTGCTTGCATAATTGGAGCATAGCCCAACTCACCAGGTAGTGAGTTTGAGGTTCTGGTTAGTGCAGAACTTGCTTCTTCTGGGGCCCTTGATAGCTGGAGAAGTCTCATTGGCTGCCATCCATTTGGCCAGCCAATGGGTTTGTATCTGTTTGCTGCATGCCCATTGGCTAGCATGAAAACAATTACCCAGGCCAAAGTGACCCAGATGTGGTTTCTACTCCAGTTGGGTGACTAAGTATAAGTTTTAACTTGTGAGGTATTTATATATAATTATCTCTCACAACTTTATGGTGCAGTTGGCATGGGTTGAGGATCCAGGATTAGGTGACCAGTGTATTCCAGGCATTGGGGAGTCTGGAGTTGGTCTTGCTTAGTGAGGGGTGAATGCTGCCCCACATCCCTGATGGCTGAGCAACCATGGCTGAAATAGCCCAACAGGAACTTCATGCCGTATCTAGAAGATTCAACACTAGCTCATGGATAAACAGTTGGGTTTGTCAATGTTTGGATGCAGATCTATGTATGGGACAGTCCTTGTCTACAGCTGTAATTAAATACTGTTGTGGCTCTTTTTCACCAACTTAAGTATGTCTGATTGTATGCAGAGAGTCTCTCATATCTGAAGATGTTATTTGTATTAATATCACAATGCTTTGTGAAATAGAAGGATTTGTCAAAAGAAATCTCATAAGCCTTTGCCAAATAAACACAAACAATAACGAAAAAAATGTTTATGAAGTCATGAGTAGGATGACCTATTATTTTATTTAATACTAGCTTGGGGACCCAGCGATGCCCGGGTTATTTGAAAAAGGCATGATTTGTCTTTGAATGTTTTCTATTCTGTTTGGAGTGGGTGAACTACAATTCCCAGAATTGTGGGTAAATCCTCCCAAACCCTGCCAGTATTCAAAGTTGGCCTTTTTGGGTCTGTGTGGCAAGTTTGGTCCAGATCCGTCATTGGGTGGGTTCAGTGGTCTTTGGATGTAGGTGAACTACAACTCCCAAAATAAAAGCCCATTTCCAAAAACACCTGCATTGTGTTCAGTTGGTCATGAGGATTCTCTGTGCGAAGTGTGGTCCTGGTGCATTGTTGGTGGGGGTCACTGTTTCTCTGGATGTAGGTGAACTATATCTCCCTTTTCCCCAAACTTGTCCAATATGTTCTATTGGTTATGGGGGTTCTGTGTGCCAAATTTGGCCCTGGTCCATCATCGGTAGGGTTAAGAGTGCTCATTCATTGCAGGTGAACTATAAATCCCAGTACGTACAACTTACAAAAGTCCAGGTCAATTGCCCTCCAAACCCCCCAGTATTGAAATGTGGGCATATCAGGTATGCATGGCAAGTTTGGTCCAGACTCATCACTGTTTGGGTTCATAGTGTTCTAGGTGTAGGTGGACTATAACTCCTCTACATCCCCCAGTACGAGTCACAGTGGTCTGACTTGGTGCGGGCTGAACTACAACTTCCACCATGTGGCGTCAATCCCCCAAACTCCTCCAGTAAATGTAGTTGCAGCTCAGTTCTGCTCTGTTTGTTATGCAGACAGATTTGAAAGGAAAGGACAGTAGGCGGGGTCATGCAAACTCCACAGAAATGGAGAACCCTGGGATGCCTGCCTGTGGTGTAAGGGTAGTAGGCGGGGTCATGCAAATTTCACAGAAATGGAGGACCCTGGGGTGCCTGCCTGTGGTGGAAGAAAAAGCAAAATCTAGGATGAAACGGTCCCCAAATGAAAGCATTCCTTGGGTGGTGGACCGTAGTGCTTGGGGAGGACATTGGCAGGGTTTGGGCTACATGTTCATGGTGCTCGCTGTAACCTCAATGTCAGTGCAAAGGAGTGACTTGCTGGTCTCAGGAGTGGGAAGTATAGCCTGTTTGTGGAGGCCGGAGGCTGTATGTGTAAGCAGACACCTGTGCCACATACACACAAACGGGTTTTCACTTTTATTATGGATTTACATTTACATTTAGATTTAGATTTAGATTAGATTAGATTAGATTAGATTAGATTAGATAGAACACTCCTATTCTTAAAAGGTTGTCAAAAAAAACACTTCTCTGTTTTAATGTCAGTCCAGTTCAAGTCTATTTTTAAAGATAAAAGAGCCATAATAAGGGAAACCAAGAAACATCGGGTTGCCCACCAACATTCAACACCTGGTCACAATCTCCCCAACTATGGTGAGATGCTGTGTAGTTATACAGTAGAGTCTCACTTATCCAACATAAATGGGCCAGCAGAATGTTGGATAAGCGAATTTGTTGGATAATAGGGAGGCATTAAGGAAAAGCCTATTAAACATCAAATTAAGTTATGATTTTACATATTAAGCACCAAAACATCAGGTTATACAACAAATTTGGCAGAAAAAGTAGTTCAATACGCAGTAATGCTATGTAGTAATTACTGTATTTTTGAATTTAGCACCAAAATATCATGATGTATTGAAAACATTGACTACAAAAATGCATTGGATAATCCAGAACGTTGGATAAGTGAGTGTTGGATAAGTGAGACTCTACTGTATTTTAAATTAGGACCAGGAAGCCTCCTATCATGAAACCAAATTTGACCTAGAAAACTAGGCCATTTGGACAATAAACTCTAAGAATGCAACAACAAACATCAAATTTTTATTTATATCCCTCCCATAATAATAATATAATAATAATAACTTTATTTTTATACCCCGCCCCATCTCCCCGAAGGGACTCGGGGCAGCTTACATGGGGCCTTGCCCGATAAAACAATCAAATATCAAAACACAGCAATAAAACAGTTATCCAATAAAAACATCAATTACAGTAAAAACAATCGTTAAAATCAACATAAAACATACAATATTAACACTGGAGACTAATTCATAGAACCCAGGCAACGTGCAACATGTGCCGAAATGTGCCGAAATGGGGAAGGTAATTTCACAGTTAAAATGGACAAAGTGTAATATAGCATTGGCAACACCTCAAGAATGAGGCTATTATAAAATGGGCAGATCGATCAGTCCAACACCAGATTAAGTATCAAAGGCCTTTTGAAAGAGCCAGGTTTTTAAGCTCCTACGGAAGGAGAGGAGGGTGGGGGCCTGCCTGATCTCTCTAGGAAGCGAGTTCCAAAGCCGGGGGGCCACGACGGAGAAGGCCCTCTCTCTCGTCCTCACCAACCGTGACTGCGAGGGTGGTGGGAGCGAGAGGAGGGCCTCCCCCGACGAGCGAAGAGAACATGCGGGTTCGTAGGGAGAGATGCGGTCTCTAAGGTAGGTGGGTCCCAAACCGTTTAGGGCTTTGTAGGTGATAACCTGCACCTTGAATTGGGCCCGGAAAGTAAACGGCAGCCAGTGGAGCTCCTTAAACAGAGGCGTTGAACGTGCCCTGTAATTCGCTCCAGTTAGAAGCCTGGCTGCCGATCGCTGTACTAGTTGTAATTTCCGGGCCGTCTTCAAAGGCAGCCCCACGTAGAGCGCATTGCAATAGTCCAGTCTAGAGGTAACTAAGGCATGGACCACCATGGTCAGATCAGACTTCTCGAGGTATGGTCGCAGCTGGCGCACAAGTTTTAGTTGTGCAAAGGCCCTCCCGGCCACGGCTGACACCTGAGCCTCAAGCGTCAGCCCCGAATCCAGGAGGACCCCCAAGCTACGGACCTGCGCCTTCAGGGGGAGTGCGACCCCGTCAAGCACAGGTTGCTACCCAATACCCCGATCGGCCGCACGACTGACCTGGAGGACCTCTGTCTTGTCGGGATTAAGTCTCAGTTTGTTCACCCTCATCCAGGCCAACACAGCGGCCAGACACTGGTCCAGAATCCGGGGGGGGGGGGGGGACTCAGAGCGGTTAGTACAGGTCTTCTCCCTTCTGCAAACCCTTGACAAAAGAGGAAGAAATGTGGCTAAGCAATAGCCATGTATCTATGGGGCAGTCACTTTACCCTCTCATGTTTTTAAACCTGGCAAGAATTGGATGTCCATTAAAAATGAATTGTCTTCTATAAAGTAGGAAAGAGTGCAACTCTATTAATCACTCCACAATTTAAGTTGGAAATGAAAAGACCAAGAAGCAATGCTACCTTATACTAATGGAGATGCATGTATATACACCCCAAGTCTTCTGTCAGTTTATGACTATCATATAAATATAAATATAATATCATAGGGTTTAGATTTCTCTTTATTTGGCTTTAGGAGAGGATCAGAGATGCTTAACTGAAATTCTCAACTAATGACAGTGATGAATTAGTACTCCAAAATCCACAGATCCTTCCTTGCGAGAAGTGGTAGCATGCTCCAGCAAAAGCACACAAGAGTCTCTATGACTATAAAACAGATTGTTTTGAGAGATATTACTGGTGTGTAAAAGCAATGTGCTTTAGATAATGAACAGATCAGAAACACATTCCGTATCTCTCCTATCAGGAATTTTAGGCAACAGTCCTTTGTGCAATTTTTTAAAAATTTGGTAGATCATTCACTTGGGTACACGAACGGTTGTTCTAGGAAGGAAGGAACAATTTGACATTTGGTATTCAAGTCTGTTCTCAAAGCATTGCAGATCATGAAACCAGATTTCTTAACATATGCAATTAAGGTTGATGGGATCAAAAGAATTCAGGGAAATATTTTCTCCCATGCTAATTAATCTATAAAATTCATAAATCATTACTGCTATTTTCTAAAGACAGATACTGCCTAGCTGTATTTTCATAGAATTTCTATTGCATTTTAATAACGGCAAAATAAACACTACAGTAAAGGAGCAGGGGCAGAAAAAAGAAATTACTAAAATACAAACCCCCAAACAATCACTATTCTCCCTCCTGTCGCCAAATCCCCCCACATAAACCTAAACATATTAAAACTTGACTTCCCAACTGATCAGTCAAAGACATCAATGAAAAAACTACAATCAACTTCTCATTATGACGTAATTAAATTTAGACTTCGGCTAAAAATAAAACAATGTATCTGAACCTCAAATTCCCATGAATGATGTTATTTCTTTTTTATACAGAATAGAAATGTCTGATCAAAAACAATTTCTCAGACTTTGTCATTTCAAAAGTTTCAAAAATCTAATTTTTTAAAAAATTGAAGATTAATATTCTTCCATTTTAGCATAAAGGAATTTCTGTGCTAAAATCATAAAATGCAACATCTTATAATTCCCCCTTTTAATTTGATAATTTGAAAGACCCAATTTGTGTCACAGGAGAAGGGGGGCAATTCACCAAGCAATTATTGTCCAAAATAATAATAATAATAATAATAATAATAATAATAATAATAATAATAATAATAATAATATACTTTATTTATATCCTGCCCCCTCTCCAAATAGGATTTTCAAATACCCTTTCAGAAGATGTGTTTTAAATACTGGGGCACATTGCATTTGCTATAGAAACATGCCTCTGAAAAATGCATCCCCATGGTGAATTCTTTAATGTCCCATGCTATTTAGAACAGTTTATTACATGGATATGTCATATCACATTACAGTTCTCCAGGGTTCCATCTACTGCTGACAGAAGCATGGTATACTATAGAACATAATGTGCCATGCCAAGTATTTCAGCTCTATGTGAAAGGGTGTAGGAGACTAATCACAGAAATGACATTTTTGACAGTATTCAATTTTATTTCTTGTATACCTCTGACTTTTGTCTCACTTCTTTCTAGGACCCAAAGAACTGTTGGATTTCCCACTATTGCCCCAATGAACCTGTTTATTAAGATGATTCAGTTGTCTCTCTCCAAATCCACAACTCTACTATCTCTGAAGGGGACTGGGAAAGACTCGTTTATTTGCCAAGACTTTTTAAATCTCATAGTGCGTGGGGAGGCACAGGGAGGTTTAATTTGATATTGTATTTTCCTTCTATTTCATGCTGCCACTGATGTAATTATTCTTCTCATTTATTATATCTATATGTTTGGATTATCTAGGCTGCTTTGCAAGTATTCTAGACAATAAAACAAAGACGTAACATTTTCCCGAGAAACAAAACAAAACTTGTGAAGTAAAGGAGGCTGCAGTGACACAGCGGGTTACACTGTTAAGCTACAAAACTTGCTGACCAGAAGGCTGGCAGTTCGAATTCACAGGACGGAGTGAGCTCCTATTGTTAGCCCCAACGTCTGCCAATCTAGCAGTTCGAAAACATGCAAATGTGAGTAGATCAATAGGTACCACTTTGGCAGGAAGATAACAGCGCTCCATGCAGTCATGCCGGCCACATGACATAGGAGGCATCTACAGACAACGCCGGCTCTTTGGCTTAAAAATGGAGATGAGCATCACCTCCCAGAGTCAGACTCGACTAGACTTAATGTCAAGGGGGAACCTTTACCTTTACCTAACTTGTGAAGATTTCTTTTTAAAAAACAAATTACCTAAATTGTATTCCTTGTAAGTATCATTCTATATGAGCAAGAAATCTAATAATGAAAATACATGGTACACTTTCTCTCCCCCCAAAATGCCACTGAAAAATGGAACCCCAAATGTGTGTTTTCTGCTGCCTGGTGGTAATACAGTCATTCCTCCACTTTCAGAGGTTTCATGCTCATTGTGTGGATTATTCATGAGCTTGTATCACTGTCTGTATCACTGTTTGTTCTGCTTGTGAGTTTCCTATGAACATCTGATTGTCCATTGTGCAAAGAAAATAACTGAATTAAATAGAGCTTTAGTGTGAACCAGCAGGGCTCCTGTGGTGCACTATATTTGTTTACTAGTGTTTCAGCCGTCCTATAGGTTGTGATCCACAGTTTCTGAACTTAGTTACTAAATATATTACTTTAGCTTCTGAAGTCCACAAATATATGCCAGTGGTGGCTGAATCATTTGCTAGCAGCACTCTGCTTTCCTCTAGCAGTGCTTCCCAACCTTTGCTCCTCCATATGTTTTGGACGTAAGCTCCCAGAGTTTTTGACTGTCAAAATGGCTGGGACTTGGGGGAATTAGAGTCAAAAACACCTGGAGGAACAAAGATTGGGAACCTTTGCTCTATACCATGCTAAGCAACTCTAGAAGTTTTGAGACTGCAATCTGTTTAATCCTTCACCATTGGCCATGGTGACTAGGCCCTGTAGTGTTTATGAGCCAATCCGCTGTGAGTTGTAGAGGCCATCTAAGACTTGGCATTCAAGACTGGACTGGACTGATTAAAGGGAGGCACCCAGATGCTTAAAGATGTGAGCTAGCATTCCTCCTGAAGCAAATCAGCTTTTGTCAACTTGGAAACTGAACTTTGGCAGAGAAAAACATGATTGCTGTTTTGCTTCTATTTCTGAATTCACTACCTTCCCTATTTATTTTCAGATCCTGCCAATTGGAGAATTCACCCTACATAGTTGTAGCGCTATTATTCAACTTTAATTACTATGGCAATATCCTGTGGAATCCTGGAACTTACAGTTTAAGGGATTAGAACAGTTTAGAACTTTCAGCTGGAGATCTAAATAGGAACCAAAATGCTATAATTATAGTGTGAAAAGACCTCTGATCCACAGCATTTGATGCTGGTGTAGGGGTAAGGGGCATGGAATTTGTAATAAATGAGCTAGTTTTCTGACTCACACACTAAAATAACTTTTACATTATGGGTTCTTCTGGGTTGCACCTATGCAGTATTTGATGCTCCCTTGTTTCTATGGAAGAATAGCACAGATCAAAGAAAATTTTGCATTCTATATTAAGTAAACCTGACAGGAATGTGACAGCTTCAAAATGTAGCTCTAGACATTTGATTCTGTGAAGACTGCACATGGACCAAAGTAGTATCTTCACCTGTCATTGGTAATCCTGTGATCTAGCAAAGCAGTTAAAAGTACATAAGGGTGTTCTAGCACGTGCTCATTGTTAGTAGAGCAATGGAGTTTTAAAACATTCTTTTCTCCATGCAGCATGTTCAGTGAGAGCCATGTTGGCCACACAGTAAGATGCAACTAAATCCACAAAACAGGGATATTTTTACTGGACCAGCTGAAAAGCGCAAAATATGTCACACAACCTTTCAAGGTTTCACTGCCTTGTTCAACAGGCAAAGATATTAAAAACCATACAAGAGAAGAAAAATTGCAATATTAGAGTCACCGGCCTACATTTTGTCTCAGATATTGCTTCTGTTGTCAGTGAAGATAGTTTGGAGTGATATCAATGCAGGTAGAAAGGCCATTCACCTTCTTGGCCCTGTGGGGATTCGGGACAATAAAACACAGGCAATAGAACTTCAAATCCATTAGTAGCAGATCCTATAGTGCTTGTAAGCCAATTTCTTGTGAGTTATAGGAACCATCTAACACTTGGCATTCAAGACTGAAGTTAAAGTAACAAATTTACTTTGCTGTTGCTAATAGATTTGCAATTTTATTGCCTGTCATTTACTACCCTTTGTCCCTGGTCCTCATATGGCCAAGAAGAGAAATGGCCTCTATCTGCACTGATATCCCACTAGACCAGTGGTTCCCAAACTTTGATCTTGACTGCCAAGTCAGCTAGGGCTTCTGGGAGTTGAACTCCAAAATATCTTGAGGGCCAAAGTTTAGGAATCATTGCTTTATATCATTTTAACTGACAACAGAAGTAACATCTGAAACATCTAGACCTGTGACTCTAAGGTCATCACTTTTCTTCTCCTATATGGTTTTTAACAGCTTCACCTGATGAAGAAGCCAGTGAAACTTCAGAAGCTATTATGATGTATTTTGGGCTTTGGGGTTGACTTAATAAAGGTAAGGCTATCTTTTTGCTTTATTTTTCTCTTTCCAAAGATCCCTGTGACCTCCAGTATCACACTTTACTTGTGTTTCGAGAACTGACAGGAGGTTCAGTCCCAGCCCAGCAGAAAGAGTCAAGGCTGCTGATTAATCTAAAAGCAACTTCTTATGTCATTTTAGGCTTCTCTGACTTGCAGTGACAAGACCTGGCCCTGTTTCATGTGAGAAATGTGCTAGACATCAAAAAGGGGTGGAATTGCCTTAAGCTAGTTGTTACTTTGATCTCAGGGCTAAGCTCAGTTGGGGTTGTCAGACATGAAGTTCCTTTGGTTTGGATTTGGATCTTCTCTGTCTTGAGCAAAGACACAAAACCCCAACTTGGAACTACTGATGGAATAGCTAATATGAAAGACTCTGGTGCCTTTGGCAGGTGAAAGCCCCTTCACATCTTGTGCTGTCGAATGCTTTAGCCCATATCACCACATAATCATCCTGCCAGAGGGAGTAGATATCCATATTTCTGTATGCCTTTGTATCTAGGGTACATTACTTTCAAGTCTTAATCCTTTTTTTTTTCTGACAGCCGGAGCAGCAAAAGAGACAATGTGCCTTATTAGGCCAAGTTTTTTTTTTTGCTAGTTTCTTTCTACAATCAATATTTAGAGAGGTGTAAGAGTGTGGGTGTGTATTTTAAAGAGATTGTATCAGACTACATCAGCAATGGGTAACATGTGGACCCTTTACCATATACAGCCCCCACCATTTATTCTTGGAATCCTATCATTCCTCCTTCTCTCGAAAATACATAAACAAACATTAAAAATGGAAAAGCGCACCATGCCTTTTTAAGTGAATTTTTAAAAAACGAACAAACACAAACTTTTGGTGTGAATTGACTCCCAAATTCTCTAAAGTTGCTCATTTGACTTTTATATTTTAAAATACATATATTTTACAAACTGATATTATTTAAAAAGAAACAATGGAGTATAAAACATTTGCTCAAATAGAGTTTTACCTTACACAGAGGAGATGACCTGTAAAGTTCCCCAAAGTCAAATCTGTATAAAACAAAATATACTACGTGGGGGTGGGAATTGCAAGGTACTTTTTTACTGTATTTCTGTAATCCAAAGCATTATATTTCTTTATAGCCTGCCTCTGGCCCAGAACCCACTCCAAAAAGTGGGTTGACATGCCAAACAAGAGTCTGCTACCTCAACAGTGCTGTCATTTTCATTTTGGAAGAGACTGTCCCAATGAATCCAATTTTTTCAACTGTTTTTAAAATGCTTCACTCTCTTTCTCCTCTTCTGACATTTTTCCTTTCATCCTTAGCTTACGCTCATCAGTGCAAACTGTGTTCAAAGTGCTCCACTCAGTTAACTGAACACTCAGCAGGAGGGAAGAGAAGAGGAGGAGGTCGACACTAACCCTTCCCAGGAGCCTCAGGCAAAAGAAAACTGCTCCAGCTTATCCTAGCTCATTCATCACTTTTGCCATTTTGACCACATCTTCATGGTACCTGGCCACAGGTGTTCCACTTTTCATCAGAGAACAGTTGGAGCATTTGTTTTCACTCTGCATGGAGTGCCAAAATGATCAGAGGCAGTGCAAAGTAATTCTTTCTTTTTATTTGCCTTGACCTTCAAGCTTACCATGATTGCTATGCCCACAAAAGCACCTCAGCCTCATCCTATCACCTGGGTTCATCTCACGATTGATAGTTGGATTCTAGAGGGAAACCTGGCTCAGGCTGCAAGCTCTATGATCCACTAGGGACAAATCCCTAGGATTGTTATATGGACTAAATTCCTCTGAGCTATTTGATATTTGAATTCAGACATCTTGCAGCAGGGATGGGCATCAGTGAAAGGTCAAGGAGTTGCATTGCCACTTCCAAGAAGACTTAGAAGAGTCACATCCTACCCACTATAATACCCTGCAAAAAAGTGTACTATTTTATCTAGTTCAAAGTTCCTGTCAGGAAAAAATTAGATTTTTAAGGATATTCTTCCAACTTCAGCAACAAGCTTTACATTTGTATTTCGGTGAAAGGTTTGTGGTCACTAGCAAAACTCCATTTTGATTTTTAACCCAACCCAACTAAAGCATTAGCAAGCATGGCTTCATCTATGATACATGAATGCCTTTTGTGACTTCATATTTTCACATCTCTGACAGTATTCTGCCCCTCTCCACCCACGGAGCTGGCATGAAGTCGAGTTATTGGAGCTGGTTTGTTCCGTGGGTGACTGGTCCCAGATCACTGTTTGCCGCCGAATATCGTCCCGTATGATAAGGCAGGAAATAAGCTTCATGGTTTAGTCTGAACATGAATCTGCTTTAATGAGTTCATGATTGCCCATCACTCCATCTACTACTCCACTTCTTCAAGAGTGTCGCTTCGGTAAATAAGCTCTTCCCAACAAAAATGTAATTCCCCAATGAGTCAATCATTGAGGTACTCAATATAATGGAGCATCCAGCTGATAGTATGCATGCAGCATATATATAGTTTAGGGGGGAACAAGGGCAATCACAAATACATGTGTGTGTTTTTTTAAATGGGGAAGAAAAGAAGGAAAAAAGAAAGGGAAATCTAGTCCATTGAATTGAACAGGAAGGTTTGGTTAACAAAAAGGAAATTTAGAGTATAACCCCTCACTTCACCTTCAAGACAGAAGGGAAGTATACAGCTTGGCCAAGTGATGTATTTGTACTTCAGTGGCTGCATAGAAGAGAGATGGGGAAAGGAAGGTCAACCTAATGAAAGGAAATGCATTACAGGGACTCTCTCTGCCCATTTTGAGTTTACCAGGTGTGCCTGCCCTGCATACAACAATAACAATTCAACTCACTTAAGTTTCCTTTCAAGGGAGACAGTAGCATCACTGAATGAAGAATGAAGATTTTTTCAAAAATTGCCAAGGATATTTGACAGATGTACCAGGCAACCAGGTCTTTGCACAGTATACTGCTCATGCTCTGATCCACATATCCAGCCCATCCAAAAGATAGCACCTCCCTATACGAACCTGCTAGAGTTTTGAAATTTTCAGTGGAGTGCTTTCTTTGGGTTGCACCACAAACAAAGGCTTATCTGATAAGGACATGGGAGAAAGTCTTTTATAGGCTGCTCTCACCTTTTGGAAGATATATTGACCTTTAGTTGCATTTGCGTGTTTTCTTAGTAACTTGATTCTGTTTTTCTATGTTTTTTTTAAGTTAACAGGTTTAATATGATTATTTGTCATTGTATTTTTCATTTGTATTACTATGGTACTGATCTTGCTTAATCTTTATGAGCTGCCTTGTGTCCCCTGTATAGCAAACGGCAACATTCACACTGATTAAATCAGTCAGCTTCATTGACACTCAATTGAGTGACAGACATTTTTGAATGTTGCCCTATACAACTTTGAAAATGATACTGCTTTGAATTATAATTGTCAGAATCCTGAAGCCAGGATATACCCAATGCTGATCATGATTTGGTGATTCTGGAAGCTGGAGTCCAAATGAATAAGTTTACAAAGCTTTGGCTCTAAATGTATACAGACCCAGAATTTAAGTAAGATATGTATCTCTAAAGTCACTGTCAAAATGTTACATGCTCACTGTCTTAACTATAGTACAAGACTTTTGATATGTAGTTTGAAAGAAATTTGGCAGTTCACTTCCATCATATGATGTAAGGACACGTTCTTGAAAATGAAAGAGATTGCTAGCTAATTTGACAGCCTTTAAAAAGAAAAGGCACACTTGTATTCTAACTACACTTCGTTCTGACATAAACAGCATATGTGGGAATATGTCTTTGTTCTTGCAACAGCCATCTTGTGATGTTCTCAAGAATAAGGGACCCGTCAACTTCATCTTGAACATCACAGTTCAATGTGGACCACATAGGGATCAAGATCTCTCCTTTCCACTGCATCAAAGTGGTCTTCTGAGAACATGGCCTTTGGGACCACAATGTACTTGAACTTTGAATTTATGGGAAATGTATGTAGATAACAAAAGGACAGATAGAGCAACCCAAAATTGTTGTGCTTCTGCCACACTTCAATTATAACACGTTATTGGCTGTTGCTGGAGGATAGGGGTGTATCTAATGCTGTTTGACACTACCTTAACTGCCATAGACCAATACTATGGAATTCTGGGATTTGATGTTTGGTGAGGCACTAGCTTTCTTTGTCAGAGAAGGCTAAAGACCTCATAAAACTACAACTCCCAAGACTCCATAGCACTGAGCCATGGCAGTTAAAGTGGGGTGAAACTACATCAATTTGATATAATGCCTGTAGTAATCAAAATTGAATTTTAACAGAAAAGGATATCTTGTGGGCTTTAGAGGCAATGGGAACAGACTATCTCCCATGTCTGTGTGATAACAATATCATTGTTTATAATAAAAGCAAACAGAAAGCTGGAAAATCTGGCTCCTGTATGGAATGGTGAAATTCTGTGGAAAATTATTTATACACATATTTCTATCCTGTCATTCTCTTGGCATGGGCCTAAACTAATTTTAAAAAGGATAGTTATCCCAGTCTCAAATTCATAAACAAAAGAACTGAAATCGATTTCCATAGGTCAGACAAAAAAAGGTAAAAGCAATCTGGAGAAAGCTCTTTTAGAAAAAAAGGGGGGAACCACAAGCAAGCAGGCAGTCGCAATCCAGGAATATCAATACATCAGCTGGCTCCGACTTTGTTCCTCCTGCTGATGACATGGGCCTGTCAGGTACCGTCAGGGTAATTACTAAAAATTGCTACAGGATAAACATCAATGAATTTTGAAGCGTAATTGTGCTGCAGCCTCAGGATCCTTTCTGAATGTCAGGTAGGCACCAATTTTAGCTCTTTGCTTTCTGACAAGCTGGGGAATTTGTAAGCCCACTTCTCCCTCATTTCTTCATTCTCAAGTCACTCTTTCTTGGGAGATCAACTCCCAAAGCAGAAATCCCCAGGATGGTGGCATTTAGCAGAGCAATCTAGGCTGAACAGTATTTAAATGAAACTCAGATCTCAGATCAAATAAAAGCTAGCCAGGCTGAAAGTCTGAAGTATCCCAAGGTACTCTTGTTACATTAATCTCATTATTTTATTTCTGTGCATCTGCACTTCATGTTGCTATTAATCATACTTTTCATTTTTGTACGAATCTTTTAGTCAGAGTGCTCAACATTGCTGTCATCATTCAGCTTCATGACAGTTTTTGAATGCATTTCCCAAAAGTCTAAGGCAAAGCTGCACTCAGTGTCCCAGCAAAAAGCCACCTCCAGCTACTTCACTCTGCTAAAAATGGTATCTGAGTCACTAAGACATATAGTGAGTGTTTATAATTAGAATGTCCAATCAATTATATCAGCCCAATGTATCATATGATATGCAGGGTTTGCCTGCACTAACAAGAAAACCAGGACTTATTGCAAATCTTTCACTGTCTGTCTCCACAACACACAGTAGCATCCAATGCCCTAACTTGACCCTAAGTCTCCCTCCCAAATAGATATTTATTTATTTACCTTATTTCTACCCTGCCTTTCTCTACCCCAAAGGGTCTCAAGGTGGCTTACATGTGGCAACCATTAGATGCCTTAAAATACATACAGAGACTAAAAAACAATTAAATTTTTTTAAAAAATAATACATATTAATTATTTAAAAATTTTAAATTCAAAATTAAAATCACATCATCCAAAAATCATAGTCCAAGGCCATTCTGTCATCAATTATACATAATTCCAAGTCTATTATTGCACTATACTAATTACTGAAAGCCTGATCCCAAAGCCATGTTTTTACATTCCTTCTGAGGGCTAGAAGGGAGGGGGCTGATCTGATTTCGCTGGGGCGGGAGTTCTACTACCAAGGGGCCACCACTGAGAAGGCCCTGTCTCTCGTCCCTGCCAGCCACACTTGCGAGGCAGGCAGGACCGAGAGCAGGGCCTCTGCAGATGAACTTAGTCTCCAAGGTTATTCATCGGGGGAGATACATCCAGACAGGTAAACTGGATTGGAACCTTTTAGGGTTTTATAGGCTAAAGCCAGCACTTTGAATTGTGCTCAGTTGCAGACTGGTAGCCAGTGGAGCTGGCGTAGCAAGGGAGTTGTGTGCTCCCTTTATGCCGCTCCGGTGAGCAACCTGGCTGCTGCCCATTGGACCAGCTGAAGCTTCTGAGCGTGTTACAGTAGTCTATTCGGGATGTAACCAGAGTGTGGACCACTGTGGCCAAGTCAGGCTTCCCAAGGTACGGGCGCAACTGGCACATAAGTCTCAGTTGTGCAAAAGCTCCCCTAGTCACCGCCGAGACCTGGGGTTCCAGGCTCAATTATGATTCTAGGATCACTCCCAAGCTGCAAAGCTGCAGTTTGGGAGATAAGTGTTTTCTTATAAGGGATCCTAACCCAGATGGTGCAAAAGGTCAGTGTGACCAATGACTACCATGTTTGGGCTAATATTGCTATTAGTCCCTGCTCGATTCTAAGAAGTAGTCCAGAGTCAAGATGCCTGATGGCTGATTCTTAGCCTCTGCCTTGTCAAATCTATGGCAGCTGTACCCAATAATGTGTTGCCAGCCTTCACACAGACCTTTCACTGTTTTGTTATTGTGTTCTCAACTTTCTCCCTAGGAATACAAAGCTCCGCTCTTGTAGAGACCAAATCCAAACAGGATTTGGAGAGCTACCGAATATAAAAGTAGACAATTCTACTCTGGCTAGATGGATCAATTACTTGTGTCAGTATAAGCTTTGTATAACCAGATTTATTAATGCTATGCAGGAATTACAAGCCTCTCTTCTGACCTTTCCTTATAACTCCCCCATTTATCTCCCATTTCCTGCCTTTTGACAGAAATGCAACCATTTCCTTAGCACAAGTAAGGATGAAACAATAATTGTCTATGAAATGCAAAGACTACTAATATGTCATTTCTAATTCATATAATTGTGGTGAACTTTGAATTTCAAGGTCCTATTTTTTAAAATAACAGCTTCTCCTTTTGTAACATTTCCTGAATTCCCATGAACATTATTTTGGGTTTATTTCAGTCCATCCTCAGAAACATTCTCTTGTGTGGAAAGTATAAATGAGACCATCTAAAGATGTTTAAAAGTCCCCATTTTGTACATTCCCACAAACACTATGACACAATATAATGTTAATGGATATATTGTTGTTTTTGTTATTGTTGCTTTCTTTATTTATGATGCTTCTATTTAATTTTATTTAAAGGTCTGTCATGATCTGTTGCATTGTGTATAAATCCAACAGTAAGTAAGGTAAAGATAAAGGTAAAGGTTTTCCCCTGACATTAAGTCTAAGCCAAAGAGCCGACTGCATGGAGCACTGTTACCTTCCCGCCAGAGTGGTACTATTGATCTACTCACATTTGCATGTTTTCAAACTGCTAGGTTGGCAGAAGCTGGGGCTCACAGCAGGAGCTCACCTGCTCCCCAGATTCAAACTGCTAACCTTTCAGTCAGCAAGTTCAGCAGCACAGTGTTTAACCTACTGCGCCACTGGGGGCTCCCTCCAACACTAAGTATACATGCCTTATTTTGCTTTTCATGAACTTGAAAGAAAAAAAGACAACTGATGAGAGCCTGCGAATTACTGTGACTCCACCCACCCCACCTCACCCCCCGGTTGGGAGGAGCATATTATAGCTTTCAGGCCACAAAGGGAATTCCAGCCATAATTCCACTGCCCTGAGTTATAGACCCCCATCTACTGTGAGCATTTAAGTCAGTGTGGGGTTGTACAGGCAGCTACAAAATGCACATGGGCTGATTCGGATTAACCAGAGGAAAGCCTTTAAATGCTACTGCACCCCAGGTTAAAAAAAAAAACACAGGGGAAAACCCAAACACTGCAGCGTGATTTCGGCTATCCCCTGTGTTCTGTCTGTGTGGATAGCAACAACTACTTTCTATGTGGCCTTAGCTTTGTGTGTCCCAACAGCCATTCCATGCTTCCCAGGCTCAGGCAACCCAGTCCCCTCCTGTTATTTCAGTCCCTATCACTGCCAGGTCAGAGACCTGAAGGGTATGTTTTATAAGCCACCTTTATTTATTTGGCACTCCCATTTTGGGAGAAAAGTGGCATATAAATTAAATAAGTATATCTGCACAGGATTAACCTCTTTCCATATCCAACATTACATGTGGGCAGTTCCATGAAGGTGAGTAAGTTTATGCAGGTTTAGACCCACATGATAACGCACCACTACTGGGACAGCAGAGAAGTCAGACAGGCCCTTTGAAGCGGAAAGTGGGCTTCCTCCAAATGTTTTGGCTTTGTTTAAAGAGTGTATGGAAAAAGCTAACCCAACTATAATTTTTTAAAGGTTAGTAGCCAAACCTCTGGGAAGATTCTGCTATCAAGCCCCACTTTTATTTTTCTCATCCTCTTCTTGATTTGCCACTTTGGTATAAACATTTTTTATCGCTCTATATCTTCCCAATAAGGGAAAAATTAAATAACTTCTCTTAACTCTGGCTTCTAATTAACACAGGCTGATAATTCCAAAATACAGACAGTCCCCAAATTATAAACAAGTTAGGTTCTGTAGGTTTGTTCTAAAGCTGCATTGTTTGTAAGTCAGAACAGGTACATTTGTTAGTGTAACTCCAGCCAAACATGTATTTTTTATGCTTTGGATGGCATAAGGAAGAGTTAACACCCTTGTGATGTTTGTTTGCTGTATGTGCCCCTTTTCAGAAGAATTCACCTCACTTTCAGTCCCTGTAATGATTGGATTTTGAAAAAATTGCCTTGTAGTGGAAACAAGGATTGGTGATAAAGTTTCAGTGGAGACACCTTTTCCCCGTGATATCTCTTCCAGGAGTGAATTTCGCTTCTAAGGGGTAGATTTCTCTCACTTCCTGTTGTCCCACCTCTGTGTGTAACCACGAGCCATTTGTAAGTTGTATGTCTGTAACTCAGGGATTGCCTGTACTTCAAAATCTGAAATGACCACAGACTTTCCACATGGCTGGCAAGATAGTGGCAATTGTTTAATTAATTTTGTGTTAAGGCTTGAGTGTCATTTCCAAGATAATTCATTATGTATATGCAAATATTTCAAAATCTGAAAAATTCGAAAATCCAAAACATTTCTGGTACCAAACATTATGGATAAGCGATACTCAGTCTGTAGGGAGTCATAGGGAGGAGGGAGCAAGCTTTTTTGCTGCTTCCCTGGAGATTAGGACGTGGAACAATGGCTTCAAACTACAGGAAAGGAGATTCCACCTGAATATCAGGAAGAACTTCCTCACTGTGAGAGCTGTTCGGCAGTGGAACTCTCTGCCCTGTGGTGGAGGCTCCTTCTTTGGAGGCTTTTAAGCAGAGGCTGGATGGCCATCTGTTGGGGGTGCTTTGAATGAGATTTTCCTGCTTCTTGCAGGGGGGTTAGACTGGATGGCCCGTGAGGTCTCTTCCAACTCTACGATTCTATGATTCTATTACCTTCTCCTCCATAGCTACAGCACAAGCTTTTAATGCTGAATTGTCCCACCTTCTATCAAATCAGATGATCCACTTTATCTGATTTGGATTGTATGAGTCTACACTGCCATATAATCCAGTTCAAAGCAGATAATCTGGATTTTATATGGCAGTGTAGAATCATAGAGTTGGAAGAGAACTCATGGGCCATCCAGTCCAATCCCCTACCAAAAAGCAGGAAAATCACATTCAAAGCACCCCTGACAGATGGCCATTCAGCCTCTGTTTAAAAGCCTCAAAAGAAGGAGCCTCCACCACACTTCAGGGCAGAGAGTTCCACTGCTGAACAACAGCTCTCACAGTGAGGAAGTTCTTCCTGATGTTCAGGTGGAATCTCCTTTCCTGTAGATTGAAGCCATTGTTCTGTGTCCTAGTCTCCAGGGCAGCAGAAAACAAGCTTGCTCCCTCCTCCCTATGACTTCGCCTCACATATTTATACATATGGTTATCATGTCTCCTCTCAGCCTTCTCTTTTGCAGGCTAATCAATAAGCAAATGATCTGGAATCAGATCCTGGGATATAGGGCCGGTGTAGAAGGGGCCTGAGTTTCTAGAGTCTCCACTGATCTGGAAAACTATTTGCTTTCTCCTCCTCAGTAGTCAGCCTAGCATCTGGCAGCTTTCTCCATCTGTGAAAAGCATCAGAAGAAAATGCCACAGTATTACAGTCCCTGGCACCCTCTCACAATTATACACAGTTTCTCATTTTAACATACAGATATGCATTCTCGCACACATGTGACAAAGATTTAAATGTCTCTGTGGTACATCAGCACTCACGTGTTATTTAAGAAATCAATGACTGAATTGGTATTCATATTCCAAAATTGAGAGGATTTTATGTAGAAATATAAAACCCAATAGGGCTTCTTATGCGGGAAGACTCCAAAAGCAGAGCACGATGTTATAAAATTAGTCAAGAGTGACATGATTTTTACTATTATAGTTATATTCATAACACTTTCAGTGAACATCTCCATTCTAAGGCAAATGCTGCTAGGTTTGTGCAGAATCAGAAAAACAGGCAATGTTTACATTTGCCAGTAATTCCAGGGCCAGTTTGGCAGCTGGTTGGAATCCACATGGACCAACAGAGCAAGTTCACATAAACTTGCTAGACTGTCACCTCACCATCCATATTGCCATTACTGCTGCCAGCTGGCTACAGAGCTCCATGTGAACCCCTGGTTGTCACAGATGCTCTGCACTGGCATCAATAGAGATGCATGCCTGTCCAGGAAGAAGGATATCTGCATTGGGTGCCCATGATGACAATCATCACACTAGAGCTTGGATCCACTTTAAATCCACTTTAGGGAGGGGGCTTTAAACATCCAGACAGGTCCTGGGCCTCACCAAACTGCAAACCCCAGAATTCTGCAGAAGGCAGAAACCGGATTTAAAGTGAATTCATGCTCTAATGTGATGAAGCATCATGAGTTTATAAGGAGCATTACAGCTGGCTTGGGGCAGCAAAAAAAAATCTATCCACTTTCCCCCATGCTGTTGAGTTCAGAGAAATAAGAATAGTGGCAGTGCCCCCTTGTGGGTAGTGAATCCATCTGAATTGGAACCAGTCTTGCTGTCCACACTGCCCCAAGCCACGGGGATACTCTGGACATTCAAGCAAACTCTAGAGCAGGGGTCCCCAAACTAAGGCCCAAGGGCCATATGCGACCCTCAAAGGTCATTTCTCTGACCCCTGTCCTAAACTTTGGACTTAGGGTTGACCTAAGTCTGAAATGCCTTGAAGGCACACAACAACAGCAATCCTAATTTTGGACCATTTCATCATAGTCTGGCTCCCCAACAGTCTGAGAGACCATGAACCGGCCCTCTACTAAAAATGTTTGAGGACTCTTGCTCCACAACATCTGTTATGGTTGAGCCTTATGGCTCCGATACTGGGAGACGAGGTCGTAAGACTCCTCGAGAGTCAGACTCTCTTGAGGAGCGCGAAAGGAAACGGCTCCGGGACTTATTTGCAGAACCAACAGACGAAGACTCCTTTGAGGGTTTTACCGAGGGAATGGAGGAAGAGATGGTTAGCTCAGAGGAGGATGACATGGAATGGACTCGTGTGAGGGAGGATTTGGGTGTCACCGGCAATGTTAGCATGGGAGGCGACTGGCGGGTTGCAGGATCGGACCCGTGGACGGGCTGGAGGGATGGAACGGGATCCACAGCTGGGGATGCTGTGGGGCGTAGTCAAAGGTGTTTTAGCTCTGATGAGGATGATGATGAGGCACCTGGAATTAGGATAGCAGCTGATAGCGATGAGGAGTTATGAACTGGCATAAAATGGGGTCTAGAATCAATGGCTAATTGCGTTGGGCAAGGTAATCTGGACGAACGCTTGGGCTCTTGTTGGGGAACTTCCTGAAGACGGGTGTGATTCGTTTGCTGAATACGTAAGTTACCAAGGACACTGGGCATAGACGGCGGGAGGAACTGTGTGGGCTTTTTCTGTGCAACTTGTGTTTAATCTTGATAGCTTGGACCTCCGTCGTCTTTTTGACGGACATTAATTGCCTACTCTGGATTGACGCTGGACTGACTGACTGACTACGACCTCGGACTATCCCTTCTGTGGCTATCGGTGGAACTTGTGAACTAAAGACGTCTGTACCTGGCTTTCGACCTTGGACCGGATTGGGACCCTGCTGACCGCTGCTACCCTGATTGATGTGTCTGGACCCGGAGTTCGCTCGTTGCATGGAGGAGTAACAACCTTAGTTACTCAATTGTAGCTTTTGAGTAGCAGAGAGGAATCTGCTGCCAGTTATTTGTGTTTCATTGAATCTTTGTTTACCAACTTTTGTTTGTTTAAATTGCCAGGCTGAAGTAAGCATTTTTTGATTCAACCCGGATTAAACTCCTGTTTAATCCGGTTTATCTTTTGAACCGTTTTTAGTACCAGCGGAGTCTTTTTTGTATCTTTTCACATTGAAGGCAAGTGTTTGCCTAGTCCTTTGTTTCTTACGGGCATTTTTTGTTCTGTAACTTTAATAAACTGTGTTGAACCTTATTTGGTGGCGTTCTGTCTGTGACAGCATCCATCAACTTTTAGTATCATGAGACTATGGCTCCTTCTACACTGCCATGTAATCTAGATTATCAAAGTAGATAATCCACATTATCTACTTTGAACTGGATTATATGAGTCTACACTGCCATAGTAAAAAGGTAAGGTAAAGATATAGTCTACACTGACATATAATCCATTTAAAAGCAGATAATCTGGATTTTACATGGCAGTGTAGAAGGGGCCTAAGACTTGATTAATACACAATATTTAGCAGATGTGGAGAAACATCATGAGGACAGATAGGAGAAGACTCGGAGTAAGCCTGCATTTTAATGACAGTGTAGAGGAGCTCAAATTGTTGTTTTATATACTGTTGGTTTTATTTTGTATTGTATTGTTTGTTTATTTTATGTATTGTTTTAGCCATATGTAAGCTATCCTGAGTCCCTTAGTGGAGATGGAGGCGGGGTACAAAAATAAAGTTGTTGTTGTTGTTGTTGTTGTTGTTGTTGTTGTTATCTCTGTTTATAACAAAGGTCAATCACCATGTACATAAAAAATAACAAAGATCAGTCACCGTGTACATAAAAAATCAGTCTAGTTCTACAGTTTTAGATGGAAAAATGGTGGTACTCCTGTAGGAAGATGATCCGCAGTGTAGTTGATGGGAACAGAGATCCCTTGATGCTCAACATATACATGTAAGAAACCATAAGCTTAGGTCATGTAGAAAATTCCAGGCTAAATTTTTAGCATCAGCTAGAAGAGACTTCTGCCAGAGACAGCAGACAGAACTTTGAACACAGTATTACAAGATATCAGCTTCCAGTACAATGTACACTTGATGAGTTGATTTTTCAAAATAATAATAATAACTTTATTTTTGTACCCCTCTTCCATCTCCCCGAATGGACTTGGGGCGGCTTACATGGGGCCAGGGCCAGGTGGTTACAATAATAGAAAATATATCCAAGTAAATTTTTATATAATGTGATTTTATTTTGTAATGGTATCTGTTTTATATGAATTGTTGTTCTGTAGATTATTTTATATGAATTGTTGTTTTTACATTGTTTCTAGGCATTGAATTTTTGCCTATTTATTGTAAGCCGCTTTGAGTCCCCTTGGGGAGAAAGGCGGGGTAAAAGTGATGTAAATAAATAAAAGCAAATCCATATAAAACATAATAAAATCACGTCAAATTACACAATTAGTTAAAAACTTAAGAAGACTCATAAAAGCGTACTGGGCCAATGAAAGTGCATAAAGTGAGAAATGTCAACTGAAAAGGAAGTAGGTAACCCAAACTGCTATAACTGGCAAGGGACATGGCGTGAGGTAAACATAGGAGCTATTTCCAGCAGAAGGAGTAGAATAAAGTGGTCACCCTGTTATGAGGGCAAGGATCATTGACCAAAGGCTTGTTGGAAGAGCCAAGTTTTTAGACTCTTCCTAAAATTTTGAAGGGTAGGAGCTTGCCTAATCTCCCTGGGGAATGTGTTCCAGAGCCGGGGGGCCACCACATAGAAGGCCCTCTCCCTCGTCCCCACCAGCCGTGATTGTGATGGTGGTAGGAGCGAGAGGAGGGCCTCCCCCCGACGATCGAAGGGGCCATGCAGGTTCATAGGGGGAGATGCGGTCATGGAGGTAGGTGGGTCCTGAACCATTTAGGGCTTTATAGGTGATAATCTGCATCTTGAATTAGGCTTGGAAGATAAACGGCAGCCAATGGAGCTCCTTAAACAAGGGGATTGACCGCTCCCTATAATTCATTCCACTTAGAATTCTGGCTGCCGAACGCTGGACCAGTTGGAGTTTCCGGGCCATTTTTAAGGGCAGCCCCACGTAGAGAGCATTGCAATAATCCAATCTAGAGGTAACCAGGACATGGACCACCATGAAAAGGTTGTGGAGAAATGTATGAAAGAAATCAGAGAATTTTCTGAGGACAATTTGGATAAGAGAACTGACATCAGAGCAGTTAGAAATGTGAATAAAGCATATTGTGAGAGGATGTTTTATTCAGTGTAGTAGTGATATTTAAAAAAGAGGAAAGAGGTGATTCAATTGATTTTGGATGATATATTTTAAAAAGAGAACTAGTTTTACAAAACTCTTTTAAAGATTATAATTGATGGACAGATGAAAGCTTACAGAGGCAATTATCAGCATTAATGGTCAATGAGATACAGCTGAAATCTACAAAAGCAAAGAAATTTTGAATTTGTGAAAAAACAGGGAGACCATTAGCATATAAACATGTAAAGAAAAAGAGAAGAAAATGATTATGAAAATATAAAAAGCTAATGTTGTGATTGTGGATAATGAGAAAAGCAGAGAGTGTTCCATTGATTTAACTCTTCTCTAGATGAAATTAGCAGAATATATGACTAACCAGGTTTTTCCAAGATCACAAAACAACAGAAATGATCTATAAATGCACCTATTATGGTATGAGAAATATGTGATTGTTATAAATAAAACTGCTACAGAGAAGATGCCAGGACCAGATGGATTACCCATAACATTTTAGATGCTTTGAAGTAGTCCTTCTAATACCATTGCTGCAGACAATCGTAAGTTCTGTGAGCTGGGAAGATCTTTGAGAGTTGGGAAAAAGCAAAAAAGAAAGACCAGGATTTGACTTTGACCGGACAATATTGTTACTGAAAAGTGACTACAAGTTATTTGGCAGACAGATTGAAAGTCATTTTATGTGTTAAGATCAATGTGGATTTTTTTTCTTTAAAATTTACTGAAAGACAGTATTAGAATGTATTACATAAAAGGATAAAATGTTCTCTTTTAGAGTGTTAAAGAGATGCCATTCGGACACATTTTTATGTGATGGGTCAGATCAATTTAGGGTCCATCTACACTGCAGAATTAATACAGTTATTAGAATTAATGACACCACTAGCTGCATGGCTCAATGCAATGGGATCATGGGAGTTATTGTTTTAAAAGGTCTTCTCTGCCAAAGACTGCTGGTTGCCTCACCAAATGAAAACCCCTAGGATTCCAGACCATTGAGCTATGGCAACCAAAGGGAGTGATCAGGAGCATTTCACAGGACCACCGCAGTGCCATTTCAGCATACACAGAGTGGCCATGGATCTACCTTAAGTTTAAAATGCATACTTCACCCCTGTATTGACAGTACTAATGTTGGAATTACAAATGGAAATTTTTGCTGTATATCGTTCCATGGTTCTAGTTCTTTTTTTCTCTGTACATGATGGCTTTCAATCTGCATGTTCTTGTCCGTCTTTTTCTTTTACTTTGTATTTCATATTGCATGCTATTTACATTGAATAGTCTAAATTCACTGAATGATTTGATTACTCTATGGCTTTGCCTCATTTCATTAAATTACGCAGATTTGATATTCCCTGATTACAAAAATGTAGGTGGATGATTTCATGCCATATGTTTGCAAACAAATTAATGCCAAAGTCATCTGTCCTAAAACAGAAGATTCTTTGTTGTAAAATTGAAAGATCTTGAAATGTTGAGAGCTGTGCAGTTGAGAGCTGTGCATCATAGACTGCTTGCACTAGTAGCTTCAATGAAGAATCACTCTTTATGTTAATTATAGCCAATGCTTTCAGTCTATTAAGCTAAATCAAAACAGGATGTTCTTAATCGGCAATAAGTGCATTCACACACAAACCACCATCAGACAAATTAAGGATATGAATGACAACTGATTCAGTTATTTGAATTTCAGTTTGTGTAGAAGCAAGAAGCAAGCTTATGCGTATGTATTATGGAGGCAGAGGGATGTGTAAGGGAAAGGGGTGTACAAGTGGTTTAATGCAGATGACATTCAGCTCTCCTTGATTTCAGGTTCAGTTGAAACCATGCAGATGCTGGACCAGTGCCTCAATGAACAATAGGTTGGATGGGAGCTAATAAACTGAAACTGAATAACAATGACTTGAAAATACTGTGGATAGGTGCTCATTGAGTTCAGGATTTGCTATGGATTGGATTGCATTCCCTGGGAAGAAGCAGATACGTAACTTGGAAATACTACAAGATCTATTCCTACTTGTAGAAACAGAGTTGGGTTCAGTCACTCTGAGTGCCTAGGGCTGGCCTTCAACAGATCCACCAGTTAGAATCTTTCCTGGACATGGTCAATTTAACTATAGAAATCCATGCAATGTTACCATAATTTTCTGATTTAACACCTGCAATGTGATCTACACAAGACCACCATTGCAGACAACCTTAAAACTGTTAACTGTGAATTAATGTTACTGGTTTAACACTAATTCCTATTTTATTATTTTAATACCTACCATCAGGGATAGGCAACTCATGGACCTTCAGCTATTAATAAACTGTACATTAGACCCTCCACATTTGTGGGTATCACTTTAGTGAATCTGATTATTCACTGAATATTTGCTGTTGCTTCTGGTACTACCCTACATAGGGATTGCAAGCCTCACAAGATTGAGGGAGATTGTGAACATGTGATGAGACTTGTGGGTCCCTACCGAAAATGTAGGGCAGTAGTGGAAATAGAATACATAGAATCATAGAATAATAGAATTGGGAGAGACCTCATGGGCCATCCAGTCCAACCCTCTGCCAAGAAGCAGGCAATGGCATTCAAAGCATCCCCGATAGATGGCCATCCAGCTTCTGCTTAAAAGCCTCCAGAGAAGGAGCCTCCACCACACTCTGGGGCAGAGAGTTCCACTGCCAAACAGCTCTCACTGTGAGGAAGTTCTCCCTGATGTTCAGGTGGAATCTCCTTTCCTGTAGTTTGAAGCCATTGTTCCGCGTCCTAGTCTCCAGGGAAGCAGAAAACAAGCTTGCTCCCTCCTCCCTATGACTTCCCCTCACATATTTATACATGGTTATCATGTCTCCTCTCAGCCTTCTCTTCTTCAGGCTAAACATGCTTGGCTCTTTAAACCGCTCCTCATAGGGCTTGTTTTCCAGACCGTTGATCATTTTAGTCGCCCTCCTCTGGATACATTCCAGATTATCAACATCTCCCTTAAATTGCTATGCCCAGAATTGGACACAGTATTCCAGGTGTAGTCTGACCAAGGCAAAATAGAGGAGTAGCATGACTTCCCTGAATCTAAACACTATGCTCTTATTGATGCAGGCCAAAATCCCTTTGGCCTTTTTAGCTGCCACATCACATTGTTGGCTCATGTTTAACTTGTTGTCCACAAGGACTCCGAGGTCTTTTTCACATGTACTGCTGTCGAGCCAGGCATCCCCCATTCTGTATCTTTGCATTCCATTTTTTTCTGCCTAAGTGGAGTATCTTGCATTTGTCCCTGTTGAACTTCATTTTGTTAGTTTCGGCCCATCTCTCTAATCTGTTAAGATTGTTTTGAATTCTGCTCCTGTCTTCTGGAGTATTAGCTATCTCTCCCAGTTTGGTGTCATCTGCAAACTTGTTGATCATATCTTCTAAGCCTTCGTCTAAGTCGTTAATAAAAATGTTAAACAGAGCCGGGCCCAGGACGGAACCCTGCGGCACTCCACTCGTGACTTCTTTCCAGGATGAAGAAGATGTATTGGTGAGCACTCTTTAGGTTCATTCCCTTAGCCAATTACAGATCCACCTAATCGTAGTTTTGCCTACCCAAATTCTACTAGTTTGTTTGCCAGAAGGTCATGGGGAGAAGGCCTTACTGAAATCCAGGTACTCTACATCCACGGCATTCCCTGCATCTACCCAGCTCTATCAAAAGAAGAGATCAGATTAGTCTGGCATGACTTGTTTTTGGTAACTCGGTGTTGACTATTAGCAATGACTGGATTTGTTTCTAAGTGTTTGCAGACCACTTCCTTAACAGTCTTATCAAGCATCTTGCCTGGTATTGACGTGAGGCTGACTGGACAGTAATTGTTTGGGTCATCCTTTTTTCGCTTCTTGAAGATAGAGACCACATTCGCCCTCCTCCAATCTGCTGGGACTTCTCCTGTTCTCCAAGAACTCTCAAAGATGGTTGCCAGTGGTTCCAAAATAACTTCCGCTAGTTCCTGCAATACTCTTGGATGTAGTTGATCTGGCCCTGGGGAACTTAAATTTGTTTAGAGCGGCTAGGTATTGCTGAATGACTTGCAATTCATTTCTTCACTTCACTTCACTTCACTTTATTTCTTAATTAGTCGCTCTCCACCAGAGTGCTCTGAGTGACTTACAATTTAAAATATCATTCCACAATATAAAAACATTCAACATAAAAACATTCAACAGTGACTATTTGGCAAATTAGATCTGAATTACTTAAATGCATAACCAAACAGCCAAGTCTTGAGCACTTTTACAAAAGGTCGCAACTCCGACATTGCTCTAACATATGGAGGCAATGAGTTCCACAGAATTGGAGCATAGGTCGAAAAGGCTCTACGCCTTGTAGCTTCCAGGTGTACCTCCCTAATAATAATAATAATAATAAAACTTTATTTATACCCCGCCACCATCTCCCCAACGGGGACTCGGGGCGGCTTACATGGGGCCATGCCCAAGACAATACAATAAACCATAACATAATACAATTAAATAATACATTACATAAAATAAACAGTACAACATAAGATCAAAACAGCAATATAACACGAGCGGGCCGCATGAATACTACATTTAAAAACTAGATTAAAAATTAAAACTCTGGGTGAGAAAGGGATCAGAATAAAACCTCGAGGGACGGGACATCAGATAGTGAACCAGTCTAGAGGATAAATATCGGGGGGGAGTAGCATAGAACATTTACTCTCCGAAAGCACACCGGAAGAGCCATGTTTTTAAATCTTTCCTGAAGGCTAAAAGGGTGGGGGCTTGCCTGATTTCAATGGGCAGCGAGTTCCACAAGCGAGGGGCCACCGCAGAGAAGGCCCTCTCCCTTGTTCCTACAAGGCGAGCCTGAGATATAGGTAGTGGCGACAGGAGGGCCTCCCCTGATGATCGGAGAGGTCGGGCAGGTTTATGATAGGAGATACGGTCACGAAGGTAGGCGGGTCCCAAACCGTTTAGGGCCCAGTACGTAAAGGAGATTTTCCTGGGAGGATTGAGGTGACCACTGATGGAAAAAAAGGAATGAGGCGGTCCCTAAGATATAATGGTCCTTGGCCATTTCGAGCTTTAAATGTCAGGATCAGTATCTTGTAAGAGATCTGATGTTCTATTGGTAGCCAATGCAGTTGTCAGAATCAGTGTAATATGGGATCTTATAGATGATCCCGCTAGCAGCCTGATCCCGCTAGCATATAGATGATCCCGCTAGCATGTTGAACCATTCGGATCTTCTGGGTTTTTGTCTTCGGAAGGCCGGCATATAAGGCGTTACAATAATCCAACCTAGTGGTGATTGTTGCATGGATTACCGTTGCCAATGTTTCTGTCGAAAGGTAGGATGCCAATTTCCTTCCCTGGTGAAGATGAAAAAAGGCCTGCTTACTTATGGCAGTGATCTGGGCCTCCATTGTCAGCGATGAATCCAAAACAACCCCAAGGCTTTTAACAGTAGCAGACGGAACCAGAACTTCCCCATCAAAATTAGGCAGTGACTGGATTAACTCTGGTGGCTGGCCGGGCCAGAGTATCTCAGTTTTTGCGGGATTCACTTTTAGTCTACTCACTCGCAGCCAACTCATCACTGCTTCCAAACACAGCTTAAAGTTCTCAGGAATCGTGGTTGTCCCAGGTTCGAGACGCAAGAGTAGCTGGGTATCATCTGCATACTGGTAGCACTCTATGCCAAAGCTCCGCACTAGTCCAGCAAGTGGTCGGACGTAGATGTTAAATAACAGGGGCGAAAGGATAGCACCCTGGGAAACTCCACAGCAAAGGCAGGAGCTGTCAGAACTTTGGCCTAACCACTCCACTCTCTGTCTCTGGTCCTGGAGAAATGAATTGAACCATTTAAGAGCTAAACCTCGTACACCAGACATAGCCAATCGATGGATCGGCAAGTCATGGTCCACGGTGTCAAATGCAGCTATAAGGTCCAAGAGTACCAATAGTGCTAATCTGCCCCGGTCTAACTGACGATTAATTTCATCAGTAATAGCTACCAAGACAGTCTCTGTCCCATGACCTGGACAAAAGCCTGATTGAAAGGGGTCTAGGCCCACAGTCTCATCTAATAATTGCTGTAGCTATCCTGCCACTGTCCGTTCAATCACCTTGCTCAAAAATGGAAGTTTTGAAACTGGACAGTAGTTACTAGGTATGGTGGCGTCTAGACTTGGTTTTTTCAGAAGAGGGTGAACCACTGCTTCTTTAAGACACTCTGGGAAAATTCCTTGTTCCAAGGAGCTGTTAATTATGTTCCTTAAGGGATCTCGTACTTCCCAGCACTCCTTAACCAACCGGAAGGGGCAAGGGTCGAGGGAGCAGGTAGTTGGTCTTGCTGCAGCTAGAGTCTTTTCCAGATCTTCCATTTCTAATGGCACAAAAAGTTCTAGAGGTTTGTCACTAGATGGCCAGAAAGCTTCTAGTTTCCTCAATGTGTCCTCTGTGGGAGGTAGCCCTTCACGAAGCAGATTGATCTTATTTATGAAGTAGCTCTGAAAGGTCTCTTCTGTAATATCTTGACTGGCCATATCTTTGGCTGGGTGGGTTGGATTTATGATGTTACGAACATTCTTAAATATTTGTGCAGGTTGAGATCTGGCGGGAGCTATCAGTGAGGAATTATATTCTTTTTGGCCTCTCTGGTGCTGTCAGACCCCTGGCAGCTGGGCACCAAGAACCATACACGGAGGCCAGTCTCTATCTAATATCTTTATTAAAGAAATATATAAAAGCAATAAAAACAAGTGAAGAATATAGTTCAGAAGCAGACCTTTCAAATGAGGTCAAATATAGTTCAAAAATGTATAGTCCAATAAATGATATTAGAGTTCAAAGTTCTTTATCCAATACCGAAACACACACTATTGCCAAGCAATAGCGTGGGGAAATGTCAGAGTCTTAAGAATCCAAGGTAGCTTGACAACAAGGCTGGAACAAGGCTGGATATAACTTGGTTCTTTAACAAGGTCCGTGACTAGGTACAAGGTAACCAGTGAATCCTGGAACAAGGTCCGTGGTTAAAAGCAAAGCGATGCAAAATCTTGAATACTTGATCCAGGAGGCAAGGAACTGGGGTTACGAAGTCCACACACGATCTCACTCCTGAAGCTGATCTGTTGACTCCGCAAAGAATCTCCCGCGCCAAACACCTATATTGGGTCTCGTTTTCCCGCCAACAATCTCTTTCCCTAGAGAACGAGAAGCGAAACCCAACTCTGTCCAGATGCAAGACTCCTTAGAATTTCCCAAGGGAAGCAGGTCTAATCAGCCTGTTGTTTGGCAGCAATCCGTAAACTCCTGCGATTCTGTTCCCTGACTCCTCTGTCAGCACAGTAGGATTCTTTTCTAGGGAACGGAGGCGAGGAATGTCCAAGGTCTGTTTTACTGAATTCTTGGGGACAAACATCAACATCCGGCAGGTGAAAGGACTCCGGCTCTTGTTGAACCGGCAAAAACCCCATGTTTTCGTCTTCATCTGCCACGATGGCACTAGGAACAGGACTACAAGGCCCATGGGGCATCACACTATCCCCTCTCCCAAGGCCCCCCTCATTCAGGGCCCATCCCCGAGAGTCGCGGGGCCGCAGCTTGGTAGGGTAGGCCTGATGGAAGCGGCGGACCAAATCAGGGGCGTGGACTGTGGAAGCGTCTTCCCAGGAGCGTTCTTCTGGGCCAAACCCCACCCAATCAATGAGATACTGAAGGCGGCGGCGATGGAAGCGAGAATCCAAAATGTCCTGAACCTCGAATTCCTCCCCTCCGTCCACTAAAACAGGGGCGGGGGGCGGCCGGCTCGCGTCGGGGCATACACCATCCGCCGGAAGGAGCAGGGAACGGTGGAACACCGGATGAATGCGCATGGAGCGCGGAAGTTGGAGTTTGAAAGTCACGGGGTTAAGTTGCGCCACCACTGGGTAGGGACCAATGAAACGGGCATCTAACTTCCGGCAGGGACGGTGAGAGGGCAAAAAGCGAGTGGACAACAGAACCCGATCTCCTACCTTGATCTCGGGACCAGGCTGGCGATGGCTGTCAGCGTGGCGTTTGTAGTCCTCCTTGGCTTGATCAAGTTGTTGGTGCAAGAGCTCTTGCACCGCTGTGAGTTCCTGTAGCCAATCCTCTGCTGCAGGGACTGAGGTCTCCATGATGGGAGGAAAGAAACGAGGATGAAAACCATAATTTGCAAAAAACGGAGTTTCCTTAGTTGAATTCTGGACACCATTGTTGTATGCAAACTCTGACAGAGGTAATAGGGAAGCCCAATTGTCCTGTTGGTAGTTTACATAACAGCGAGGATATTGTTCCAAAGTAGCATTGGTGCGCTCGGTTTGTCCATCTGTTTGGGGATGATGAGCTGAGGATAAACGGGAGTCTATGCCCAATAGTTTTTGCAGGGCTTTCCAAAAACAAGAGGTGAATTGGGATCCACGGTCAGTGACCAAGCTCTTGGGCAATCCATGTAGTTGGAATACATGCTGAACGAATAAATCTGCGGTGTCTTTGGCCATGGGAAGGCCATCGCAGGGAATGAAATGGGCCAACTTGGTGAAAAGGTCTACCACTACTAGAATCGTGGTGAATCCAAGGGAGGGTGGTAGATCAGTGATAAAATCCACGGAAATTATCTCCCATGGGCGAGAAGGAGTGGGAAGGGGATGCAGTAGCCCTGATGGCTTCTCCCTTCGCGTCTTGGAACGCTGGCATACAGGGCAGGTGTTGACATAATTCTCCACGTCTTTGCGAATCTTGGGCCACCAGAAGTCTCGCAGAATTAAGTGCATGGTTTTAAATAACCCAAAATGTCCGGCCGGCTTGCTGTCATGGCACAAACGAAGTGCCTTTTCTCTGCCGGGGCCTGGAGGGATGTAAACATGGTTCCTGTAGCATAATAGATCGTTCTTGAGTGAGAAAGGGAAACGTAGTCCTTGGTGAATCTGTTCTTGAGCCCAGGCATCTGTCTGTTGACTGGCCCTAATCTCTTGAGTGAAAAGGGATTCTGGATTAGGAGGAGCTGGCTCAATTGAAGTGGATTTGGTGTTTCCCACTGTGAGCGTGGCAAAGTTCTCGGGTTGCAGCAATCAAGATTCTGAGGTGTCTTTGCGCCCTGCTGCATACTCTGGTTTCCGTGATAGGGCATCTGCTTGCTTGGTCTAGGCGGGAGTCACATAATGGATCCGGAAGTCAAAACGTTCAAAGAACAAAGCCCAGCGTTGTTGCCTTTGGTTTAGCTTTCGTGCGGTTCTTAGATGCTCCGAATTCCGATGGTCAGTATGAACTTCAATGGGGAATTTGGCCCCTTCTAACCAAGGTCTCCAATTTTCAAAGGCTGCCTTTATGGCTAAGAGTTCCTTTACCCAAATGGTATAGTTTCTCTCTGGGGCTGTTAGTTGTCGTGAGTAATAGGCACAAGGATGGAGATGTTCTCCCACTGGTTGCATCAGCACAGCCCCTATTGCCACATCAGAGGCATCAGCCTGCACAACAAAAGGGGTTTTAGGATCAGGGTGCTGTAGAATTGGCTGGGTCGTGAATAATTGCTTTAGCTGCTGGAAGCCTTTCTCAGCTTGTTCTGTCCAGCAGAAAGGCTGTTTCCCTCGGATGCAGCTGGTGATTGGGTCAGACCAGCGAGCGAAGTTTGGGATGAATTTGCGGTAGTAGTTTGCAAACCCCAAGAAGCGCTGTACTTCCTTTTTGTTAGTTGGCGCCCGCCATTCCAATACTGCTGAAACCTTTGCCGGGTCCATGGATAGTCCTAGTGGCGAGACGCGGTATCCCAGGAAGTCTACCTCTTGCAAATCAAAGGCGCATTTCTCTAACTTGGCATATAGTCCATGATCCCGCAATCGTTGTAGCACCATTCTGACGTGCTGGTCGTGTTCCGTCTGTGATTTCGAGAACACCAAAAAGTCGTCCAAGTATATGATCAAGAACCGATCTAGATAGTCTTGGAAAATATCGTTGACAAAATGCTGGAATGTTGCGGGGGCTCCAGATAATCCGAAATTCATGACTAGGGACTCGTATAATCCGAATTTGGTCTGGAAGGCGGTTTTCCATTCGTCCCCCTCTCTTATGCGAACCAGATTGTAAGCCCCGCGAAGATCCAGTTTGGTGTAAACCTTGGCCCCTCGGAGTCGGTCCAATAGGTCCGAGATCAGTGGCAATGGGTAGCGGTTCCACTTCGTGATGTTGTTCAGTGCCTGATAGTCCACAACCAAGCCTAGGTCCCCTGACTTCTTTTTCACAAACATCACTGGGGAAGCGGCTGGGGATTGAGAGGGTCTGATGAACCCCTTGCGGAGGTTTGACTCTATAAACTCCCTGAGAGCTTCCTGCTCTGGTTCAGTCAGGGAGTAGAGGTGTCCTCGTGGAATTGGGGCCCCCTCCACCAGGTCAATGGCACAGTCATAGGGTCTATGTGGGGGTAGTTTCTCGGCTTCTTTTTCATTGAAGACATCCCAAAAGTCCGAATATTTCTTGGGCAAGGTGATGATGGGTTCTGCATCTGTGGCATGGCAGACCTTGGCTACTAGACAATGATTTTGGCAATACCTTGAGGCGAACTGCAGTTCTCTGTTGGACCAGGAGATGTTTGGGTCATGGAGTGTCAGCCACGGGATACCCAAGATCACAGGGAAATGAGGAACCTCGGTAACAAAGAAGGAGATTTCTTCCATGTGTTCCCTTATCCACATTCTGGTGGGCTCGGCCCATTGGCTTACTGGACCTGTCTTCAGGGGTCGGCCGTCTATGGCCTGCACCACCCGGGCGTTCTTGAAATCATGATATTGTAGTCCCAGAGAGTTAGCATAGTCTCTATCGATGAAATTGTTTGTTTCCCCAGAGTCTATCATGGCATGGATCATGACGGGTCCCTTTTTTACTGACCACAGTGTGACCACCAGGAGAAATAGGACCCCCGTTTGTGGCTCTTGAGTGGAGTTTTTGACCGGGTTGGCGAGCCCTTCTACGCCCGGTCGCTGGCTTCCCCCGCCGGCTTTGTTCCAGCCGCCTCGGCAGCCTCCGCCTCCGTGGAGGCCGCCGCCGCCAGACGGGTGGGGGGCTTCTTCTTGGCTGGGCACTCCCTGGCGAAGTGGCCCCCATTCCCACAATACCAGCACAGATTCAAGCGTTGGCGGCAGGCCTTTTCAGCAACATCCAGCCTGGGGCGCACGTTGCCCAACTGCATCGGCTCCTCCTCGCTTCCCATGGGGCTTGGGGCTGGCAGTGGGGGTCTCCATACTGGACGAGGCTGGACACTGGTAGAAGTGGAGGGCTTTACTCCGGCTCTTCCACTCTGGCCTCGGAGCCACTGTTTCTTATTGGCAAGCAGGATTTCAGCCCGTAAACATTGGGCGATGAGTCTTTCAAGAGTCCCAGGGGGATCCACCTTAGAGATTTCTTCCTGCATCTCGAGGTTGAGGCCCTCGCGAAACTGTCCCCTGAGGGCTACATCGTTCCAACCGGTGTTTTGAGCCAGCACCCGGAACTCGGCTATGTACCGGGACAACGGTCTGTCCCCTTGGAAGAGGCACCGGAGTTTGTGGCCGGCCGCCTCTTCATCGTCCTCGATCCCCCAGGTTTTTCGAAGATCGGCTAGGAATTGCTGTGCGGTGTTTAGGTGCGTGGAACCCGCATCGTACAACGCTGTCGCCCAAGTGGCCGCAGGCCCATTTAGGAGACTGAAAATCCACATTACCTTGACATCTTCTTGGGCAAACTCGGCGTGGCGGGCTTCTAAGTACGCCTGGCACTGGCGACGGAAGACATGAACCTTGGAGGCTTCTCCGGAAAGCGCTAGGGCAGGGAGACGGGCTCCACGTTCCTTCAAGCCCCGTATTTCTCCCTCCTGCTCTCAGAGTTTGTCCCGGATCCGGTTGAATTCGTCCTGGGAAATGGTGTAACTGGGTGGTGGGGTAGGGGCGCCCGCTCCGGCTCCTGGTGTGACAGACATACTGGCCTTAGGTTGCTTGGTGCTGTGGGGGGCGGAGTCAAACTGTCAGACCCCTGGCAGCTGGGCACCAAGAACCATACACGGAGGCCAGTCTCTATCTAATATCTTTATTAAAGAAATATATAAAAGCAATAAAAACAAGTGAAGAATATAGTTCAGAAGCAGACCTTTCAAATGAGGTCAAATATAGTTCAAAAATGTATAGTCCAATAAATGATATTAGAGTTCAAAGTTCTTTATCCAATACCGAAACACACACTATTGCCAAGCAATAGCGTGGGGAAATGTCAGAGTCTTAAGAATCCAAGGTAGCTTGACAACAAGGCTGGAACAAGGCTGGATATAACTTGGTTCTTTAACAAGGT
This sequence comes from Anolis carolinensis, assembly GCF_035594765.1. Taxonomy (NCBI): domain Eukaryota; kingdom Metazoa; phylum Chordata; class Lepidosauria; order Squamata; family Anolidae; genus Anolis; species Anolis carolinensis. The sequence goes on from NC_085844.1 coordinate 198,608,363, forward strand.
CCGTGACTAGGTACAAGGTAACCAGTGAATCCTGGAACAAGGTCCGTGGTTAAAAGCAAAGCGATGCAAAATCTTGAATACTTGATCCAGGAGGCAAGGAACTGGGGTTACGAAGTCCACACACGATCTCACTCCTGAAGCTGATCTGTTGACTCCGCAAAGAATCTCCCGCGCCAAACACCTATATTGGGTCTCGTTTTCCCGCCAACAATCTCTTTCCCTAGAGAACGAGAAGCGAAACCCAACTCTGTCCAGATGCAAGACTCCTTAGAATTTCCCAAGGGAAGCAGGTCTAATCAGCCTGTTGTTTGGCAGCAATCCGTAAACTCCTGCGATTCTGTTCCCTGACTCCTCTGTCAGCACAGTAGGATTCTTTTCTAGGGAACGGAGGCGAGGAATGTCCAAGGTCTGTTTTACTGAATTCTTGGGGACAAACATCAACATCCGGCAGGTGAAAGGACTCCGGCTCTTGTTGAACCGGCAAAAACCCCATGTTTTCGTCTTCATCTGCCACGATGGCACTAGGAACAGGACTACAAGGCCCATGGGGCATCACACTATCCCCTCTCCCAAGGCCCCCCTCATTCAGGGCCCATCCCCGAGAGTCGCGGGGCCGCAGCTTGGTAGGGTACGGAGGTGATGGCACGATGGCACTAGGAACAGGACTACAAGGCCCATGGGGCATCACAGGTGCCTGCTTCGTAGATTTTCTGATGTGTTTCGAGAGCCGACTTCAATGTTTCATCAGGTTTCTTTTATGTTCTAATCTCTTCCGCTCAAGTTTCAGCTGACGTAATGCATCTGTGAACCACGGAGATCTATTCCGGCGAGGGCGAAAAGCACATTTAGGGGCAACTATATCTAAGGCAGTTGATAGATTTTTATTCCAATTTTCCACTCGTTCATGTAGAGAATCGGCTGTGTAATCCAGTTCTTTAAGGACACTCGAAAGTCTAATAGGATCCATCAGCTTCCTCAGCCGCACGAAAATTTGTTCAGTCTCCGGACGTTGTGGTGGTGAACTCTTTATTTGAATGTTCAGGATGTAATGATCAGACCAAAGAATCTCTAAAACTGAAGATAAAGTCACTTGTATTCCAATACTAAAAATCAAGTCCAGGGTGTGTCCAGCTCGATGAGTAGCACCGGTCACCATTAATGAGAAACCTATTGTTTCCATAGATTGTACTAGTCTCTTGCTATCGAAGAAGACTGCAACCTATCTGCATGTACATTAAAGTCTCCCAATACAATGAGACTTGGGAACTTCAAGGCCCAGTCCGCCACAAGGCCTAATAACTTGGGGATGTTCTCGTTTGGGGCCCCAGAGGCCCAATAAACTAAGAGGATAGTCACACTATCCCTAATATCCAGTGTCAAACTTATACATTCGATACCCATAATATCAGGGGTAGGAATCGTTCTAATGGAGAAATGATCGCCAGCCACTATTCCCACCCCCACCCCTCCTCGACCCCCCTTTCAAGATCTTTGAAACATCTGGAAACCTGACGGTGTTAGTTCATGCAAGGGAATATTATCTCCTTCTCGTATCCAGGTTTCTGTAATGCATACCACATCTGTCTTCTGATCAAGAATAAAGTCTCGAAGGTTTTGTTCACCACTGACCTAGCGTTGATCAATTGCAAGGTCAAAGGGGACGAAGGAGAGGGGTTCTTGTTATCATACTTGGGAATATCATGTAGGACAGATGGAGGCCGAATCTGTCGCTGACTTTGTCTCTTTTTAGAGACCAGCATGCTATCATTCTCATATATCCCTCTCCCGATGATTACTGGGATCGTCCTCCCAGTTCTGGGTTTGTCTGTAGTATCAGTTATTTGGGGTTGGATTTCCCCTAATCCTTTGTCCACTCCATGTTTCTGAGGGAGAGGATGGCTTTCTTTTTCTGGGAAGACTGAGGCAAAAAAGGCATTAAGTAGTTTTGCCTTTTCCCTGTCCCCTGTCACCATCTTCTCCTTGCAGAGGCCCTATCACCTCCTTGTTCTTCCTTTTTCTACCGACGTAAGCAAAAAAGCCTTTTTTGTTGTTTTTAATGTCTCTGGCAAACCTGAGCTCATTTTGCGCTTTGGCCTTGCAAACCTTTTCCCTACAGGAGTTGGTTATTCATTTGAATTCTCCTTTGGTGATTTCTCCCCTTTTTCACTTCTTTTCTTTGTTGGTACTGTTTGCATTTGCGCGTTGAGTATTTCACTTTTGAAAAACTCCCATTCATCCTTAACTCCCTTGTTTTTTTAGTATTGGTGTCCATGGAATGTCGCCCAGTATTTCCTTCATGTTTTGGAAGTCAGCTCACCTGAAGTCCAGAATGTGTGTTTGACTTGTCTTAGTTTCAGCTTAGGATCCGACTACTTCAACTGCATTGATCAGGTCTTCTGCGTTTGTTAGGATGAGATCGAGACTAGCCGATCTCCTCGTTGCATCTTCTATCTTCTGGAACATAAAATTGTCTGCAAGGCAAGCGAGGAATTTGTTGGACTTTGAACTCTTGGCCAAGTTTGTTTTCCAGCAGATATTAGGAAATCGCCCATGACTACTATACATTGTCTCCTGTCTCCCCAAACCAGCCCTCTCCCGCTAACCGGGCCACAGAGGATCTCTTCTTTGCAGGGAGATACCTGAACCTAAAGCAGCACCCGTCCATCCTTCACCACCCAACTTCTCCTTCCTCATGCACGTGGGTGGCAGTGCCAGAAGAAGGCATGTCCATAGAGGTGATGGCTGAGTGCCAGGGCTCCTTGGCCACATCCACTCTTCTGGAGCTTCTGTCTAAGCTTCACAAGCCCCAGTGACATCAAGAAGGGAGAGCAGGCCCAAGCACAGCTTCCAGCCCACTTGTTTACAGCCTGCCCTAGCGAAATACTGAAAAGGGGGCAGGTCAGTCTCACACACACCACCAGAATTTGGCTCTGTGTTTTGTTCTAATCATACTGCTTCCCGAGGCAGCATTTAGTTTTCTGATGAATCCATGGAACGCTTCTTCTTTATTTTACTTTTTTGGTGATATATTCCCTCTCCCTCCTCTCAGATTTGTACAAATGCCCACGCTTTATCATGAATTGAATCAGCTTGAAGAATTGACATCTACCCTGTTGTGTGTCTTTTAAGTCATTTCCAACCCAAGGCAACCCTATCACAGGTTTTTCTGGGGCATTTAATGTGTGACTCATCCAGAGACATCCAGTGGGTTTCCATGACCAAGTGGAGAATTGAACCTGGTCTCCAGAGTCATAGGCCAATGTTCAAACTGCCACGCCATGCTGGATCTCTAAAATAATCAATCCTAAGAAAGAATTCATGCAAGCCAACTTTGCTTTTAAATCAGTATTCTTTTATTTCTTTCTGGTAATAGTACCTAAGGCAGAATCAGTAAAATGAAACATGGGCTGGATCAAATGTTTTTTTCAATAAAAGAAAACAGCAGAACAAAAAGCAGAACACACAGACACCAATTCAAGGTTACTAGGGTTATAAACAGATCAACGCTCACTGACTGACAGAGCAAAGTTATACTGTCAAGAGTTGCTCTGAGTCAATCAGGGCACGGGAAATAATAGCACTAGTTGAAGTCAGTGATTTATAGCTAAGTCAAGGGCTATAAAAAAGACAGTCCATGCTGCTCCTGCTCTGCTTGCACTCCACTACTTTTAAAGGCTGTTCCATGCTGAAGTGTGCTGTTGTGGATTCTGATTCCTCTATTTATTCAGGACCCGCCAAATGCAGATTTGAATTGATAATTGACTAATGTACAGCTTGATGCAAAAACTGGCAAATGTTCTTTGGTTTGAACTTTGCTGCATGTAACTCCCATTTGGAAGATCATAAAAGTTTCTATTTGGTATTGTGTTGGTTAAACCATTTATCTTCAGGAACATACTGATGACTATAGGTTATCTAGTAATCCCTGAAGATTTTGACTGGGCTCTGGAAAAGTATGTGGTCATCATAAATTTCATAAAAGATTCCTTGCCCATATTCCCTGATCAGGTTTTCACGTGGTGACTATAGCTCTCACTGCCCAAGGTTCCACATTGCGTTGGTGGATCTCAACATTCTGCCAGGCATAGTTACATCTCAGCCCCACATTTAATCTACCTGCTTTCTGGGTGGACATTCAGGGTCTGGGCAGGATGTGGGAGAATGAGAAGCAGCCAAGTAATTCCTGAAGCTTGCTGCAGAAAGATGCCACTTACTTTCTTGTGATTTCAACTGAGTGCTACAATATCATTTTGCTTGGCTACCCAAACAAACAGACTAGGCTTGTCTACATGAATAAAAAACCTGAACTCACTTCTAATTCAACACCGGCTGTCTTCATCACAAATGGGGAATTCTGCTGAGTATTCCAACTTTCTATCATTTTAGGTAAAGGTCCCTTCTACACAGGCACTAAAGCACTCAGAGCGAACTAGAAAAATGCGGGTTCCAAGCTGCATAATGGCCAGGCAGGATGTCCTGAGTTGCCTTGAAGGCAGGACACTGACCCCACAGCCCAGCTGTGCTGAAACTGGTTTTATCATGACTGAGAATAGGGACAGAATACAAGCTTCCCCCACAGCACCCAAATTCCCATCCAAAAAGAAACAAAATATCCACTCATTGATGCTCCACAATTTATTTCTTCTTTTGTCATCATTCTGTGGCCAAAGTTACTTAGGAGGATTGACCTACCCCGCCCCCCCCCCTTTCCTCTCAAGTCACTTTTCTCAATGATGACAAAAAAGAAAATAGAGTGTGGAGCACCAATAAGTGGAAATTTCTTTTGGGAGAGAAATAGGGGTGCGTAGGGGCAGAAAGGGGCTGCCATCCCACCTCCCAGGGCTGTCTATCCTCAGGGAGCGTGTGATAGCTACAATGTTTTCCCGAAAATAAGACAGTGTCTCATATTAATTTTTGCTCCCAGAGATGCGCTAGGTCTTCTTTTCAGGGGATGTCTTATTTTTCCATGAAGAAGAATTCACATTTATTGTTGAACAAAAAATGAACATTTATTATATACTGTACAGTAGTTGTCATCACAAACCAGCATAACCAGACAAACTATGAATCCTATCAAGAATTTCTTGTTATTACCAATATTTCCATGCACAACACTCTATGCTATGTACATTTACTGATCCTGCATGCTCTGGTGTTCTGTTAGGCGGGCATGCTTCCAAACAAAAACTTTGCTAGGTCTTACTTTTGGTGGAGGCCTTATATTTAGCAATTCAGCAAAACCTCTACTAGGTCTTATTTTCTGGGGATGTCTTATTTTAAGGGAAACAGGGTATGGGAATACAATCCTGTATTAGGAACCAGGATGGCTGTCCCCACTGCCCCAATATGGGGGAAGATCCAAATCCTGGAACAGGATTCAGATCTTCCCCAGTATTTTTTTAACCCAGGGTGTAGCCTGGGTATGTTGTGTGGATGCATGCAAACTGATCTGATTTTACACTACATTATTTGGCAGTGTAGGTGTAGCCAAAGTTGAAGGACTACTTCAGAGTTTCCTGAAAAGCAAATCAGATATTCTGTGCCTTTATGCTGGTATCCTAGATCTTTGTACCCAATCCAGCTGTCAGGATGCCTGCAAAGTCAAAGGACATGCAAGAGCTGCAAAGCCCCAGGACACACACACCTTCACCCTTTATCTGTGCTGATCAGTGCAGGGGAAGGGCATGGATCATTTTCATTTCACCAACACTCCTTGCTAGCCGCAAAGCTCCCCATGAGAGCCTGGCTAGTGCAATCATACAGTCATATCTCCTGATGTCAGAATGAGGCACTCACATGACCAGCAAGACATAGGCTGTCAATCTACCCCCTCTTTGCTGATTGTTCAGGCTAGATCATCTGGAAACTGGCCCCAGAATCAACAAGGTATGTGTTGGATCCAGGGCAGCTCCAGGGAAGAAATAGTCCTGGAGCTATTTCTTTCTTGCCCCGTGTACCTGCCCCATTCTTAGCGTTTGCCTGACAAATACAAACAATGACTTAGAAAGAAGTGGAAGGAAGGAAGGAAGGGGAGCAGGCATTTAGGCTTCTGATGTATGGGGAAAAAATCCAGATAAGGCCAGGAGAAGGGTAATTGGCAAGTTATTTTTTAGAGGCGAGTGAGATTGAAAGAGAAGGATTTAGTGGAGTTGTAAGCTGAAGTAAAGAGGAAAGTTATGAAGAAAGAATACAGCCTTAACAATGGCAGGGAGGGTGGGTGAAGAGGGAAATCTTTGCCTCAGCATAACAAACAGAATAACAAAGCATGTTCCTAAGTATTTATTTATTTATTTATTTATTTCAAATATTTCTATCCCGCCCTTCTCACCCAGAGGGACTCAGGGCGGCGTACAATTGGCAACAATTCGATGCCGATACATCATTAAAAACAGCAACATATAAAAATATATTACAACCAATTAAATACAGTATAAAATATAAAACATAAAACATATGCTTAAAATCCGTTCGTCCAGTATCCTCCAACTTTATCCATATAACAATCTGGGTCGTCTTTATCATTTATTCGTTAAAAGCCTGGGCACATAGCCATGTTTTTAAGGCTTTTCTAAAACTCAAAAGGGTTGGGGCTTGCCGTATATCTCTGGGGAGGGTGTTCCACAGCCGGGGAGCCACCACCGAGAAGGCCCTGTCCCTTGTTCCCACCAACCGCACTTGTGAGGCAGGCGGGACCGAGAGCAGGGCCTCTCCAGATGACCTCAGGGATCTTCCTGGCTCATAGGAGGAGATACGTTCGGACAAGTAGATTGGGCCAGAACCGTTTAGGGCTTTATAGGTCAAAACCAGCACTTTGAATTGGGCTCGGTAGCATATCGGCAGCCAGTGGAGCTGGCTTAACAAGGGGGTGGTACGCTCCCTGTAAGCTGCCCCAGTTATTAGTCTGGCTGCCGCCCGTTGTACTAGTTGGAGCTTCCGGACCATCTTCAGAGGCAACCCCACGTAGAGAGCGTTGCAGTAGTCCAAACGGGATGTAACCAGAGCATGGACCACCGTGGCCAAGTCAGACCTCCCAAGGAACGGGCGCAGCTGGCGCACAAGTCTTAGTTGTGCGAAGGCTCCCCTGGCCACCACCGAGACCTGGGGTTCCAGGCTCAGCGATGAGTCCAGGAGAACCCCCAGACTGCGAACCTGCGTCTTCAGGGGGAGTGCGACCCCGTCCAGCACAGGCTGTAACCCTATTCCCTGTTCAGCCCTGCGACTGACCAGGAGGACCTCTGTCTTGTCTGGATTCAGTTTCAATCTGTTCGCCCTCATCCAGTCCGACACAGCGGCCAGACACCGGTTCAGGACCTGAACAGCCTCCTTAGTGACAGGTGGGAAGGAGTGACAGAGCTGGACATCATCTGCGTACAGATGACACCTCACCCCGAAACTCCGGATAATCTCTCCCAGCAGCTTCATGTAAATGTTAAACAACATGGGGGACAGTACTGAACCCTGCGGGACCCCACAAGTCAATGGTTGTGGGGCCGAGCAGGTGTCCCCCAAGGACACCATCTGGGACCGACCCTCCAGGAAGGACCGGAGCCACTGCAAAACAGTACCTCTGAGCCCCACCCCGGCAAGGCGCCCCAGAAGGATACCGTGATCGACGGTATCGAAGGCCGCTGAGAGGTCCAGCAGAACCAGCAGGGACACACTCCCCCTGTCCAGCTCGCAGCGTAGATCATCGACTAAGGCGACCAAGGCTGTCTCGGTACCATGCCCCGGCCTGAAGCCAGACTGTGCCGGATCCAGATAATCGGTATCTACCAAGAATGCCTGGAGTTGTGCGGCCACCACAGAATACACAGAAGAAATCTCACACAGGACGTGGCCAGCCTGAGAAAGAGAAAAAAATGTATAGATGGGGAAGCTGAGAGTGTTAAGTCCCATGTGAAAGGTCTTCTAATCATTTTGACCCATCTGAGATGCTTCTTCTGTCTTCCTCAGATCCTTTGCCTTGATAACTCATCAGTTTCAATCCAGATGTGCTATTTCCTTTGGTAGTGGAGTTCATTAGATGTCAAAATGTTGTCAAATTCTGTCATGAAATTTTCTGTCACCATATTTTCTTAGTTAGAAAAGGGAACCATTCTTGTCAAGTCTCACTGATTTGTCTGAATTAAATCTGTACCTAAACAGGATATATCCACTGGGCTTAAAATTTAAGATGTTTGTGTGTGTGGGGGGGGGGGATACTGAATTACTTTTAAAAGTAATTGATTATGATGAAAGAGATGCAAGTAAAAGAGATAGGAGAAATAGGCAGTTTCTGCATATACTAATGCATAAAAGTGACTTTGTATCAGTGTGGGTTGTTGAAATATGCATATTATCTTGCATATTATTTTTCACCAAAATCTAATAGCATGGTGGGAATCTGAAAAGAGTACTCTACAGATGACTGAGCAGATAAGAACACATGGACATGACAATATGCTGAAATGCATCTGAGTAGGTTATGTTTTATTCATTTATCATTAAGGGTACATGTCATGGTTTTAGTGTGGTTATGTGAATCTCACACCTTTATTCAGAATATATTTTCTGAGAATGCCAGTGATGATTGTTTTTGGAGTCAGATATTTCAGAGATAAACTTCTGGGTTGGAATTTATTCTTCAACCTGCAGGAATCACCTTCTTCTGCCTTCTAGTCAGACTGCAATCTGTCTCACTGAGATTCCTAGACATTCATTCATTCAACAAATACACACACTTATATCTTCACTCAATCTCATTGACCTAAATCAGCCTTTTGAAAGGTGTTTCTTTTTCAACCTCTGAGGCTTCAAGCTATTTTCCCATTTGTCAGATAATATCTCTCAAGCAGCTTTGTTTTCACTTAACCTTCTGTCTTAACATTTGCCCAGCATAAAGACACAGAATGATGTCTGATTTTCTAGCTAACATCATGTCCCTCCAAGTAACAAAGCAATTAAAAAGAATATATTCAAGGGTGTTATACCAGTTACATTGATGACATAAGCAGTGGTGTTATTTATAAAACAAAGTAGTAAAACCAAAGGACAGAAATATAGAAATATGCAAAATGCATAAAAAATATAGGAGAATCTAAGAGCAAAGAAAAGGAAATTTCAAGATTTGGCATAATCTGGCCTTAAAATATTAGAAATGCCTCTGTAGGTAACAACCAAGGGACAGTGCATGAGCTATTTCAGGGTGCATCTACAGTTTAGAATTAATTGACTTTGGCACCACTTTAACTGCCATGGCTTAAGTCTATGGAATCATTGGCATTATAGTTTTACAAGGTATTTAGTCATCTTTACCAAAGAGTGCTGGTGTCCCACCAAACTACAACCCTATGATTCCATAGCATTTAGCTTTGTAGGGAAAACCTTGTCAAAGAGCTTTGTATATTGAGGGGATACGTCTGACGCATCACAATTATTCTGTCAATTTTCCTGAAAGACCTTAAGAGTTAAAGCTTATTTATGGAAGACATTTGCTATCGAAGGCTTCCATGGCCAGTATCACTGGGTTGCTGTGAGTTTTCTGGGCTGTATGGACATGTTCCAAAAGCATTCTCTCCTGATGTTTTGCCATGGAGGGAAAGCTTTGGAGCCATGGAAAGGAAGAACAAAACAATTTCCTGGACCATTCAACAACATCCACCCAAACATCCAATTCACCTTGGAAAAAGAAAATGAAGGAAAACTGCCATTTCTAGATGTCCCAGTCATCCGCAAACCCAATCAACAATTGGGCCACACAGTTTACAGAAATCCTACACACATGGATAGATACCTACATAAAAACCCCAATCATCACTTGAGTAAAAAAAGAAGCACAATTAAAGATCATGCAAAAAGAATATGCAAACCTCACCTTCTCCAAGGTGAACTGAACCACCTAAACTGGGCTCTACAGGCCAATGGATACTCCACCACAGACATCAGAAGAGCTGCAAGACCAAGAACAAGCCACAAGAGAAAAGATAAAGATCTATTCAGAGGAAAAATGTGATTACCATACATCAAGGGAACCACTGACCGCAGGGAAGCTGATAAAGAAACACAACCTACAAATGAACTACAGACCCACGAAGAAAATCCAACTAATGCTATGTTCAGCAAAGGACAAGAGGGATCCTCTTATCTCTGCAGGAGTCTACTGTATACCATGCAGCAGTGGACAAGTCTACATAGGGACCACCAAACACAACATGCCCAAACACGGATCAAGGAACATGAAAGGCACTGCAGATTCATTCAACCAGAGAAGTCAGCCATAGCAGAGCACTTGATAAACCAACCTGGACACAGCATATTATTTGAGAACACAGAAATGTTGGACCACTCTAACAAGCAGCATGTTAGACTACGCAGAGAAGCTACTGAAACCCACAAGCATGTGGACAATTGCAACAGAAAGGAGGAAACCATGAAAATGAACAAAATCTGGCTAGTAGTATTAAAAAACTCTAAAATCAAGACAGTAAATAAAGAACACTGCGAAAACAAGGGAAATCCAGACATAAAACAATCAGGTCCAGCTAACACCTCCCAACAAAGGATTGCTCCAGGCAGGAAGCAGCCATGTTTGGGATCTGCAAGGCCATTAAATGCTAATCAAGGGGATCAATTGCAACCTTTTCACTTGCCTCAAACAGGTAAGAGTTCTTTCTCCCAACCTGGACTTTCCACAGATATATAAACCCCTAGTTTTCAACAGGCCTCACAACCTCTCAGGATGGCTGCCATAGATGTGGGTAAAACGTCAGGAGAAAATGCTTCTGGAACATGGCCATACAGCCAGAAAACTCACAGCAACCGACTTTTGGTATATTTTGATTTTAGTAATTAAATGGTACCAGAATTGTTGCATTTTCACACACCTGGGTGATAAGACTCCTAAGTAAAAGAAAGCAGTTAATTAATTAAGGTTTCTATATAAATCAGGACAATTCAGCTTTACATTTGAACTTCACTGCAGTCTGAGACCAGTAAAGGTGCTGCAGACTTGGCCATGGTGCATCACATGCTATCATTCCAGTTGGGAGTTCATGACAGGTTCATTAGGGGATAAACATGCTAAGTTCATATATTCTCTCTTTGATGCTTTGCCTGTTTTTCAATAACACCTTGTAATTTTAACCATTTATGAGCTTACTGTCTCTGGACCCAAAAGCATAACCTTAGCTTTTGGGCACTGTGTTGGAAGAGCCATGAACAGCAACTGGGATATTGTTGTTGCCTGCTTCATCCTGATTCGTTCATGTACAGAATCCAAACTTCTTGCTACACTTGCACTAAACAGGGTCTTTGCTGAAATATCTTTCAGTTTGCACACTAGACAAATTTGAAATAATTGGACGATTAATTGACATGGCTTAGATATTGTACTATAGTGCAACAATTAAAGCAAGATTTAAGCCTGTTTTCAGTTCCATCATAAGGTAGTCAACAACCCAATTGTAAGCAGCTTGGATGCCCACATTCCAAATAACTCTTTGTTTACCTTCATGGATTTGTCTCAGGGTTCTTTATGAGGTTGGTGTGAATGTAGTGCTTCTTCTGCTGAATTGCTTTCCACTGCCGAGTTACTGACCCTGTGAAAAGATGCTTCAAATTCAGCAGGGATGCCAGTGTTGAACATGTATTTACTTCCTAGTTTTTAAAAACATTTATAAATCCACTGTTTCGACACAATTGCTCTAGTTAAGTGGAGAGCAAAACAATTGCACAATAAAACATATATTTTTAAAAAAGTTAAAAGCCATATTATACCCCCTCTTTAAACATAAGCAATAAAGCATCTAAACACAACCAATAAAAGAAACAGGACTGAAATAAACGTGTTTTCAAAGTTATTTTTTAAATACACAATATTTATGAGAGAAGATAATTCCACAAGTGCAGTGCCATCACTAGAGCTTGGTGAAGTCACTTGTTAAGAGTACCAGTACCCAAATCCCTTGGCTAGAAGAGCAGTTATATCTGCTGTGGGGTTCTGGGAGTATAGCCCAAATAAGTAACTTTTCTTAATCCTGGGCAGCACTGATAAATCCTTAGGGTAGACTGAATACAAACTAGAGAAAGATGGTTGTGTAGAAGAGGGAATTTCAGTGAATATTGCTTGCTACTTCTTGCTTACTTCTGCCGACCTAGCAGTTTGAAAACATGCAAATGTGAGTAGATCAATAGGTACCGTTACAGTGGGAAGGTAACGGCGCTCCATGCAGTCATGCTGGCCACATGACCTTAGAGGTGTCTATGGACAACGCGGGCTCTTCAGTTCAGAAATGGAGAAGAGCACCATCCCCCAGAGTTGGACATGACTAGACATAATGTCAGGGGAAAACCTTTACCTTTACCTATTGCTTGCTACTTGTGTTGAAATTCCTTATTCTACACAACCATTAAAGACACAAAATCCCTTTCCAAGTTTCACTCTAGGAACTCAAATTTACTAAACATTGAGAGATGAACAATAAAGTGGAGCCTCAGAAGATAATATTAACACTCAAACATAAAGATTCAGTCAGTCCAACATATAATCTAGTCCCAAACTTCTTAGAATGTTACATTGGCCTGAGAAACAAACAAGCAGCCAAATACATGAGATATATTCTGACCATTCAGCCCCTGACAAGAGTACCTGCTGCTGCAACTGAAAGTTTGAGTCATCTTTAAAGGCAATCCATGCATTATGCATTACAGATCAATGAAGAGATGTAGAGCTGTTTGTCATCCCTGTACTGTGGGTGGTGACTGTGATGTTCTACAGTTTGTATAAATATTATTGTGTATGTATTACATGAATTACACCAAGGTATTGTATTTTATGATGCTGCATAAATGGACATGTAAGCATATAAGATGGTTTATGGTAAGTGGCCTGTAACATTAGCACAGGAGAATGTGTTTGGAACATTGGAGAAGATTGGTGGTTGACTGGGAATTTGAAAGGGTAAAAGCACAGATAAATAAAAATCTGCCATTGGCTTGGAAGTTGGAGGAAAGCAATGAAGAAGGGCACTTGCCTGCATGGTTCTCTGGCCAACTTTATAATAGCAGTGCTGCAGCTCAGGCATCCAGCACTCTAATGATATTGTGGAGGACAACTTTGGCAGGTGAATTTGGGGTACATTTCTAGTCTATAACCCTACACAGACCACAGCATGCCCTCACTGTAGTAGCAACTGGCAAAGCTACTGACAAAATCCAATAGTCAGGACTCTATGGTGCAGAAGATTTCCAAATTATCCTTCCACACCTTAGAGAAATGGAAGAAAGTCCACCAAATCTTCTTACCAGTTCCCACTGAAGAAGTAAAATGGAAGAGAAGAGGTGTTTACCAGCAGGTGGCAGGCAATTTAGTAAGAAATTAGGTGGTGGCACTGGCAACAAATAGGGATTCGGGAAGTACCTATGGCTCTGGCTGTGAATTACCATCCCTAGATATGTAGTTTTTTCAAAAATATGAGAAACGATAAGTTATGTTATCTCAAAGTTCAATAGGCAAGTCTGCATACACGATCCCCTGGACCCATCACCCTGAAAGGACCAGAGTTACTACAATATCATGCTTCCAAATCCCATCATGGCCATGGTTGATAATACTCAGGAGCAAGTCCTGAAAAACTGATGCAGCTACACACAGAAAGCATACAAAGTTGTGTCGACAATCAAAGTTTTCGCCTAAACGAAGGCCACAATTCAGACTGTGATGTTTCTAAATGAGCCATTTTTAGGCTATATAACAAAGGCTTCCAGAAGGCACACTATTTATACTACACAATTTAATGACAAATTTGAATCAGCTGACAAAGGATTGTAAAGGATCCAAGAACTAAAGGGCAGATTTCAGTCCATCAAGTATCTTGTCACTTAATTCTGGATACACAGGTGAAAAAGAACTTAGAGTAACTTCACCAAACAATATTGAGCCATGAGAATTCCTGATTTTTTGTCGATTGGAAGGAATCTAAGTCTAGAGAAAGATATACATACATGCAACATCGAGGTATCTATTTTTGGGTTCCTGTGAGTCTTTCGGGCTGTATGGCCATGTTCCAGAAGCTTTCTCTCCTGATGTTTCGACAACATCTGTGGCAAGCATCCTCAGAGGTTATGAGGTATGTGGGTGAAATGTCATACGTCACAACCTCTAAGGATGCCTGCCACAGATGTGGGTGAAATGTCAGGAGAGAAAGCTTCTGCAACATGGCCGTACAGCCCGAAAGACTCACAGCAACCCAATGATTCCGGCCATGAAAGCCTTTGGCAATGTATCTATTTTTGCATCAAAAACTACAGTGCTCTGTATAATTAGAAAGATTAAGGAATTGCAATAGCGTGAGATTTTTGTGGACTATTAAAAACTAAAATAAAACATGCTCATATCCCTTTTAGGAGAGCTAGTTAGAATTATCTCTTGAGATGTACATCCAACAGCAATACCAAGAGATAGTAAACATAACATATTCTGTGGGAAAAGTCAATTCCCAAAGGGTGTGTTGCATCTGCAAATATTTTCTTTTTGCCAAATAATTTTCCTCATTGCTTCAATTTCAGCACACTGCTGAGTTGCCAAAACACATCCTGGGAACAGACTTATTGAGAAGTCTTTGAAGGAAATGGAGTTGGAACTACATACTCCATAATGCACTATGGTTAGTCTGATTCAAAATATTCTGGAACAAATCCCAGGGAACTGGGACAATTTTTCTCTGTTTTAAAAGAGAACTAATTCTTACTGAGCATTGTCATAATATGAGAGGGGTGATAGACAGCAAGATATTTTTGTTTGCTATAACATACTGTCCTTAAAATCAAAGCAAAGGCAAAGATTTCAAAGAGGAGGGATCAGGAATGGAGAATGGTGAAAAATGACTCCTGAAATGGGAGAGATGAATGAAGGTTACGTTGGCAGAGATGTAAGGCAGCGTTTTAATGATGCTAATTTCCATGCCTGGCCATTTTTCTCATCCCAACTAAGCACCTTGGTTTAGTTGTGCTGCCTGCCCTTCCACCCCATCCATTACACCCTTCCGTGGCACAGGGGAGACACCAGCACCAATTTACTTGATAAATTCTGCTGCTTGTTATTTGAGGTATCGGACAGGCATTGCGCTTTCGGGAGATTAATTTTTGATTTATCGTCAGCAAAGATGATTTATTCGAATCCTTCCCCAGGGCAAAGGCAGGGCTGTAAATATTTTAAATGCTGTTAGCTGGTGACAAGAAACATTGCTGGATGGGAAGCAGGGCAGATGGGAATTTGAAATCATAGCAGCCTTTCCACTAAATTACTTAAAGGCAACTCTGAACATTTGCTAGTCTCTTTAAAGTGGGGACTAAGAAATAGGGGGGAAAGGGGAAACATATTAAATTGTTATCTTATTAACTGAGACACCATCCCCTGCTTTCTCGATGGAGTCCATTTGCTTCCAGTCCTGCCGCTGATTGCACTGCATTACATTTCAAAGTCTGCTGTGGCACTGCTGAGGGAATAATAAAATGTCCCCCAGAGAGAGGAAGGAGAGCACTAGAAAAATCCGAACACACTTCTCCATAGCACCACACTATGAAGATAACCAGGTGTGAAAACTGGGCTGTTTCTGCAGATCCTAAGTTTTATCTTAACTTTGCTTTCCATCCAAAATTAAAGCTGACAAAGTGCCTGATGACACTCCCTTAAAAGGCTACCAAGTTTTATTTGGCATACGTTTTGAGGACTTAAGAAAGATCCTTCCTTAGAGTTTGGGCAAAGTACGTTTAGTCTTTTAGTTGTTATAGCACTCTCTATTTTTTCCTCTCTTTTTGGCCTCTACTGACTAAGGGTGCATGTACACTGTAGAATTAGTGCAGTTTGTCCCCACTTTAACTTCCTTATCTCAATGCTATGGAATCCTGGGATTTGTAAAACTACAAATCCCATAGTTTCATAGCACTGAGCTGTGACAGTTAAAGTGATACCAAACCACCTTAATTCTGCAGTATAGATGCACCCCAAGGCAACATACCCTGTAGAAAACCATAATTAAATCCTCAAGCCTATACCCAACTTACTTGAGCTCAGTCATGGAAACCCACTGGGTAGCCTTTGGCAAGTCACAGTCTCTCAGCCCCAAAGGAAAAAAAGATCCTCATGGTTAACTACAATATTATTGTGAAAGCACTTTCATATAATAATTATAATTCCTGACTAATTTAAAAAGATTCAGTGGAAATGATGAAAATCAAGTTCTGACATGTTTCAAGATAGCTGGATATGACATATGCAATGGGAGGAGGGAGAACACAAAGGAGAGAAGAAAATTGGAATATTTTAGAAAAGGACTACATAGAAGTGAGAAAACCTAGGAATTTGCAAATACAAAGAAAAAACCTGAAAATTCTCAATTTCAGGTAGTCTGTTTGATCTATCAGTTTGTACTGCTAAAACTAGTACTTCTACAAAACTTCACCATTTGATAGATTTTTCCAGCTATATGTTATCAGTTTTCCAATTGCCCATTTTTAAAATGTACAATCTTGTCCACTTAAAAAAACTGGCATTTATATTAGCTCATGCAAACATATATATAGATATATAGATCTTCTTTAGTGATATATAAGTAACCATCCACAAGCTACATCCCAAAAAAAGTTTGAAAGAAGGACAAGAAAACTTTGTAAAAGAGTTCTTCTCCAGTTGGGAAAAAAAATGAGCAACCTGCCAAGTGAACAAATTATGTCTGAAGGGCATCTTACTTTGTATTTTAGAGTTTGGAACAGTTTCATAAGAGACTACATTCATGAACCATCTCACGCTTCATTGAAGATTTAACTCAAGCCACAAATGTGGCAGAGAAAGAGAAGCAGCAA
This sequence comes from Anolis carolinensis, assembly GCF_035594765.1. Taxonomy (NCBI): domain Eukaryota; kingdom Metazoa; phylum Chordata; class Lepidosauria; order Squamata; family Anolidae; genus Anolis; species Anolis carolinensis. Next base: position 198,625,202 of record NC_085844.1, read on the forward strand.
GAATGGCCTGAAGGGCTATGAGGAACAGAGTATCACCTGCTCACAAAAGTAATTGGTTCATCATTTATAGTTCACAGATTGTCACATCTACAGCCACTACATCTAGAGGTCAAAAGCTCACATGCTTTTGCTATCATTTGCTTGTTCTTAATAAAAGTATTACCCAGTTATGGTATTTTTTTTTTAAAAAATGTTATTCATGGTCATGGACCTCTTTTATTTTAACTTTGTATCTAGAACAGGAATGGGAATTATGCACGCTTCCACATGGTGGTGGACTTTAGCAAAACAGCCCTAGCTGGTGGCAATAGTAAAGAATGCTAGAAATGTCAGTCTGGAGAACTGTGTGATTCCCAGAGCATGGTCAAGAATTGTTGGAGAAATATCACACTGTCTGAAGCATGAAAATTCTGAAAATCCATTTAACTCTTGTGCCTCCCAAAAAGCCTCCCAAACATCTACCCACCCACAAGTTCCACTAAGATCAAAGTATACGATGAGAGCTCAGGATACTATCAACATTGTACAATGAATTGCAAAAATATTTATTCCAAATGACTCAGGTAAGGTAAGCTACATGTGGTTTGCTTTTTTCTTTAATGCCTTTTTGCCTGACTTTTTAGCTGAAAAGGCTCACAGAATTGCTTATATAAACTTGCAATAGGTCAGTCCCTGCCCCCAGGCTTGCAATCGAAAGACATGACAGACAAGGAAAGGGGAAGTGAGGAGGGAAGAAAAAAGACAAGCTCTGGTACCAGTGGCTACAATTCATAGAAGGAAAGATTTGATATCTACCTCCTCCCATTAACAAGCCACATATGCTTATGCAGCAATTCCTCTGATTGCATGTAGGCTGGGGAGAATGAAGTGCAGCTTTGGGACCTCTTGTGCACTACCCTTGACTGCTTTTGTGACCCTTCAACCTTTCCATGTTCTCTGTTTTTCTGACACCTCCAAAAGGGTGAATCACCTCTTCTGGAAGCCTTCAGGAGAACCTGCTTTTTAAAACAATTGTAAAGTCTCTAACAGCATTGATACCTCTCTCTCTCTCTCTCTCTCTCTCTCTCTCTCTCTCTCTCTCTCTCTCTCTCTCTCTCTCCCTCCCTCCCTCCCTCCCTCCCTCCCTCCCTCCCTCCCTCCCTCCCTCCCTCCCTCCCTCCCTCCATCCAAAATGAGGACTGGGCTTTCAACCATATTGTTTTCTTTGACAGAGTTGTCTCCACTCTGTGAGGCCCCTTCTATACAGCTGTATAAAATCCACATTGAACTGGATTATATGGCAGTGTGTAGTCAGATAACCCAGTTCAAAGCAGATATTGTGGATTATCTGTCTTGATATTCTGCGTTATATGGCTATGTGGAAGTGCCCTGAGAGCACTTAAGACCTTGGGTCTGAGGAAGTTCTCACCTAAGGAGCCAACTGGCAGCAGTGGTCTATTTGATTACGTAACAGACTGCGTCATTTTAAACTTCTAATGAGTCTGGTTCTGAATCACATAACACAACCAACAACATTCTTACTCATAACACAACCAACAAACATTCTTACTCATGCCATTACCTTTGAATTTAGCATGAAAATGAGTCATACCAGGACAATAAGGAGAAATCAGCAAAGGCTCAACCCATAACCGCAGGCTGCCTCAAAAGTACAACTTGACATGGCATATTCCTTAGAGTGGACTCTGAAAAAAATATTAAAAGGAAAATTCCAATAAGTCAAAATAACCAGGATAGATGAATAGGAGGCAGAACATGGCCCTAGTGACATATCTTGCCATCAAAGCAGCTTTTCCACAAGTATGCAACATAGAGACAGCACTGTTAAAAAAACCTCAAACTTAACACAATTCCACAGAACTTTTCTGATTCCTCCCACTAGGTAACATCAATTGTAAATTAAATGAAACCTGCCTGCTGTCTTGCAGGGGGCATGGAAACTGTTTGTTATCCCATCTCTACGGAGCTTCCATTTCTCTTCCCACCTGCCCTAAATATTATAATTTAAACTACAGTAAGAAGTAAAGTAAACCTCTGCCCATAAACCCCATAGCTCTCTAAACCACTGCCCCAAAGGACTGGAAGAGCACCCCTCAATGTGTCTTCTCTGTGAGCTACTGCAGAGAAAGGGGCCTTACCATGGCATACATGGCCTTGGGTCTATCACACATGGTGTGTGCCCTTCTCTATTTCCCCTCTTTCCTGCCCTCACAGCAATAGGTTCCCAAACCAATTCAGTGCTGGCCAGGGACTGTTAATCTTTTTTCAACATGAATGATGAGACAGCCACTTCCACCACTCCCAAGGATAGCCATCTAGCTTATAAGGAACAAAGGCACGCAACACTCCCTGGTTCTGCTGTATCACTTGTCATCTGTTGCTTGAATAGACCACTTTACTCCTCCTTGGAACTATGTTTTCTTTTTTTTCCTTTTTTTTATAGCAACTCTTAGTTGGATTGTTGATCCACTCAATGTAAAACAAGTTCCCTTCCATCTATTCAGAACTGGAGGGGACATTAGAACTCATCATCATCATTATTATTTTTGAAGGGTTTACTATCATGTTTATTGTCTAAGTGATCCATGGGATTTTTGGCTGCTACTGGTCATAGGAAAGCAGGTGGCAGAAGATTCTTAACAATGTTCTTGCTGTCTGTGTTCTCATGGGGGAATCTGTGAAGGCAGATTGATTCGAGACAGTGTGGGTGTTGCTCTATACCACAATCCCCCTGATACCTCCTAGATGTTGGCACTCTGCTTTGTTGACAATTTCAAGAATTGGATCAAAGAGAATGCCATTCCTGCTGTGAGAGAAGAATGCACACAGGGAGCATCTCCTACTAAAGCACTCAAAAATGCAAATAGATGCTTTCTTTTCTTTGTCTTTGAAGATTTATTTCAAGCCTATCACACCAAATAGTAGAGACATTTAAGATTCCAATGACTGCAAGTTAATCCTAAAATATAGACAACTCTTACTTCTCCCCATAAAGGAAATCTGGTGCCATTTGGATTTGTTAGACAACTTATGGAATTTCATGAGTTGCAGCCTAGAACATCTGGAAGGCTTCACTACATATTCAAAAGAGTAACATTACTATGGAAACTGGCAATATAAACTTTCATTTGAAAGCAAAGAAGCTTTAACTCTGGAAAGCCTAAGAAGAGTAATGTTGGGTCAGTTGAAAGGCCTATCTAATCCAGTATTCTGCTCATACAGTGACCAACATGGTGTCCCTGAGACCACAGCAGCACATGAGAGCAATGGTACTCTAGAAGCTTGGATTCAGAGGTATATTGTTTCATATACTAGAAGATATATGTAATCACCATGATGCATAACCCCTACTGGCCTTATCCTCTTTCTGTTTTTAAAGCCATAAGTTGGTGAATATCACTGTATTTTGTGGCAATGAATTCGACAATTTGGCTTCTTGTTGGCTGAAAAAGTATTTCTGTATGTCTGTACTGAATCTCACATTGAATCACATTCACTGGATGACTCCAAGATAAAATATTAGGACAAAGTTTCCACTTTATAATTTTATATACACTTCTATCCTGTCTCCCCTTTTTCTGTGCTAAATAACATTTGGCCTGTTATCTATCCACCAAAACCTCAGTAGCTTCTTTGAAAAACAGTATGTGAAACTTGGATTATACTACTTATATCTCTATAATATTTCATATGCACTAGGTCTACAGTGGGAAACATCTATATGCAGCAGAAAGCACATTAAAATCCTCTGGCTCATTGTGCTAATTAGTTTCAGAAAATGGTTATAATAAGAAATTGAACAAAAGCAATGCTGTAGAAAGGAATCTATGTATTTTGGTTCGCAAGAAATGTATTAAACTACATGCTAATAAACTGAAAGAGGAAAATGACATAATGATGAATTCTTTTTCCTTATATTATCTACAGTATATACTCATTTATAAGTCAACTTCACATATAAATTGAGGGAGAGGTTTGGGGGCAAAATTATGGATTTTGCTCTGATCCATCTCCCTTTTCTGCCACGCATTCAAAAAGGACAAAAGTCGTGATTGTGTGGCATAGACAATAGAGGGGGGACTGCTTCTTCTAGGTTCTCCCAGAATGAACTAAACTGTCACCTATAACATCTCTACTCAGAGAAGGAGAAAGTTTCTTTTTGTTATATCAATTAAGGTACAAAACTTACATTGACTCATGAGTCAATGGAGAAGTCAATCCAGATTTTGTGACAGATTTTGTAACTAAACATTCTAGACTTAGACATGAGTATATAGAGTATTTGTTCCTAAAACAGCAGCCACAAATCACTGTAGTATCAGGCATCTGTTGTGCAAACAGCCTAGATATCAGCTATTTCACTGAAAACTTCTGCTTATTTATTTAAGCATCTCAGCTATCCTGTATATACATCTATGAGTAATCAAGCAATAGGCACTGAGATAAAACTGAAGCAATATTGGAGGTGTCCACGGACAACGTGGGCTCTTTGGCTTAGAAATGAAGATGAGCACCAACCCCCAGAGTTGGACTTGACTAGACTTAATGTCAGGGGAAAACCTTACCTTACTTATATTGTCATAACTGCCAATAAATAAGTGCTTTCTTTCTACTGAATTGGCTTTGTGATTTTTTTTTTTGAGGGCATCACTGAGAATGAGTGGATTGCATTACATTTTCTTTTTTTATGTAAACCATGCAGAGAACCATGGTAATGGGCACATGCCGTTCATTTGCCATTCATTTTCCGGTCCCAATTCTAGGTGCAGACCATCACCTATAAAGCCCTAAACGGTTTGGGACCCACTTACCTTCGTGACCGTATCTCCTATCATAAACCTGCCCGATCTCTTCGATCATCAGAGGAGGCTCTCCTGTCGCCACTACCTATATCTCAGGCCCGCCTTGTGGGAACAAGGGAGAGGGCCTTCTCTTCTGTGGCCCCCCAACTGTGGAATTCACTGCCCATTGAGATTAGGCAAGCCCTCACATTACTAGCCTTCAAGAAAGATTTAAAAACATGGCTCTTCCGTTGTGCTTTTGGAGAGTAACTGTCATATACTTCTTTTTTGTTGCTCCCCTCCAATATCTAGACTGTACCACTATCTTATGATCCTGTTCCCCATGGTTTTTATTCTTATTTCTTTCTCACCCCGAGATTTAACTTAATGTTCATGTGGCCCACCCTGGTTTTTATTGCTTTTCTGATTTTGTGCTGTATTATGTATATTATTATCTATTGTATTGTTTAATTGTGTTATGATGTGTTGTTTTATATGTTGTTATATTGTATTGTTCTGGGCATGGCCCCATGTAAGCTGCCCCGAGTCCCCGTTGGGGAGATGGTGGCGGGGTATAAATAAAGTTTTATTATTTATTATATTATTATAATATCAGTGTAAAAATATAGGATGAACTGTGCTAGGTCACAACTGAGGACCATCTTGTTTTGCATTCTCATTCCCACATGGGCTAAGAAGATTCCAATAGCAAAAATACAATTAAATAGAAGGATGTAACAGCATACTTCTGCTTGTGTTCCCTAGCAACTGAAAATCAGAACCATATTATATAAACTCTAGCAGCAGATATGTTGTCGAAGGCTTTCACAGGGTTGTTGTGTGTTTTCCGGGCTGTATGGCCATGTTCCAGAAGTATTCTTTCCTGACATTTCGGCCACATCTATGGCAGGCATCCTCAAAGGTTGTGATCTCACAGCCTCTGAGGATGCCTGCCATAGATGTGGCTGAAACATCAGGAGGGAATACTTCTGGAACATGGCCATACAGCCCAGAAAACACACAACAACCCTCTAGCAGGAGATACATTACTATACTATCTAGTAGCCATTACTAGCCTTATCCTTCATTAATGTGTAGAATCCACTTTCAAAATCATCTGAGGCTCATCTGCACTGACCATTTAATGCACTTCAAAGCTAGCTTCAAATTGCGATGGCAAGACAACAAACACACACAAAAGCACTAAAAAAAGCTCTTAATACACAAGCTCTTAATGCTTTGGGTAATCACCATCTGGATCTCAAACTGATTCCACAATTTCCTATGCAATCATTGGCACAGACAAACCCACTTTCTTCAATAACATTTTGAAACTGCATTAAATAGTCAGTGTAGATGAGGTCCAAGTTAGAATCACAAACCTATCAAGTGGGAAATGACTCATCTCATCTAACTGCCAGACAACGTAGGAATCTATAGTTAAAACATCTCAGGTGGCTGTCCAGCATATCTTTAAGAACTTCCAATGAACATTCATTTACTATTTTTCAAGGCAGTCAATTCCATTTCTGAACATCCCTCAGCATTTGGACATTCTTTCTAGTGCTTATTCAGAATCTCCTTTCATATAATTTCGGCTATTTGGGTCCTACCCTCTAGAGAAGCAGATAAATGCTTGCTCCATTTTCCACATGACCTTCAAAGATTGAAAATGACTATCATACCACCTCTCAGTCATTTCCAGAATATACAAGATAAATTCCCAAGATAGAATTTGCCTTTCTTTATAGCAGCCATACACAGGGATGTCATCTTCATTGAGTTTCTCATTCATCTATGTACCACCAATCCCTTTCTTTCACTATTTGAAACCCTGAACCCATCACTGCAGAAGTGCAGATAGGGGTTTTAGCCTGATTGTACATCACTTTACACTTGCTATTTTAATTCCACTTGCTCATGTAGGAAGATCCTTTTGGAGCTCTTTGGTGTATTTTTTTTCATTTTAAGCATCCTACACAATTTAGGATCTTATCACACACACCACGGGAAATGCCTTTTAAGTAAGCAACCTGTGATTCTTGAAAGCTTGATGGGGACTGGATACATACAAACCCCACCACACTTGCATTTCTCTCCTTGCCGGATCTAATAAAATAATGTGTTTTGACTTTTCACATGCACAGAGATTAATCCTCCCAATCCATCTGATGTTTCCCTATATTACAGGTTTCTCAGTTAGGGTTCCAAATGGGGTAACCGTAACTATCCCCCTGCACCTTGTCTCCCGAGCATGTGCCAGCCTTTCTACCTTTCCTTCTGTCACCAGTGCTGCTTTCTGTCCTGTCCCCCGTGTGTCCTCTTTTTAAAAAAGGAATCGATAATGGGAAAGTGGAAAATATGTATTACTTTACTCTGACTGCCACTAAAAGTGTACTGTCAGCAGATTCAACAAAGGAGAATCAGGCAGTAGAAAAAGACCACCCCCAAAACATATCCCAAAGGACATAACAGATGAGCTATAGATGCTTGTTTTCTACTTCCCTGGAGACTAGGATTCAGAGCAATGGGTTCAAATTACAGGAAAAGAAATTCCACCTGAACATTAAGAAGAACATTTTGAGCATAAGACGGGTTCAACAGTGGAACCCTCTGTCTCGGAGTGTGGTGAAGGCTCCTTCAGAGGCCTTTAAACAGGCTGGATGGCCATTTGTTGGGGGTGCTTTGATTGTGCTTTTCCTGCATGGCAGGGAGTTGGACTGGATTGTCTTGTGGCTCCCTGATTCTATGATTCTAGATGTACGATCACACATCCAAAGCTGCACCTCTGACACACATAGAGAAATAAACAACAAATGAAGATTATTGGAATCCCATCTTATAAAAGGTATGCACTGCAGATTCTTTGCATATAAGTGCCTATGGGTAATAGAAGAAATGGACCATGTGATAAGGACCCATGGGAAACAGTATGCAAAAGACATCAGAGACGAGATATATTATTTTGTGATAAGACCCTTAGTTTCCTTTGGCCACTGTTTGCCTCTAACTCCATCTTATTTCTGAAAATGTTTCAAAGCATTTGTTCTAGTACAGATCCCTGAGAGATGCATCTGTGTTCATCTCTCTATTTTACTTGCACTCTCTGATTTCTGTCCTTTAACCAGACAGACATCCAAAAGAGAATTTCACCTCTTCTCCTATGATTACCTACATTTGCTCAAGAGAAATGGTGTAAATTCTCTTTAAATCTTAATCTCACAGACAAGAATGAATAATTTATCATTTTCCTCCTTGCTGTGAAAAAATCATTGAACTTTGCAGTTATCAAATAAATCAAATAAATAAACCCAACAACCCACATTGGGGTTTTTTGGGGGTTTTTTGAGCCAAAAATAGCATACTCCATGCAAGAAACTTGTTTTTGTGGGAAAATTTGCATTTTTCATGCATATTATGATTGGAACCATAAAGATTCTCACTTATCTAGGATTATCCACATCAGAGTTTCCTAATACACCAGAAACCCATTTTAAATATTTTTTTAAAAAAATGAATACTCTTTCTATGCCTACTCAAGAGTTAGGGATTTTGACAAAAGCTTTGAGAAGCAGGTAAATAGTATCTGCAGAGTCACTTTCATCCACATATTTAAGACTCTCAGGTAACTCTCAGGTGATATTTTGGTGCTAAATTCGTAAATACACTAATTACTACATAGCATTACTGCATATTGAACTACTTTTTCTGTCAGATTTGTAGTTAAACATGACGTTTTGGTGCTTAATTTGTAAAATCATAACCTAATTTGATGTGTAATAGGCTTTTCCTTAATCCCTCCTTATTATCCAACATATTCGCTTATCCAACGTTCTGCCAGCCCGTTTATGTTGGATAAGTGAGACTCTACTGTAATACCAGTAATGAGAAAATAAAGATATATTGGGTTTCAAATTGGTCAGGAGCTTTTAGCTTCACTTTGGTTCTGGAAGCCCTGAGAATCTTTGAAGTGTGACTCACTGAGAACAGCTCAGCTTCAAATCCATTTCTCATGTGAATTCTACAAGACGACTGTACATGCCATCAGAATGTGAAATCTGTGGCATTCCCAGATTTAAATGCTGTTCTTTTAATATATTCCTCTCATTAAGAAACATTTTAATCATGGACAATTGTATCCATGACATTGCACCCACCAAATACTAACTGGAAGCTTTGTGGGCCTTTTCTTTTTGATCTAGCTAATTTATTATTCCCCTGTGAGTGAACAACTCATACAAACAGGGTTCCTTAAATGGCATGCCTCTTGCAAAATCAATGCTATAACTGTTGGGGAAATTGTTACTGCATAATTCCAGTTTTCCCTTGCCACTGCAGCAGGTTCTCTTGGATTTGCTCCCAAGCTATAAAGACCATTGTGCTGTGCTAGGATTTTTGGCAGGTTGGAACCATATGGCTGACATTTGCATAGGGAGATTTCTTTCATAAAAGAAAGGCTAATATTGACTTTCTTTTCTTCCCTTCTTTCACTCAAAAGAATTGTTTCCTCTCTCTGCATGATCAAAATGGATTTGCAGCCCAGCAACTGTTTGCTATTCCTGATGGGACTGAATGCTCCTTTTGAAGATGTTCACAACATCTCGCCATATTGGTGCTCAATTCAGAGACATCCGAGGTCCAAAGAGCAGCTGTTGCTATTCAGATATAGTTTCAATGCTATCCCTAATGGAAACACTGAATAGGATTTCCAGATAATCAGTAAGATATCTCTGTACAGCAGTTCCCCAGCTTTCCTCACAGAGGAAAATAATTAATGCACATACTATGTATTCATATGGTTTTCAACCTTTGAGCACAATGCACAAGAAGAATGTGAGGTCATCAGTCACAGACCGGCAATTACCAATCCCCAGGAGCATCACTTGTAGTGCATCTAAGGCTCACAAGGTTGAACCACCCAGACATTTTGGCTGACAAGAATAATAATGTCATCTCCTTTTCCCAGCGTCACATTTCTCTTTTTGCTGAGCAGCAGTTCTCATTGTAGTGGGGACGGAAATTAACTTTTCCAACAACAGTATATGATTAATGCTGACTCTCACCTGCTGTGACAGCCAGCACGGTGTAATGGTTTGAGCATTAGACAGCAACTTTGGAGAATCCCCACTCAGCTATGAAAGTCCACAGGGTGACCTTGGACAAGTCATAATCTTTGCACCTCAAAGGAAAGTAAAGGTCTGAATAAATCTTGCCCAAAAACTCACATGCTAGATTTGTTTTAGAATCACCGTAAGTCAGAAATTTCTAGAACACATCCAGCAACATCAATTGTGATATCTTTTGCATGGGCAACCATTTGTTTTATGAAGGACTTGTTTCTAATGGAAAGGAAAACTACCACAACGGATTTAATAATAATAATAATAATAATAATAATAATAATAATAATAATAATAATAACAACAATTTTATTTTTTACCTGCCTCTCCTCACAGCTTGAGGCGGCTTACAACATTGCTAAAACACATAATCAAAGCACATAATCATTTTTTAAAAACTGAGTAGAATACACATATTAAAGCATATTTCCATAAAATAGATATTAAACTACACAAAACAAAAATTAGACATAGAATGGAAGTTTAAAATTCATCATTAAAACTGTCTTGGGTAGGCCTGCCAGAAGAGATAGGTCTTCACTAGTGTCTTAAATTCCTATACCTGATCTAGCTGATAGAGCTCTACCAACAGGTTGTTACATGGATCATGAGAAATTACTGAATTGTGGGCCTCCCTTGGGAACATAGCTATGGGGTATGGGGAAAGTAATGATGACTACTATCACTTCATCTTGTACCACTGCACCCAACTGGTAATCTATCCACCACTGAAAAAGTTTCCCATGTAAGCCCATTAACATTCATGTTTTTAGTCAATGCGGCTACTGTGCCCAGTTTTGTATTCCAGATATATTCTGCTCTGGCCCTTAGACAGATCTGGATATGTAAAGTCTCAATTTAGTTATTAAAACACTTTCTGGACAGGATGGTATATCTTTGCTGTTACTGTTCTACTTGAAAATGACATAGCTCTTGGGGTCTGGAAATTTTGTTTTCCTCAACTAGCACAGCCAGGTTCCATACATTCTGAGGTATTCTCAGGGTTTTAGACCAAAAAAGTACATTTTTCCAGGTTTTGGGCCACAACAGCCTTCTTAGGAATCTAAGAAGCCAGTATAAAAAACATCTGGACATCTTGTACATACAGAACGGCTCCATATCCATGGAAACAATATACATGATTTCACTTATTTGTTTAGAGCTGTCTGGTACAAACTAAGCCTCTTCTTGGTACTTCCATCATTCACCCCAGTGAAAATTATAGGATTCACTATTATTCACAGTTTCATGTATCCACATGAAGTCTGGGAACATATCCCCCATGGATATGGGGACCATACTGTATTTTATCTTCACCAACTGATAATAACTCTCCCTTCATGTTTCAAAGAGTAATCTTTCCTGGTCCTGCTTAAAAACTATGGGGACTAAAACTGGGACTTATGTATATTAAGCAGGCACTCAGACACTCAACTTCACTCAGATCTTGGGATGTGAAGGTTAGCAATAGCTACCTTAAAGCATCTGAAAACTTTTTCAATTCAGTTGGTCCCTCATCTGAGCCACGCTTTTCTTTTTGCCCTGACAAATTGCTTTTTTTTGTTATAAGTTGATATAGAATGATATATTTCATTTTGAGTACAGTGATCCCCCATGCATGCAGGCACTAGTGCATAGCTAAAAGATCAGTCAGTGAATCAAGGAAATGGAACTTTTAATCAGAAATGTTTTGAGAGTTTCTGAGGATATGCAGAACATTTTTTTTGCTCTGCTGAAGCATTGCACCTTTTCTCCTTCTTGTTCCATATCAAATGCGGCCTATCGAGATAAAGCACATGCTTCAGATTCAGTCTGTGGCACCTTCATTGTAATGTTCAGGTATCTAACACAGCCCACTCTTTTCTGCACCAGAAGAAAAAGAAAAAAGAGGGGTAAGTAGAAAATAGAATGGGAAGGAGAGGGGGGGAGAGAGAAAGAGAAAGAGAAAGAGAAAGAGAGAAAGAAAGGGGCATTAAAATGAAATTGAAGTTGGGTTTGGAGAAAAACTTTCATTTCATTCTCTAAGTGCATTACAGGTTACAAATGAGGTTACAAAGGCTTTCATTGCAGCTCATCCCAAATAATATTATTTATTGCAATTGTGGGCTGTCATGTCATTTCTGAACATATGGGACTTCATCACATGCAATAAAATCAACATTTCTAGCTACTTAAGAATTGGCAAGCCACAGAGCCCATCAGATGATGCAAGCTTCAACTGTGGGTATTTCACCATTTCTAAGGTGTGGGGTTTTCCCATGATTCCTAAATCAATTTGCAATCAACTTATTTTTCAATTCCATGCATAGAGATGTGTAAAACACCCAATTTAACATATAATAATAATAATAATAATAATAATAATAATAATAATAATAATAATAATAATACATTATTTATATTCTGCTCTATCTCCCTGGAGGGACTCAGGGCAGATTCCAAACATAAAATGCAAACATTCAATGCCCGAACATAACAATAATACACCCATAATAAGGAAAATTGACCTCCCAACATATAAAAACAAATTATGACTTAACATCTATAATTAAATTAAAAATGCAACCTGTTATATTGGACAAAAAGCAAAACATCAAAACATGTGATGGGAATCCCTTTTTATCCATTTGTAAATAAAAACAGTGGTGTCATCATGGGAGGAGGAGCCAAGATAGGCAGTATAGAATCTTTTCTTTCACCATAATATTTAGAACTGAGAAGGTAATTTATATCCTTTTTGAACAATGGCTATTCCTCTTCAGGTGGTGTGGCTCCCACTGAAATAAGTGTTTTAAAAGGGTGCTTTAACTCAGCTTCATTGGAAGGGTGTTGAGAGCAAACAACTTCAGAAAAAATGGTTTCCTTAGACTGATGCCTTAGTTGTGCTGTAATTGAAGGATTTTGAGGTCAAACAAGCCCAAAAAAGTGGTTCCTTAAGACTGATTCCTTAACTCTGCTGTAGTTGTAGGGTACTGAGGGCAAATGACCCCAGAAAAAAGTGGTGCCTTGACTGATACCTTAACTCTGCTTTTGTCTACAGTTCCATTGTCATGGAGCTGGTTTAAGTTCACTGCAACTTCTAACCTCTGTAGGGGTGGCAGACCAATTAAGTTTGTCCACCCCAGGAGACTGATGAACCCAGATGGGTTCTTGATGGCTCTTGAGGAGTTTCCTGCCACCTCCGTAGGTGATCCTCTCAAAGCTCTGGTCGATTTCAGGGAGCTGGCAGAGATGAAGTGAGTGAGGAGGGGACTAGAGCACTGCTGGCGAATGACTCAGAGCGAGTCTGACCGAACATGGGTTAGTGTTTATACTAAAGCCTACTCTGCAGCAATGAAAGCAGCAAAAAATCTATAATGCTGCCAACATTGCATCTGCAGAGAACCGTTCAGCTGAACTGTTTTGTGTACTCAGAGGACTTTTGAATCCTAATTCTTCAAATGGGATCCCTGACCAGTTGGCAGCTCACTGTGAAGCTTTTGCTCAGTACTTTGCAGATAAAGTAACTCAGATCCATTCCAACTTGGACATGAATTTGAATACAGTTTCCATGGATACGACTCAGGTTTTTGCTTGTCCAGTTTTGATGGATTTCTTTCAGTTTGTCCAGATAGAAGATGTGAACAAGATCCTAGGAGATGTGAGGCCCACCAAGTAAGTTCTGGACCTTTGCCCTTTTTTGGCTGATTAGATGAGCCAGAGAGGGACTGGTGGAGTGGGTGAAAGTGATGAAAAATACCTTTCTAAAAGAATGAAAAATTCCAATAAGCCTGAAAGAGGCAGTAGTGAGGCCATTACTAAAAAAAGCCATCACTGGATCCCACCCAACTAAATAATTATCAGCCAATATCAAATCTCCCATTTCTGGGCAAGGTTCTGGAGCACATGGTGGCCTTGCAGCTCCCGGGATTCTTGGAAGAAATGAAGTCCAGCTTCAGGCCTGGCCATGGAACAGAAACGGCTTTAATTGCCTTGGTAGATGACTTCCGCAAAAAGCTTATCACGGGGAGTGTGTCCCTATTGGTTCTCTTGGACATAGTGAAATTTTGATATCATCTATTATGGGCCAGCTTGCCAGGATAAGGCTAGAGGGTACTATTTTACAGTGGCTCCAGTCTTTCCCAGAGGGCTGGTCCCAGAAGGTAGTGCTGGGGGATTCCTGCTTGAACCCCTGGCCTTTGTCCTGTGGGGTTCTGTAGAGGTCTGTTCTATCACCCATGCTCTTTAACATCTACATGAAACTCCTGGGTGAAATTATCCAGAGTTTTGGAGTGTGGTGTCACCTCTACCCAAATGATACACAACTCTACTACTCTTTTCCACCTAATTCCAAGGAAGCCATTCCAATCCTAAACCAGTTCCTGGTGGCAGTAATGGACTGGATGAAGGCAAACAAATTGAAACTGCACTATATGTAGGGCTGCCCTTGAAGACCATTCAGAAGATTCAGCTGGTCCAAAGATCTGCAGCCAGGCTGCTTACTAGAGTGCCATACAGGGAGCAGTCAACCCTCATGTTGTGCAGCTCTACTGGCTACCAGTTTGCTTCCAGGTGCAATTCAAGGTGCTGGTGTTAACCTTTAAAGCCCTGAACAGTTCAGGCCCAACTTACATACCCAACCACATCTCCCGATATGAGCTTGCTTGAACTCTACAATATGTCAGGGAGGCCCTATTCTTGGTCCCACCCCATCTCAGGTGCAGTTGGTGGGAACAATAAAGAGGGTCTTCTCAGCAATGGCTCCCCAGCTCTGGAATGCCCTCCCTAGGGACATCAGAATGGCTCTCTCCCTGTTATCTTTCATGAAGCAAGTAAAAACCTTTCTTTGGAAGACAATGGGTAACTATGTGAAATGGCTATTTGTGACGCCTCAGGCCAGCGTGAGCACTGAGAACCAGACACGGAGGCCAATAAACAATCTAATATCTTTATTAAGGAAATAAAGGAGACAACTAAAAATAAGCAGAGTATATAGTCCAGCAATAGTCCTTTCAGAAAAGGTCAAATATAGTCCAGTAATGTGAAAGTAGATGTCCAGTATTAGAGTTCAAAGTTTTAAATCCAAAAACTGAAACACACTCAAACCTTTAGGCTGTTTGAGTGGGGATTAAAGCAAGATCTGTCAAAGAGCTCCAGGGTTCAATTCCGAGGCCAGGATACAAGGCAAGGCAAAATTAGTCGTGGTAAAGCTGAATCGCTGTCCAGGCTTGACAGGGAGACGAGATGCAATGCCGGTCTACTCGAGAGTAGCGCACTGCAGAACTAGAGTCGATGTGAATTCCTCAACTGACACGTTGAACACCACAAGGTCAGTCGGCGCCCAGAACTTTTATGGGACTACACTCTCCACTCCAGCCAGGTGTCTGAACACTCTTTCCCAAGGGAAAGTGGACTAAGTCAACAACTTGCGAGATGCAATCCTCCCGGGAAACTCTCAAGGGAACCGGCTTAATTAACGCTTGCTCTCTCCGCTAATCTAGCGCTTCTTCTCAGATTCTGCTTTTCCGAGCGAGATGTTTCCCAAAGCATCCCAAAACAATCTGCGGTCAAAACCTTAACAATTTTCTGCTGCAAGAAAGTCTTCAAAAACTACACAATTTAGGATTTATTCTGTTCAAATTGAACTTGTGATGATTTTGCCCAACCATGATCATAGGCTGGACAATGAGGTCCAGATTTCTTGTTTCCCTAATGAACATCAGAAGATCCCATTTTCAATTTTATCATGAGTAGAACAGGAAAGCTAGATGCATTAGGGGTGTTAGGTTTCTTTTTATACATGGCTGAATATAATTTAAGATTAGGTTGTTGTATGTTTTCTGGGCTGTATGGCCATGCTCCAGGAGTATTCTCTCCTGACATTTCACCCACATCTATGGCAGGCATCTTCAGAGGTTGTGAGGATGCCTGCCATAGATGTGGCTGAAACGTCAGGAGAGAATACTTCTGGAACATGGCCATACAGCCCAGAAAACATACAATAACCCTGTGATTCCAGTCATGAAAGCCTTCGACAACACATGATTTGAGATTGTTTTTGAAACTTTGGAACTTTTCAAGTTAGGCCTATTGAAAAAATGCACTATATGTGCACATATTGTATGATATATAAATATGATCATTATTTGCTTAGAATAAATATTTTCTTTGAGACTCCTTCATCTTCTATCCTTCTTATGTTTTTGTTCTTAGTGATCCTTTAACACCGTTATTCTCAACCTGTGGGTCCCCAGATGTTTTGGCCTTCAACTCCCAGAAATCCTAACAGCTGGCTGGGGTTTCTGGGAGTTGTAGGCCAAAACACCTGGGGACACCCAGGATGGGAACCACTGCCTTAACAGGAATCATAACAGTGGAAGTAGTATTGAACTGCTATAGCTATGTGGTACATATGCACTCTCATGTATACACACAGCTGTGCGTACATGAAATAAGCTATTATTGGGGAACATATGGCTCTCCTGATGTTTTTGAACTCCTGTTGTTATTAGCACAAATCAGACTGCTCAATTGGGAGGGATGGGGACAGTATGGGTTCATCAACATCTGGGAGGCGAAAAGTTCCCCACTATGGGCTGATCTATCCTCCTAAGTGCCTAGTTCAGGATGACATCTCTATACATATATGCAAGAATCTGGGAGCCATGAGTTTCTTGCTTTCTGCTAATCACAATAAATTAATTGCACGTCTACTGAGAAAATTGCCAGTATGATTGGATTTGTGTGTGTGTTTTAACCATTACAATGAGGCAGTTTAAAATAAGGTGGCTTGGTGGCTGGGCTCAGAGAAGCTTGAAATCCATTAGGGGACTTATTTTATTTTACTTTTTTTCACCCAATACCTTGGGGGTTTAGAAGTTCATCTCTATGTTACTTCTCTAAATGGAAAAACAGAATAAATGCATATTTGAAGTAATAAAAGGCCTTCCATGCCCAAACCGAGTACAAATTAACAATTACTAGCACCGTCTAATGCCTTTCTGCCCAAACATTTTCATTTAACAGCCGTTCTTTTATCTTTGATGCTCCAGTTATTTTTTTCCCTCCAAGATATTTATTGTTAGGCTGTTCCTGTTGCTGCTGTTGTTGGGTTTTTTTTTTCCAATTTAGGAGCAGGAGGAAAATATTCAATCCTGTTTGCTGTGTAGGAGAGAAAGAGAAAGAAAGAAAAATAAGAAAAAAGATAATTTCAGTCTCATCTACAGGTTAAGATGCCCTGCATCCCTGGAAAGGAATTGATTTGGGGACCTAGTTTGCGTCTAGGTAATCCATTGATTGCTTTTCAGGGCCAGCTCAAAACATCTTGCTGCCTGAGGCAAACAACAAGACATTGCAGTCTCTCACTGCACATAGTAAAGCAGACTGAACTAATATGATGGTATGATAACATCCTACAAAGTACCTAAAAGCCTTAGGGTACTGATGGAAGGAACGCCTAGTACATTTTGAAAATGGTTGAGAAATAAATTTCCCAAGGACTGGGAAATCCTCATGAATAGAATTCTGGACCATTGAGAATCTTCACAGATTACGATTTATTCCATTGAAAATTCACATGCGGTCTTTTTGCAAAGCAAACATCACAGAATTCTTGGTTTCTTCACAGGAACACTGCTTCTTATGCAGAAAATGTTATTTTCTTTGCAAATATGACATGGGTGAATTTTGCACAAAATAGGTTGCGAACTGCGGTAGCTGTTCCATTTTTGAAAATTGTCTCACAGTGGGAGGAAAATTGCTAAAATTACTTATTGTTTCCTTACACTACAAAATTAATGAAGAAGTACTTCTCATGCACATGGTAGGAAGCATGGTGCAGATCCTTGCCTCTTCCAGCAACTTGCTGCTACTTTCCACCATCTATAACTTGAGGTTATTGACTCACTCTGCCTAATGAGAGGGTGCAGTTTGACACCACTTTAACTGCCATAGCTCAATGCTATGAAATCATGTAAGTTGTAATTTCACAAGGTCTTTAGTCTTCTCTGCCAAACAGTGATGGTGCCTCACCAAACTATAACTCCCAGCATTCCATAGCATTGAACCATGGCAGTTAAAAGTGGTGTTTCATTGTATTAATTCTACAGTGTAGGTGGACCTTCAGTTTCCTTTCAGAACATGGTGCCTTTGGCTGAAGTAGCACCAGGTTTTACAAAAATCTACCATGTATAGATGCAAGGTTTCAAGCATCTCAGACTCTCAGATTTCAGGGCCGAAACTTGGGAACTAGAAATGGGACTCTAGTGATGTCAAAGGGGGCTAACTGAGATGACATTGTAACAAATGGGTCTTAGTGATGTCATTAAGCAAAATTTGTTAAGCATTAACCATAGCTGTTGAGATCACAAAAGCCAAAATCCTACTTTGGGACTGCATTGCATAAATCTCTGCATTCATATTTATACAGTGAAACCCTTTGGCTGAATGACAATGCTGTGCAACTGACTACACACCATAAATGAATGTCCAGCCAAACATGTCTGCACAATAGAATATGTATCTATCTACATGAACATCCATGTCCCTCCATGCATGTCTGTGAGAATCAGCAACTCCACTTCTACAATCTTGAACTGAATGTGAACATTTGACATGGGACAGAAATTGGCCAATTGCTTTTATAGAACTTACAAATAGGGTAACACACTGGCAGGTGTGTGGACAAAGTCTAACAAATTAGGAAATATTTATCTGATTGGAAATTCAGTTTCCCAAATTCTGCACTGAAAAGAAGTGACCCAGTTTTCTCCTCACCTTTTCTGCAAGTACTGCTTTTTAAATAACACATGGGAATTGTAGTTTAATTTTTCCAAACTCTACTTTGGAAGAGATAAAGAGCGGGACTAAGGAACATGGGAGAAAATGAAAGTAGATAGGAGTTGCCTTGAGGGAGAGGAAGAAAAAGACTGAGGTAGACAGGGGAAGAAAAAGGTGACAGAGAGAGAAAAGAAAAGAAAAGAATAGAATGTTTCAAGGCAGAGGCAGATAAGAAAGAGGAACTTGTGAAATGATGACACATTGGAATATTAAATGTTTCACTTGATGCAAAGATAAAGGAATCAAAGAAGGCAAAAATGTTAATGAGGAAAATTCCTATTTGGGAAGAAGGAT
Source organism: Anolis carolinensis (assembly GCF_035594765.1). NCBI lineage: Eukaryota > Metazoa > Chordata > Lepidosauria > Squamata > Anolidae > Anolis > Anolis carolinensis. The sequence goes on from NC_085844.1 coordinate 198,644,214, forward strand.
ATGCTATACATTCAATGAATGAATGAATATGTAAATAGATAGATTATTTATTTAAGCATAGAAGGCCAGGAATTGTATTGAGTTTAGGAAAACCTGGGGATGGGGAAAACAAATGAGCCTGCTGAGAAGGGCAAAATTCCACCATCTCCTCTCTTTTCTGTTGAGTTAACTGAGTACAAGTGACTTTTGTACTTTGAACCCAGTTTGCATCTGAAGCTTGATGCATTGGCTAACTTGTAATCAGGGCCGGTCCAACAATGGAGGCCGTTTAAGCGGCCGCTTCGGGCGCACGTCAAGGGGGGCGCTGTTGAGGCTCCCTCTCGCACTCCTCGGCCCACTCGCGCATCTCTCGCACTCGTCCCACTCGCGGCCCTCTCGCACTCTGCTCAATCGCGCCCCTCTCGCACTCGGCCCACTCACGCATCTCTCTCACTCGGCCCACTCGCGCCCCTCTCGCACTTGGCCCACTCACGCCTCTCTTGCACTCGGCCCACTCACGCCCCTCTCGCACTCGGCCCACTCACGCCTCTCTCGCACTCGGCCCACTCACGCCTCTCTCGCACTCGGCCCACTCGCGCCTCTCTCTCACTCGGCCCACTCACTCCCCTCTCGCACTCGGCCCACTCACGCCCCTCTCGCACTCGGCCCACTCACGCATCTCTCTCACTCGGCCCACTCACGCCCCTCTCGCACTCGGCCCACTCACGCCTCTCTCTCACTCGGCCCACTCGCGCCTCTCTCTCACTCGGCCCACTCACTCCCCTCTCGCACTCGGCCCACTCACGCATCTCTCTCACTCGGCCCACTCACGCCCCTCTCGCACTCGGCCCACTCACGCCTCTCTCGCACTCGGCCCACTCGCACCTCTCTCTCACTCGGCCCACTCGCGCCTCTCTCTCACTCGGCCCACTCACACCCCTCTTGCACTCGGCCCACTCGCGCCTCTCTCTCACTCGGCCCACTCGCGCCTCTCTCTCACTCGGCCCACTCACACCCCTCTTGCACTCGGCCCACTCACGCCTCTCTCGCACTCGGCCCACTCGCACCTCTCTCTCACTCGCGCCTCTCTCTCACTCGGCCCACTCACACCCCTCTCGCACTCGGCCCACTCACGCCTCTCTCGCACTCGGCCCACTCGCACCTCTCTCTCACTCGGCCCACTCACGCCTCTCTCTCACTCGGCCCACTCACACCCCTCTCGCACTCGGCCCACTCACGCCTCTCTCGCACTCGGCCCACTCGCACCTCTCTCTCACTCGGCCCACTCGCGCCTCTCTCTCACTCGGCCCACTCACGCCCCTCTCGCACTCGGCCCACTCACGCCTCTCTCGCACTCGGCCCACTCACGCCCCTCTCGCACTCGGCCCACTCACGCCCCTCTCGCACTCGGCCCACTCACGCCTCTCTCGCACTCGGCCCACTCGCGCCTCTCTCTCACTCGGCCCACTCACGCCTCTCTCTCACTCAGCCCACTCACACCCCTCTTGCACTCGGCCCACTCACTCCCCTCTCGCACTCGGCCCACTCACGCATCTCTCTCACTCGGCCCACTCACGCCCCTCTCGCACTTGGCCCACTCACGCCTCTCTCGCACTCGGCCCTCTCGCCCTTGCAGCCCTCTTGCCCCTGAACAAGACCTGAGGCCAGGCCTCTGGGCCTGCTGCTCCACCTGCACCCTTCCTGGATTCCTCCCGCAACGCCCGGCAGCCCTCCGAGGCTGGAAGGAGCTCTGGCAGGTCGAGCAGGCCTGTGCCCCTGCCATGCACCTCCTTGGGGACCCTCTCAGCCATGAAGACGGGGCAGGTAGGAACCCGTCTGTCACGACCCAGGCAGCAGAGGCACCAATAACCATACACAGAGGCCAGAATCTAACTAATATCTTTATTGAAGGAATATATAAAGTTAATAAAAACAAGTGTAGAAAATAGTCCAGAATTAGACCCTTCAGGAAAGGTCAGAATTAGTCCAAAAAAGCAATGTCCAATAAGAAATATTAAGGTCCAAAGTTGTAATCCAATAACCGAAACACTCACTTTGCCAAGCAAAGTGAGGGGAGATGACAAGGTCCTTTAGTCCATAAAACTTGAGCGTGGCTAGGAAATAACTTGATACTTGAAACAAGGCTGGAACGTGGAACAAGGTAACTAAGAACAAGAACAAGGTCCGTGGAATAACTTGGTAAAATCCGTGAAACAAGGCAAGGATTAGTCCTGGGAAACAAGGCAAAGTCCGTAGGTAAACAAGGCTGGGAAGCAAGGCGAAGGCTGGATAGCAAGGCAAGGCTTGAGCTGAAGCGAGGCTTGAATCGGAGCGCGCTGACCAGACACAACTCGCTCCGTAGGCTGACGAATTGACTCCGCGAAGTTGCTACGCGGGCAAAACACCTATATAGAGTCCAACTTTCTCACCAAAGCGATTCTCTGGGAATCAGAAACGAAAGCTAAACTCTGAGACCAGATGTTAAACTCCTTAAAGATTCTCACGAGAACCAATGTTAATTGGCAACATTCTTAGCTGCTATCCTCGCACTCCTGCGCGAAGCTGAATCCAAACTTCTCTGTTGTTTACAAAACTCCCGGCGCAAGAACACGGGAGAAGTAGGCTCTGGGGTTGTTTGACATACTTCTGGGGCACAACTTTCTTGCAGGTGCAAGGTTTCCAGATCTGCCTGGGAAAGATCTGGCTGAGAGGAATCCAGTTCAGACTGGGAAGGTAAAAAACCCAAGTTTTCATCTTCATCAGGAATTACAATGTCCTGAGCAGGACTACAAGGCCCATGGTTCATCACACTATCCCCCTCCTCAGGGCCCCTCCCAAACTGGGGTCCTCTCCCCGAGGCGCGAGGTCGCGGTTTGGTGGGATAGGTCAGATGGAAGCGACGGGTTAGATCAGGAGCATGGACTGTGGAGGCGTCTTCCCAAGAGCGTTCCTCAGGCCCAAAACCCACCCAGTCAATGAGATATTGTAGGCGGCGGCGATGAAAGCGAGAATCCAAAATGTCCTCAACCTCGAACTCCTCCTCCCCATTCATCAAAACAGGAGGGGGGGCCGGTTGGTCTGTATCAGGACGCACACCATCCGCCGGAAGGAGCAGGGAACGGTGAACCACTGGGTGAATGCGCATTGAACGCGGAAGTTGGAGTTTGAAAGTCACGGGGTTTAATTGCGCCACCACTGGATAGGGGCCAATGAAGCGGGCATCTAACTTCCGGCATGGGCGGTGGGAGGGCAGAAAGCGAGTGGACAGGAAAACCCGATCTCCTACCTTGATTTCGGGGCCCGGCTGGCGGTGTTTGTCAGCGTGGCGTTTATAGTCCTCCTTGGCTTGGTCCAGTTGCTGGAGTAAAAGTTGTTGCACCGCTGTGAGTTCCTGCAGCCAATCCTCTGCTGCGGGAACTTCTGAAGTTTCAATGACAGGGGGAAAGAAACGTGGATGGAAACCGTAGTTTGCAAAGAACGGCGTTTCTTTTGTAGAAGCTTGAACTCCATTATTGTAGGCAAACTCAGACAGTGGTAACAGAGAAGCCCAATTGTCCTGTTGGTAGTTTACATAACAGCGAAGATACTGCTCCAAAGTGGCATTGGTGCGTTCCGTTTGCCCATCTGTTTGGGGATGATGAGCTGAAGATAAGCGAGAGTCTATGCCCAATAGTTTTTGTAGTGCCTTCCAAAAACGAGAGGTGAATTGAGATCCACGGTCTGTGACTAAACTCTTGGGCAATCCATGTAGTCTGAAAACATGCTGAAGAAATAGATCCGCAGTTTCTTTGGCCGTGGGGAGGCCTTCGCAGGGAATGAAATGGGCTAACTTGGTGAATAGGTCCACCACCACTAAGATCGTGGTGAATCCACAGGAAGGTGGTAGGTCAGTGATGAAATCCGCGGAAATTATTTCCCATGGGCGAGATGGGGTAGGAAGGGGGTGCAAAAGCCCTGAGGGCTTCTCCCTTCGTATCTTGGAGCGCTGGCATACTGGGCAGGTGTTGACATATTTTTCCACATCCTTGCGGATCTTGGGCCACCAAAAATCTCTTAGGATCAAATGCATGGTTTTAAATAGTCCGAAGTGTCCTGCTGGTTTGCAGTCATGACACAGACGAAGCGCTTTTTCCCTGCCCGGTCCGGGTGGGATATAAACATGATTTCTATAGCAGAGCAGCCCATCTTTAAGCGAAAAGGGAAAATGCAGACCCTGGCGAAGTTGGTCCTGCGCCCAGGCATCTGCCTGCTGACTAGCCCTGATTTCTTGAGCACAGATGGGTCCTGGAGTAGGGGAAGTTGAACCAATGGGACTGGATTTGGTGTTCCCCACTGTAAGCGTGGCAAAGTTCTCAGGTTGTAGCAGTTGGGATTCAAAGGTCTCCTTGCGTCCTGCAGCGTATTCCGGTTTACGTGACAGGGCGTCTGCTTGCTTGGTTTGAGCTGGGGTCACATAATGAATCTGGAAGTTGAAACGTTCAAAGAATAAAGCCCAACGTTGCTGCCTCTGATTTAGTTTGCGGGCAGTTCTTAGATGTTCTAGATTACGATGATCAGTGTGGACTTCAATGGGGAATTTGGCCCCTTCTAGCCAATGTCTCCAAGTTTCAAAGGCTGCCTTTATGGCCAGTAGTTCTTTTTCCCAAATGGTGTAATTCCTCTCTGGTGTGGTTAGTTGACGAGAATAAAAGGCACAGGGGTGGAGGTGATCTCCCACCGGTTGTAAGAGTACAGCCCCAATTGCCACATCAGAGGCGTCCGCTTGCACCACAAAAGGGGTTCCAGGATTTGGGTGCTGTAGAATTGGCTGGGAGGTGAATAGTTTCTTCAGTTGCTGGAACCCTTTCTCTGCTTGATCAGTCCAGCGGAAAGGCTGCTTTCCACGGATGCAGCTAGTGATGGGGTCGGACCAGCGGGCAAAATCTGGAATGAACTTGCGGTAGTAGTTCGCGAACCCCAAGAAACGCTGCACCTCCTTCTTGTTAGTTGGCGCCCGCCATTCCAATACTGCTGAAACTTTGGCTGGATCCATGGAAAGCCCTAGAGGCGAGATGCGGTAGCCAAGGAAATCTACCTCTTGTAGATCAAAAGCGCATTTTTCTAGCTTGGCATAAAGTCCATGATCCCGCAGTCGTTGCAACACCATTTTGACGTGGTTCTCATGTTCTGATTGTGATCTGGAAAACACCAAAAAATCGTCCAAGTAGATTATCAAGAATCTGTCTAGATAGTCCTGAAAAATATCGTTGACAAAATGCTGGAACGTTGCGGGAGCTCCGCATAAACCGAAATTCATAACTCGGGACTCGAATAATCCGAATTTAGTCTGGAAGGCGGTCTTCCACTCGTCCCCTTCTCTGATGCGAACTAAATTATAAGCCCCCCGAAGATCCAGCTTGGTGTAGACCTTGGCTCCTCGAAGTCGGTCCAGTAGATCCGAGATTAAGGGCAGGGGATAGCTGTTCCGCTTGGTGATATTGTTCAATGCTCTGTAGTCCACCACCAAGCGTAATTCCCCTGACTTCTTCTTCACAAACATCACTGGGGAGGCGGCTGGGGATTGAGAGGGTCTGATGAACCCCTTGCGAAGGTTTGTCTCTAAGAATTCCCTGAGAGCTTCTTGCTCTGGTTCAGTCAGGGAGTAGAGATGCCCTCGCGGGATCGGGGCCCCCTCCACCAGGTCAATGGCACAGTCATAAGGTCTATGAGGGGGTAATTTTTCGGCTTCTTTCTCATTGAATACATCCCAATACTCGGAGTACTTCTTTGGCAAGGTGATGATGGGCTCGGAGTCTGTGGCATGGCATACCTTGGCTACGAGGCAATGGTTTTGGCAGTACGGTGAAGCAAACTGCAGTTCTCTGTTGGACCAGGAGATGTTAGGGTCGTGGAGTGTCAGCCATGGAATTCCCAAAATCACAGGGAAATGGGGAACCTCGGTAACAAAGAAGGAAATCTCTTCCATATGTTCCCTTATCCACATCCTGGTGGGCTCCGACCACTGGCTTACGGGGCCCGTCTTGAGGGGACGGCCGTCTATGGCTTGCACCACACGGGCATTCTTGAAATCATGATATTGTAATCCCAGAGAGTCGGCATACTCTCTATCGATGAAATTGTTGGTAGCTCCAGAGTCTATCATGGCGTGGATCATGACGGGTCCCCTTTTTGCTGACCATAATGTGACCACGAGAAGGAACAGGACCCCGGTTGGCGGCTCTTGGATGGATTTTTTGACCGGGTTGGCGAGCCTCTCTACACCCGGTCGTTGGCTTCCCCCGCCGGCTGTGTGCCAGTCGGCTCAGACGCCTTCGACTCCGTGGAGGACGCCGCCGCAAGACGGGCGGCAGGCTTCCCTTTGGCTGGGCACTCTCTGGCGAAGTGGCCCCCGTTCCCGCAGTACCAGCAGAGGTTCAAGCGTTGACGACGGGCCTTCTCGGCGGCATCTAGTCTGGGACGCACATTGCCCAACTGCATCGGCACCTCCTCGCCTCCTCTAGGGTATGGGGTTGGCGGTGGGGGTCTCCACACCGGACGTGGCTGAACACTGGCGGGAGCGGGGGGTTTTGCCCCGGCTCTACCGCCCTGGCCTCGAACCCATTGTTTCCTGTTGGCAATCATGACTTCAGCCCGTAAACATTGATCAATGAGTGCCTCGAGGGTCTGGGGAGGATCCACCTTGGAGATTTCTTCCAGCATTTCAATGTTGAGACCCTCCCGAAATTGTCCTCTGAGGGCTACATCGTTCCAGCCGGTGTTGTGGGCCAGCACGCGGAACTCGGCTATGTACTGAGACATGGGTCTGTCTCCTTGAAGGAGGCGCCGGAGTTTGTGACCGGCTGCCTCCAAATTGTCCTCGATTCCCCAGGTCTCCTTAAGGTGATCCAAGAAGCGTTGTGCTGAACTTAGGTGGGGGGAGGCTTGATCAAACAGGGCCGTCGCCCAGCTAGCCGCTGGTCCGTCTAGAAGACTGTAGACCCACGCCACCTTGATGTCTTCTTGGGGAAACTCGGCATCACGGGCCTCTAGATAAGCTTGACATTGGCGGCGGAAAACATGAACCTTAGCAGCTTCTCCAGAAAACTTGGTAGGCAACGCCATGGCCGGGAGGCGAACTCCGCGCTCCCTCAACCCTTTTATTTCTCCATCCTGCGCGTTGAGTCTGTCACGGATGCGGTCCACTTCGTCCTTGCTGATGGTGTAGCTGAGCGGCTGTCCAGCCGGCGCGGCTCCGGTAGACATCCTGGCCTCGGTTAGTTGGTGCTTATGGGTGGCGGAGTCAAACTGTCACGACCCAGGCAGCAGAGGCACCAATAACCATACACAGAGGCCAGAATCTAACTAATATCTTTATTGAAGGAATATATAAAGTTAATAAAAACAAGTGTAGAAAATAGTCCAGAATTAGACCCTTCAGGAAAGGTCAGAATTAGTCCAAAAAAGCAATGTCCAATAAGAAATATTAAGGTCCAAAGTTGTAATCCAATAACCGAAACACTCACTTTGCCAAGCAAAGTGAGGGGAGATGACAAGGTCCTTTAGTCCATAAAACTTGAGCGTGGCTAGGAAATAACTTGATACTTGAAACAAGGCTGGAACGTGGAACAAGGTAACTAAGAACAAGAACAAGGTCCGTGGAATAACTTGGTAAAATCCGTGAAACAAGGCAAGGATTAGTCCTGGGAAACAAGGCAAAGTCCGTAGGTAAACAAGGCTGGGAAGCAAGGCGAAGGCTGGATAGCAAGGCAAGGCTTGAGCTGAAGCGAGGCTTGAATCGGAGCGCGCTGACCAGACACAACTCGCTCCGTAGGCTGACGAATTGACTCCGCGAAGTTGCTACGCGGGCAAAACACCTATATAGAGTCCAACTTTCTCACCAAAGCGATTCTCTGGGAATCAGAAACGAAAGCTAAACTCTGAGACCAGATGTTAAACTCCTTAAAGATTCTCACGAGAACCAATGTTAATTGGCAACATTCTTAGCTGCTATCCTCGCACTCCTGCGCGAAGCTGAATCCAAACTTCTCTGTTGTTTACAAAACTCCCGGCGCAAGAACACGGGAGAAGTAGGCTCTGGGGTTGTTTGACATACTTCTGGGGCACAACTTTCTTGCAGGTGCAAGGTTTCCAGATCTGCCTGGGAAAGATCTGGCTGAGAGGAATCCAGTTCAGACTGGGAAGGTAAAAAACCCAAGTTTTCATCTTCATCAGGAATTACAATGTCCTGAGCAGGACTACAAGGCCCATGGTTCATCACACCGTCCCTGTTCCCAGCATTTTGCCAGGCATGTCTCCAGGGCAGGCCTGGGCCAACTTGGCAACTGAGGGGGGAAATGGAGGGGCCTGAGGCTGGGTTGCTGCAGGTTTTTCAGCTGCCTGGCCATGTTCCAGAAGCTGGAACATGTGGGCCTACTCCTAGGATTTATAGTTTCCTAAGGCCCCTTCTTCACAGCCATAGAAGACAGATTATCAAGGCAGATAATCCACATTTTCTGCTTTGAACCAGATTATATGCATCCACACAGCCATATAATCCAGTTCAGAGCAGATAGTCTGGATTTTATATGGCAGGGTATGGGTTCTTCTACATAACCATATAATTGAGATTATGAAGGCAGATAATCCAGGTCATATGCACTGAACCGGATTACATGCATCCATACAGCCATATAATCCAGTTCAGAGCAGATAGTCTGGATTTTATATGGCAGGGTATGGGTTCTTCTACATAACCATATAATTGAGATTATGAAGGCAGATAATCCAGGTCATATGTACTGAACCGGATTATATGCATCTACACAGCCATATAATCCAGTTCAGAGCAGATAGTCTGGATCTTATATGGCAGGGTATGGGTTCTTCTACATAACCATATAATTCAGATTATCAACGCAGATAATCCACATTATCTGCCTTGAACTGGGTTATCTGAGTCTACACTCCCATATAATCCAGTTCAAAGCAGATAACCTGCATTTTATATGGCAATACAGAAAGGGCCTAAGGGTATATTGTAGTGTATATTGTAGTGGTGTACTTCAGAGGGATGCATATATCTCACCAAAGGGCAGCTGCACTTTGGAATTAATGCAGTTTGACTCCAATTTCATTGCCATGGCTCAATGCTATGAAACCCTGGGAATTGTAGTTTTATAAGGTCTTTAAACCTTCTCTGCCAAATAGTTTAGATGCCTCACCGAACTATAACTCCCAGGATTCCATAGCATTGAGCCGTGGCAGTGAAAGTGGAGTCAAACTATGTTAATTCCACGGTGCCTCACTTCTTCCAATGGAGAAATAAAGATACAAGTGCCAGTTAAGTCCAGTGGATTTCTTTATTCATACCAGGGGTCCCCAAACTTTTTAAACAGGGGGCCAGTTCACGATCCTTCAGACCGTTGGAGGGCCAGACTATAGTTGGCCACCGAGCAATAATAAATAAATATCTAAATAAATAAATAAATAAATAATAACAATAACAATAAAAAAGAGGGTTGGAAGACACCCTTTGGGCCATTGAGTCCAATCCCCTTCTGCTTTGTGCATCGAAAGCACAAACAAAGCACCCCTGACAGATGACCACCCAGCGTCAATGTGAAGAAGAAGAAGAAGAAGAAGAAGAAGAAGAAGAAGAAGAAGAAGAAGAAGAAGAAAGAGGTTTGGAAGAGACCCCTTGGGCCATTTAGTCCAACCCCCTTCTGCCTGTGTGCACCAAAAGCACAAGCAAAGCATCCCTGATAGATGGCCACCCAGCCTCAATAATAATAATAATAATAATAATAGGATTGGAAGAGACCCCTTGGGCCATTTAGTTCAACCCCCTTCTGCCTGTGTGCACCAAAAGCACAAGCAAAGCATCCCTGATAGATGGCCACCCAGCCTTAATAATAATAATAATAATAATAATAATAATAATAATAATAATAATAGGATTGGAAGAGACCCCTTGGGCCATTTAGTTCAACCCCCTTCTGCCTGTGTGCACCAAAAGCACAAGCAAAGCATCCCTGATAGATGGCCGCCCAGCCTTAATAATAATAATAATAATAATAATAATAATAATAATAATAATAATAATAGGATTGGAAGAGACCCCTTGGGCCATTTAGTCCAACTACCTTCTGTCTCTGTGCACCAAAAGCACAAGCAAAGCATCCCTGATAGATGGCCACCCAGCCTCAATATTAATAATAATAATAATAATAATAATAATAATAATAATAATAATAATAATGGTTGTAAGAGAAGAAGAGACCCCTTGGGTTACTTAGCCCAACCCCCTTCTGCCCTTGTGCCGTGGGGCTGGATAAATGGCTTCGATGGGCCGCATTCGGCCCCCGGGCCTTAGTTTGGGGACCCCTGATTCATACCATATGGAGAGGGGCAGATTTCTCGCCCTTTTCATGATATTGTTTAAACTTCCACTCTATGTCTAATTTTTGTTTTGTGTAAGGTAAAGGTAAAGGTTTCCCCTGACGTTAAGTCCAGTCATGTCTGACTCTGGGGGTTGGTGCTCATCTCCATTTCTAAGCCAAAGAGCCAGTGTTGTCCGTAGACACCTCCAAGGTCATGTGGCCAGCATGACTGCATGGAGCACCGTTACCTTCCCACCGGAAGTGGTACCTATTGATCTACTCACATTGGCATGTTTTCGAACTACTAGGTTGGCAAAAGCTGGAGCTAACAGCGGGCGCTCATTTCGCTCCCGGGATTTGAACCTGGGACCTTTCGGTCTGCAAGTTCAGCAGCTCAGTGCTTTAACACACTTCGCTACCGGGGCTCCTTTTTGTTTTGTGTATTTTATGGAAATATGTTTCCATATGTATATTTTACGGAGTGTTTTTAAATTATTATGTGTTCTAGCAATGTTGTCAACCGTCTTGAGCGGGTAAGAAATAAAATTATCATTATCATTATTGAGTTGCTGTGCATTTTCTGGGCTGTCTGGCCATGCTCCAGAAGCATTCTCTCCTGACATTTCACCCACATCTATGGCAGGCATCCTCAGAGGTTGTGAGGTTGAGGCAAGTGTGAATGTTGCAGTTGGCCACCTTGATTAGCATTGAATGTCCCTCACATATTCATAGCTGGCTGCTTCCTGCCTGAGGGAATCTTTGTTGGGTGGTGTTAGCTGGCCCTGATTGTTTCATGTCTGGAATTCCCCTGTTTTTGAGTGTTCTTTTTTTACTGTCCTGGTTTTATTTATTTATTTATTTATTTCCCATACTTGTGTCCCGCCCTTCTCACCCTGAAGAGGACTCAGGGTAGCCTCACAACTGCCAACAATTCGATATCCGATTGTTTTGGGGGGGCGCCAAAATTCTGTTCGCTTACACTTGAAAATTACCTTGGGCCGGCCCTGCTTGTAATCCATACTTCTCTATTAATTTATTTAGCACTTTTCCCCATTGCCATTAGGTGGACATATACTATGTTTTTCTGAATATCCACTCTGAACATTGGGTGACATATTGCGGGAAATTGTCAGTTGTCCTGACCTGTACAGCTGATTCAAGTGGCCATTCAAGACCACCATTCCCAATCACTTGGAATTGCCACTGGAGTAGATATGTGGGTGGGATGGTGTGGTTTAGCATCCTAATTTCCTCTATTCAAAACATGTTTTTAGTATTTTGGCCCTGTGAGTTCTAGTTGCACTGCATGTGATATTCCTGGGGATCTATAATTGAAATCTGTGAGTGATGACCTCGCACCATTCTTGTGTTCATGGGTAGAAAACCACACGAATGCACACTATGTGAATTAAATCTTTATTGGTAACATTTGGCTTACAGTTATACATGATTGATTACTGTTTTGCAACTGTTTTTCATTCAAGTAATAATAATGGGAAAGGGAAGCTGTGCCTTGCCCAAGTGAGTTAGTCTATCCTCACTCTGTGTTTGTTGCTTGTCTTCTTGTGTATGCATCAGTTGCCCTTATGCATTAATGATATGTGTGCACACCACAGCGTTATGATCTGTTATTCTCTGTAATGTTTCATTAAGGGTTTGTATCAGAAGTTCCTGGTGGGTGTGTTACACTGACTGAATAGTGGTATTGGGGTGGTCTTTTCCCCAGTGCACAGCCAGATCCATTAACAAATAATCTCTTCCTTTCCAAAGTTGTTCTCCCTTTGCAATTTTTCTCTTCCCTCATTTCCTCCATCTCACATGTTGATTTAAATTCTCTAATGGCAATACCATGACAGGATACCTGGAGACAAGAAGAGGATGTCGCCAGCTTCTTTTCTGCTTAACAAAATATTGACCTTTGCCTGAACCTGTCAGCAGCTGAAGAACTGTGCAAACTGAAATGCATGTATCGGTTTTGCTTCTAATGTTGTTTATTTATTTATTTTAGGATGTCTCAATCTAGCTGACATGAAATTCAAGTAACACTGCTATGATAATGTTGACATTTTAGTCATCCCTATGGTTATGTTGAGACCTGCTATGGTTATGTTGAGATATCCTAAAGGCACCCCAGATTCTGTATGATCATGGAAGCTAAGCAGGGTCAGCCCTGATTATTTGTGTAGGAGACTACCAATGAATACCCGGTTGTCAAGGATCTGGCACAGAATATCTGTTATTTCAGGAGCTCACCATTTTTTAGTCAAAAGGCTGCCCATATTCATAATTTCTGCTTTCCCCTGACTCAGATGCTGAGCAAAGCATCTCTTCATCTTCATCCTCATCACTAGTCCTGACACTGATGCTGCTAAGGAATACCTTTGCCAGTTCCTTCAAAGAAGGAACAGGCAAAGCTGCTTTCATATATTATTTGTCTAAAGACTTCTTCCCACGGGTTTAGGGCTCCATTTCCATTGCACTTTGGAAACAGAGCCCCACGGGAGTCCCATGGAAGCTATCACATGACCTAAGGGCACTTCTGGTGGGACTCCATGGGGCTCCATTTCCATTGTACATGGAAATGGAGCTCTAAACCTGTCTTCAGGAGAAAAGTAGGCGAAAGAGAGAGAAAGACGGGCATCAACGTGCTAAGGATGTGGTGGCCATCCCAGAAGATAGGGAAAGACAGGAGTAAATGGGGTGAAACAGTTTCCTCTACACCCCCCCCCCCACCATGGGATGAAATTCTAAGAAAGCCCTATAGGGTTGTTAGGATGCACACACACATGGTCATGTTGACACAACAGCAGAAGTGGAAACTATGAGACCCTAAAATGTTTCAGAACTGAAGATACCATTAGTCACTGTAGCCAATAGTAAGGAATGCTCACAGCTGCAATGCCATAACATTTAGAGAGTCATCTAGTCTCCATTCCTGTTCTATACAATTCAGGATATCAGAAGGGGAGAAAGGCATGCCAATAAGAATTGTACATGTTGGTAAACCTAAACCAAGGGCAGATCTTCACTGACCCATTATACAGTAGCCTATCCAATCCAAGTGGTTAGCATAGATGTACCCCAAAACTTTCTTGGAGGGTCTGGTGTTTGACCTTCAAAAATAAATTGATCAGATCCACCCTTGAATCACTTCACTTGATCCTGATCCAACACCTGACTATCCATTTTCTTTGTGTTTTGGCAACCCAGAAGATTGTTGCCCTATCTACACTGACCATTTAATGCCACTTCAAGACAAATTGAAGCTGCGGTGACTACAAAATGCATGCTGCCAATGTGTGCTGCAGCATAGAGTAAATGAAGTAACAGTACATTAAAGAAAGCCACAAGAAAGTCCAAAATAAGCTCCTTGATGCACAGCAGCAGATTCTAATACATCCCAAATTGCAGGGCAAAATTAGTTCTGCAGAATCCAAGGCAAATTGTAGACACCTGTCCTCCCTGAAGCCCTGGTGAAGAGGCTGCCAAAAATGACCCAAGGGCATTGCTAGCTAGCAGTGAGCTAATTGAACCCCTGGGGGGGGGGGTTAATGGATTGCCTTACTCCTAACTGTCACCTTCCCTTTTCCCACCTCATAGGCTTCAGGAGGGCTGATATGGATCTCTGCCCTATGTAAGGTTTTGATTCATATATATTTAGGAGTGTATATATTGACTTAGTTCATCTTTTCATGATTAAATAGAAAATTATCCTCACCGCAGTAGTGAGATTTTGTTGAAGGTGAGTTTTTGTTGGGATGTTTGTTTGTTTGTAGGGATCAGTCAGTGTTGGAGACATTTTGCACATTTTCGAGATTGATTATTGCAACTTTCTGTGGTAGCAGACAAAAATTAAACTGTGATAAATGGTGACTTGTTACAGGGTCTGTTAAAAATTGGTGATATTGGAATATTTTTTGTGCCTTTTTGATCAACCACACTGTCCTTTTTCACTTGTTTTGTGGCTCCTCTCAACAACAAAGTGGGAATATACATTTGTTTTGTGCTGACACATTTTAAACATTGAATTGAAGAAAATGTGGCTCAAAAAGTGTGTGGCGTCATTATTATTCCTCACTATGGAACAAGGCGGGGAACAGATTAAAACACAACAAATAGGCATATAATACAGTTTTTAAAATGAACACCAATTAAAAATACATAATCAGTTAAAAGAGCATAACATCACTTTGAAAAGCATACATATTAAAACAATCAATTCATAATTTAAAACTCATAATTTAAAAACCATCTGGATAGGGCTGCCAGAAGAGATTGGTCTTTAATGCTGTTTTAAATGTAAGATGCATCTACGATGTAGAATAAATACAGTTTGGCACCACTTTAATTGCCATGGCTCAATCATATGTAATCATGGAGGTGCAGTTTTACAAGATCTTTAGCCTTATTTGCTAAAGTGTACTGATGCCTCATCAAACTATAGCTCCCATGATTCCATAGCATTGAGCCATAGCAATTAAAGTAGTGTTAAACTGCATTAATTCTACAGTATAGATGCATTCTTTGTGTATCCAGCTGTCAGAGCTCTTCTGGCCGATGAACCCATGGTGGATAAATCCTCATCCATCGGTTTTGCTGTGCTACATCTTGCTAACTAAAATATTGCCTTTACTTTTCTCAGTATTATATATTTCATCTATACCTGGTTTTAGATAGGCAGTGAAAACATCACTATTTTCCTGGTAAACTGAAGAATTTTTCTGCAGTTCTTATTTGTTTAAGGCACAATGAGCCTTCTACATCTATGGGTTATACATCCACCAATTCAACCATCTATAGTTTGCAAATATTCAGGGGAAAACTCAAAAAACATACCTTGATTTTGCCATGCTCTGAGCAATATTCTTGTTTGTAGGGCATACCCTATCGTAGCCTCTTGGCATTTCACATATCTTTAGGCTCCCTCCATATGAGGGATGCCATTTTACTATGCAATTGTGTATCATGAGATTTGAGTGTATCATGAGATTTGAGCATCCACAGATTTTGGAATCTTCAGGAGTCCTAGAACCAAATCCTAGTGGATACTAAGGACTACTATATACCCACATTTACTCAAGTCTAATGCGCCATCAAATCTAATGCGTACCTCAGTTTTCAGAACCCTGAAACTGAAAAAAGTATTTCCTGATGAATGTAATGCACAGCAGCAAAAGGTGTACCCTTTGTAATATGGTCATTACAATTGCTTCCTGCTTAGAATTCCTTCTTTAAAAGCTAAAATGTTACAGGACCAAAACTTTCAGTAACTGAAAGGTGTGTCTATGCTGTAGAATGAATACACTTTAACTGCCCTGGCTCAATGCTATGGAGTCATGGGGGCTGTAGTTTTATAAGGCCTTGAGCCTTCTCTGCCAGAGGGCAGATGCCTGAACAAACTACAAATCCCAGAATTACATAGCATTGAGCTATGGCAATTAAATTACATATGACATCCCTCAAATAATAGTTCCAGGTGCCCTGAAGCAACTTCCCCTTTTATTTTGGCTCAGCACTAAGATGACCATATGACACAAATCTAATGCACACTCTAATTTTGACAAGGTGATTTAGCCAAAAAAAGGTGAGCATTAGATTCAAGTATATACAATGCTACATTCCTCCAATCCTTTCATCTATTTCTCTTATGAAAATCCATGAGACTTTTAACATGTTTTGGTTGAATTAGACCAGTGGTTCTCAACCTAGGGTCCCCAGATGTTTTTGGCCTTCACCTCCCAGAAATCCTAACAGCTGATAAACATCTTGGGACCCCAGGTTGAGAACCACTGAATTAGACTATCAGGTTTTGCTTTTATTTCAGAGTTATTAACTTTGACCAGGGTATTCAGAGATTCTTGTATAAGTGCAGCCAATGCCTTTGTCTTCTTTCATTGCTTTTCAAACAAGAATGTTATGCATAAGAATCCCCTCCAGAATTGCTTTCAAGTGTGCACAGAAGATGTTTCACTAGGATGTAAGATTCCGCAGAAACCCAGGTAACCAAAATATTTTTAAAATGGCGTTGAAGCTCTAAATGCAGTTCCAACATGGAATTTAGTTATCCTACTGGGACCTTGGAGTGTTAAAAGTTTCCTGGGTATAGCAAGTCCACAAGTTCCATAGAGTACTCTCTCTAGCCACTTATGTGACAAGATTGTTTGTTGTGTTGTCGAAGGCTTTCAGGGCCGGGATCACAGGGTTGTTGTATGTTTTTCGGGCTGTGTGGCCATGTTTCAGAAGTATTCATTCCTGACGTTTTGCCCACATCTATGGCAGGCATCCTCAGAAGTTTATCCATGCCTCACAGCCTCTGAGGATGCCTGCCATAGATGTGGGCGAAACGTCAGAAGAGAACATGGCCACACACCCCGAAAGACATACAACAAGATTGTTTATTGCTTGGCTTAACTCACAATTAGTTCAGAGCTATGGGCTTCCTTTGCAAGACAGCAATTTGCAGTCAGTTAATCACACAAGTAGTCTGAGGTTTGTTACTGCAAGGTAATCTAAGCAAGGCTTTATCTGGGTTGTTGTATGTCTTTCGGGCTGTGTGGCCATGTTCCAGAAGCATTCTCTCCTGACGTTTCGCCCACATCTATGATGCCTGCCATAGATGTGGGCGAAACGTCAGGAGAGAATGCTTCTGGAACATGGCCACACAGCCCGAAAGACATACAACAACCCTGTGATCCCGGCCATGAAAGCCTTCGACAACACAAGGCTTTATCTGCTACTGGTGTCCAGCAGGGAAACCTATAACATGGAATCATTGTGTTTCAGTCCTTCCATCTTTCCTTGGACAAGTTGATTGCATCGAGCTCTTTTACTACTTTGATTATCTACCCCTGAAAGATATATTGGAGGAAGCTCAGTGCCAAGAATAGGCAGAGCAGAAGCCTAAACCCAAGGGGCTCTCCCATATTGGTTGATGCTCTATATTACTAACAGCTGAAGTGAGATCTTTTCTGTGCTTCTAACCCAATGATAAATATGTCAGGTGTACTAAGAATATGAGAATCGATTCTCTTCACAGGATCAACAAAGCAATTTGCTGTCTGGGTCTTGTTCTGCTGTGAATAATAAACAGCAATAATTGAAGCACAGGCAATTTAACATACCTCGCACAATCTGGAATTTAGAAACTGTTAAGGGCCACATTAGTTGTTAAAGATCAGGAATTATAGGGGACAAAACAAAAAAAGATAAGGAACAAAATAAAGCCCAGGACCTGATTGTCAGCATCCTCTCTGGCAGCTTCCAATCCATCAAGGGCTCTTCAGACTCCGCCATCAAACAACAGCCACTAATTCAATGAGGTGTGAAAGCGCCTATTTGTGCAAGGGGAAGGGAAATGGCATGCTTTGCTCAGAGACAATCGGCTGCCACTTTTAATCAGTTCCGAGGCCATGAATGCTGGGGCAGGTGTTGATAAAGGTTGTATCAGATGCAACCGTGCGTGTACAGCCCAGCCCGTGCCCACACTGAAAAGAAGCAGGATGGCTTTAAAAGAAATGAAGTGGTTTCAGAGGGAGGCGAGAAGGAGAGAGGGAAAAGGAAAAGATTAACCCAGACCCAATTATGTTAACCTAAAAAGAGGTAAAATGGCATCCTTCCCAGTTCATTGTACTACACAGTGAACACTGTGACAACCTTATAGCTTGGAAGTGTTCTTCTTGGGGCTACCTCCCAAAATCAACAATGGGCATTTATAGCCCCCAAAAGTAGCCTTTCTGAGCAACGTTTTTATTTTTATTTTTATGTTGTTATTTTTCTTTAACACATTCAGAATTTTAGAGTAGTTGGAAAAGGTGAAATGGTGGGAACAGGAAAATACCAGTAAATGACCTCCCAGCATCCTGCTAGAGACAAAGGCATGTATATGATTCTTTTGAATGAGCCATAAGACACTGTTATCCAGAGCTCTTCCACACAGCCATATAACTCAGAATATCAAGACAGAAAATCTCACAATATCTGCTTTGAACTGGGTTATCTGTGTCCACACAGTCATATATTCCAGTTCAAAGCAGATAATGTGGGATTTTATTC
The DNA here is from genome assembly GCF_035594765.1 of Anolis carolinensis. NCBI lineage: Eukaryota > Metazoa > Chordata > Lepidosauria > Squamata > Anolidae > Anolis > Anolis carolinensis. The sequence goes on from NC_085844.1 coordinate 198,662,603, forward strand.
AGTTGTGTGGAAGGGCCCCCAATCTCTTGACCCTATCCAAAACCATCATTGCTGTGGGTAAGATTCAACAGAGTAGTAAGGTGGGGCTGACCAAGGGTAAGATGGATGGATGGTATCCTTGAAGTGACTGGATTGACCTTGAAGGAGCTGGGGATGGTGACAGTTGATAGGGAGCTCTGGCATGGGCTGGTCCATGTGGTCACAAGGAGTCCGAAGTGGCTGAATGAATAAGCAACAACAAGTAAGGTGGTCTCACATTGCCATGCACTTGTAGACAAAAAGACAGAGAAATAACTTTTAGTTACCATCTTTGTGCGGTGTATGTGTGTGTGTGTGTGTTGCAAACTGCAGAGAGATGAGAACCAGTGATAGCTGGCCAGTCAAACCCCTTCTTTACTTTCTCCATCCAGGGCCATTTAATGGGCAGAGCAGCAGCCCCTTTGGTTTTTGTTTATACCTTGGGGAAAGGCACTCATTGAATTACAAGCATGGATCTTTTGTGCACATGCCATCTAATGACATGTTTCACAGTTGAAGAATGCAGTGAGCTATCTAGAAGAGAGCCCTGTGATGTCATTATGTCCAGGATTTAAAATTACCTAGCTTCATCACTGGACATGTGTAACTCAGAGGGGAAAATGGCACATGAAGCACTCTCTGCCAAGAGTGGATGGATGCCACACCATAATCAGCACACATTCCAATGGCACACACTCAGTGACTAGGCTGGCTGAAAGGATGTGACAGCTGTAGTCCAAAAATACTTTTTCCAATCCTTCTCAATCACATGCAGTACATGCTAATTGTCTTATTCCACACAGATAATAACAGGGCACACCAGCCATGGAAAATCCATGTGTCAAGTTTTGCATTTATCTATGGAAATGTCCATTTTGTATTGAGGCATACATACATAAATGTCAAAGGCTTATAATACATTTTGGTGAAGAAACATAGCACATTAGAAGAATGTGCACAACTGTAATTCCAGAGTACTCTATTAAGCTATACAGTACTCTGTTGTTGGCTTCGGAGCCAGTCCCTGTAACTTAATTGGGTGGCTAGTGTGCTGGCCACATGTTTGTCAGTGCATAGAGAAATCGTGCTCTAGCTTTCCCATACATGAAGACATTCGCAACACACACACACACACACACAGATATCCTTGCATAGACAGCAAAAATGATGTTATGCAGCAGTATCAATTTTTCCAACCTGCTGTCACTTCTCCTTAAGAATGAAGATTTTTCAAAATAAAAAGAACAGGCTTTGAAATGCTGGCAGTGTTTTCTTGCAGAAGGGATTTTTTCAATCCTAGTGTCTACCTCATTGCTTTCTGTGTAGTCCCTCCCAACTCTGCTGCCTTTTAAGGACCTTTTCAGTTTGTCTAAATTTTGAACATCTCTGGCTTCTGACAGGCACTTTTGCATCATCTGCAGCTAAGTCCCCCCCCCCCCCCCCAATAGTGCCTGGTACCACATAAGCAAGAACGTTCCATGGTCAAAGTGTCATCACCCCATGAGAGGGATTATTCTAACTTGACTTGAGGTCCTTTTGGTTGAATCAGGGTTGGGAATCATACAACCTTCAGAAGCTGCTGCAAAAATGGCAGCTCCCAGCTTTCCTCATCAGTGTGTATTGGCCAGGACCACTGCTGTTTGCAGTCCAAAAACATTTGTGGGCTGTCACTCACATCCTGTCTAAAGCCTATGTTAAATATGTGCACAGTATATCCACTGAATAAAATGATGTGATTACATAATTAAATACAGTATGCCCCCTTATCCATGGATTTGATATCCATGATTTCACTCCCCCCGCCCCCACATTTTTCCTCTTCCAGAAGAGTCTATAGGCTCTCTTGGCCCTACAGTGCAGTTTTAGAATATTCTTCTGGTCTAAGCATACTCAAAATATAGAGTTCACTGTTATCCATCATTTCAGGTATCCACAGGGAGTCTTATAACATATTTTCCATGGATAATGGGATAATATGATCTGATTTATTTAGTGTGTCTACACAAAGTGGAACTTATGTTTGAGTTTTTCAGTCAGATCTGGTCTACTTTGCTTTGAATAATTATGAAAGCTGCATTCCAACATAATGACCATACAAACCATATGGTGATTGTTTGGCGGGTGGGGTGGGAGTATTCTCCTTTTTAATGGCCTTGGCAGAAATTCTGAATGTCCGTACAATTCCTCTTTCTGTTTCCAGCCTATGAGGTGATGTATTCCTTTTCAGAAGTTCACTACATCACATCATGTCCAACTCCAAGAAATTTCTTTACCTGATATTTCTGCCAAGCAAGTACAGTAATATATCGGTCATGTTTCAACATTGCCAATAAGACAATATCATTCATTGAGGAGAGCAAATTATTTTAGGGAGTGAACGATAACTCACGAAGTACCCAGAGCAGTTTCCCAATACATTATTGGACCCCTGACCTACAATGTCTGTCTGCCTAATAGGGCAAGTCCTGTAGCTTGGTTGGTTGGGGTGTGGGAACACAAGCTAATTAACTCATGAAGCTATCCATGCACTGTATTCTAGTGGCATGACTTAACATCCTAGATTTCCTAATTAACACCAAAGCTAAACTCATGCTTTAGTGTAGTAATTGATTTTTTTTTGAAACATTAGAATTTGTTAGAGTGGGTGGTCCTTCCTCTGCCAAATTCATTAAGAAAAGAGGGCCTAAACTGAGGAAGAAATAGGACTGGAAGAAATTTGCCTATTGCTCTGTTGCAAGGCAGCAGAAATCAGCAAAAGGAGAAGTGTAAAGCAAATGAGGAGCTGGAATTTGGTGGCAACTAAAGAAGGAAAGGCAGGAATGAAAGTGACATGGGAATGACTTGTTCACTCAGCCCATAAACAGCACTTGTCCTTACAGAATGTCATCCTTTAAGGCTCTCTTTCTAACTGTTTTCTTTTTTCCCAATATACACAAACATGCCTATCTACGTTTTGGAGGAGTATGAATTGCGATTCTCTTCCATTCGTCTATTGATTTGATTCTAGTTCCTATTGCTTATGATTGTAGAGGATACAATATTATATATTAATATTTTGACTGGGTTATGATTTATTTAAACCCATGCACACCTCCTATCCCTCATGATTGCTTTCATTTTTTTAAAAAAAATCTACTAAGAAAGACACCCTGTTAAATAAGGTAGCAAAAAAACCTGCTTTATCACTTATCTTTGAAGATCCTGAATAGAGTAGGGAAGGCAGAGAACATGAAATAAATCCCTTGCATAGTTCTGCATATGCTCAGAGGCACTCTAAACATTTGTAGTGAAGAATTCTCCACCCTTGATTCACTGACTGATCTTTGTAGCCAACCATGTATTGTTGACTTGCCGGGCTTCTGTGTCTTCTACTAAAAATCCACATATCATTTCTGATTGACATTCAGAATAATTTTTAATAACCTTTAGGAAACAAGGTATTTGAAAGGCTAGTGAACAATGTACATATTGACAAAAGGGTGAAGGCAGAAAAAAGAGCGATAAAGACTGGTGGCAATATACTGTATTACAGCTATTCCATACTTGACAGTTCTCAGACTTAGCATCTACCAGCAATGACTGTATTATAAGCTAAGAGTAGTTTCATGGGGGGAGGGGTCAAGACAGGATGGGAGCAACTTCATAATGACCAAAATAGCACTTCCAAAGGGATGAATAACAAAATGGGGCCCCAGGACCAAGGGTAATACCTTCCGTGCCATTCTTTGGGTAAATCTACATGGCTACAATTAGTGCAGTTTGACACCATGTTGACTATTATGGTGTGACTATGGTTGCTGTAATTTGGTAGTGCACTACCACACTTTGGTAGAAAAGGCTAAAGACCTTGTACAACAAATACTCCCATGTTTCCATAGCATTGAGCCATGGCAATTATAGTGGTGTCAAACTGCATTAATATTGTTGTGTACATCTACTCCTAGTAAATCCCATGACCATCACCCAAACTACCATCTTCAATAACAAGTTAATGAGCAGTAGGTTAACCAATTAAATAAATTCAGTGATAAGGCAGAAGATGGAAAACAAATGGTAATGTCATATTTGCCTTAAAGATCAAAGTGTCATGAGAGTCTACACTACAACCAGCCCTCCATATTTGCTCAGGTAAAAAGTGGGGAAATGGGAATAAAAATCATGGTGGGGGGTTTTTTTACACAAGAGAATACCTCTCTAGGAATCTCTATGTCCTCCAGCACATGTTTCCAGAAATGTTGCACATAGAGTCACACTGGAGAACAAAAGTTAAACCCACAAATGTGGAGGGTCAATTTTACTCAGAGTAGTTTGATGCCACTTTTATTGCTATGACTCCATTCTGGCCCCATCTACACTGCTATATATTGCAATTTGAAACTGTATTGTGTGATTACTGTATGCTTATGAGTTCAATGCAGTTAATTTGCATTATATCAGTCTACACTAACCATATAGTGCAGTGTAGATGAGCCCTCTGTGAAGACCAGGATTAAAATCCTTAATTGTGATCTGGCACAAGTCACCTCATCCAAAAAGGCAAATGAGAGCAATTATCTTCTGAGTAAATCTTGTCATGTTAAATTGGAATCAACTTGAAGGCATGTAACAAGAACAAAGTAGGTATTCCCTATAATAAAAAATAGTGTGCAGAATTTTGGAGAAACCATCTCAATGATGTTAATACATCAGGTTCACTCACCAACCCATTTTATTTGATCTGATGAGCTAGCTAGCTAGCAGTAATGAACTGATTGGGGCTCAAGCTTAGAATCATAGGCTCATAGAATTGAAAGAGGCCACAAGGGGCATCCAGTCCAGCTCCCTGCCAGGAAGGAACACACAATCAAAGCAGTCTTGTCATTCTGTACTGTCTACACTGATAACTTGATAAGAGATGGGGTCATGTGAAATAGCAGCTTGCCTGTTATCCTCCCAGCAGCTGATATTAAAAGTGCTGGAGATCACGGAAAACTGAATGTCACTGCATGGGCTTCTTGCCACCCTGTACTTTTTATCCTTCTGTGCTAAGTGACAGGCATCTTGTCTCATTTGCAGAGCTAGCCCTACTAGAAAGCAGAGTGAAGCATCATTTCATATAGCAGAGGCGAAGTGCATCTCTATTTTAGAATTAATGCAGTCTGACATTACTTTAACTATGATATAGAACCATGAGAGTTGTAGTTTTACAAGATATATAGCCTTCTCTGCCAAAGAGTGCAGGTGTATCACCAAAGTAAAGTTCCCATGATTGTGCCATAGCAGTTAAAGTGATATCAAACTGTATTAGGTACTGTTCCATTATCCAGATGGACTCCAATAGGGGGCCTAGGCAAAGAAGGCTAGTCCATTTTAGGGGGGGAATTGAAGGATGAAAACTATTTGGTTCTCGCAGAAGTTGAGGCAGCAAGAGGAAATCTTTGCTCCCTGGCTTCACGTAAGATTTGGCTAAGATTGGAAACTGAGTGATATCATTCTGTTAGTTTGATCTTATGGAAATCTTGGAATCAGTATTAATGTTCAGATAGATAGTCAGTGGTTCTCAAATACGTTTGGACTTTCATTTCCAAAAGCCCCTACCAGCATAGCATGGATTCTGAGAGCTGTAGTCCAACAATATCCTGTGACCCGGCTTTTGGAATCACTGCACTGACTACAAGTATATCAAAATGGTAACTAAGAGTTGCTATTGCCTCTCACTGAATCTCAAACAGCCATTACTGAAGCAAGTCTCTGCCACCTACAGACCAAAATCAATAGTGTTTGCAGTAGAAAAAAAAATAAATGCAGAAGTATGACTTTTAAAAACCTGCATGTGGCAGCAATCTGACTTCAGCGTGGGTTTCTTTAAACTCTGCTTTTCCCATAAACTTGTGTTTGATATTGGGATGTGAAGGATATCCATAAAATGTCTTATTCTCAATAAAATCCTACTACTTCTGCAAAAGTCGGATAGCCTTTACACAAAATTGGCCCCTTTTCTCCTTGTAAAGGAAAACAGGGAGAGAAAGAGATAATGGCACATATGGAAGTATAGATCAATCTGTATGTGCCTTCAAGTTGTCTATCTGAAATGTAGCGTACAGCACATGGTATTCACAAGTGGTCTCCCATCCAAACACTAACCAGAGCTGACCCTTTTTAGTTTCCAAGTTGAGATGAAACCTACGGTAGGCCCTTTCGAGACAGGTTTACTAAAAGCAAAAGATAAAAACAATAAAATCCATATATTTGTTAAAATTCCATAAAACATGGTCCCAGCAATTGTACAGTTAGACCAAAATCACTTGCAGTTTCATTAAAAAAAATATTTTCAGAAATGGAAATATTCTGCAATTGTGGTTGCTGTTTGCCATTAAGTTGACATTGACACGAGTTGCATCTACACTGTAGAATTCATACCATTTGGCACCACTGTAATTGTCATGGCTCAAGGCTATATAATCCTGGGAGTTGTAGTTTGATGAAGCACCAGCACTCTTTGGCAGAGAAATCTAAAGACCTTGTAACATGACTTCCCTGGCAGTGAACTCTGGCAGTGAAAGTGGTGTCAAATTGCATTATTTCTACAGTGTAGATGCATCCTCAATCTCAACTCAATGAAGAAGTGACCTCTAGAGAACCAGTCATCAACTGCCCTACTCAGATGTTGAAAATTCAATCCAGCTGTAGGGTGGTGTTCTCTTTGCCTACCAATATCTACTTTAGTGAGCATAATCATCTTTTTTCCAATGAGTCATGTCTTCTCACTTATCCAACACTCACTTATCCAAAGTTCTGGATTATCCAAGGCATTTTTGTAGTCAATGTTTTCAATACATTGTGATATTTTGGTGCTAAATTCGTAAATACAGTAATTACTACATAGAATTAATGTGTAATGAACTACTTTTTCTGTCAAATTTGTTGTATAACATGATGTTTTGGTGCTTAATTTGTAAAATAATAACCTATTTTGATGTTTAATAGGCTTTTTCTTAATCTCTCCTTATTATCCAACATATTCGCTTATCCAACGTTCTGCCGGCCCATTTACGTTGGATAAGTGAGACTCTACTGTATGTCCAAAATAAAACAGACACATTTTAGTCATCTAGGTTTCCAATAAAAGTTTCTTCCTGGGAACATATAAAGAAACTTTATAATCTTGCAGATGAGCAGGAAAATGTTGAGGTTTCTGGTTACCGTGCACATTCCAAGAATGAGACAAGTGAAGATTTACATCCCTAATTTGAGGTTGCTAATAAATAACCAATTGAATTTCTAACTGACCGTTTTTCTATCTGGAGTTTAAGGCCAAGAGCATTCTGTGTCATAAAATCATTGAGAGAAGTGACTTGCAGCTGACTTCCGAATCTTTCATTGTAGTTTTGTAGCAGCAACCAAAAGTAAACCTGGGCAGCTTTAAGTGATTCATTAAGTGATAGGGTCAACTGGAAATCAGACAATATGTTTGCCCAAAGGCACAGAATAGGACATATTTTCTAAAGCTAATGAGATCTGGGTCCTAACAGCTGGAACAGCTGGATCTTGGGTTTAGGAGGGTAACCTACCTGGAAACTCTATGTAGACCATCTGGAGGTTCATGAAAGAAGAAACCGAGAAACATAAACATATAAACAGTCATTTATTTAATCAGACCAAGGAAGCTGGCACAAAATTTCAGGACTAAACTAAGAAAAAAAGAAATTATTTCAATTTCAAGTTCTTCAGCATGGTTTCATGTTTGCAACTATTTTTATGATAAAGTAAAATTTATAGCTATGGTTGACCAAAATAATATATCATTGGAAACTGTATGGTGTAGCAATATGATCTGGAGCTTCAAGTTTTAGCAGAAAGGCTCAGAAGTATCTCAGAAAGACCTTGCAAATGTTTCTTTTTGAAACTGCCAGAATTTTTCCCAACAACAGCCAGCATGGCCATATCCTATGAATGGAAATCCAAAACAGTAACTTTCCCAAGCTCTGATTTCAGGGTATTGTTTTGACAAACGAGCAGAACTTATATGACTTGCCAGAAGTTTAGATAACCTTCTGCCAAAATTACTTTGGAAGACTAGGGTTGGAGACCCCAGATTTTCATGAAAGCCCACAAGATGACCTCTGGCAAATCACACTCTCTCAGCCTCAGTGAAAGGCATTGGCAAAACTCCTTTGAATAAATGTTACAAAGAAAATCCTATGACAAACATGTGTTAAGTCAGAATTTCTCAAACTGTGCTCCTCCAGGTATTTTGGACTTCAGCTTCCAGAAATCCCAGGCAGTTTACCAGCTGTTAGGAATTATGGGAGCTGAAGTCCAAAACATCTGGAGGAGCACAGTTTGAGAACCTCTGTGTTAAGTCAACTTGGAGGCACAGACAAACACAAACACTCAATTGTAATTCAGTTGTGTAACTGAAAAGAGAGGAGTTGGATTTTTAAAAATGCAATTCCATCAGTAACTATCTATTTGCTTGGCTTGGAATGATAATGGCATTTAACTATTTCATGAAAGCACCCTTTGAACATTTGTTTTCTGCACTGCCTGCACAATTCAAATGCAAAATATAAAAACAAAGGATAGCAATTCACAAAATAGGTGCATGCCTATAAAATTATTTAAGGACATACAGGATAGTAGTTAGAAATATGGACATTATAAAGGCTGAAAAGATAATGAATCCCAAATCAGAAAGGTAATTACTTGCAAATTAATATGAATGTAATTGTTGGACTCAGACTAAACCCCACCTGCATAGATTTGACTCCGACCTCCCAACTGGTGTTTGCTATTCAATCACAAGTAGCCTAGAATGGCTACTTGAAAAGGTATCACTTTGTAGAAACATGTTTGCATTGAGTAAAGTTATATCACCACTGCAGAGAGGGATATGTTTGCCAATGAAACTGAAATCAGAGCATATTTCCATCACATAGTCATAAATCATCCTTAGTATCCAAGTGATACTATTCAGTGTTTTTAATATAAACTTTAAAATATCAGGTATACCTTTCACACAAAATTTTGTCTAGCCTGGCAAAACGTAGATTCAGTAGTTAGTTTAGAAATATTAACATTGGTCTTAAAGGCAGGGGATACTATGGAAGTTGTCAAAAGAATGATCTCTCGTTGCTTCACATACTGTGTTTACATACACTTCTCAGTTATCTAGCTGCTCTGAGTTTCCTTTGGGGTGAGAAAGGCGGGGTATAAATATAGTAAGTAAATAAAATAAATCTAAATAGCTTTCTTATATTGCCCACTAATTGTGGCTTTATCTTTATAATAAATAGTTCCTTCTGAATGAGGGTAACTCCAGATCAGCAATAAACATGATTAATAAAATGTTTTCTGTATTGCTGTGGGTATGCGGTGTTTGAATTCATCTTTTTAGAGAGAAAGCATGAGAGATAGATGATGAAACCAGCTATTAACATTTTATCACTTCCTCAGGCAAACTTCCTTGAATACAGGAAAAAGTTGGGGTACTTTCATCCTGTGGTTGACAGGTTTATATGAGCAAGTGAGCATTTCCCATAACTTGCCAGTTGTATTTGATTCAAGTGATATTTCCCTTTATTTATTTATTTATTATTTATTTATTTCCATCATTTCTATCCCGCCCTTCTCACCCGAAGGGACTCAGGGCAGCTTACAAAACTGGCAGAATTCGATGCCAATACACAACAATACAAAAGAATAAAAACATAAGCAGTTAAATACAGATTTAAAACAATACAAAATACTTGAGCCATTCATCCACAAAAACCTTGTACATAAACCTTATTCCAGACCGAGTCGAAGCCAACGAAACTTATTCTTTGAACACTTGCTCACATAGCCAGGTCTTCACTTTCTTTCTAAAACTCAAAAGCGATGGAGCCTGCCAGATGTCACTAGGAAGGGAGTTCCACAGCCAAGGAGCCACCACTGAGAAGGCCCTGTCTCTCATCCCCGCCAGCCGCACCTGTGAGGTGAGAGTAGGGCCTCCCCTGAAGATCTTAAATTACGTGGTAGGTCATAGTGGGGGACACATTTGGACAAGTAAGCTGGGCCAGAACCGTTTAGAGCTTTGACAGTTAAAGCTTTAACCTTTAACTGTTGACAGGCCAATGCATGGTTAAAGTATTCCACACAGCCATGAATGGATGGTGAATGTGCTTTCAAAAACTGAGCTGAAAGATTTTGGTAACATCAAGCAGGAGATTTAGAGACTGTGGAAGGAAGCACTGTGTTGAAGAAATGAGAAACTTGCTCTTAGCTCATCAGTGATCTCTTAAGAAATTATTGATGTGGTTCATGGTTATGCTACAAACAGTTATTCTTTGATATTGCATATTGTATAAGAACAAAGCTTCCCAAAGCCCAGTAGAACATATACAATATTACAGAATTTCAACAGATTATGAATATAATGCAGAAGTGAAGATTTAATCAATTTTAAAAACCCAGCCACCTCCTATTCAGTACAATACATCATGGGGAAGGTATCTGGAAATAAAAGTTCAAATCCTGTTTCTTGCACATATACACACAGCTCATAAAGCTTTACATTTAGTTTTTTCCTTTCCACGCCTTATTCTTAGAATATATACCCTAACACACTAGATCCTTTCTGATCTTGAAAACTAAGCAGAACCAATACTACTTGGTACTTGAATGGGAAACCATTAATGAATACCAGGCACTTTGGGAACTGGCAAAATAATCTCTGAGGCCCCATCTTCACTGCCATATGATGCAGTTTCATAATGCAGTTTAACTGCATTTAAGGCAGTGTAGAAATGACCTGAATATTCCTTGCCAAAGAAAACCTTTGAAATCAATGCAGTTGCCATAAGTCGACTATTGACATAAAGGCATACACTCACACATATTAACAGTTGCAAAAATATTAATGTACCTTTTATTATGGTCAAAACATTGTAAACTGATATTCTGCTGCTACCTAGTGGCTGTATCCTGCCATGTCATCAAAACACTTTTTACAAAACACAAAGTTAATTGTATTGTCGAAGGCTTTCATGGCCGGAATCACAGGGTTGTTGTGTGTTTTCCGGGCTGTATAGCCATGTTCCAGAAGTATTCTCTCCTGCCGTTTCACCCACATCTATGGCAGGCATCCTCAGAGGTTGTGAGGTATGCCTGCCATAGATGTGGGCAAAACGACAGGAGATAATACTTCTGGAACATGGCCATACAGCCTGGAAAACACACAACATCAAAGCTAGTTCTTCAACTGTTGTAATCAGGAAGGGAGAGAGCACTAGTATCAAAGTACAGGACTTTAGGGTTTCAAGGGAGCAGCCTCCTTGCCTCGTGCCTCCGTGTCTTGTACCTAGGTGTCTTGTGCCTCATGCTCTTGTCTTCTTTGGGAGATTGCCACCCATTTTGCTCTAGTTTACTTTGAGAAACTTTGGGTAAGTTGAGTTTTTGTGGGGTTTTTTGCTGTTTGGCTTCATAAAGAGAGGGACAGAAAGAGAGCAAGACAGGGAGGGAGGCTGGAATGCATACAGTATGAAGAAAATGATGCTTCTGTCTCTTCACTTTGTGCTTCCTTGCCACAACCTTGTGCTTCTACCACTTTAAAGTTGATCTTTTTTTTATTGTTGCATGTGAATTTGCATTTATACCTTCTTTGTTATTTATAAAGTACAGATTCTTATTTACAAATACGTAACAAAACAATTGGGGAGAATTTTCAGGGGAGGGGCTGGAATGGATTCATAGCATTTCAATGGGGAAATTCTCTTTGAAACAAGAGTGAAAAGCTGGGTCAAAATTAATAACATGAATTTCAGCAGGGTTAAATATAAGGTAAAGGTGTGGGATGGGTGACACCTGGCTTAAAAACAGTACATATGGACACTTTCTTTTGTCAATATGCTTGGATTACTATAACCATGTAATCCAAATGCCAAATACACTGATACACATGGCTCTTTAATTCTGCATTTGTGAGCCTGAGAGTAACTGCATTTTTCTGTCCATCTGCAGACATGTGACGAAGTGAAAGGAGATTGCTGTTACCACTAGGCTTGATCGATCCACGAAAAATTTGATTCTAAACTCGTTGCAAAAGTAGAGGGGGGCAACGTTTCGTTTTTGAAGGTATTTCCGAATTTTGCCCCCAAAAAATTTCGAAATTAACGAAAATTCGTTAATTCATTTTCTAAATTAATTCGTTAATGGCGGACGCGCATGCGCAATTCCCAAAAACAGCACAGAGGGAGAGGACTTTACAGGACTCTCCCACCCTCATTTTTTGAGTGATCTTCTTCAAACTTGGTACAGTGGTAGAACACATTTAACACTGATAGCTCACCAAAATTTGGAACGTTTCCCTTATCCTCTGATTTTTGGCGAATTTTCATAGCTTTTATAATAAACCATTTTTTAATAATTGCAGAAATCTGTTCCTGGTTTGAAAGTCTTATTTCCTGTTAAATTGGGTTGTCTTTACTGTGAAAGTCATTGTTCTACTTCAGAAACTTTGTTTTTGTGGCTGAAACTTTGTTAAATTGGTGTGTGTGTGATATATACTGTGTATATATATATAGTCCCTGCATATGTGTGTGTGTGTTTGTGTGTGTGTGTGTATAGGTAAAGGTAAAGGTATCCCTTGACGTTAAGTTCAGTCATGTCTGACTCTGGGGGTTGGTGCTCATCTCCATTTCTAAGCCCAAGAGCCAGTGTTGTCCATAGACACCTCCAAGGTCATGTGGCCGGCATGACTACATGGAGTGCCATTACCTTCCCGCCAGAGCGGTACCTATTGATCTACTCACATTGGCATGTTTTCAAGCTGCTAGGTTGGCAGAAGCTGGAGCTAACAGCGGGCACTCACTCTGCTCCCGGGATTTGAACCTGGGACCTTTCGGTCTGCAAGTTCAGCAACTCAGTGCTTTAACACACTTCGCCATCGGGGCTCATGTATATATAATATACATACACATACACACAATGTGGAGAATATGTGGAAAGGTAGATAGATAAGTTGGGAGCCACAGCGAAGGCACCTTCCTGGGAGCAAGGTCTAATAATAATAATAATAATAATAATAATAATAATAATAATAATAAATCCCTTACAATATCCAAGATGGGTACCATTATTGGCAGAGAAAGCCAAGCTGTGGGAGTTGAAATCCAATCATTTATCCTCCCTATAGAATCAATTTTATATGCATTTTTAGCTACAGAAAAGCTAAAATCAGGACAGTAAAAGAACAACACCCAGAAAATGGGAATTCCAGACAGGAAACAATCAGGGCCAGCTAATACCTCCCAACAAAGGATTCCCCCAGGTAGGAAGCAGCCAAGCTTTGAAGCTGCAAGGCTATTCAATGCTAATCAAGGTGACCAATTGCAACATTCACACTTGCCTCCCACAGACAAGAGTTCTTTCTCCCACCCTGGACCTTCCACAGATATATAAACCCCACTTGCCTAGCTTCGCACAGACGTCAAAACCTCACCGCCGGGCCCCTCTCTGTCTCTCTCGGTCTCTCCATTCCCGGCTCCATCCGCCGCCTTCCCGCCTCACAGAGAGACACCAGACCTGAGCTGAGGCGAGGCGGCGGCGGCGGCGGCCATTTCCCCCTCCGTCTTCCTCCTCCTCCTCGGCCTCTTTCCCCCTCGCCCCCTCCCATTGGCTGAGCCCGTGACGCCTCTTTTGCTGAGGGGCAAAAGGAAAGGGCCTGAATGGTGGGAGTTTGGGTGATTTGCAAAAGCTTTTTTTTCCTAACGAAAAAAACGACGAAATAAGAAAAAACGGCCTCTCGCGATTCGAAACCGCGATATCCAGACGTGTGGACAATCAAGGCCGTATATTGCTTCAAAACAAACGAAAATAACGAATTAATAACGGGTAACGGGGAAATCGAATTATTTGAGCAAGCCTAGTTACCACCCATCCTATGTCTCTCTTATTACTTCTGTTGTAATAGCAGCAAACAGGATGGTGGGCAGGTGAAAAAGAAGGCGAAATTTCTTCTCAGGTTCAGGTTGAAAGCATTTGGGGCTGTCATGTTTGCCATATATTGGGAAATGTAAATCATGGTAACATCACTAGCAACAAATTGATGTCCAGAAGTGTAACAGGTTTAGCAGGACCTAGGACAGCTCCCAGTGAAAACTCCTGCTGTTTGTGTGTTTATCTAAGCATATCTTTAGCAAATATGGCCTGCAATTCCCAAGACATGCTCTTAGCGGTGAGCTGGAAGTTTGTGAAATCATCTCTGTTTTTCCTTCTTCTTGCAGCTGTTATCTTGAGAACATGTAGGCATTCCTGGCTTATCTCCTGGATCATCAGTGAACACTTGTGTCCGAGTACCATTGCCTTCCAAGTTTTGTGTCTTGGTGGTGGGTCCGTGGGTGACTGTAGAGACATATTCTAGATCCGCATGTTCTTCCACAGTGAGGACATTGATTTCCAGGTGGAAGGTGGTCCCAATCAAGGTCTTCTTGACACGTTTCTCCCTTTCGCCCTCCATTGGTGCCTCTTTGAATTCCACAGCACTGTTGGTCAATGGTGACCTCCAGTTATAACATTCAAAGACTGGAACTTCCCAGTTCTCGGTGTCTCTGCCACAGTTTTTAAGGTTAGCTTTAAGCCCATCTTTAAATCTCTCTTCCTGTCCACCAACATTCCATTTTCCATTCTCGAGTTGGGGGTATAGTAACTGCTTTGGGAGGTGGTGATCAGGCATTCGGACAGTCCAGGAAAGTTGGTGGCAGAATATCATCACTTCAGTGCTGGTGGTCTTTGCTTCTGCCAGAATGCTATCACTTGTTCTCCAATCTTTCCAAGAGAGTTTTTTGGAGGCAGCGCTGATGGAATCATTCCAGAAGTTGAGTGTGACGTTTGTAAATGTTCCACGTTTCCCAGGCATATAACAGGGTTGGGATGACAATAGCTTTATAAATAGGCATTTTGTTCTCCCTAAGAATATCCTGATCCTCAAACATTCTCTGCTTCATTTGAAAAAATGTTGCACACGGAGAGCTCAAACAGTGTTGTATTTCAGTGTCAATGTTGACTTTTGTGGAAAGGTGGCTTTCAAGGTAGTAGAAATGCCATAGCTTGCCATTTCTATGATAGATGATTACCATGCCAGTAGGAAGCTTCCCATCAACAAGGTGCAGTATCATAGATATGAAGATAGAGAATAAGGTTGGGGCAATAACACATCCCTATTTGACACCTGATTCCACCTTATATGGGTCACTTTGGGAGTGACTGCTGTCCAAGACTGTTGCCATCATATCATCATGGAGGAGCCATAGGATATTCACAGTTTTTTCAGGGCATCCGATTTGTTGGAAGATGGTGAAGAGAGTACTGTGATTCACTGTGTTGAATGCCTTTGCAAGTTCAGTGAATGCCATGAACAGAAGTTGATTTTGTTCCCTGCATTTTTATTGAAGCTGTCGTGCAGTGAAGATCATGTCCACTGTTCCTCTGGAGGGGTGGAAGCAGGTCTGAGATTCTGGGAGGATGTCTTCTGAAATAGGTAGAAGGCGATTTGCAAAGATTCTTGCAAGTTTTCCAAGTGAAGGTTAGAAGGGAGAAGCCTCGATAGTTTCCATAGTCTGTTCTTTCCCCCTTTTTGAAAAGGGTGATGATGGTGGCTTATTTATTTATTACCATATTTATACCCCATCTTTCTCACCCCAGAGGGGACTCAAGGGGACCTTACAACAAGCAGCAATTTGATGCCATGCACACATATATCAAATAAACAATTACAATTTAAAACCAAACAATTAAAACATGAATTAGTAAAACAACAATTAAAATCATACCAACCAAATCATAATCTGGGGGTGTTTCATTTGTCAGTCACATTGTTTCGTAGTTACTTATTGCACTGCTCCAATTACTTGTCAAAGGCTTGGTCCCAAAGCCATGTTTTGAGTTTTTTTCCTGAAGGTCAGGAGAGAAGGGGCGGATCTGATCTCACTGGGGAGGGAGTTCCATAGCTGAGGGGTCGCCACTGGGAAGGCTTCCTTAAAGTCTGCTAGGATTTTCTTGGTTGTCCACACTTTTTCAATGAGCTGGTGGAGTTGTTGTGTCAACTCAGGTCCAGCCTCTTTAAAGATTTCGGCAGGGATCCCATCAAGTCCGTTGGCTTCATTTTTTTTAGTTGGCTGATGGCTTTGTTGACTGTTTCCAAATTAGACAGTGCTGCAAGTTCATCCCTGGTTTGTTGTTGCAGGATTTGCAAGATAACGTTGAAGCTGCAGTTAAGGAGGTTGTGGTAGTGCTCTTTCCAACATAGTGTGATTGGTTTTTTATCCTTCAGAAGTTTGGTTCCATCTGATGAGCGCAGGGGGTGTATGCCATGATTTCTTGGTCCATAGATGACCTTTATAGCATTAAAGAATCCCTGTGCATCATGGATATCTGCAAAGTGTTGGATTTCTTGAGCCTTTTTTATCCACTAAATGTTCTTGAGTTCTCTGGTCCTTCTTTGGACCTCAGTTTTTGCACTGGCATAGATCTTTTTCTTAGCAGCGCAGCTGGTGTCTCTGCGCCATATTTGGAAGGCTTTTCCTTTAATCAATTGGTTATTGGATCTCATTATCATTTTCACCAAACCAGTCTTAGTTTGGTATCCAATGGTTTCTTCACAGGCTGTGATGATGGAGGTCTTAAGTTTATTCCATTGTTCCTCAACATTTTCGGGGTGTTCTATGGGTAGATGATCTTTAAGTTTTTTGGGTTTTTTTTTGGAGAAGGGCTTTTCAAAACCAAAATATGCAGAAGGTATAATTTGGTTTGACTCAAGTCAATCTCATAATCTCTAGCATAAAATGGAAGTAAAATGTGATCCAGAGGATTATTCTACTACAACTCAGTTATGTATGGTTTTAATAGGTTAATATGTTAATATTAATTCTTCTTAAATGTGATGTTCCACGGCCTGTTGTTAAAACTCAAAGATTAATAATTAATAAACTGAGAATATCACACAGGACATATATTCTAGATCAAGGTGGGCAACTTGAAAGCTCACAATGACAACAATATGTTGGGAAGATCATGCTGGAGTTACTTAATCTCTCTTTCTATCTTCTTGTTTCTTCCTTTCCAAGTAAGGCATGAGTGGGCAACTGTAAAATGCTGGGGAGGTTACATTATCCATCCAGGAGAATTGGGGAACCATACATTGCTTTTCTCTAGTGGGTTTTTTTAAGCATGCTGGAAATGCTCTTCATACAAGCAGAGATCATTTTGGAATGTGTGGTCCTAAAGGGTTATTGAAAAAGAAACACATGATTCTTACAGAACCTGTGTTGATTACTTGCAGAGGGTTTTAACTAGGCTGAGGGCCTGATGAGTACAGGTTGTGAGGCATATGTAGATAAAATGCCAGGAAAACTTCCCTTGATCAGTGGAAAGTCCCCTCTGCCACAAAGGTATAACAAGTCTGTCACAAATCTTATTAATCCCCAAGAAATTCAAATTAGGTATGTAATATTTATTCAAAAATTATTCTCCTGCTTTATAGTGAGTATAATAGCATTGTTAACGAGCAATTTAAAGCAGCATTGGATAGTGAGATCCAAGCTGTGGGTTAAGCCTGGTGAGAAAAAGAAGCCAATAATTTCCAGAGGAATTTTATTTAATTTCAGCTGAAAGTGATGCCAGCCTGCAATAGTTTGCCAAAAATAGACTGAGATGCATAACACAGCAAAGCATGCACTTTTATACAGTTTTCAGGTTCAAAATTCCCACCGCCCCTGGCTGGACCGAGCCTTGCTGTGATTGGCAGGGGCTCCCTGGAGAGGTGGGAGCTTGACACGTGTCGGCCGCCTGCCTGCGGCTTCTCTCCCTGGCTCGCCATTGGGGGAGATGGAGGTGCAGCAGCAGGAGAAACAAAGGCAATCATAGGTTGATGAAAAGATTAATAAGTGACCCTATGTCAGGTCCATTGTCAAACACTCCAGTGAGTGTCCCAGGGCCCTGCTAACCAGACCTGCCTATTGATATACTGATTGGAATAACAAGTCCCTTGGATGGGAGTCTGACATCTGGATGTCAGTCCTATTGTCAAAAGAGCAGCAGCATCAGAAATCTT
Organism: Anolis carolinensis; assembly: GCF_035594765.1. Lineage (NCBI taxonomy): Eukaryota > Metazoa > Chordata > Lepidosauria > Squamata > Anolidae > Anolis > Anolis carolinensis. The sequence continues at coordinate 198,680,688 of NC_085844.1, forward strand.
GATGGGATTAAAAATGATTCGGAGTCCAAGGAAAGGTGACGGCTTTGTCTTGATGTCTGTGGCTTACCCTAGCCTCCTCGCAGAGGAGGTAAGCCATTAAGGTGAATGATTAGAATGTCCAAAGGTTGCTTCATTCTCAAATGGTCTGGCATCATCTCCAAAGTTTGAGAAAGAGTCCATTTTTTATTTCCATATGGTGATCATGGTAATCCATATTTGTAGAATATGGCCTGAGCCAGCCTGGTGGTACTCAGGTCAGGATGGTGTGCTGGTCAAAAGTTTACATCAGGGTCACAGTGCTTCTTTTATAAAGGGGCAAAATATCATAAAGGATAATAATAAAAATAAAATAAAATAAAATTCATAGGAGACACATTCACAATGGGGGAGAAACACGAGATCCAGCATCCCCATGTGTTGGGAGACAGACGCAGGTAGACTCATGGGACTTTCAGAGGGCTTCAATCTCTCTTGCTTTTCCTATGAGGGACAAAGAGAGGAATCCCAGAGGTCCCCCAGCAGCTCATCAGGCAAAAAGGCTTTTGGGGTTCCCCTAGAACTGGGAGACAGTGCAAGGGATACAAAGGGTTCATGCAGGAGGGGAAAATGAATGATAAGGGAAAGATTATAAAGCATAACGTTTTCTTGGCTAACTTTTAGCCTAGATATGTAAATGTTTCTCAGCTCAAAAGGGATTCCCTTTTGTTTGTGAGTCAACTGAGATGGGAAACAATTAGAAGAGTAATTAATTCTTTGGCCCAGATGAGGCTCAGATGGAAAAAGTCAAATAACTTTTGTGACATAGTTTCCAGTAATAAATTTGTTACCTTCTGCTATAAATATATGAAATATAGGACATAAAGCCTTGATTAAATGTACACACTATCCAACATGGGAAGGGGCCTTGTTGTTGTTGTTAGTGCCTTTGCAAATTGACCAAGACTTAACCCTTATTATTCAGCCTGATGTTCTTGTCCTTAGCAAAACTATAAGTAACTATCTTTGGGGGGGGGGGGGTCACCTTTGACTTCAACATTAAAAACAAACCAGAATTTAAAATGCATTTAGTTAAAATCAGGAATGAACACACAAATACGCCCCAAAATTCAATATCAAGAAAAAATATGAGCGTGCTTTGAAAAAAGAAATACATTGCTATGAAATAGAATTTGCTTTCCTGAGGTCCCAAAGGAGTCTGCACGTTTAACTAAGAAATTTGAAATGTTGTTTCGGTTTGCTGTTGCTTTAGAATTGCTCATTCCATGCAGGGACTGGAGAAATGCATGAAGCCTCAGGGCAAATCTTATTAAAACCTTGAGACTGGTTTTACTGAAACATTCCCTTTTTATTTGGAAGATATCTCTCAATGTAGGGGAAACATTTGCCCATGTTACATCAGAGAGACAATGAAGATTTTTAATACAACATTTGAACAAATCAAAATTTGAATCTTCACATTGAACCTGCAATTTTATGTTTCCTGCTTCAAATCTTCCAAGCTTCTGTTACCTTTTAGGTATGTATCAAATCCAAACTAAGTTATTATTATTTTATTTTGTGTATTGTTGGAATGTTTTAAGTTTATGTTAAATATGTTGTTGTTGTTTGGGCTTGTCCCTGTTGTGAGCCACCCCGAGTCCCTTCGGGGAGATGGGGCGGGATATAAAAATAAAGATTATTATTATTATTATTATTATTATTATTATTATTATTATTATTATTCAACTATAAAGCTAATAGTGTCTTATAAATCCAGATATTCCTGAGATAGATTTAAATACATATTTTGACCAAAAGGAAATACAAATGAAATACATTAGTTTAGCTACGTGAATGAAGACCCGGCTCGTCAGCCTTAAAGTTTAGATTATCAGTTAATCAACTAGATCTACAGCACCGCCACTCTAGCATTTTTAAGGTACATTTATTAAAATTATCAAAATAGAATAAGCATGCAATTTTAGAGCAAACAAAATGTAAACTATCAGCATGTGTTGTGTCAGCCATGTGGTGGCCATATGCATCACTGAAATATGGCATGTCCATCATTGAAAGTTATTCTGCCAAAAATGACCATCACAATAACTTCTCAAATTCAGAGGATTGGTCATGCAAGTTCTTTATTAATTTTTGTAGACTTTTCTTTATGTGTTCTTTCAGATCAGATTATGAATAGATAAAGCTGCTCTTCATGTATATTTACAGTATGTGCAATGAGTAGCTGGAATTTTAATGTCATTTCTGTTGTACTAAATAGCTGTGCAGCATCCAGTATTTTTCTTAAGAAAATGTTCAGAGTCTCTCAAACCAAAATTTCTTATTGCTCGCCATTCATCCAAAAATTGACATGTAGTAATAGCTCGAGAATATTCAATGCACTGTTTGAATAAAAAACTGAAAAACAAAACAAAACCCAAATTTCAATACAAATAACTATTTTGTTTAGAACAGATTCTTATTCATTTTATTTTATGGGCAAACAATTTAGGTGGTGGAAATAGTAAAACATCTGTGAAGTCTTGGCTCTGCCTTTTCCTCTCCTTTGCTTCAGTTCCATCTGTTTAGGTTTTCCCAATAGATTTGTATTAGTTTTTGGGTGGAGCATAAAATCCCCTTAGAGGCCAGCCTTAGTTGGTCTGTTCCATTTGCCTGTTCAGAGCTTTCTTGCTAGCCTCCTTTTTCTTTCTGTAACAGAACTACAGTGATTAAAGGCCTGGTCATTGTCTGGTAATCTTAGGCCCAGCAATCCAAAACAGGCATCCTTAGTACTAAACCTGCATTCAGCAGTATTCATATACCACCAGTCTCAGAGACATCAGAAGCTTTTGACCAGTCTAAGCTTCATAAAGAAAGAAGGTTGAGACAGTTTATGGGCTCCAGTTTGTAAACCATTGCTTTGCATCAGAGGCAAAAGACTAAATATTCCAGAGAGATTATTGCAACCAGCAAAATCCCCTTTTGTAATGTATTAAGTTATCTTATAATAGTCCTGGGTGGAGTTAACCCTTTATTCATCTTGTTTTCAGTAAAACTCATTTTGGTTATCTTTTCACCTTGCCTAAAGTGCCTCTGTATGTTAAGGGTCTTAATCTCAACAGAAGGTATACAGATAGCCCCTGAGTAAAGCCAGACACTATAGTTTTTACCAAAGGCTCGGGCGTGCCATCACAACATCCAATCAGCAGTGCTGAGCAAAACAAAGGTATTTGGGCTTGCTGCAGGAAGGAGATTGCAGACTGCTGATAAAAGTCTGGTAGAAATTGGACTCATCTTGTGCTGTCACTGGCAAGGGCAGCAGCAACTTCTTGTTTCTTCTGAGGAGGAGGAGGGAAGGCATGGATAAGTTTTAGAGCACATTTTTGGATAAAGGTGCTTGCTTTTCGCGTATGAGGTCAAGTGCAGTTTAGGCAATCTAGGCATACATTTTTTATGCTTTTATTGAACATTTTCAATTTTTTCCATACAAGTGGTGGTGGGGGGGGGGGGAAGGGGGGGAATCAGGAAAAAAGGAAAAAGAAAGAAGGTGGGGTAGTGGAGTTATTGTTGTCGAAAGATTTCATGGCCAGAATCACTGGGTTGTGAGTTTTCTGAGTTGTATGGCCATGTTCCAGAAGCATTCTCTCTTGACGTTTTGCCCGCATCTATGGCAGGCATCCTCGGAGGTTGTGAAGTCTGTTGGAAACTATTGTTAATAAATTAAGTCTTTATAAATATCTATTCTTTGTCACAGAGAGAGAAAGTGAGAGTCGGAGAAAGGGGGAGAAACAATTGTACAAAGTTAAAATTGATACATCTATTTCTTCATATCAGTTACAATTACCCACATTACCCAAAGTATTACAAAATTTATATATCCTCTGTAGCAAAGAGAGGATATTGTCCGCCAACTTTAAGTCTGGTTGTCATGTCTTCTCGTATTATCTCATGTTCTTCCTGTCTTCTTCCCCAGTTCTTCATGGTGCAAAAAAGAAGTTTGAGTCGCATGTTGTCCACCGGCTGCATTTTTCTCATCACCTGTCTAGGGAAATTCCTCCACATGAGGACTTTTAATACTACCCAGATCTTTTTTACAACAATAAAAGGACTGGAAGCGGGACAATCTGATGACATCTGTACATTTATGTGGACTATGTTGAAGTGGGAATGATTGTATATAGAGTTGTTTAAATGTAATTGTTGCAATATGGGCTGGTGATTGCATCATGCACTGTCTGCTGTCCACTATGCAAGTGTTTAAAGAGTATTGCATCATACAGCAGAGGTGTTGATATATAGCCTTCTGCTTCCTGTATTCTCTCTCTGGTTATCTGCTCTCTGCTCTTAGCACTCTGTCTGTATGTGTATCGTTTTGTGAGTGTTTTCTGTTCGTCAGTAAACCTTTTTATAGATAGCTGAAGTCTCCAGCCTCGTTACTGGTGCCAGTGCTTCTATGTGGGTCTTCTGCTGCATGTGTGCTTATCCAAAACGTGCTCTGACAGACTATTGCATAGTAAAAAATGTCTTCTGTACCCCACACCAGATGTTCAAGGTAATAAGGATTATCTTCCATAGTACTTGAGTATTCATGGGAAGAAAATATACTGTTCCTGGAATGAGGCAGCAGATGGCAGCAAAATAAAACAAATTGAATAAGTCAGGTCAGTGTGCAAGTACCATTCTAAAGGAAAGCTAGTCATGATGCACTCTTATTTCGTACTTCATCAGTCCATTTTCTTCATACAATTTCCAATATTATACATTTTTATCAGTTACTCTTTAATTAGATTTTTAACACTTAAAAATTTGCCTTACTTTTGTTTGAGAAATGTAACTTTTGGTTTATCCTTTTCAGATGGATTCTTCTCTATCTTTTCCAACCAGCCACACATTTACATACCCGTAGTAGTCTAATGTTGGCAACACTACAAATTTGCAAAACAGTTTTCAGTGACGCTTGCTTTATTCTTGTCTTTACATTGTCACATCTTTAGCACTGAATTTTCAGTGCTACAGTACTACTATTACTGCAGTTCATTGTGTCTGTTATAAACCCAGTTGCTACCTCCAACAAAAATAGACCCAATGAACAATTTTCTGAATGCTAAGTAAACTCTTGTGTAGATCCCATTGATTCAAAGAATGTATTCAAGATAAGCTTAGCAATTGATTTAAGGCTATTTTTAAAAAAAGAAAACTATTTTTATTTTAATATTTATGCATCATAGATGCAAACCCATTAAATTGAACCAATTAGATAGGCCAGTGCCATGACTGATTTTGCACTATAACTTCAAGATTAATCTCCTGAGCAAATATAGCCAATTTAGATGCCTATATTATGCATTGAAATTTCAAGGATCTATTCATGTATACTGAATTTTCTGAATCATTCACTATCCTGAAAGAAATAGGTAATATGCTTTTGATGTAGTATGTCATTTTCTTTATGCCCATAAAATCCTTCCTCTGTTACTGTTTTAACTAATATCCAGTCCTTGAGTAATGTCACAATGACGTTGATATCCTCCAACTTCCCAACTTTGATGCATGATATATTTTATGGAGGGCCCCCAGATTACTGAAATAGACTACAGTTCCACTATGGCACCCATCAATCACATTGCTTATAAGCAGTTAGTTGGTATCTAAGAGGAGCAAGTGGGCCATCTATTCCATAAATATTTTTCATTGCCAGTCAATACTTCCTGCAAAGAAAGAATGGCTTCATCTTGCAGTCCTTTGGGGCCTCTCCACCTGGCTAATAAACTTGATTAAAGCTCACTAATGCCTGTGAGAAATTGCCTTCTTTCTTTCCCCCTAATATTTGTAAAAACAGGAAAATATATCATGCATTGGGAGAAAGATGCCAGCCAAAGAATCTGGTTGCAATGGGAACATGTCTTCAGCTTTTCGATTTCTTGCACACTTGGTTGTAGGGGGCAAGCTGTGAAGGCAGATGAAGCAGCAAGGGAAGCCCCTCTGACAACAACATCCATCCTTGTTGCCATGATTGTGTCGTGTCTGTGTTTCTTGGCATGAGCAAATTAGACTCTCATGCAGCAAACCACTTGTCCATTCACTTTGTCTGCTTTGGAGAAATGGCACTGAGGTAAGAGGTAAATGCTACTGTATTCTGTGAAAGTTAGGGGAAGTCTTCTTCTATTCAGGAACACTTTTCTCCTGACAACATCACAGTCCTAGGCTGGATGTATACCAGGATCTGATCCCAGATTATATGCTTTGAACTGTATTATATGAGTCTACACTGCCAGGTCATCTGGGATAAACAGATAATTTGGAATCAGATCCTGGGATATAGTGCTGTGTAGATCTAGTGCATGAACCTTATCTATGTATGTAGGCATATGACGGCAGCACTAGTATCAGCCTCTAGCCACTTTGAAAACTTGGAGCTTTTGGAAACACACTTCAAGCACATGAATCTATGGTCTAAGGACCTCATCGCACTGGAGCATGGATCCACTTTAAATCCAGTTTCTGCCTCCTGCAGAACTCTGGGGCTTCTAATTTAGGGAGGTGCCTTTAAACTGCTCAGCCAGGCAGGTCCTGGGCCTCACTAAACTACAAACCCCAGAATTCTGCCTGGAGGCAGAAACAAGATTTAAAGTGGGTGCATGCTCTAGTGTGATGAGGCTATTGGCCCCCTCTACACTACCATATAACATCCAGATTATCTACTTCAAACTGGGTTATATATGTGGATTATCTACTTCAATAATCTGGATTATATGGCAATATATAAAGGGACCTAGAGCAGAGATAATGGAGAAACAGTGAAGTGAGACAAAATAGTAAAGAGAAGGAGTTTGTATTTTGATGGTTAGGATGGTTAGATTCAGTCAGGATGATAAGAAGATAGTGAAATTAGTGAGATGTAGTAGAGTCAATTAGGATTTGAAATGCCGTAGTTAAATAATTTACAATAAAAACGAAGCCCTGACATTCTGTAACAATAAGCTTTAGTACACTAAATAAACTTTAACTGTATGTTGAATTTGTGTTTAATAAAGTATTCGCAAAATGTATTCATATGTGCTTTTGGGAATGCTACAAAAATGTTATTGGAGTCATTGATTTCAGACACACCATGTCTTTAGTTGCAGCATTTATGCAACAGTAGTGATCAGGTTGGTGTCATAGTAGCAGGACAAATAGAGGTCCCTACATTTGTTGTTATAAGCCAGGGGTCCCCAAACTTTTTAAACAGGGGGCCAGTTCACGATCCTTCGGACCATTGGAGGGCCAGACTATAGTTGGCCACCGAGCAATAATAATAATTACTAATAATAATAAAAACAACAACAGTAATAAAAAAAGAGAGTTGGAAAGACCCTTTGGGCCGTTGAGTCCAATCCCCTTCTGCCTTTGTGCACCGAAAGCACAAGCAAAGCACCCCTGACAGATGGCCACCCAGCCTCAATGTTAATAATAATAATAATAATAATAATAATAATAATAATAAAGAGGGTTGGAAGATGACCCCCTTGGGCCATTTAGTCCAACCCCTTTCTGCCTTTGTGCACAAAAAGCACAAGCAAAGCATCCCTGACAGATGGCCACCCAGCCTCAATGTTAATAATAATAATAATAATAATAATAATAATAATAATAATAATAATAATAATAATAAAGACTCTGGCAGAAACCAGTGCAGGTAGTCCCGGTGGTGATGGGCACATTGGGTGCCATGCCAAAAGATCTCAGCCGGCATTTGGAAACAATAGACATTGACAAAATTACGATCTGCCAACTGCAAAAGGCCACCCTGCTGGGATCTGCACGCATCATCCGAAAATACATCACACAGTCCTAGACACTTGGGAAGTGTTCAACTTGTGATTTTGTGATATGAAATCCAGCATATCTATCTTGTTTGCTGTGTCATAATAAAATAATAATAATGGTTGGAAGAGAAGAAGAGACCCCTTGGGTCATTTAGCCCAACCCCCTTCTGCCTTTGTGCCGTGGGGGCCGGATAAATGGCTTCGATGGGCTGCATCCGGCCCCCGGGCCTTAGTTTGGGGACCTCTGTTATAAGCAGTATGAAAAGTGAAAGTCCCCACACCCCACCGCTGCTTTAGAATGATGAAGGTGATCCTACCATGTAGCAGCCTGTTGTGCTGTTTGCCTTTTGCTTCATTAGATTTCCACAGGAGAAGAATTTGACATCTTAATCTGTATAGATCTGGATCAGATTCTGAGATAAGATAGCTGTATATTACATTGTAGCTAATAAGGTATTAACACCTTGCTTTTAGAGAAATTTCAGACTTTCTATGGTTCATTAACCATAAGCATACTGTTGACCTATTGGCGCTTTGTGTTTTTTGGATTTTATTTCCTAAGGTGACATTTTCTTCTCCAAGAATATAAATGAATGAATATTGATGAAGCAAAAGGTCACCTAATGAACAGATAATTCAAAGACTGTGCCCTGAGAATGATCTCTTCCAAACCATACGTTTCGCTTGATCAATTAAGCAGCTGCTAGCAGCTTAGCAAATAGTGTAAACATTTGATTGAATTGTAACTCCCAGCCTTTTTTCTTGCTGCATTCTAGGGCAATTCAAGAATTTCCAGCCTAAAAATGGCTTGCTATAGATGGTGTTGAAGGTAAAATTGGTATTTTCATCTAAATTAAATGTATGAAGCACGTAAATCCAAATGTTTTCTCTTTCAACTGGAGCAGGGAGCTCTGTCTTGGAAATATAGACACACTGGAAGAAGTATGTCCCTCAAAATGAATATGTTCAGCATGAGAAGTTTTACCATGGCGACTGTCATTCAGAGGACCTTTTCATTGGCCACCCCACAACTGTGGAACAACCTGCTGAAAGAGCTCCAACACCTGGATTAACTGTCACAATTTAAGACACAAGTGAAGACCTCTCTCTTCTGGCAGGCCTACCCAGTCAGTTCTAATGATGAATTTTAAACCTGCATTTTATGTTTGATTTCTGTTTTGTGTATTTTAATATGTATTTTGTGGAAATATGTTTTAATGTGTTTATTTTAAATAATGTTTTAGGTGAATGTGTGTTTTACAATTTTGTAACCCGCCTCGAGCCATGAGGAGAGGTGGGCAAGAAATAATGTTCTTATTATTATTGTTGTTGTTATTATTATTATTATTTTATTATGACACAGCAAACAAGATAGATATGCTGGATTTCGTATCAGAGAATCACAAGTTAAACACTTTCCAAGTGTCTGGGACTGTGTGATGCATTTTCGAATGATGCGTGCAGATCCCGGTAGGGTGGCCTTTTGCAGTTGGTAGATCGTAATTTTGTCAATGTCTATTGTTTCCAAATGCCAGCTGAGATCTTTTGGCACTGCACCCAATGTGCCGATCACCACCGGGACCACCTGTACTGGTTTCTGCCAGAGTCTTTGAAGTTCAATCTTGAAGTCCTGATAGCGGCTGAGTTTTTCCTGTTGTTTTTCGTCAATGCGACTGTCACCTGGGATGGCAACATCAATGATCCAAACCTTTTTTCTTTCCACAGCTGTGATGTCTGGTGTATTGTGTTCCAGAACTTTGTCAGTCTGGATTCAGAAGTCCTACAGTATCTTTGCGTGCTCATTTTCCAATACTTTTGCAGATTTGTGATCCCACCAGTTCTTTACTGCTGGGAAGTGGTACCTGAGGCATAAGTTCCAATGAATCATTTGGGCCACATAGTTGTGTCTCTGTTTGTAGTCTGTCTGTGCGATTTTCTTACAGCAAATGAGGATATGATCAATGGTTTCGTCAGCTTCCTTGCAGAGTCTGCATTTTGGGTCATCAGCTGATTTTTCAATCTTGGCCTTAATTGCATTTGTTCTTTCAGTTTTCCTGGCTGTTGCTGTAATTTGTTATTTCACGATTCCCAAAGCTTCTTCAATTTTTCTGGTGTTCAGCCAGTACTTTCTGATTAGGTATTGCTTGATTTTGTCATTCTTCAGTTTCTTCTCTTTCATATTTTTCAGGTTACTTGCATCTGATCTGAGTTTCTTGATTTTCAACTCTAGCCTGACCTTTCACTTTGGTTTTCCAGTCAATTTTCTTTGAGGCTGCCTTGGTTGTAGGAGCCCAAGCTCTTTTTTACTATCACTGCTGCACTGTAGGCATATTGGTTTGTTTGTTCAATTGATGTTATTTGGACAGTGGAGAGTACTGTATTCACATCTTTCATGAGAGGCGCCAGGTGTCTCTTGGGCACTGTTTTTAGAGTTGGGAGCCGCTTCCTTATTGCATTTGCTGCAGCATGAGCCATGATCTTATCCTTGAGCTCTTGTTGTCTTGCTGTCAAGGTTCCTGGTGGTTCAACAGGTGTTTCAAGTGCTAGTTCTTCAAATTCTTGCAAAAGCTGCACACTTTCTTCTGGTTCAATCTGTTCCATCATTCCAAGTATTGCTGGAGTCTCTGCTGCTGTCTGTGCTGTGGTCTGATGGTAATTTGCTTTGCAGATTTTCTGGATTTCTTCGAGTTCAACTTCACTGAACACTTTGTTTCTGATTATGAATCTTCGTTGGTCAGCCAGTCGGGGTTATGTTATCTGTGAGTCAGGGTACTCTTGTTTCCATAACTGATGCATCCTTTTTTGGTAGTCACGCTTTTGAGGTTCAGAGTTGTAATAGCATTTCATAACTGTGCAGTTCTCTGGCATTGTATATTTCTGCCGCTTCTGTGACTGTTCATTTGTATTTTGATTCCGTAGCCCACTTATCGATGGATGTCCAGAATCAGCAGCATCCACCGCGGTCCTTTTTATCCTGGGCGACGACCGAGCCAGTATAGACTTGGTTTTGGTCTGATTCTCCATAATGCTAATGGGTTAGGTGCTCTTAGTTCTGCTCCTCAGCTGAGGCCTCTCTGGCTTGGTTGGACCTACCGGTAGTTACACTACCACCAGCACAGCCCTCAATCATCATTGGAGCAGTTAAGCCCCCCCCCCCACCATGGCAAGGTGGCACCTACGGGAGGGTTCTTATTATTGTTGTTGTTGTTGTTGTTGTTGTTGTTATTATTATTATTATTATTAAAATGTTGTTAAAGCAACATTTGATCACGTTCTCTTGATGAGATGTATAATAGTGACCAATTTTAAATTAATATGTATTCTGCTGTAACACAGGAACAGCTCATTAAAATATGCTAGGAAGATACTATTACCTCACTTTAATACAAAGACAGCCATATCGTATATTTCTATAAAATGTTGGTGGAACCCATTGGTGTATTGTATTTGGTCAATTCAGGAAGATAACGTTTTGTTTTGTGAGCTCCTGTGCAGATCTAACACTCTTAAAATTTTCCTATCCCGTTAAATCCTATTTATTGTGGTTAATTAAATGCAGCTAGTTAATCTTATCTTGGTGCATTGCAAACCTAAAATGTGTAACTAGATCTGTGTTTTTGAGAGATTCTAGTAGATTTTGTATACAGTGCCATTTTCTTTACTTTTGGAATGTGTCCTTATAGAATTGGATTGCATGTAATATAGATCATAAAATATACTTGTTCTGCATTCAGACATGAATTTCAAAGGTGTTGAAATTATCACGTAGAAATATTTGTACATGTATGTAGATCCACAGTCTGTGTGCAGTGTGCATATATATTGGCATACACAGCATATGTAGCACCCACTGTAGATAATTTTTAACACCTCTTCGAACAAAATTATTTTTAATAATTGCCATGAAATTAAAACAAACAATACCCACGCAGAAAAAATGCAGACAACAAAATTGACCTCTTTTAAACTTTGTAAATATAATAATGTCAGTAAAAATTAACTTACTAAATAAATCCATATTATAAATATTATACTACATAAAAATAATTGATTAGTTTATTTAAATTACATTAATGTAATATAATGTATCCCATGTCTATTTGCAATATGCTCCCTAATGCTGCATCCTTTTCTGAACCCAATTTAGACAACTGGCATTTCTCATTCCATATATGGTAAAAGTCTTTGCTGTAGAATTCTGAGAATGTCTGCTTGTATAGGATATTAATCTAATGGTCCAACTATGATTGCAATCACTGATGTCCTGTTCCATGAGGATTAGATTGTATATTGATGTTTCCAATCTGTAGGCCATTGTTTTGTTTCCCATATTTGTTGACAAATTTTAATTAAAATTGGAATGGATTCTATCTCTGTAATTTGAAATAGCTCTTTTGGTATACCATCTGCTCATGGTGATTTATTTCTCCCATGTACATTGAGTGCAGCTTTCAATTTACTTTCTAAAACTGTAGGTTCAGTTTCAAATGGTTATTCCTTGATTTAATCTGTCATTCTTTCATCTCTTCTATTGGGAGCTCCCAGTGGTACAATGGGTTAAACTCCTGTGCCAGCAGGACTGCTGACTTAAAGGTTGGGTTGCTGACCTGAAAGAGTGTGCGGATGAGCTCCCTCTGTCAGCTCTAGCTCCCCATGTGGGGACATAAGAGAAGCCTCCCACAAGAATAGTAAAAACATCAAAACATCCCTGAGCAATGTCCTTGCAGATGGCCACTTCTCTCACACCAGAAGCAACTTGTAATTTCTCAAGTTGCTCCCAACATGAAAAAAATATATTGTATTATAGTTCTTCAGTGTTTTGTTTCTATCATTCTTTTGTTTTATTTGAAAATAAACCTGGGAGAATAAAAGGGAACAAAAAGAGATTAATATGAATCTAGCAGCCCCTTTAAGATTATAGTGATTATATTTGACCACAAGCTTCCCAAAATATCTATTCATTTCCTCAACTCTCTTCCAGAAAAGAGGATTTATATCCACAAATGTTCCTGTTAAAATATAACACACTGAAGGGGCTGATAGATTGCTGTTTTTCTTCACTAACTAACTGTTTTCCCCCCAGGCCCTTCCACACAGTCATATAATCCAGAATATCAAGGCAGAGCAACGCAAAGTATCTGCTTTGAGCTGGGTTATCTGAATCCATACTGTCATATATCCCAGTTCAAAGTAGATAATGTGGGATTTTATTCAGCTGTGTGGAAAGGGCCCTAGTTTCATCTCCAAAAAAAGCAACAGCTACCTCTTGTCCCACTCCCTTGACTCACTCCTCTTCTGTCATATTCAAGGAAATTCCAAGGAGAAGGCAAGAGGGAAGAGAGGGTGAGAGAGGCTTGACTTGATATGGACTGTGAGTGGTTCCGGCCCAGTTCACATTCCTGGAAGCTGATCTCTACCTCTCTTTCCTGGCATCTCAGGGCCCTTCCACACAGTCATATAACCCAGAATATCAAGGTAGAAAATCCCACAATATCTGCTTTGAACTGAGTTATCTGAGTCCATACTGCCATATACCCCAGTTCAAATCAGATAATGTGAGATTTTATACAGCTGTGTGGAAGGGACCTCAGTGAGCAACTGTTTGAGAAGGAACCACCATTCAGCTTCCTTATTTTGCACAATTGGGAGTGGAGTGCCCACCCACTCTATGAAGAAGCCACTATGCACATAGAGTTTATATGGCTACAAATGGTGTGTTACATGTAATGCAGCCTCTCTTACATCACTGAGTTGAGAGAGGCTCAGTAATATAAGAGAGACTGCATTACATGGAACACACAATGAGAAACAAATCCTCTTGTGGAGTTTCCTTAAGGATGGAAGGTGATGTAAAAAAGTAAATTTCAGAAATAGGTTAAGGTGGGTTATTTAATCTGCAGATTATGATAAAGTACAAATTAATAGAGTTAGAGTCATAGAGTCATAGAATAGTAGAGTTGGAAGAGACCTCATGGGCCATCCAGGCCAACCCCCTGCCAAGAAGCAGGAAATCGCATTCATAGCACCCCCGACAGATGGCCATTAGGCTTGCTCAAATAATTCGTTTTCCCCGTTTACCGTTATTGATTCGTTTTTTTCGGATTTTTTGAATCAATATTGAATCTTGGCTGTCCACACGCCTGGATATCGCGGTTTCGAACCGCGATTGGCCGTTTTCCGTAATGGCGCCTTTTTTTTCGTTTTTAAAAAATGCTTTGTCAAATCATCCAAACTTTTTTAAGTCCACTGGGGCAATCTAGTGTGTTGTTTGCCCCTTGTAGCCAATCAGAGAGCACGTTTAACCAGGGGGAGGGGCTGGTAGGACGTGCTTAATGAAAACAGCGTGCACACGCCTCGTGGCTCAGTCGCACTGGGACTTTTGGAGAGGGTGGAAGGGTAGAGATTCATTGGTGTAGGCAGGCAGGAAACATTGCTGCGTCACAGCATGGCTGTGTGAAGACCAGGACAGGAGAAAAGGTGGGGTGGTCTGTGGCTGAGTTTGGTGGTGTGGGTCTTAGGTCTTTCTATTTCTTTTGTTGTTGCAAACTTGCAAAGGGCTGTCCTGTGGGTGTTTTTCCTGTTCAAAATACAACTCCTTTTGGGGAAAGAAAAGCTTGCCTTTGTGCCTTGCCTTCTTTGTGTGTGTGTCTGCCAGGGACGCTTTGAAAAAGAGTTGCATATCCCATCCAGTTCAAAATACAACTCCTTTTGGGGAAAGGAAAGCCTGCCTTTCTGCCTTGCCTTGTGTGTGTGTCTGCAGGGACGCTTTGAAAAAGAGTTGCATATCCCATCCACTTCAAAATACAACTCCTTTTGGGGAAAGGAAAGCCTGCCTTTCTGCCTTGCCTTGTGTGTGTGTCTGCAGGGACGCTTTGAAAAAGAGTTGCATATCCCATCCACTTCAAAATACAACTCCCTTTGGGGAAAGGAAAGCCTGCCTTTCTGCCTTGCCTTGTGTGTGTGTCTGCAGGGACGCTTTGAAAAAGAGTTGCATATCCCATCCAGTTCAAAATACAACTCCTTTTGGGGAAAGGAAAGCCTGCCTTTCTGCCTTGCCTTGTGTGTGTGTCTGCAGGGACGCTTTGAAAAAGAGTTGCATATCCCATCCAGTTCAAAATACAACTCCTTTTGGGGAAAGGAAAGCCTGCCTTTCTGCCTTGCCTTGTGTGTGTGTCTGCAGGGACGCTTTGAAAAAGAGTTGCATATCCCATCCAGTTCAAAATACAACTCCTTTTGGGGAAAGGAAAGCCTGCCTTTCTGCCTTGCCTTGTGTGTGTGTCTGCAGGGACGCTTTGAAAAAGAGTTGCATATCCCATCCAGTTCAAAATACAACTCCTTTTGGGGAAAGGAAAGCCTGCCTTTCTGCCTTGCCTTGTGTGTGTGTCTGCAGGGACGCTTTGAAAAAGAGTTGCATATCCCATCCAGTTCAAAATACAACTCCTTTTGGGGAAAGGAAAGCCTGCCTTTGTGGCTTGCCTTGTGTGTGTGTCTGCAGGGACGCTTTGAAAAAGAGTTGCATATCCCATCCAGTTCAAAATACAACTCCTTTTGGGGAAAGGAAAGCCTGCCTTTCTGCCTTGCCTTGTGTGTGTGTCTGCAGGGACGCTTTGAAAAAGAGTTGCATATCCCATCCAGTTCAAAATACAACTCCCTTTGGGGAAAGGAAAGCCTGCCTTTCTGCCTTGCCTTGTGTGTGTGTCTGCAGGGACGCTTTGAAAAAGAGTTGCATATCCCATCCAGTTCAAAATACAACTCCCTTTGGGGAAAGGAAAGCCTGCCTTTCTGCCTTGCCTTGTGTGTGTGTCTGCAGGGACGCTTTGAAAAAGAGTTGCATATCCCATCCAGTTCAAAATACAACTCCCTTTGGGGAAAGGAAAGCCTGCCTTTGTGGCTTGCCTTGTGTGTGTGTCTGCAGGGACGCTTTGAAAAAGAGTTGCATATCCCACCCAGTTCAAAATACAACTCCTTTTGGGGAAAGGAAAGCCTGCCTTTCTGCCTTGCCTTGTGTGTGTGTCTGCAGGGACGCTTTGAAAAAGAGTTGCATATCCCATCCAGTTCAAAATACAACTCCCTTTGGGGAAAGGAAAGCCTGCCTTTCTGCCTTGCCTTGTGTGTGTGTCTGCAGGGACGCTTTGAAAAAGAGTTGCATATCCCATCCAGTTCAAAATACAACTCCCTTTGGGGAAAGGAAAGCCTGCCTTTGTGGCTTGCCTTGTGTGTGTGTCTGCAGGGACGCTTTGAAAAAGAGTTGCATATCCCATCCAGTTCAAAATACAACTCCTTTTGGGGAAAGGAAAGCCTGCCTTTCTGCCTTGCCTTGTGTGTGTGTCTGCAGGGACGCTTTGAAAAAGAGTTGCATATCCCATCCAGTTCAAAATACAACTCCTTTTGGGGAAAGGAAAGCCTGCCTTTCTGCCTTGCCTTGTGTGTGTGTCTGCAGGGACGCTTTGAAAAAGAGTTGCATATCCCATCCACTTCAAAATACAACTCCCTTTGGGGAAAGGAAAGCCTGCCTTTCTGCCTTGCCTTGTGTGTGTGTCTGCAGGGACGCTTTGAAAAAGAGTTGCATATCCCATCCACTTCAAAATACAACTCCTTTTGGGGAAAGGAAAGCCTGCCTTTCTGCCTTGCCTTGTGTGTGTGTCTGCAGGGACGCTTTGAAAAAGAGTTGCATATCCCATCCAGTTCAAAATACAACTCCTTTTGGGGAAAGGAAAGCCTGCCTTTCTGCCTTGCCTTGTGTGTGTGTCTGCAGGGACGCTTTGAAAAAGAGTTGCATATCCCATCCAGTTCAAAATACAACTCCTTTTGGGGAAAGGAAAGCCTGCCTTTCTGCCTTGCCTTGTGTGTGTGTCTGCAGGGACGCTTTGAAAAAGAGTTGCATATCCCATCCACTTCAAAATACAACTCCCTTTGGGGAAAGGAAAGCCTGCCTTTCTGCCTTGCCTTGTGTGTGTGTCTGCAGGGACGCTTTGAAAAAGAGTTGCATATCCCATCCAATTCAAAATACAACTCCTTTTGGGGAAAGGAAAGCCTGCCTTTCTGCCTTGCCTTGTGTGTGTGTCTGCAGGGACGCTTTGAAAAAGAGTTGCATATCCCATCCACTTCAAAATACAACTCCTTTTGGGGAAAGGAAAGCCTGCCTTTGTGGCTTGCCTTGTGTGTGTGTCTGCAGGGACGCTTTGAAAAAGAGTTGCATATCCCATCCACTTCAAAATACAACTCCTTTTGGGGAAAGGAAAGCCTGCCTTTCTGCCTTGCCTTGTGTGTGTGTCTGCAGGGACGCTTTGAAAAAGAGTTGCATATCCCATCCAGTTCAAAATACAACTCCTTTTGGGGAAAGGAAAGCCTGCCTTTGTGGCTTGCCTTGTGTGTGTGTCTGCAGGGACGCTTTGAAAAAGAGTTGCATATCCCATCCACTTCAAAATACAACTCCTTTTGGGGAAAGGAAAGCCTGCCTTTCTGCCTTGCCTTGTGTGTGTGTCTGCAGGGACGCTTTGAAAAAGAGTTGCATATCCCATCCAGTTCAAAATACAACTCCTTTTGGGGAAAGGAAAGCCTGCCTTTGTGGCTTGCCTTGTGTGTGTGTCTGCAGGGACGCTTTGAAAAAGAGTTGCATATCCCATCCACTTCAAAATACAACTCCTTTTGGGGAAAGGAAAGCCTGCCTTTCTGCCTTGCCTTGTGTGTGTGTCTGCAGGGACGCTTTGAAAAAGAGTTGCATATCCCATCCAGTTCAAAATACAACTCCTTTTGGGGAAAGGAAAGCCTGCCTTTCTGCCTTGCCTTGTGTGTGTGTCTGCAGGGACGCTTTGAAAAAGAGTTGCATATCCCATCCAGTTCAAAATACAACTCCCTTTGGGGAAAGGAAAGCCTGCCTTTCTGCCTTGCCTTGTGTGTGTGTCTGCAGGGACGCTTTGAAAAAGAGTTGCATATCCCATCCACTTCAAAATACAACTCCCTTTGGGGAAAGGAAAGCCTGCCTTTCTGCCTTGCCTTGTGTGTGTGTCTGCAGGGACGCTTTGAAAAAGAGTTGCATATCCCATCCAGTTCAAAATACAACTCCCTTTGGGGAAAGGAAAGCCTGCCTTTCTGCCTTGCCTTGTGTGTGTGTCTGCAGGGACGCTTTGAAAAAGAGTTGCATATCCCATCCAGTTCAAAATACAACTCCTTTTGGGGAAAGGAAAGCCTGCCTTTCTGCCTTGCCTTGTGTGTGTGTCTGCAGGGACGCTTTGAAAAAGAGTTGCATATCCCATCCACTTCAAAATACAACTCCCTTTGGGGAAAGGAAAGCCTGCCTTTCTGCCTTGCCTTGTGTGTGTGTCTGCAGGGACGCTTTGAAAAAGAGTTGCATATCCCATCCACTTCAAAATACAACTCCTTTTGGGGAAAGGAAAGCCTGCCTTTCTGCCTTGCCTTGTGTGTGTGTCTGCAGGGACGCTTTGAAAAAGAGTTGCATATCCCATCCAGTTCAAAATACAACTCCTTTTGGGGAAAGGAAAGCCTGCCTTTCTGCCTTGCCTTGTGTGTGTGTCTGCAGGGACGCTTTGAAAAAGAGTTGCATATCCCATCCAGTTCAAAATACAACTCCTTTTGGGGAAAGGAAAGCCTGCCTTTCTGCCTTGCCTTGTGTGTGTGTCTGCAGGGACGCTTTGAAAAAGAGTTGCATATCCCATCCTGTTCAAAATACAACTCCTTTCGGGAAAATAAAAGCTTGCCTTTGTGGCTTGCCTTCCCCTGGGCTACGGGTGTGTGTGTGTCTGCCAGGAACGCTTTGGGAAAGAGTTGCATATCCCATCCTGTTCAAAATACAACTCCTTCGGGGAAAATAAAAGCTTGCCTTTCTGCCTTGCCTTGTGTGTGTGTCTGCCAGGGACGCTTCCTGATTTTCCCAAGACAACTTTGGGAAAGAGTTGCATATCCCATACTTTCCTGTAGAACTGGAAAGTACAGGTATCCCCTTGTAAATAAATAAAACTAACTAAATGTTATAGACTACGCTTTTGCAACAGTACATTGGCCAGAATATAACACGTTGCCAATCAAGATTCAACAAATATTTCCCACCAGTAACACAACACCTAACCATCATCCCTTCTGTTACCTTAAAACACTCCCCTTGACATGAAGCGCTCAGCTGTACGCGGGTCTGGGGGAGCAAGTCCTAGTAGTGGTCAAGCCACGGCCAGGACACTGTGGGGGGCCAAAAAAGTTAAGGTGGGTCCCATACGTCTGGAACGACGAACTATGGGAGTGGGTGGACTTGATGAAGAACCAGGCTGTTCTAATGCAGACAGTTCACAGGCATCCACCCGGAGCCGGCTGTCGCATGGAGCTGAGACAACTGGACGATCATTGGAACATACAGGTGTTGCCGTCCTGGAACTACAGGTGGTGGATAGTGAGGATATAGATAACCCCACCCCTCCACCCGCTACTGACAGTGAGGAGGAGGTAGAGGAGGTACTACCATCAAAACGTAGACTTCCTCATGCTGCTGAAAGGGTGCCCACGACTCCCATCTCTGAGGGCGTCGCCACAGTGGCTGTGGGGAGGCCAAGGTCATTTATTTGGGACCATTTCCATGTCCACTCTCAGAGTTCTACTTTGGCAGTTTGTAGACACTGTGGGGCAAATATCAGCAGAGGCAGAGACACGAGACATCTTGCGACCTCGGGGTTGAGCTCTCACATGAAGCGACACCATCCCTCCATTTCGCTGAGAGGGGGAACTGCAAGCCCTTCCAGTGGCAGCCTTAGCACGCAAAGTTCACCAGGTGAAGATAGTGGAAGGCGGACACAGTCCACCATGGAGGATTGGGCCATTCCATTACCCAGAAAGAAAACGGGGGAAACATTGCTCACACCCCAGCAGATAACCCAAACTGTGGGAGAGATGATTGCCCTAGATCACCATCCCTTCCGCCTGGTAGAACAAGAAGGCTTTGTACGCCTTATGAAACGACTGTGCCCCCGCTACAAAATCCCCTCCCGTCACACCTTTTCCAGAAAAGTAATTCCCGGCTTGTACGAGGGCTGTAAGGAACGCATTATCCAC
This sequence comes from Anolis carolinensis, assembly GCF_035594765.1. Lineage (NCBI taxonomy): Eukaryota > Metazoa > Chordata > Lepidosauria > Squamata > Anolidae > Anolis > Anolis carolinensis. Next base: position 198,700,529 of record NC_085844.1, read on the forward strand.
ATGTTGCGTAGCGCCATGGGAGGACACATCCATTTTACCTCTGATATTTGGTCAAGCTTGGGAGGAGGCCACTCCTACCTCTCTCTCACGGCACATTGGTGGGAGAAGGAAGGCACTATGGATACATCCCATCGTTGGGCACTCCTCGCATTGGAGGTAGTTGATCGTGATCACAAGGCAGAGACCATCTGCAACTATCTGGAAAACATGATGGGGGAATGGATGCAGTGTAGGCCGGAAGAAATGAGGAGGGGCTTTATGGTGACGGACGCAGGGAAAAATATGATCAAAGCGGTTGAAAGTGCCGGGTTTCAGAATGTGTCCTGCATGGCCCACTTGCTTCACAATACCGTCAAGGAAGGTTTAAAGAGCCAGGAAGAGCAGTCGGGCAGCAACACAAACATCTCCCTGCTGATCGAGCGCTGTAGAAAGATCGCGGGCTACTTCCACCGGAGCATCAAGGCAGCCCGGCAGCTGAGAGACAGGCAGAGCCTTGAAGGCCTCCCGCAGCACAAGCTACTCCAGGACGTCTCGACTCGGTGGAATTCAACCTTAAAAATGCTCGAACGCATGGTCGAGCAGCAGAAGGCGGTACACGGCATCTCCCTCACTTTGGTTGCGCCTGTTAGCAAGCTTGTTCCAACTAAGCAAGAGTGGGACACCATCTCCCAGCTAGTAGACGTACTAAAGCCATTCAAACATGCCACTGAGACACTTTCGGAATCAAAAGCTCTTCTGAGCCAGGCAGTGCCCATGGTCTTGAGGCTAAGGAGGCACCTAGAAAGGCTTGGTGCCGGTCGAACAATTGACTCCCTGGCTGGACCGCTGACACCGCCGGTCCTGGAGGTGGTGAGGAGGTTGTCCTTTGCTGTACGGAAACGGCTAGAGCCACTTCTTTCCAGCAAGGTCCATATGCTGGCGGCCTTGTGTGATCCACGGCTAAAGTACAACGTCTGCCCAAAAGACTTTACCATGTGGAAGGCCCAACTTGTTGACCTTGTGAGGGAGGTCTTTGCTGCCAGGGTGGAGGAAACGGGCACAGCGGCCCCTCTTCCAGAACTGCCTGTCACCCCAAGCACTAGCGCTAGTGGCGAGACGGAAAGTCCCGCGGAGCCGGTAGGGGGTTGCCGTAGGGATACGGATCTCCAGCCGCGAACAGGAAACGTTTTCTTTGCAGAGACGGTGGCCATACTTGCCTGCTCTGAAGAATCCTCTTTGCTGGCTTCTGCTCAAAAGGTAGACTCGGCCGAATGCTCGGTCAACAGGTACTTTGAGGAGCCTCCGGAGATAATTTCTTGTGATCCATTGTCCTATTGGGCTTCACGCGAACACATGTGGCCGGATCTGTCGCACGTAGCCCGCCAGTTCCTCAGCTGTCCTCCCACCAGCGTCCAGAGCGAAAGGGTCTTCAGCATAGCGGGAGATGTAGTCACGCCCCACCGCAGCTTGCTGGACCCTCAAACAGTTGAGAAACTTGTTTTCCTGAAGGCCAACCTTCCTGTGTTGAATTTCCCAGATTTGGATTTTGAGACCGACTGCTCCTAGAGCAACAGTTCTCGTCCTTTAACCAACTCTGCTTCAGAGTAACTTTGGCCAATTTTTTTGGGCGTCCGGGCGGGGGGGTGGCCCCTTTGGACTCTGTCCAACAACTCTCTCCTCTATCCTACAATGCTTTCCTCTCTCTTTTCCCTTCCTTTCTCCTCTTTTTCATCACTCGACGTTGCCCCACTGACGTTTTTGGGTTCATCCATCTCAAGGGGCCGTTTCACGAATCATGTAATCATGGAATCATAGAAAAGTAGAGTTGGAATAGAACTCATGGGCCATCGAGTTCTCCCCCAAGAAAGACGCAGGAAGTATCATTCAAAGCATCCCCGACAGATGGCCATCGAGCCTATGCTTAAAAGCTTCAAAAGAAGGGGCCTACAACACAGTCCGGGGGAGACAGTTCCACTCCCGAACAACCATCGCGGAGAGAAGTACTATCTTTCATTTGTCCCTGTTGAACTTAATATACTTTTGGCCCATCTCTGTATTCGGAAGTTACAAAACGTTTTCTCTCATGTAATACTGGCTCTGTAGAGGTTGAAGGATATTCTGTGGAAAATTAGACCATAAAAGCCAAGGTAGATAATGCTTCCTCTTTGTGTTCTGTTCGGATTTCATTCAATTCCCTTTTTATTTGGGGGGGGGGGGAAATATTACCATCACGAGCCATGACTGTTTGGTCTTCTACAGATCCTCGCAGCTCCTGTACAGAAAGAGCACTGTTATATTTGATGTGGATACTTCAGATAATCATTTCAGGTGTAGGAATACGCCAGACTCTCACTTTACAGAGGTATACTATCTGTCCATCTGAACCTTTGAGGATGTCTTTATCCACTGGAATTAATACACCTCGACTTGGGACAGAACTTCTCTAAATTGTCATCTTTCAGTGTCCCATTGTCTAGAGCGGGTGTGGTTGCCGCAGTGGTCATGGGACGGCCGCCTTTGGGTCCCCTAGCCCTCTGCCCGCTTACGCGGAGGGTGCCTTTATAACTCGGAGGGGGGAATCATCAAAGACAGTGGTACTCCTCCGCCTTTGCCAGCATTTCTCCAAATGGTTGTCTAGTGTCCCTTCTCCTTTATATGCCGTGGTCTACGCTGTGGTCGTTAAACGGCCGCTTTTGGGTCCCCTCCCCCTTTGACCTGGCACGCAGAGGGTGCCGTTCCCCCTTCAGGACGTGTGCCTTGCGGCTGCTTTAGAAGTTTGGGCGCAGGTTACGCCGAGTGGAAATTGCCTTTTGCTGGCTTGTTGGGAAAACGATAGAAGAGGTACACGGCCTTCCCCTTGGGTGGTGGGGTGTTGCTGTGGGTAGAGGCTTAAATCGCAAAAACAAAAAACTTTGTGGGAGGGCCGTGCCGAATTCTCCGGGATGCATGCCGGCCAACTGTGGCCGGCTGGCTCAGGGTGGGGTCTTTGCTGCCCTTTGTTTTTTCCCCTTACTTTTCTTTTCTTTTTGCTGCCTCTCGGACTACGTGACGCCAGACTCTAGAGGTATATGCCCTTCCCCCTTCAGGGCGTGTTCCTTTGCGGCTGCTTGCAATGTGTGGGCGCAGGTTACCCAGAGTGGGAACAGCCTTTTGCTGGCTTGTTGGCAGGACGATAGAAGAGGTACACGGCCTTCCCCTGGGGTGGTGGAGTGTTGCTGTGGGTAGAGGCTTAAATCGCAAAAACAAAAAACTTTGTGGGAGGGCCGTGCCGAATTCTCCGGGATGCATGCCGGCCAACTGTGGCCGGCTGGCTCAGGGTGGGGTCTTTGCTGCCCTTTGTTTTTTCCCCTTACTTTTCTTTTCTTTTTGCTGCCTCTCGGACTACGTGACGCCAGACTCTAGAGGTATATGCCCTTCCCCCTTCAGGGCGTGTTCCTTTGCGGCTGCTTGCAATGTGTGGGCGCAGGTTACCCAGAGTGGGAACAGCCTTTTGCTGGCTTGTTGGCAGGACGATAGAAGAGGTACACGGCCTTCCCCTGGGGTGGTGGAGTGTTGCTGTGGGTAGAGGTTTAAGTCACAAAAACAAAAAACTTTGTGGGAGGGCCGTGCCGAATTCTCCGGGATGCATGCCGGTCAACTGTGGCCGGCTGGCTCAGGGTGGGGTCTTTGCTGCCCTTTGTTTTTTTCCCTTACTTTTCTTTTCTTTTTGCTGCCTCTCGGACTACGTGACGCCAGACTCTAGAGGTATATGCCCTTCCCCCTTCAGGGCGTGTTCCTTTGCGGCTGCTTGCAATGTGTGGGCGCAGGTTACCCAGAGTGGGAACTGCCTTTTGCTGGCTTGTTGGCAGGACGATAGAAGAGGTACACGGCCTTCCCCTGGGGTGGTGGAGTGTTGCTGTGGGTAGAGGCTTAAGTCGGAAAAAAAAAAAACTTTGTGGGAGGGCCGTGCCGAATTCTCCGGGATGCATGCCGGTCAACTGTGGCCGGCTGGCTCAGGGTGGGGTCTTTGCTGCCCTTTGTTTTTTTCCCTTACTTTTCTTTTCTTTTTGCTGCCTCTCGGACTACGTGACGCCAGACTCTAGAGGTATATGCCCTTCCCCCTTCAGGGCGTGTTCCTTTGCGGCTGCTTGCAATGTGTGGGCGCAGGTTACCCAGAGTGGGAACTGCCTTTTGCTGGCTTGTTGGCAGGATGATAGAAGAGGTACACGGCCTTCCCCTGGGGTGGTGGAGTGTTGCTGTGGGTAGAGGCTTAAGTCGGAAAAAAAAAACTTTGTGGGAGGGCCGTGCCGAATTCTCCGGGATGCATGCCGGTCAACTGTGGCCGGCTGGCTCAGGGTGGGGTCTTTGCTGCCCTTTGTTTTTTTCCCTTACTTTTCTTTTCTTTTTGCTGCCTCTCGGACTACGTGACGCCAGACTCTAGAGGTATATGCCCTTCCCCCTTCAGGGCGTGTTCCTTTGCGGCTGCTTGCAATGTGTGGGCGCAGGTTACCCAGAGTGGGAACTGCCTTTTGCTGGCCTTTGGGTAAAACGATAGAAGAGGGTGGAATGATCAAAGACAGTGTTACAGTCTCCCATCACCCTGAGAGGCTGTGATTGACGCTATTGCTGCGGAACGGCCGCCTTTGGTTCCCCTTGCCCACTGTCCGCGCACACGGACGTTGCCGATTGCCCGTCAGGGCGTGTGCCTTTGCGGCTGCTTTCAAGGTGTTGGCAGAACGTTTCGCCGAGTGGTAAATGTTTTTTGCTGGCATGTGGGTAAAACAATAGAAGAGGGTGGAATGATCAAAGACAGTGTTACAGTCTCCCATCACCCTGAGAGGTTGTGATTGACGCTGTTGCTGCGGAAAGGCCGCCTTTGGTTCCCCTTGCCCACTGTCCGCGCACACGGACGTTGCCGATTGCCCGTCAGGGCGTGTGCCTTTGCGGCTGCTTTCAAGGAGTGGGCGCAAGTTCCGTCTCGTGGAAACTGTTTCTTGCTGGTCTGTTGGTAATAACGAGGGTGGAGTGATCACAGACTGTGGGACAGTGTCCCATTCACCTTAAAAGGAAGTGTACTCAACGATGTGGCGGCAGAACGGCCACCTTTGGTTCCCCTTGCCCACTGTCCGCGCACACGGACGTTGCCGATTGCCCGTCAGGGCGTGTGCCTTTGCGGCTGCTTTCAAGGAGTGGGCGCAAGTTCCGTCTCGTGGAAACTGTTTCTTGCTGTTCCCCTCGCCCTCTGGCCGCGCACGCGGAATCACTGAAAGAAGTGGGACACCTTGGCCTTTACCACTTCTCAAAATTGTCTTCTTTTACTGTACCATTGCCTTGTGTGGGTGTAGTCGAGAGCATGTGATGATAATCTTACGCAGAGTAAGAAGTAGAGAATCAATCCACTCAGAATCTCTTATGCTATTAAAAACAATTACTTAATAATGCCTTCATGTTTCCTTTGGAATCCACATTTCTGCTTTGTTTCTACTTTGAATTACTTTCTACTACATTACACACTATATCTTTCATAATTGTACTTCCTCAAGTTTACTTAAACTGTATGTATACCAACCAACTGAAGTCATTTCCCTCTATCCAGGTCATCTGCAGGAGAACTTTAATAACCCCTGAAGAACACACTAGTCTTACCTGCAGTGGAACTGCATGGAAACATGTGCCTAACATCAGAGCCTTAAAACCTTCCCCCTCCAAAAAGCATTATAGGTCTGTGTGGTCGTTTGTAGCCTATTTAAGAATAGCTTGACAGGCCAATAGTATTTCGCACTGTATAGTTTTTTAACTGTCAAACTACCTCCTCTTCAGTCCTCGGACTCGAGCCGTGTTTTTACACCACTGTTTTTTAAGCTGGTAATGCTGTATGCTGACTGTGACTTCAGTTATATCTTATGTCTTATTGACCCAACATGAACACAGAAGAGTCTCACTGATCAAAGCCAAACGGGCCTACCACTGCTGAAATAAGCAGATTTCTTGGATTGGACTTGTTGAAGAAAAGCATATAACACATCATATCAGGTTATTATTATCCAAATAAAGCACCATAAATGCATGTTATACAACCAAGGAGACATAAGAAGTCGTTCTATATGCTGAAATGATATGTTGCTATTGCTTACTTTATGAATTTAGCTTCAAAATATCACAATATAATGGAATCATTGACTACAGAAATGGCTAGATTTTTCCAGAGGATAGACGGTTTGCTGTTATGGAGTGTATCTTTGTGTCATGGGTTGTGGTGTGTGGGCGTGGGGCCGGCCAACGGTGGCCGGCCCCCCGGGTCTGATGGGCTTGGGCCCACATTTTGAAAGCAGACGTGAAGAAAGCATGCCCTTCCCCCTCTGGGTTCAGCGGTGTGGGCGTGGGGCCGGCCAACGGTGGCCGGCCCCCCGGGTCTGAGGGGCTTGGGCCCACATTTTGCAAGCAGACGTGAAGAAAGCATGCCCTTCCCCCTGTGGGTCCAGCGGTGTGGGCGTGGGGCCAGCCAACGGTGGCCGGCCCCCCGGGTCTGAGGGGCTTGGGCCCACATTTTGCAAGCAGACGTGAAGAAAGCATGCCCTTCCCCCTGTGGGTCCAGCGGTGTGGGCGTGGGGCCGGCCAACGGTGGCCGGCCCCCCGGGTCTGAGGGGCTTGGGCCCCCATTTTGCAATCAGACGTGAAGAAAGCCTGCCCTTCCCCGTGGGTTGCGGCGTGTGGGCGTGGGGCCGGCCAACGGTGGCCGGCCCCCCGGGTCTGAGGGGCTTGGGCCCACATTTTGCAAGCAGACGTGAAGAAAGCATGCCCTTCCCCCTGTGAGTCCAGCGGTGTGGGCGTGGGGCCGGCCAACGGTGGCCGGCCCCCCGGGTCTGAGGGGCTTGGGCCCACATTTTGCAATCAGACGTGAAGAAAGCCTGCCCTTCCCAGTGGGTTGCGGCGTGTGGGCGTGGGGCCGGCCAACGGTGGCCGGCCCCCCGGGTCTGATGGGCTTGGGCCCACATTTTGAAAGCAGACGTGAAGAAAGCATGCCCTTCCCCCTCTGGGTTCAGCGGTGTGGGCGTGGGGCCGGCCAACGGTGGCCGGCCCCCCGGGTCTGAGGGGCTTGGGCCCACATTTTGCAAGCAGACGTGAAGAAAGCATGCCCTTCCCCCTGTGGGTCCAGCGGTGTGGGCGTGGGGCCAGCCAACGGTGGCCGGCCCCCCGGGTCTGAGGGGCTTGGGCCCACATTTTGCAAGCAGACGTGAAGAAAGCATGCCCTTCCCCCTGTGGGTCCAGCGGTGTGGGCGTGGGGCCGGCCAACGGTGGCCGGCCCCCCGGGTCTGAGGGGCTTGGGCCCCCATTTTGCAATCAGACGTGAAGAAAGCCTGCCCTTCCCCGTGGGTTGCGGCGTGTGGGCGTGGGGCCGGCCAACGGTGGCCGGCCCCCCGGGTCTGAGGGGCTTGGGCCCACATTTTGCAAGCAGACGTGAAGAAAGCATGCCCTTCCCCCTGTGAGTCCAGCGGTGTGGGCGTGGGGCCGGCCAACGGTGGCCGGCCCCCCGGGTCTGAGGGGCTTGGGCCCACATTTTGCAATCAGACGTGAAGAAAGCCTGCCCTTCCCAGTGGGTTGCGGCGTGTGGGCGTGGGGCCGGCCAACGGTGGCCGGCCCCCCGGGTCTGAGGGGCTTGGGCCCACATTTTGCAAGCAGACGTGAAGAAAGCCTGCCCTTCCCCGTGGGTTGCGGCGTGTGGGCGTGGGGCCGGCCAACGGTGGCCGGCCCCCCGGGTCTGAGGGGCTTGGGCCCACATTTCCTTTTTTTTGGTCTTCTCTCTCTTTCTCTGGGAAGGGTGCCGGCCAACGGTGGCCGGCCTAGTATTTTAAAGTGTGGGCCTTTTTGGCGGTGGCTTTTTCTGTCTTTTCTTTGGTCTTTGCTGCCTCTCGGCCTACGTGGCCGAGTTTCCCCAATGTACCGCCTCTCTCTTCTCTCGCCGGCTGTCGTTCTTTAGCCCTTTATGCTATTTTGCACAGAAGCCTCCTTTGGGGCGGTGTCCTCTGGTTTTTTTTCTCTCTCTCTCTCTCAGGGATGCGTGCCGGCAAACAGTGGCCGGCCCGGCTTAATGTATGGGCCTTGTCGCCTGTGGCTTTTTTCTTTCTTTTCTTTTCTTTTCTTTTTGCTGCCTCTCGGCCTACGTGGCCGAGTTTCCCCCGATGCACCGCCTCTCTCTTCTCTCTCGGCTGTCGTTCTTTACCCCTTTATGCGAGTTTGCACCGAAGCCTCCTTTGGGGCGGCGGCCCCTCTTTCTTCCTGTCTGGGAATCGTGCCGGCCAACGGTGGCCGGCCTAGTATTTTATAGTGTGGGCCTTTTTGGCGGTGGCTTTTTCTGTCTTTTCTTTGGTCTTTGCTGCCTCTCGGCCTACGTGGCCGAGTTTCCCCCGATGCACCGCCTCTCTCTTCTCTCTCGGCTGTCGTTCTTTACCCCTTTATGCGAGTTTGCACCGAAGCCTCCTTTGGGGCGGCGGCCCCTCTTTCTTCCTGTCTGGGAATCGTGCCGGCCAACGGTGGCCGGCCTAGTATTTTATAGTGTGGGCCTTTTTGGCGGTGGCTTTTTCTGTCTTTTCTTTGGTCTTTGCTGCCTCTCGGCCTACGTGGCCGAGTTTCCCCCGATGCACCGCCTCTCTCTTCTCTCTCGGCTGTCGTTCTTTACCCCTTTATGCGAGTTTGCACCGAAGCCTCCTTTGGGGCGACGGCCCCTCTTTCTTCCTGTCTGGGAATCGTGCCGGCCAACGGTGGCCGGCCTAGTATTTTATAGTGTGGGCCTTTTTGGCGGTGGCTTTTTCTGTCTTTTCTTTGGTCTTTGCTGCCTCTCGGCCTACGTGGCCGAGTTTCCCCGATGTACCGCCTCTCTCTTCTCTCGCCGGCTGTCGTTCTTTAGCCCTTTATGCTATTTTGCACAGAAGCCTCCTTTGGGGCGGTGTCCTCTGTTTTTTTTTCTCTCTCTCTCTCTCTCTCTCAGGGATGCGTGCCGGCAAACAGTGGCCGGCCCGGCTTAATGTATGGGCCTTGTCGCCTGTGGCTTTTTTCTTTCTTTTCTTTTCTTTTCTTTTCTTTTTGCTGCCTCTCGGCCTACGTGGTCGGGTTTCCCACGATGCACCGCCTCTCTCTTCTCTCGCCGGCTGTCGTTCTTTACCCCTTTATGCGATTTTGCACAGAAGCCTCCTTTGGGGCGGCGGCCCCTCTTTCTTCCTCACAGGGAAGCGTGCCGGCCAACGGTGGCACGCCTAGTATTTCAACGTGTGGGCCTTGTCGGCCTACGTGGTCGACGTGTTTCCCACGATGCACCGCCTCTGTCTTCTCTCGCGGCTGTCGTTCTTTCCCCCTTGGTGCAATCTTGCACAGAACCCTTCTTTGGGGCGGCGGCCTCTATTTCTTCCACTCAGGGAAGCTTGCCGGCCAACGATGGCCGGCCTAGTATTTCAGTGTGTGGGCCTTGCCGGATGTGGCTTATTATTTCTTTTCTTTTATTTTCATGAAATCAGCGGGGGAGGATGGGCGGGTTGTGTTTCCACAGAACACCACTCAAAGAAACAGTTAGCGGTATCCTATACTGTTCTAAATTGCTCGACAACATAATGATAGAATCATAGAAACATGGCACCAAACATCATATAATCATAAAGCTAGAAGAGACCATCCAGTCCAACGCCATTCTGCCATGCAAAAACAATATACAGTAGAGTCTCACTCATCCAACACTCGCTTATCCAATGTTCTGGATTATCCAACTTATTTTTGTAGTCAATGTTTTCAATATATTGTGATATTTTGTTGCTAAATTCGTAATTACTACGTAATATTACTGCGTATTGAACTACCTTTTCTGTCTAATTTGCTGTTAAACAAGATTTTTTGGGGCTTAATTTGAAAAATAACCTAATTTGCTGTTCAAAAGGCTTTTCCTTAATGTCTCCTTATCATCCAACATATTTGCTTATCCAACGTTCTGCTGGCCCGTTAATGTTGGATAAGCGAGACTCTACTGTATCCAGAAATATCTGGTGCTGTAACCGATATATCATTTACCGTCCCGGAATACTAGCCAGATGGCCCATGAATGGTCACAAAAGTCATAGAAATATGGTCACAGAAGTCATGGAATAATAGAAACATGGTCCCTAAAGTCATAGACTCAAAGAACCAAGTAACAGAATCATCCCAAAAGTCCTAGAATCCTAAAATGATAGAATCATAGAGTCATGGCGCCAAACATCATAGAATCATAAAGGTAGAAGAGACCATCCAGTCCAATGCTATTCTGCCATGCAAAAGCAATATAACACTCTTGCAGGCTTCATCATTACTGGATCCGTCCTTCAGGACTTTTGGAAACGTTGGATGTGCAATGTTGCTATTTCATCCAAGGCAGAAATTCAACTCATTCTTGGATGGACAAACAGAACCACAACTGCTAACGTTCCCTTAAGGCAGTGTTTCTCAACCTGTGGATCTCCAGGTGTTTTTACCTACAAGTCCCAGAAATCCCAGCCATTTTACCAGCTGTTAGGATTTCTGGGAGTTGAAGGCCAAAACATCTGGGGACCCACAAGTCGAGAACCACTGCCTCAAGGGAGAAACTGTGGCATTACCTCCGAAGTTAAAAAATTGGAAAAACCAAACTCTTCCTTGAAAAGCTGTGATTGTCTAGACATGTGGGGGTTAAATCTAGGGCAAAGGAGGGTAAAAATAGATGGGAGGGTCCAATGTGAAAGGTTTGGAACCCCTCCCCTTATATATAAAACAAAGACTCCGCCTCCAATATGTGGCATTCAGTGTGTGTCCACACCAGGGTAGAATTGGCACCATGCTCTCCAGATCAGCCATGCACGTGCCACATTATGCCCCTTCCATGTTCAGGGAGTTTGACAGATGGAAGGGCTATCTGAGCCTTGCGAAAGTGGTTACGGAGATCATCGCGGAACGCAAGAAGGTCCCATTTCCATCTCAGAGTTGGGACACAATGGAGTACGACATGCAGCTAGTCCTCAACGAGGACAACTTTGAAACAGCATCACAATGGGTTAATGGAAGCAGTTCCAGCAGCAAGAGCTCCAAAGGTAGTGCCAATGGCCAGGCTTCCCAAAACAAGGAGATTTGCAATTTCTGCAAACACAACGGGGAATCCAAGCAGGTCTATTCGTCCCACCGGCTGAAGGGGATGGACGGCACCGTGGAGTGCCCCATCTTGCGCAAATACACCTGTCCGCTCTGCGGTGCCACGGGCGAAAAGGCCCATACTTTAAAATACTGCCCACTGAGCCAAGGGAAGAGGTCGCTGTATCGCAAGTGCGGACGTAACTCGGCTGGACGCAAGGTGAGGAGATAAGAAGATCAGGAGAAGACCGAAGCATTTATTCTTAGTTTTAGTTTGACTTTGTAAAAGAACAACATTTGATTTCGAGCATCATTAACACTCTTTACATTTCCTCCCACTTTGTTTCAGGTTTGGAGAATGGAAGCCCAATTCTCTTAGACTACATTTGTGAGTCCAGAAATGTTTTTTTATGTATATTGTTGCCTTCTTTCACATTTGTTGTACCTAGGTTAATTATATTGTGTTTCTTTTAGATGTGTCAGTTGCCTAGTGTGATGACTCATGGGCCCTGCAGTCCTATTCCTGACAGTATTGTGGCAGATGAGGAGGAAAATATGGAGTTTTCCCCAGATTTCCGGTCGGAGTCAGAGCCTTGGCAGCTGCCTGAAGTTCTAGTCCAAGAACCAATTAAACCTGACCTTGGTGGGAACTCTCCCCCTTATGGGAGAAAACAGGCTTACACGACTGATAGAGGATCGAGAGAAAAATTTAGAAGTAGTGCTCGCCTTGCTGCCAAATATGCCACTGATTAGAAGTATTTCCCCTGAGAAAATACGGGGAGTCTTGCACCTGCAAGCTGGTTTCCTTCGCTCCCTGTTCTCTAGGGAAAGTGATTGTTGTTTGGGGAAACGAGACCCAATATAGGGAAATTGCGCGAAGGATTCCTTGCGGAGTCAATTCGTCAGCTCCTGGAGAGAGGTCATGTGTGTGTGGACTTCGAATCCTGTTCCTTGCCTCCTGAATCTAGTTCCAAGCCTTGTCCTCGTCTCACGGATTTACCACAGATCTTGTTCCATGCTTCAAGTTGCTTTGCCTTTAGCCACAGCTCCAGCCACGTTCCAAGTAACTTTCAGCCTTGTGTCAAGCTTCATTGGATTCAAGACTTTTTCTGTTTTCCCAACGCTTTGCTTGGCAAAGCGTGTGTTGCGGTTATTGGATTATAATCTTTGGACTCTAATATTTCATATTGGACAATAATCTGCTGGACTATATTTGGCCTCATTTGAAAGGTCTGCTTCTGAACTTTATTCTACACTTGTTTTTATTGACTTTATATATTCCTTTAATAAAGATATTAGATAGAATCTGGCCTCAGTGTATGGTTATTGGTGCCCAGCAGCCTAGATCCTGACACCTTGTATCATGCTTTTTTATACATATAATCATGTTTTTTACATATGTAATATCACGTTCCTTTGACATCTGTAATTGCCTTATATCATATTTTATATTGTGTTTTATATATGCAGTTACTTTACATGTTTCTTTTATGTATGGATGTATAATTTTTACATGTTTAATTATATTATTTGCAACTATAATTGCCTAATATCATGCTTCTTTTATATATGCAATGACATCATGTTTATTTAACGTATATAAGTGCCTTATATCATGTCCGGGTTATCATGTGTGTCTCCAGAGGGATGCAGCCCTATCCTTTGCAGGGAAAATATAGAAATATCTTCTAAATGGCTACTGTCTAGAATTTTGTTTTGTAAAGAAAGGAAAAGTTTATATGCTATTGGAAAGAAAGATACTATTTAATGTTTAAATTTTGGAAAGGAATAGAATTGGTTATTATTACTGTGGTCTAACCTTCAATTGTTTGCAAGTTGTTCTAAAGTTTGGATCGTAGAGTTTAATAAACAGAGTTTATGGTTTTGGCATCAAAACTGTTCATGTTGTGCTTAAATGGGATTGAATTTTCTTTAATTTGTGGCCCATAATAGGCTGGTTATAAGCCTGATCTGGAAGGCAGCCAAGGCAAAGACCATTGAGCTGCTGAACTTGCAGACTGAAAGGTCCCAGGTTCAAATCCCGGGAGCAGAGTGAGCGCCCGCTGTTAGCTCCAGCTTCTGCCAACCTAGCAGCTTGAAAACATGCCAATGTGAGTAGATGAATAGGTACCGCTGTGGCGGGAAGGTAATGGCACTCCATGTAGTCATGCCGACCACATGACCTTGGAGGTGTCTATGGACAACACTGGCTCTTGGGCTTAGAAATGGAGGTGAGCACAACCCCCAGAGTCAGACATGACTGAACTTAACGTCAAGGGATACCTTTACACACACACACATGCAGGGACTACACCAATTTAACAAAGTTTCAGCCACAAAAACAAAGTTTCTAAAGTAGAGCAATGACTTTCACAGTAAAGACAACCCAATTTAACAGGAAATAAGACTTTCAAACCAGGAACAGATTTCTGCAATTATTAAAAAATGGTTCATTATAAAAGCTATGAAAATTTGCCAAAAATCAGAGGATAAGGGAAACGTTCCACATTTTGGTGAGCTATCAGTGTTAAATGTGTTCTACCACTGTACCAAGTTTGAAGAAGATCACTCAAAAAATGAGGGCGGGAGAGCCCCCTAAGTCCCCCCCCCTTCGGGCTGTTTTCGGGCCACCGCGCATGCGCGTCCGCCATTAACGAATTAATTTAGAAAATAACGAATTTTCGTTAATTTCGAAAAATTTTGGGGGCCAAATTCGTTATTACCAACAAAAACGAAAAACTGCCCCCTCTAGTTTTGAAACGAGTTTAGAATCAAATTTTTCATGGATCGATCAAGCCTAATGGCCATCCAGCCTCTGTTTAAAAGCCTCCAAAGAAGGATCCTCCACCACAGTCCGGGGGAGAGAGTTCCACTGCCGAACAGCCCTCACAGTGAGGAAGTTCTTCCTGATGTTCAGGTGGAATCTCCTTTCCTGTTTTCAGTTCAGTGTGCCCAGTAGAGGTCTCCAGCATTCTAGCAGACAGCTACTAACATGAGAATGTGTATGCATGGCAAGCGAGGCAGCAAAGTATATCTATTGTGGAGCTTGCAGCTGTTTTTAGTATTTTAAATAAACAGTTATGATAATCATGATGGCATTTTGAATTTTCCCATTGTAAATATCAAACGTTTTGTAGATATCTACAGATTAGGAGAGAGACATTAGGGAGCTGAGAATTGTTTTATGAACTGAGTTTTGTAAATAGTCAATATACAGATCATATTTAATTAAGATGAGCTCAGTTGCTTGCTTGTTTTTGCAATAAGTGATCAAGTCCTATGGATTAAAATCCTCACATATCTAGTGTTTGTTTGCACAAATGAAAAATTGAAATATTTTTCTCCTTACTTGAGACAAATATTTTGTGTCAGCATCAAGAAGCATCTTAAAAGAATTGTTTTTGCACAAACTGCACAGATTTATGTAGATTAAAAAAAAACCTATAAGTACTTGCTGCCTTGTTGCACAGGCTTTTGAAAATTTGGTGAATGGGTTTCCTGAATTTTTAATCTATCTTTAGGCCCCTTCTACATTGCCATATAAAATCCAGATTATCGCAATATGGACTCCTATAATCCAATTCAGAGCAGTCTCTGGAGACTAGGACATGGAACAATGGCTGTAAACTACAGGAAAGGACATTAGAAAGAACTTCCTAACTGTGAGAGCTGTTCTGCAGTGGAACTCTCTGCCCTGGATTGTGATGGAGGCTCCTTCTTTGGAGGCTTTTAAGCAGAGGCTGGATGGCCATCTGTCAGGGGTGCTTTGAATGCGATTTCCTGCTTCTTGGCAGGGAGTTGGACTGGATGGCCCATGAGGTCTCTTCCAACTCTATGATTCTATGCTTCTATTATTCTAAAGCAGATAACGTGGATTATCTTATTTGGTATCTGGATAATATGGCAGTGTAGAAGGGGCCTCAGATCTTTCTATGCTTTCTGTATGTATTGTTTTCCAACAAAAAGCACTAATAGTTAAAGCCTTGGGAGGTTGCTATTTCCAACAATCCAGTCCAACCTTCTGCCCTGCTGGAACACACAACCAAAACACTCCCGGCAGATGGCCATCCAACTTCTGCTTAAAAACCTCCAGAGAAGGTATAAAAAGTATTAAAAAAAACTTCCAGAGAAGGTATACACAACAACATAATTTGTGGATATCTCTATAACAAAAAGCTTTCCTTCTCTAAGGACATCATTCCATAAGAGGATTAGTGGGTGGGGAATTTACTCACCACCACCACACAGGATTGGCTCCTCCCATTTCTAGCTTAACCTTCTGTTTTATTTCCCATCACATAGGCAGGCAGTATTGTCTCCTCTCATGTCAAGGAGACTAGTACAATTTGAAAACACTCCTTTCAATGGGACCCCATTTCTTTAAACCACTAATGGTGATGTTTTATGAACACGTCATAAAACGAAGTGTAAATGGAGAAATCCACTACTTCCCATCCCAAGGGAAAATACTCATTTTAAGCATTTCTATGTTCAAGGAGAGGAGATGACTCTAATCCTGCCCTTCTTTGAATCCTCCTGTTTCTACAAGCTGTGGAGGTGGAATCCCATGGGCAACCACTGGAAGCAGTTCTGAATCATTAGATGGGCTTCATGGGATTCAGTCTTTAAAGTGTGTAGAAACAAAGCAAAACCTCTTTCTGATTAGGTTGTAATTCTCTTGTTGGAGGAGAGAGATTTTGTTGGGGAGAAATCTCATGATGCTTGACAAATTGCCTTAGTATCTCAGGACAGACTGTCAAGTAATGAAAAATAATTTAGGGACAATTGTTCGCATCCCTGTCGAGTGCATTAATGTCAGTTGGATTTTCAAGATCCCTTGCATTATGATTTTTGGGGGGAAAGCATAGTATAAAGTTTAAAAGACTTATCACGAAGCATGTTGGCAGTAATCCTGCAGTGGTCTGACTAAAGGCAAGGTAGCAGGAAAGTATCAAATGAGGTGAGTGAGGTAATTCTGAGGAATGTGGGAGTCATTCAACCTGACAGTTCACTGATGAAAATATAAGAGAAAAAAGCATACTCAAATTCAGACGTAAGCCTTTCTGAATATAAGTAGACCTATCTGTTCATTTATTCACACTTCCCCAGCTAATGGCTTGTTTGTGCTTGTGTGTTGTCTGTCTGCTTCAGAGCATGTAATATTTTTAAAAAAGCAGGGAAATGCTCAAAAAAGCAGGGAAACTCAATGATGGAGAAGCAGTTTGGTTTAAGTCTAACATTAATGATCTATCATATTGGCTTGGCCTAGGATAAGGCCTAGACTTGAAAACTGAGGCTGGTGTCTTAATAGAAGCATCCATTCTCAGGAATCCTGTTGTGCAGTGTTACATATTGTGCTTGCTTACAACTTAACTTCTATGTGTTTACTTTTTTTTACCTTTCTAGCCCAAATCCAGGTGGTAGTATGGAAAGTTTAGAACCAGTAAAGATATTAAAATTTTAGTTCAGTCTACATTGGTAAAGGCAACATCTTATTAAACTAGGGGGTGGGGGGGGGGGGAAGTGGAATATAAAATAACTTATCTCTCAGAAAATTCCTACGTTGTTTTTTTAGCAAGGCCCATTATTGTAAATGCAGACAAATCCTTCTTCAATATAGATTTTAATATATATCAAGAATGGAATCTATGACTCTCCAGAAGTTATTACACTCAAACTTCCATCTGATTCTGCCAGCACAACAAATGGTCTGAAGTGATGACCATTTCTTCCAGCAACACCTGATAGACTGTAAATAAGCTAATATTATAGAAGTGGAAAAGGTGAACTTGTCTTTAGTATCACCATTTCATTTTGTCTAAAAGGTTGTACTATCTGGATCCCATGAGAAAAGTCTCAACTATGAAGACATATCATATTATCAGATTATTTGCACATTGTTCTAATGCAATGATTGAGGATGTAATTGATAAGTCTCATATATTTAAAATACTGTAGACTTCGCTCTTAATTTAATGTATCATCACACTTAATCCAATTCCATGTTTAGCTTTCCCTTTTTATTTCTATTTTATCCCCATTCCCATTATTCTGTTTCTGTTAAATATTGAATCAATCCTTATTTTTAAAAAGATTTATTGAGTACAGTCTATGGAAGTTATATTTATTGCTGACTGTACAAAGATATCTTTGATTGCATTGCAGAAACAATATATTATACCCCATTAAAATAGTGTTTCATTTGTATAATTAACAATCTCACTTAATGACCCTAAGCAGTTCTACTTTTACATCTCTACTTCCTGCCAAGGTCAGCAAGACTGTCTTGGAGTAGTTGATTATGATCATTCATGGTACTATTCTATCTTTAAAATGCCCTAAAAATCTAACAATTTTCCACTGCTAAAATAAGGTAATAATTCCTCTCTTAAAATAACAATTGATGCTTGGCAAGGCCTAGAGTGTAACACTGAATTCAGATGTGATCCAGTCAAGACACATCGGTTTCAAGCATGTCTAGGTATGGAAAAAAGGATAAAACTGTCAGAGCTTAGAAAAAAATCATTTTGGACAACAACTTCTGGATTCCTCCAGTTATTGTGCCTGTTACAAGATTTGCTCTCACCTTACTTTCTCACCCTACCCCATACATCTGACCTGTGAGTAGGACTGGATGGATATTTTCAATATTTTTAATCTATGAGGCAGATGCTGTATAACTTAGCCTTTATAGATAGGTACAGATATCTATGGTGGGATTGGTTGGAGTATCATCACATTCTTCCTCAGTTCATGCCTTACAACATTGTTAACCACTGATGATGATGCTTTTAAAAACTTCTTGTTAGGGCCCTTCCACACAGCCATATATATAACCCAGAATATCAAGGCAGAAAATCTCACAATAACTGCTTTGAACTGGGTTATCGGAGTCCATGCTGCCATATATTCCATCTCAAAGCAGAAGATCTGGGATTTTATTCAGCTGTGTCGAAGGGGTCTTAAATTTCAAGGAAGAAATGGGGAACTGGATGGACATAAAATGTTTTGTACAGTGGAGTTTCTTTGTCAAAAGCTTTGTTACCTGAGGCCCCTTCAGGAATCATTCTGTGGGTATAAACTATTATCAGAACATGTTGCAAGACATCAAATAGCTATGATTTTCCAACATTCACTTGTCAAGTATCTTGGGAGGATTGTTTCTATCATTTCAGCATAATTCCAGGGTTCCATCTCTGTGCCACTGATTTTGGATTGCTTGTGTATGTAATATTTCTACCATTCTTGTTTTGAGATCCATCATGTTTAGATTTTTCAGCTATAGAAGTAAGTTAATTGATAATCTCCAGTAACAAACATTCTGTTCCAGGTCAGTGGGAACTTCTACTTTTCCCACCACTTGTGATAACTTTTTCCTGACTATCTAAGCTCCTGCTACCAGAGACACCACTGCACCTAACCTTATCAATAACATAATTTTAACCTAATGATCCCAAAAGGATGTGTGTAAAAACAAAATAAATTAACAAATGAAGATAATGAAACAATTAATTATTCAAATTATGTGGTTACAAAACAGCGTTTTGGTTTAGTTTTGCTATTATTTATAGACTTGTATGTTATTTATGTTGTTGTGTACCTTCAAGTCATTTCTAACTTATGGTAACCCTATTACAAAGTTTTCTAGGGCTGAGAGAGGTAGACTTATTCAGCGAGACGCCATGCCTGTGGGCAAAATTGGGGGGAAAAAGTCAAGATTCCAAAAAGTTCCAATTGCCTGGAAAAGCAACTAAAGGAAGCAAAACCAGAATCAGAATGAAATTACACTATCATTTCTATTTAGGAAGCCTGAAAGGGTATATAAAAATCATAACAGATTTACCAGAATGTCAAAACTACAGGGTAGTTTGTGAAACATGATGAAGGCATATCTTAAGTTTAACTGACCCGAGGGTCATTTAATCTACTTCTCAATGAACTCTGCCCCTAGGGATTGCTAACTCCTTAGTCAAACATCTGTCACATGGGAGAGAGAGCAAACTTGCTTTCTGCTGCTCCAGAAGGTAGATCATGAACCAAAGGATTCAAATTACAAGAAAAGAGATTTCAACTAAAATTTAGGAAAAAT
This sequence comes from Anolis carolinensis, assembly GCF_035594765.1. Taxonomy (NCBI): domain Eukaryota; kingdom Metazoa; phylum Chordata; class Lepidosauria; order Squamata; family Anolidae; genus Anolis; species Anolis carolinensis. The sequence goes on from NC_085844.1 coordinate 198,719,697, forward strand.
TCTTGGTAGTAACAGCTGTTCAACAGTGACTGCCTTGAAAGGTAATGGACTGTCCTTTGTCAGATGTTCTTAAACAGAAGCCATCTGCCAGGGATGCTTCAGCTGTGCATTTCTTAGAAGTCGAAAAAATACCTAACAGTAGTCAAAAAATATGTTTCGTGTCCAACATGAAAGCCTACTGAACAGAATGTTAGGCAGTTTGGGACTTTATTCTGAGCAAAAGTCGCGTATAAAGCAAATTTTTTTGCAAGAAACAGAATTTCTTGGCAGACAATATTATTTCTGTGCAGTTTTACTGTTTTATCTTTTAAAAGCACTGCAAATTTGAGACAGAGTAAGTTCCCAAATACTGCATTTTTATGCAGGAAATAACATTTTCTGCACATAATAGTTCTAGACAGAAAAATTTCCTGCTAAGAAAATGCTGTTTCCTATAATGCATATTAAACTATCTGAAAAAAGACCAAAATAAGTCCCGAACTGTGAATAGTAGGGGTGTGCAATTTTGTCATTAGTTGTCGTAAGTCGTATCAATTTTGTTACAAAAGCAGTATCTGACATTTGGGCATGACCCGCACCAAAACTTAAGAATCGAGACTTATCCAATACTTTTTAGTTTGCATTTTGTAAATCTCTGAAGCCTCTCAAAGTCAGTTTCATTTTCAACGCAAGGAAGCAAAGCAAAGCCAAAAGGGCTGCCTTTCCTCTTTAAAGTAATGGCCTTGTGCCATTAGGAGAGGGAAGCTGCAGGGAGAAAGCAAAGTTCGCTGGGAAGGAAAGCACAGAATTCTGGGAAATGTAGTTTGGGAAAGTGAGGAGCCCTATGCCAGGGAATTCAAAAGGCCCTATATTTGTCCCTTTGTAGCAGCAGCCACCCAGAATTCCAATAAATTGTTGACTCTGCAAAGAGGAGGACTGACTGATACTCCTAATAAGTAAATCTGTGTGTTGGGCTGAGAAGAAATCCAAAATGGAAGATCTATTGATTAGTATGAGAGACATTCAATGAGATAGCTGTTATGACTTTAAAAAAATATTTTTGTCAAAACTTTTAAAAATTTCCTAAAATCAGTAGATGCGTTAATATTTCTGAAAGTTGGGGGAAAATGTCCCCTGTTATTTTGTGTCATTATATAGAAAATTCAAGGAAATAGCTCCTATAGCTTTTTAAAATGTTGTTCATAAAATTTTTGAAAATCCCCCAAACATTTGTGGATAAGTGAAACATTCTGAAACTTGATGGGCTAATAGTGGTAAATGTGTTCTACCATTGTAGCAAGTTTTACCCCAATAGCTGTAAAATGAGGAAGAAAGGAGCCCCCACTTGTACAATTATAATAATGAAAATGTAACAAAATTTCATTATTTTGTTATAGTAATGAAAGTTTTAGTAACTATACTCTAGAAACACTTTAGAAATGAAATGCCAGCACTCCCTAATTTTGTACTGACTTCTGAAACTTTTTTTATTGATCGCACATGCCTAGTGAATAGTGTTCTAAAACTGCAATTTGTGGAGATGATCTTATAGTGGGAACACCATTGTAAACTTCAAGAACAATTTTAATAAAGAATTAAATCCCTAGCATTTCCTGCATCTGAAACAGTTGGACCAGGTAATCCTTGATGTCCTTTGCAATTTATAGTTCAGCTTATTACTTATTTGATTTCTGATTTGCTCCGCAAAATGAGACTCTAGGCAGCTTACAATAAACCTTTCCTGTGAAATGCAAAGTATCTGTTTTAATCTACATTAAAACAAAATAGCTAAAACAATATGTGTTACAGAAGTTTTAAGGCACTGGACAATTAATCCAATCAAGCCATTAATTTTAAGACATTGATTTCAAACAATTAAAGACACATGAAACATATATCACAGATTTTTTATAAAAAAACATCATCTTTCTAACTCAGCTAATTGAAAGCATTTGGATAGGAAGGTTTTTGCTTGCCAATAAAAAGAGAGCAGAGAAGAGGCCAACCCAGTATCCCTTGGAAATGCATTTCATTACCTAGGAGTTGCCACCAGAAAGGATCTCTCCTCATCAGATAAGCCTGGGAAGGTAGTGGAATGGAGAAAAAGGCCCCTCTTGGAGACGGTAAGATTTGGACAGCCTCATCTGGAGAGATTTTCAGTTAAATACAATTATAACCTAAAATAAAGATTATAATAAAAGATTTAAAACACAATTTAGAACATACCTGTAAAAGAACACATAGTACCCAGCTATGGGTATCCATATCAAACCTGCCTGCCTTCCTGATGCTGCCAATGGCTGTGTCTTTCTCCTGCAGAATGCTGCCTGCTTGCTAAACAACCACAGCCTGGAGGACCTGGCCATGACTCAACTCACTTGCCAGATTAACACCTGTTTTCTTAGTGGAAATTGATATAAACTGCCTACCTGGTATAGTGGATTCACTACTGGTAGGTTGTCCCTGTGGGAAAACTGCCTTGGGGGTAGGTTGAAGACCATTTTCCACATTTAGTAGTGTAGAGGGAGCTGCTATATATAATGACCTGTCCTGTTGGCATAAGAAAGGAAATGTGTAATTTGGAGAACATGGGAGGTGGACCACTCCAACAATAAATAATGAGAGATATGGCGTGAGAGAGGAGATTGCAATAGGATGTTGATTGCCCCAAACTATCACCTACCTCAAATGATCTAAATCACCTTGGCAACAAGCCTATTGAGCTGAAAATGCTACGTTGGTGACCAGAAAAACAGCTGTGATCCTGAATGAGCATGCCAACTCAGCTTGCATTACAAAGACCTGGCTAGTGGCTAAATGAAGCAGGGGCTCTAAATTATGCCCAGAAACAGACTTGTGAAATTGAGGTAACAAAGGTGTTTTGTGCTCCTGTACTCAGCATAGCTCAATAGTCCAACCATTGTATACTTCTGGATGTTTTAAAACTGATTTCAAAGCAGTCTATGTAGAGTTCCTTGAAATACTCCAAATAGAATGTATAAGGTTGGTATAGATCAGACACTGACAAGGGCAGGCACAATTGATACAGTAGCTCCCATTGTCAAAATGCACTCCTACGTAACATCAAAACTGGACAAGGTGGGATATATGAGGACTTTAAAAATATCAACCTCAGTCTTCACAGAAAGCAGAAATGTATCTAGCACAGGCTGAGTCCCAATCCAATATGCTTTTTGGAAATGATAAGAACATCTACCTTGTTTGAGCTAACTTCAATTTGTGAGTCATCTGTCTATTACTGACATAGATTTAGAACTATAGCATCTTTCCTGGATTCAGACAGAAAAGAGAGATAAGTTGCCATCTGCAAACTACTGGCACTGAACCCCTAGAATCCAGACAATCACATACACATGTTAATAAATAGCATGGAAAACAAGATAGAATAGCAAGAGTCCCATCATTTGGCATCAATCAGGAATTGCACAGCACCAGCTTCTAAAATCACTCTTCCAAAAAGAACCAGGACCACAGTATGATTAATGAAATCTGAAAGTTAATTTTCAAATGAGTACTATATTTAATGGGATTACTGGAAGACAAGAAGGATAACATCTGGACAATTATTAAGATATATGACTGCTGCTGCAAGACTGATACATGCAAAGAAGCGGAAAAATACAACTATATCTTCATCCAAAGATTGGCCGTTGAAACTACTGTGCATGGCGGAAATTGATATGCTAACAACTTTGATTTTCAAAACTGGGAAGCATTCATTCATTGACTGTGGTTTTGGTAATGATTAGACTAGGTGAATAATTTGAACAGTGTAGGTTTATTACATATATATGTATCTAAAGAAGGGATTTTATTTAGTTCTATATAATCATAACCAGGAGAGTTGAAATTTTCTCTTTTTTTCTTTCTCTGGTGGTAAGTTGTGTGTTGATACTGCTTCTTGTTTTTGTATTGATCTTTTTTATATAAGGTAGTCTCCAGCCCCATCTGCTCTGCCATATAATGCAGTCCTTGACTAATGCAATTGTTTACATCCTTTAGTTGCCACCTCTTCTTTCTATCATTTAAGCAACTACTGACTAGAAGAGGCCCTTTCTTATTATCACTTGAGTGTTGAATTTGCTAAGTCTTCTTTCTTCAAGGAATTCATCAGAGGTTTTTAAAACTTTAAATAAACTATATTCTTAAATCACAGGTTTTAAAAGAGAAGCCAATGAAGTTACCAGTTTTATAACTAGGTTTGTATATGGAGGGAGAGCAGAAAGACTTCATTATGTGGTGCTCAGGAAAGTTATATCACATCCTCTAATATTTCAGGTGAAAACTGGGACAAATGTGGCCAAACAACATCAGAGTTTGCTCAAGTTAGTAAAAAATATTAATGAGGAAGAAAAAACAAGCCAAAACAGGCTGAAGTAGTGCACCTTTTGCCTTATTGATGATCCATCATGAAATAATGACCCCTACACAGATATTTGGGCTAAACACAAGGAAATTATTGATGTAAAACCTATTTAATTCAGTTATACCTGAGTGAAAAGGAGGGAGTGACCTGATGTGGATCTGGCTGAGGCCAGGTGTCTATCTCTGATCACTTCCTCAGCTTCCCTTGGACAAACGCATGTCCCTGAATGGCAGCCCAATGCTGTGGGCTACTCAACCCAGCCGGCCATTTCTGAAGGCCAAACCTAGGGCCCTCTCTCTCAAGTCACAGGAGTTTATAAAACATAGAGAGAAAAGAAACAGGTTATCTTTCATGCACACACACTCCATGTTGCAGGAGCCAAAGACTGCCACCCTTCTTCACTAAAAAGTGTGCTAAGGTGTGCACTGAACTCTGATATTCTCTCCTCATCATTTGCTTGGGATGACCGATTTATTGATGCAGTCGTATGCTAATCATCATAGCCCTACAGATCCAATATGAACTAGATGAACACACATATATTAAAAAGGAGCAGAGAGGGAAGGATTCCCACCTGGTCTTGAAGCAGCCAGTAAAGCTGAAGTTGTACTGAGTGTGAGAGGGTGAATCGCAAGCAGAAGAAAGGATTGTGATGGGGCTGAGCAGCCTTCAGTAACCTCCCAGCTCTGCTTAACAGTAGGGCTGACCCCTTCCATTTCACAAACTACCATATATACCAGTGGTTCCTAACCTTTTTTTGACCAGGGATCACTTGACCAGGGACCACTTTGATCAAGGACACCTCCCCAACATTAGTACCAAAAAAGTTATGAATCAGTTTTTGCTCAACTTTAGATTCAATTTGGTTATCTGGGGTGTTGATTCAGAAAACAGCATTGGATAGACGACATCAGCTCTAGTTTATGATACAGAACATATGCCATCCTGTAGTTGCCATCTGCTCGCCCACAGAAAGCCATATTTAATAATCTAGAGCTGATGTGATCTAACCAATGCAATTTTCTGAATCAGCACCCCAAATAACCCCAGGAACAGGCCTAAAACAATGCCACCAAAGCACCCCCACTTCCATGTGCAGCATGGAATGGCTCCACTCAGAGGGAGGGAGGAGGAAGAGAAGCAGCAGTCAGGAGACTTGTTCTCACACCTTTCATGGGTTGTCAGCCTCTCCCCTCCCGGCATTCCTGTTGCCTCAGCACTATAAGAGGGTTTTGCAAGACAAATTGCTCTCGTTGCAACAGTGTAGTAACAGTGAGGCCGTTGACCATATTTTAATTCTTGGGAACCACTGGTGGTCCATGGGCCACAGGTTGGGAACCACTAATATATACTAGGCATGGGTGATCCATGAAAAAAATGGTTCAATACTCGCTTTGAAAGTAGGGGGTGCTGGTGCTTCATTTCTAAAGTCATTTCTGAATTTTGAAGCAAAAAATTTGAAACTTTCTGAAAATTTGGAATATGCGTATGTACCTCGTTAATGGCGAAAGCACATGTGCATGAAGGAAAACATTATCATCAATGGGGAAAATTGAGGGGCTTCTCTCTCCCTCATTTTTTGAGCTATCCTAATGAAATTAGCTACAATGGTAGAACACATTTACCACTGTTAGCTCACCAAATCTAAGAACGTTTGACTTATTCTCAGATTTTTGGTGAATTTTCAAAGTTCTTATTAAAAACATTTTTAATAATACAGTAGAGTCTCACTTATCCAACATAAATGGGCCAGCAGAACATTGGATAAGCGAATATGTTGGATAATAAGTAGGTATTAAGGGAAAGTCTATTAAACATCAAATTAAATTATGATTTTACAAATTAAGCACCAAAACATCATGTTTTACAACAAAACTGTCAGAAAATGCAGTTCAATACACAGCAATGTTATGTAGTAATTACTGTGTTTACAAATTTAGCACCAAAACATCACAATGTATTGAAAAGATTGACTACAAAACCATTGACTACTAAAAGGCAGACTGCGTTGGATAATCCAGAATGTTGGATAAGCAAATGTTGGATAAGTGAGACTCTACTGTAACAAAAATCTGTTCCTAGTTTGAAAGTGTTATTTCCTGTTTCATTAGGTTATCTTTACTTTGAAAGTTGTTGCTCTACTTCACAAATTTTGTTTTTGTGGCTGAAACTTTGTTAAATTGGTGGAGAGAGACTCAACAAACCATAATGTGCTATCTTTATAGGATAATGTCCCTTGAGCAAAGACAAAATTTTGGCAGTGTAATCAAGTTTTGCCATGTTTTTATGACAGAACCAATTAGGAAATGACATTTATCAACCAGCAACAGAAATCATAGCACACCATCAAATCACTTCTGATAAGATGGCCATCAGCCTCTGAATAAGGAAATCTGTTCCTGGTTTGAAAGTGTTATTTCCTGTTTCATTGGGTTTTCTGGGACTGAGAGTGTGTGACTTGCCCAATATCACCCAGTGGGTTTCCATGGCTGAGTGGGAAATCAAGCCACAATTGTAGTCCAACTTTCAAACCAGTACACTACACCATGCTGTCTCAAAACAGCCCAGTGCTAGCCAGGAGAGAAATTACTCCAGGCTCGGTTTCTATGGGGCTCTTATGCCCCGATGCTATATCCAGGAGTGGAATAGGCTCTAATGCCTGATGCTATATCCAGGAGTGAAATGGGCTCTAATGCCCTGATGCATCCAGGAGTGAAATGGGTTCTAATGCCCCACGCTATATCCAGGACTGAAATGGGCTCTAATGCACCAATGCTATATCTAGGAGTGAAATGGGTTCTAATGCCCCATGCTATATCCAGGAGTGAAATGGGCTCTAATGCCCCATGTTATATCCAGGTTTCTATGGAGCTCTTAAACCCGATGCCAGCCAGGAGATTAGTTGAAAATGCTTTCTCATATATCCAAAGGTATTCTGGGGATGGGCTCAACGCTTCGAATTGGAAGGTTAATTCAGAAGCCCCAAACCACCTCGGAACTCCGTTCAGAACCCAAAATAGATATGATTTTATTACGATTAACAATGATTCCGATTAATTCACCCATGCCTAATATATACTCATGTATACATTAATTTCATGTACACATCTAGGGCATGTTTTGGGGCCAAAATTATGGATTTTGATCTTTTGATATTACCCACAGATAAGGCGATGATCATTTTACAGATTGGTGCCACAAGGGACCTGCTATCCTTGGTCATGACTATTATGTCCCCACTCAGGCTTTCAAAATGAAGTGGTGCCATGCTAGAGAGAGTAGAGGCAGTTAGTTTTTCAAAAGGTTTTCTTGGGATAGACAAAGCTCTAAACCACTCTACTCTGAGGATGGTTCCTTTTTAAAAAGTTAAGTTACAGTACTTACATTGACCCGTGGATAAGCTGTCTCTGTTTTTTGGAGTTGATTTTTTGACTAAAACTTTTGTGCAGTTTTGTTTTTTCTAAAAAAAAAAGTCTAGCTGAAAGCCTTGCCCTTATGTATATAAAGCAAAGTTTCTTAAACTTTTTTCTGCTTGCAACCCATTTCTGCCCAAAAAGTGACCCAAGTATATAAAATAGGTATAAAAATCAAACATTTACCAATGATAAATCAGGATGTACAAGGATTGCTAAACAAACTGATTTTCCCTTTAATGGAGTATAGCTCAACCATTTTCCGCAGAGTCCACTGTAAACACTGAACACTGTTGCTAACAGATTGTGCAAATGGGCAACGTTCAGAAACCTTTTTTGTTTTTTATTCGTTCAGTCACTTCCGACTCTTTGTAACCTCATGGACCCATGCCAGAGCTCCCTGTCGGCCCTCACCATGCCCAGCTCCTTCATGGTCAAGCCAGTCACTTCAAGGATAACATCTATCCATCTTGCCCTTGGTCGGCCCCTCTTCCTTTTTCCCTCCATTTTTCCCAGCACCATGATCTTCTATAAGTTTTCCTGTCTTCTCATGATGTGGCCAAAGTACTTCATCTTTGCTTCTAATATCCCCTCCAGTGAGCAGTCAGGCTTTATTTCCTGAGTATGGAATGGTTTGATCTTTTTGTGGTCCAAGACACTTTAAGAATTTTCCTCCAACACCACAGTTCAATAACATCTATCTTCCTTCGCTCAGACTTCCTTAAGGTCCATAGGTTACTACAGGGAATACCACTGCTTTAACTATGTGGACCTTCCTTGCCAATGTGATGTCTCTGCTCTTCACTATTTTATCGAAGTTGGTCATTGCTCTCCTCCCAAGAAGTAAACATCTTCTAATTTCCTGGCTGCAGTCTGCATCTCCAATAATCTTTGCACCTAGAAATACAAAGTCTGTCACTGCCTCCACATTTTCTCCCTCTATTTGCCAGTTATCAAATCAGTCTGGTTGCCATAATCTTGTTTTTTTATGTTTAACTGCAATCCCAGCTTTTGCACTTTCTTTTTTCACCTTGGTTAGAAGGCTCCTCAGCCATCAAAGTGGTATCATCTGCATATCTGAGGTTAATGCTTCTTCTAGCAATTTTAACTCCAGCCTTGGATTAATCAGTCCTCACACGTTGCATATGTTCTGAATACAAGTGAGGGTGAGAAACCATTACTGTTACCAAATTTTCTGTGACTCCAACATTGAGCTAAGGGCCTTTGGGGTCGGGGCTCACCCTTTAAGAAGCAGTGACAGAGGGCCCTCTCCTTTTGCTTCCCAATACAAGTGCTGCCTATGTAAGGCCTGGTTATTAACTATGACTATATTGATTGTGTTGTTGAAGGCTTTCATGGTCAGAATCACTGGGTTGCTTGCTGTGAGTTTTCCGGGCTGTATGGCTATATTCCAGAAGCATTCTCTCCTGACGTTTCACCCACATCTATGGCAGGCATCCTCAGAAGTTGTGAGATAATCTCACAACCTCTGAGGATGCCTGCCATAGTTGTGGGTGAAATGTCTGGAGAGAATGCTTCTGGAACATGGCCATACGGCCCGGAAAACTCACAGCAACGCAGAGTATACCGATTGCCGGCTCCTTAGTGCGCCTGACTCTCCACAAATCGCTATGGTCCCACTTTCCTCTCTGAACCTTCCTCCTTCCCCAGGGTACCTTCCTTCCCCACCCTCCCCATTCATCCTCCCCCCTCTGCATCTTCCTTCCTCATTAGCGCCCACTCTCCCCACTCTCTCCCCATCGCGCCCGTTCGTGATCGACCCGAGGTCGCGCGTGTCTTTTTTTTTTCCATCAGAGAGAAAGGAAAGGCAGCGAGGGCGAGCGTTTGCGCGAAGGCTGGCTGGCAAGGCGGCGCGCACTCCCGTGGCCTCTCTCACTCTCTCTCGCACGCGCAGGCTCCTCCCGGGGCCGCGCGCGCGCTCCCGCCGGTCTCTGCCCTAATGCGGGAGAGTCTGCGAGGGAAGGCGCTGCAGAAAGGATGGGAGCTGCGCGGGGAGGAGGCGGCGGCGGCGGCAGGGTCGGCGGCAGAGGCAGCAGCAGCAGAGGCCGAGGCCGGGAGGTTTGCTAGCCGTCAAGCGGGATGAGGAGGCAGCTGTGAGCCCGGCCCTGCGGAGTCTGCCCGCGAGGAGGAGCGACGGGGAGGGATAGGCGGAGAGAGAGACAGAGAGAGAGAGAAAGAGGCGCCGCGGGGACGGCCAGGTAAGGCAGGGATGCTGGTGCAAGACGGAGGGAGGGAGGGAGGGAGGGGAGGTGAGAGACGGCCTCCATCCACCCGCATTTTCTTCCTCCCGTTGCCTCTCCCCTTTGCTGTGCCTTTGGCCCCCGCGTAGTCCCGCTGCAGACCCTTCTTCCCCTGATGCCTCCGTCCTTGCTTGCTTTCAGAGTTGCTTTCTGACCGGGCGGCATTAAGCCCCCCCCCCCCCCCCCAGCATTATCCTGGGAGCAATGGTCCTGAATCCCGGCCTCCCCTCCCTTTCCTGGGGGAAAAAAGGAAAGCAGATCCTACTCATTATTGTCTCCCCCCCCCCCCCAAATTGGAAAGGGGAAAGCTTCTGAACAGGGCCTCAGGACAGGAGAAACTTCTGGATGGGCAGTCCAGCCTTCTGCTTGGGATGAAGAATGACCGCCAGCTGCTCCATAGGCCTTGCTGCCTTGCTGCCTTTTCACAGCAAGGAGATCTCCCTTGTTATGAATGGGGGTTATGTCCATGTAGGAAAGTAAATCTACCCATGCTGTGAATGCCCCCCTTCCTCCCCTCGTTTGGCTTCGAAGGGCCCCTCCAGACAGGCCTTATATGCTTTGGGTCCAACCTATCTTCAAGATCACATCTCCTTTTATGAACCGGCATGGGCTTGAAGATCTACCGAGGAGGCCCTCCTCCCAGTCCACCTCCATCTTAAGTGCGGTTGGTGGGGACAAGAGAGAGGGCCTTCTCGGTGGTGGCCCCCTGGCTTTGGAATGCTCTCCCGAGGGAGATCAGACCAGCCTCCACCCTCCAAGCCTTCCACACACAATTGAAGACATGGCTTTTCTGACAAGCTTTCAACCATATTTAGATTCTTTATGAATACATATGAGGACCTTCAGATTCTTTATCAGGCACTTTACAAGACTGAGATCAAGTTCTGCTGTTTTTACCTGCAGCAATTGCTGCATTTTATTTCTTTTAATCAGGGGGTATTGTGAAGTTGTGATGTTATGTTGGTGGTTTATTGTTTATGTTTTTGTTTCTGCACTTTTTGTATTTGGCATATTTCACCTTGAGTGCTCTGTGAGTTGCCCCAAGTCCCTCTGGGAGATGGTGGCAAGGTATAAATAAAAGCTGGTTTATTTATTTGTTTATTATATCCCAGAATCTGATCCCTGATTTTCTGTTTATTTGTATATCTGATTATCTGGCAGTGCAGACTCATATAATCCAGTTTAAAGCAGAAAACCTGGGATCAGATCCTGGGATATAGGGCCTGTCTGGAACAATCCTAGCCACCATCTCTTCGCCCTTCATCCCTCCCTCCCTCTTCCTTTGGAAAGAGTTGGTGTTTCTGAAAGCAGCTTCTTCCTTTTGTATTTTTCCTGTTTGTCTACACAGCCCCAGGTGTGATACAGAGCAGCTTTATGCTTGTAGTTTGCTTGAGAGATATTGAGGGAATTGTCAGAAGATAAGCAAGGGCCTCAGCTTCCATGATTCTAGATGTAAAGGGGCCTCCAGGAATGTATCAAAAGTTATAACTTAGCCCGTCTTACTTGGCTTTGGGGATTGGAGAGCAGAGCATGATCCTAAAACATCTGATACCAAAATCCTTGATACAAACAGAATTTTGATTCAGGGAATCTCTGGCAGGCATCCAAAATGATATTTTCAGGTTTGAGGTGCAGTGGGAGAAATGCATAAGGCATATTTAAAAGCAGAGTGAGTCACGACGAGCCAAGTTGTGACCATCTTTCTAAAGCACAACCTTTCCCTATAGAGTATATGAGTCAGCCTTTGCTGGTATTGATCAAGAGGTGAAAGTGCTGAATCATTTGTACTTTTCTTCTCCCAGCATGTTCGGCTCTCCAGATCCATTATAGTCTTCAGGAAGCACACGATCTAGTTGCAGAAGGGTCTGCCTTCAGCATCTTCTTCCATTTTAAGCTGCATTGGCCTAGTGTAATTCTTGGAGCATAAATGAGCACCACAGTTTCAGATTCTGTTTCGATTTAGTTTGCTTATCTCGAAATGAGTGGTCAAGGTGTTAGCTAAAATGCATACTTAGAAATGATTAAGAGTGGTCAATCCAATTTTTAAAATAAATCTCTGGGAGATGAAAGAGTCTCTCATCCAGCTTCAAGTGCATCTTAGCATTAATGATAATCCCTCTCTGATCAATATCTAGGGTTGCTATTCATTAGAGATATGTGGCACAATTTAGCTAACATGGAACAATTAGAAATCTCAACTGATTGCAAATAAACATTTAAAGGTGTATTTAACTCTCCCTTTGAAATCAATTGATTTCAATGCTTGTACTCCCAAATACAAAACAGTATTAGGATTCAAATATCTATTATGTAGAAATGAAAGTAGGTTCTCTTAGTTGGGTATGTAATATTTGTGTGAAAAGTATACCTTTATGTCCACCCAGCCTTTCAGTTAGCTTTATCCACAAGAACGCCTCAGATGAGTACAAGAAGGCATGGAGGTATATGTATGGACCCATTCAAGTACTGACACACATATACATAGACATGCACTAGCATCCGCGCGTACACATTTCCTTGGTACCTTCTCACTGAAGTTGGATTTAGGGACATTGGTAGCCATGGAACCTGTACATAAGAACAATCATGTTTTTCATGTGGATAAAGTGGTCTGAGAGGTTGAGGAACCATGAATGCGCATAACACACACTGATGTGAAACAGGGCTGAAAAGATGGTTGTTAAAATAAAGCAATTGATGATGGGATCTGCCTGTCTCCTGTAACAAAGCTTTTCCCCCCAATAAGAAGGTGTCTGATTAATTATTCAGATATGCTTTCCCATTGATCTTAGTGAGTTATCTACCCCATCTAGATTGTAGAAAAGTATAACTCACATAATTTTCACATTTTATATGCTTACAACGGGGCCCCTGGTGGCACAGTGTGTTAAAGCGCTGAGCTGCTGAGCTTGCGGACCAAAAGATCCCAGGTTCAAATCCCAGGAGCGGTATGAGCGCCCGCTGTTAGCCCCAGCTCCTGCCAACCTAGCAGTTTGAAAACATGCAAATGTGAGTAGATCAATAGGTACCGCTCTGGCGGGAAGGTAACGGCGCTCCATGCAGTCATGCCGGCCACATAACCTTGGAGATGTCTATGGACAACGCTGGCTCTTCAACTTAGAAATGGAGATGAGCACCAACCCCCCCCCCCCCCGAGTCGGTCATGACTGGACTTAACGTCAGGGGAAACCTTTACCTTTACCTTTATGCTTACAACTTATAATTTCAGAATACTATTTTTTAGAAAGGCATGACTATCACAGTAACATACCATACTATGTCTGCAATTCAGTTTTCTTGGCACTAGTTCCCTGAAGGCATAGCAATGGCTAGGAATTGTCCCTGGATTCATTGCTATCCCCCCGTATCCTCCCTCCTAACCAAAGGGAGATCTGACCTCAAACACCTCCCAGCCTCTTGGAAGTCTCCGCAATGACTCTCCTGTCCCTCAAATCAGAAAGAGGCATAAGGAGGGGTAGGGAGATTATCACCTTTCTCCAAGAAGTCCCAACACACAGTACTGGTGGAATTAATTCCTTCCCTTACTTTTAATGAAGGGATTTACAGGGTTTTGTTTAAAAAAAAACACACACAACCTGTTGGCATTTGTATAATTACTGTGGATTTTGATGATCTCTCTTCCCTGGCCTTCCACAAAAGATGACCAGATCAAGATGAGGCACAAGAAGATGGAATCCTGGTCAATTCTTTTTACCCTTTTGACACTTTAGGTCAGTGGTTCCCAACCTTTGGGCCTCCAGATGTTTTGAACTTCAACTCTCAGAAATCCCAGCCAGTTTACCAGCTGTTAGGAACTATGGGAGCTGAAGTCCAAAACACCTGGAGGCCCAAAGGTTGGGAACCACTGCTTTAGGGCAAAGATTTTCTATTTTCTATGTGATCTTGGCATACACTAACAGAGGGATAAAAAAACAAACCCCAGAGATCTGACAGAGAAGCAGATGCCCTTATTAAAAACCATGTTCGTGAAATGCTTATCCATTAGGCAGACAGCTAAATTGATTATCAAGCAATGCCAGCATGACTTCTTTGTTTCTCCCAAATGTCTTAGCACCAGGTTTCATGCTAATTCTTTCTGAATATACATTTGCTGCCATTATCATGGGGGTTTTTGTGTATGGAATATTGTACTTGTAAAGTGAGCTGTGCTACAAACAGCCATGTTCTGACTATAAAAAGAAATAGATATTCTTCTAGAATGGGTAGGCAATTGCTACTGTGGCTCAGTTTTCTTCCTCTGGGATTGGCCTGGACTGTCAAAAAATGGCCAACAAGACCAAACCAGAAGTGGCGATAAAGCCTACTTCTGATTTTGAAAAAAGGTCTTTTCTGTCTGTCTGTCTGTTTGTCTCTGTCTCTCTATCTGTATATTGAACTAGCAACCACTTTTTAAAACCTGAAAAAGGTAGTCCAGGAAAGTTGCAGAAATAGCCATCTAGGCCCATATGAACTTCTGGTCTAGTAAATGCAGTGCTCACTTCCTGAAGATTCAGGAGGTTGATTGACCTGTTGTGTTTGATATTTGGTCCCGATAAAATGTGAATGCTGAGGGCATTGTAGCAAGAAATCCTTTTTATTTTTCTTAAGGCTTTCTTTTGCTCTAGATTCTAGAATGTAGGACTCTGTCGTCCTATATTTATCTAAAATAATTGAAGTATATACTGCTTCATTGTGGAACAGTACAGGGCAACCTCTTTTTGAAAAAAGAACCCAATCTACATGGCCTGAGGAACAAGAACATTTGGCTAAGCAGAAATTCAGATTGTTGGGAGTATCTGGAATATTGAGTGACTCTAGGGAGAACATTGTGTGCATTTGGATAGTTGTTTTGGGTAAAAATTACATAGGAATATCTCACTGTTTTCAAATGCAGAGTGGTATTTTTGTTCTCAAAGTAGGGGCCTAGAAGTACAACGCAAATCATGAGACTTGAACTCCAACTTTGTATTCACCTCTGAATTCTATGAGTAAGCTTATACTGCAAAATCTACCTCATTGAACTTATTCTGAATTTGGACAGAAGGTCTCATTCTATTTGGATGATTCCTTAAACCTTTAAGGACAACATTGATAGAGAAGCAAATACCTCAATGTTCAGCTCCCTTGCAAATCCATTTAAGAAGTTGCAGGTAACAGGTGGTGAATTTGACTTCCATTTGTCTTCCTAGCAAGATGATTATGCCAGAGTCGAGAGTGCTAGGCTTGACAGACGAGGAAGCTGGCAAGCACAAGGCAACTTCCGATGTTCTTAGGAAGTAGGATGAGTGTCAGATCAGTGGGTGTAATTGCAACAATTCTCAGTCATAAACAACCTCATGGTCTTAATTTTGTTTCCACGTAGGTAAACTGTTTAGCTGGTCTTAATGCAATGGGGTTGGCATCAGGAACTTTCAGCAAAACAGAGAGAATGAATGTTGAGTACATAGACATTATTTTCCCATCCCAGTTCCCTTTTGATGACACAATAGACAGGACTGACTGCATTTCAAATCTGGATGGAAATTATATTTGCAGTGAGGGTGGAATGGCTGGATTGACAACTGACCTTGAGCTTAGTTGCCTTTGGAATAGTATTATTGTCTTACTTGCCTGAAGCAGAGTTTGAATGTGACAATAGATTATGGTTTGTTGTTTTGGGCAGAATGTCAGGCTTGTTTGTTCTATTTTTGCCAGTGGAGTTGTGGAAAGGTGGGAAGTTTTCATTTCACTTTTCCAATATCTGCATCTGAACCTTAAGACGTGGTTGATCTTAACTGTGGTGTATTGAAACAAGCCAAAAATTATGAAAATTGGCTGAATTTGGACATAACAATAAACTATGGCCAATCAGAAATTGAACTTTTGCAAGAGGAGATGGAAAATGACAGTATGGAAGTCTGAAACTCATTCACACACCATTAAACCATTCTAGATTGTTGTGAGTAGAACTGTTATTCTTCATGCATCATAAAACGTGTTTGTATGTTTTGTTTTATGACACACCTCTTTCTATTTTGTGAGTCTGCGGAATTAGCTGAAAAAACTCTTAATCTCAATTCTGTCTACATTGACATTGCAGGTTAGGTGCTTCTTATTCTGACAGCATTAGAAGATTCCCAAATACCATGCTTTCTATAGGAAAAAAACTACTCTTTTACTATTAAATATGATAGACAGAAATTCAGTTCTATATACATTTCTGGGCACTGAGATATAAGAAAGTTACATACATTAACATTTCTACTTGCCATATAAACCTAAATACTACTGGAGTTTTGCTAAAGATGGAAAGACATAAAACTCTAATTTCTCATCCATTTATAACCTAGAATTCTAATATGTTGTAAAATACTGCATAGCACAGCCTAATGCTGTGAATAGGTGAGAAGTAAGAAATGATGGCCCCTTCTACCCTGCCATATAATCCAGATTATCAAAGCACATAATCCACACTATCTGCTTTGAACTGGATTATAAGAGTCTACACTGTCATGTAAGACAAAGCAGATAATCTGGATTTTATATGGCAGTGTAGAAGGGGCCAAAGTCCTAGATGCTTTGCCTGGCCTTGGTAGATGGTAGGTATGTGCGCCGATTTCGTTTTCCCCGTTTCCTCCATTTCCTTTGGTACCTTTGGTACTTCGGAAGCATGTAATGGTTAAGGTCCTCCTGGTACAAAAACCCATCCAATATGAAAGCAAGTGGGAGCTGATCTCGTCTCCTCCTCCCCTATTTGGCATCACAGTTGAATCTTTTTTATTTTTCTTTATTTTCCTGATTCTTTTTATTTACTGGGACTGACTAGGATTTAGGAACCTGAGGGATGGTGGGAGGGGTGCATGGAGACAGAGAGTGCTCCGTGCTCCATGGGTGGGGCTTGGAGACAGAGAGCCACCCTTGTATCTTCTTTTTCTCCTTCTGTTCTTCTCCTTCAGAGAATACTTCTAATTATTATTATCTAATTATTAATAGTAATCCCAGCAAACAAAAACAGAAGCCTACCTCTCCTCTAGAGTAGAAAGTAGAAACAGCTTTAAGGAAGCAAAACTGGCAAGCAGAAAGGAGACTGAAGGCACTGAAAACAGAGTGAATTTTAAGGTAGTCCAGAGGGAATAGCTGTACTGACCTACAGGTAATCACTCTTCCAGAAAGGATCCAGAAAGAGCGGTATCTTAACTCGGATGCTTTTTAAAATCCAGGTCTTAATGAAAGGAATGGAAGGGGAGCCTGTGGGAAGTCCCCCTATAATGGGCTGGATAGGATGCTTTCTTAACCCTATTGCTGACACCAGGCTCCCTTGAAGGGAAGAAAGGAAAGGCTCCCAGGGGAAAGGGAGCCTTGTAAGTTCCTCATTGCCACCAGTGGGCCAAAAACTCAGTTTTTTCGGATGCAGAATAAAAACGCTCATTTGGCAGAGTGCCCGTTTCAGAAGGTGCTGGAAAACGGTTATGGGGGGCTTCTGGTATCTAGCAAGCAGAAATGGATAGCGATTCACCCAAAATGCACAAGCCTAGTACATAGCCAATATTTGTGATTGCTCAACCATTCTTTGAGCAGGAGTGGAGGATTAAAAAATTGGGATCTTCCCACCTCGTGCCAGGCTGGATGTAGCTGAAAGCAATAAGAATCAATATTTCACCGTGTGAGGCTTCTTCTCTCCTTGTAGCCCTCAAAACATGCAAGAGGACTTGGAGAAGGGAGGGATCTGTATCACCTACTTCTTGTTTAATGGGAGACCTCTTCTCTACCCAAGTTCTATTTCATGTCCAGAAGACTTGGGGTAGGGATATTTTGTGTCATCATTTATTGTTTTGAAGATATTTGTGGTCACAGAAAACAGTCTGACTATGATCTTTGTTAGCCTTGCCAGGGAATGAAGGAACAATTTTGTTATTTGCAGGGACCATTGATTTCTGTCCTTCTTTCACAATGAGATAAGAACCAGAAGATACTAGTCTACCTCTTTTGCTTTGGTCCACCCATTAATCTGTTAAAGCAAAGAGATTCAATGTGCATCTTGCCATCACAGGTTGAAACTGTGCTTTCTCTGTGCCGCACATTCTCATTTTTGCCACAAATGTGATCTTTTTCTATTAATTAGATCTTGCTCTCTCACTATAATGTTGGTCTTTTGCATTGCTCATCAAGATGAAAATCTAATTTGTTTTAATGTGGTGTGTTCTTTTAGAGTCTAAAATGATCCTAGCTCCTGAAGAGATTTCTAAAAAAATCCTATGCTGTCAAAACTAATTCCACGTTAATTTATAACATTAATCAAAGAAGGTCCACTACTTTCCTCTAGTTCTAATGGGC
This sequence comes from Anolis carolinensis, assembly GCF_035594765.1. Lineage (NCBI taxonomy): Eukaryota > Metazoa > Chordata > Lepidosauria > Squamata > Anolidae > Anolis > Anolis carolinensis. The sequence continues at coordinate 198,738,050 of NC_085844.1, forward strand.
TAAACTGTTCTTTTGTGGAATATACCCAGTGTGCTTATTATGGTCTGTGCTTTTGCTTTGCACATGTGGAAATGGACTGGCTGGGCAGATCAGATTTCAAGGCCTGGGTTTTAATTAGGGAGTTTCCCATCCATCCTTGCTTAACAGATCTCCTGCAGCGGATCTGTTCACTTGACAGCAGTTAGGCAGCTGCGGTGCTGAGATCATTGCCTGGTGTTCTGACTGGCATTGTCTCCTTCTGCTCCGCCTGTCTATATGTCATATCCACCTGTTATCTTTTGTTTTGGGCTTACTTTTTTTTTGAAGTTGCAGTAATCTTGATTTGTTCTGCCTTTCTGCATTGTGTGTTGAGAGGTGTGTGTACACAAATAAGGTTCTATAGTGTAGGAGATAAAAAAAGCACGGTACCAAACAATTTTTAAAAAGAAAACAAAAGTATGTTGTTTTTGCTGCCAATTTTATAGTACGATTCTCTGCAAAAGCAGATCCCACTCTTTTAAAGGAACATACTCCATGAATATGTTTTAGATGGTAGATTTCAATAAAGTAGTCCAGTAATATACATTCTGCCTTGTTTAGAAATAACATGCTAAAATCTTGAATTTACATTTCAAATTATGAAAACACTTTCTGTTTGTTTGGGGTTTTTTTTAGTTGTTTAAATTGGTTAAAGGAAGTAGTTGGGACTGAACAATCTGCAGCCCATGCAGGTCATTCATAGTGAGCCAGAATTCATGATAATCCCAGTGCCTTGTTTATTTGCTTATCCTCCCACTACACCATGTGTAAAAACAAAGAAAGCCAGCCATTCACCTATTTCCATTTTTAATAGTCATCTGGGATGGTTGCATGATTTACTTGGAAGGATCTTTCAGAGCAGGGTTATTTGTTGTCATTGGTATGCTAATCGAGTCCTTTCCTTTTTATTGAGATTGAAAGCATACACTATTATGATGGATTAAATGAAAAAGAGGATTTTGGAGTCTGAGATCTCATATAGGGATCACTATACATAGTTAATGAGATAAGAAGTGGGGATTAAGAGTCTTATGGATAGGGCTACAATGGCATAGCTGATTTCTGTAAATGTTTTTCTGGGAATCAAGCTTTGGTCCTAGAGTTCACAACAGAATTATATCAGTGTTCTCCTAACAAGGTCTACAACGAATATTTTGCTCAGCTAGTGAAACCTATGTATATACTCATTTGAATGTTAGTTGACAGGGCATCTTTATAGTGATTATGACTGTAATGTTCCAAAAAGGAGAAGCCATTGCCTAGACAAGATGTATTGTGTGGCTGAAGTGTGTGCTTCAAATAATGTTAATAGTGGAACTAGTTAAAATAGCTGGGGAATTAATAATTAATTTAATTAATTTAATTAATTTACTTAATTAATAGAAGGAAGTTTAAATTGTCCATCATATTTTTTGTCCTTTATCTTTTCTTCTTTAGAATAAGTCCTGGATTGAAAATGTTAGGAGTACATAAACCTGAGTAATAAATCATTTCCGGATTCAACTGCCTTCATACTTACTTCTTAATATACCTGTTGAAAAACTGTAAATTGTCACTTTGCAAAGTGACTGATTCAAAGAAAGCCTCTTCTTTGATCACAAGTTAATTGACATTGGAGACATCAAGATCAGTAGAGTGCCATGTCAGGCAACCTTAAAGCAATCCTGTGGTGCTGTGAGGAAATGGGTTACTGTTTGCATAATGGGGTACTGGATAGCTCCTTTCACAAGAATGTCAAAAGTACAACCACTGGCATAACTTTGGACCTCCTCATGGCACTCTTCCAAGCTCTCTCCTTGGTCAAAAGATTCCTAGTCCTAGCTTTCTTGTTAGGACACTGAGGGCTTTTAACACTGTTTTTAATATACCATATATGTTTTGTATATGTTTTTAAATTAAAGAGATAAAATAGGATGGATAGGTTCATCCATGCCATAGTACAGTAGTTGTGATTTCTAGATGTGGCTGTGAAAGCTGGGCAGTGAAGAAAGCAAACATAGAGAATATCAATATATTTGAAATATATTGGTAGAGATATTATAGATTACTAAAAAGACAAAAGAACGGGTCCTGGAACAATTCAGGTGTAGAGTCTTAATTATTATAAGCCAAGATGATTAAAACTGAGGCTGCCATCCTTTGGACATATAAGACAATGTGACTTTCTGGAAAAGACAACAAAGTTTGGTAAAGTGGAAGGCAGGAGAAAAAGAGGAAACCACACTACAGGTGGATTAATGCAGTCAAGGAAATAATGATTTGAGCAAGGCAATTTGGTGATCAGGGCTCTTTGAGATGTCTCATATGTAGGGCTGCCATAAGTAATAGTTGACTTCATAGAGAACAGGAACAAACTATTGCAGTTCCCCAGAAAGAATAGAGATGGGGAAAGTGCAGACACATGCAGGATCCCAGCCCATTTTTTTGGGGTCCCAGGACCTCCAATGTCCCTTAAATAATAAAGACCCCATCACTAGGGAATGACTCCTTCTTGAAGGCCATACTTAAGTGAATGGAAGGGGGGGTTATTAATTTCTTTGGTCCCATTCTGTAGATGTACTTTCCTTGAAAATGAATCACTTATAGTATATATCTGTGTCTCTTGCTCCCAGCATTCACCTTTACCTGCATACAAAAAAATTGTATCTTGTCTGAAACAGCTGCCAACTATACCTTGGTTCAAGACTGAAAGGTTAATACATTGCTGTGTCTTCCCCCACTTCTAAATTTCTGCAGGCTTTTTCCTCTGTCTTGCTGTCAGACTGCATCTGCTGTTCTTTGAATGCTTTGTACGTGTGTGTAAGGTTAAGGCTTCAGATAGTTTGGTGTTGAAAGCTATTTTGGTACCTATCAGAACTACACGCAGTTCCTATTCATGTGCAAAGGGGAAACTATTTGAGTTGTCCCACTCCCAGCCCAATGTGTCCCATGTGCCAAGAAAATGTCAGATGTAATGGAAAAGTACAGACTGATGCTTTATAATGTGTCTTGTGTACAAATGACATTTCAGAGGTCCTTTTTGTATGTTTATGCAAATTGATTGAAATGACAAACAGTATATAATTCTGAGTGCATCACTGCACTTCAGCACGTTTTAAACTGATATAATGATCATGTCTTCCCCAGGGAGCTTTGGAAAATGCATTTAAAGATGACACTGAGAATTTTGTTGGAGAGTTCATTGTAGAAATTGAGTCTAAAGGATACCTTGCGAGGCAGCAGAAAACCGTATTACAAGTTGATGGACTCAATAAAGGGACTTACAGCCTTGAGTTCACATGACCTGAGTAGGACTGTAGATAATTGGGGCTCTTGGTGATGTTATCCTAAGCTGAAGCTGACTTGATGGTTCTGCCAACACCAACCAGAAATATAATTTTCAAAATATATATATACCCTGAGATAATATTCCTCTCAAAATGTTCAAAATAGCTTACAAATAATGATCCAAAAGAGGGAAACAGCTGGAATCAGCAAAACAAAGGCATCAACAGCTATAGGAGCATCAGAACAATTTAATTTGACAGTAAAAATCAATAGGGTAAACCTGTAAATCATGTGTGATTATGGATTTGGGTAAGGAAAATGTCCCTGTCACACATTTGTGACAAATAACATTATAGCTTATGTGCCATCTGGAGCAGGGTATAGATTGCAAAGATTCATAAGTTTGTGTAGCGACAAATGTAATGTTGAGCTACATTTTAAATAAGCAGAACAAAAGGTACCAAATATATATGGAACAGAAGAGGAAGCCTCCAGGTATGCAGAAATACTTTAGGAGTCCAATTCTCATTTAAATCTTTTGCAACAAAGCTAGAGGCCAAAGTCTTTAGAGTCCCTTCAAATGTGTTAGACTCAATTATATTTTGTGGAGATGCCGTCCTTTCCTCCCTGACTCCACATACTGGCTATCTGGACAAAATGTATGGAGATGATGTAGATTCCTGTCACTTAATATTCATTGTATCATTTCTCTCTAATCAAGTATGTTAGCTCATCTAGACCAGTTCCTGGGTCTTTGACATCTTCAGTTTCATGTTGTGATTTCAATGGAGCTCAAATGTAGCCTGCAGGCAATCTTAAGTATTTCCATCATTTATATCTCCCCATCTGCCAGAACCCCCTAGGCAGCAGAGCATGCATAGAGAATTTATACTCAGGAACAGTTACGAAAGGACTATGTGGTCAGTAAATAGTTCAAACGTGTGAATATACAGCTTTCATTTTTAAAGAGAAGTATTCATGGATTATTCTTGTAAATGAAAATAGCTGTAACCTGGCACAGAAAGAATGCTTTGGGCTTGTTTTGGACAAGAGCCATAACTAATAGAAGAGACACTTCGAATGCTGAGGAATTCTCAATGTATATAAAGCCATCTTTGAGCATGACATCTTACTATTTTACCATCTGGATAATGTCAAATCCTCTTCTGGATCAGGAGGTTGTTGACCTTAGTTCCCATTCTACCATGAGGGGCAGCTTGCCCTCCAGAGTCCAATATGGATCAATTTCAGTAGGGTAGTAATAACAGAGCAAATCTGTTAGCTTTCTTCTGTTTTTTTCACCAATCGTCCAGCTGTTGTTTGTGATATCTGAACTTCTGAAGTCTTCTTGTTTCACCTTTTATGAACAATGAAATTATATGTTTTTCTTGTTTAAGATTCTTCATGCTAACAGTCACTTTCTCCAGCTCAGTTACTATGAACTTGAATCAGCAATAATCTCAGCAAGGAGTCTCTATCCTTCAATGTGCAAGGTGAATGGATGATTCAGAGCTGTACTTTTCAGGGTTCTTTTCTCTAAGATTTCTCCCAAAAGGCCCAAGTTTTATCCCATGTATATTGTAAACCTAATTATAAGTTTTAGAGCAACTGCAATCTGCTACCATTAGAGTGAAAAAAGCGGGGAGATACTACTAGTGAAGGCATAAGGCCATGAGAATAGTCACAAACAACACAAAAAAGCAGTACACACTGAAGGCACACAGCAATGACAGTCAGATATAGAGAGCATCATGTTCATACCACATTAATTCACATACAGTATTTTTATTCATTGTGCCTTGATTGTTATGGGAGCTCAGATCTTGGATTTGTTATGCAGAAATTTCTAAGTGCAGGCTTGTGAGATAGTCCTTTTGACACACCATCTCCATGTGTGTGGAATGTCATATATCCATGAAGAAGGTGTAAACACCACATACCACATGAGGAACATAATCAACAGTCATCCTCTGACTTGAAATATTAGGAATGACAAAAGGAACACTTACTGTCTCATTTGCTGTCCATGGTGCTGAAATCCTTTTGCATGCGTGCATGTATACATTGCTAGATCCATTTCAGGTATCATCAAAATGCATTTATAAAGACAGCATGTGTTTCTAATCAGAGGCAACAGGGTAAAATATTGGGCATCTCTGCTTGCCTGCCTGCCTGCCTGCCTGCCTGCTTGCATAGTAGATTGGCTCACTTCCAAATAAACTGAAGTCAAAAGAGCAAAATCAGGTTTGATGCTAGCTCAGATTAAAAATCTGTAGGTGCAGTCTGCCTGCAGTACTTGGAAATGCAAACTGTGTGTTTTGTTGTATATTTGGCATTAATGTAGTGTATTAATAGTGTTGACTTCATTCTGCCAGAAGTAAGAGAGATGACTGGTACTTAGTCAGGCTGTATTTCTCTGATATATATGGTACCACTGGCTCCTAATATCTTAAATCACAATGCTCTCTTTGTGAAAAGTCAGGAGAGCTGCTAATGTCCTCAGTGGTGCAGCATGGCTCTGCCATCATAAAAGTACATCTGTATACTGAATTGTACTCATGCTGTAGCTTAAATCGCCTGGCTTTCAGCTTTGCAGTAGGTCCAGTAACAAGAGTGCTTGTTGTGAGATCATTTCTTTTGTGGCTGAGTTCTTGTGATATGCATACAGATGTCTATAACCAGCAGAGAAATGAGCCTTTGTGATAGGCACACAGTAAGAAACTTGGTGGTAGAACATTTACTTTCAGTTCAGAAAGTCCAAGGTTCTTACACTGACATCTCAAGACAGGACAGAGGAGGATTGGCCAGGGGTAGGCAACCTGATGTTCTCCATGTATTTTGGACTAAAATTAAAGACAGTAGCTGTGGATTATGAGGCTGCAGTCAAGAACATATGGACCACAGAGTACCAGGTTGCCTACTGATGGTATGGACAACTCAATCCATAGTGTTTTTCTAGTTAAAATAGCACTCAATAGCAGATAATTGGACAGATTCTGCATTGTTGCTGAGTACACAATGCTGAGCGAGAAAGATAGAAAGTATAACCTTCCATAAAGTAGTTTTTTTCTGGTGTAGCTGTGCTACTACATGTGACATCTCTAAAGTCTCTTTGTTAACGCTCTAAGCTTATACATACATAACAGCAAGTGTGTTGTATGACTGCATTTTAAAAGCTTCTAGCTCTGACAGTCTTTGAAGCCAATCCCTTTCTTCTTGCTGTCTTCAAGCAAGACATTTTATCATCATCCACTTTTTTTAAATAAAAGTGTGATTTATATATCTAATTTGAGAATGAGTATATTTCTTAGTATCCAGGGGATTTTTAAAAAAAGCAAAACAAAATATGTCTTATATTTCTCATAGTTTTAGAAAAAAATATTTTGATTTGTATAGGAGAATATGCCCCTAAAGCAACATAATTGGAGAAGGGATCAAATGCAATTTACATGCAGCTCATGTTAGCTTTAGATCTCTTATTGCTATTAAGCACTTTAGTGAACAAGAAGAATTGTGCACAGAAGCACCTGGGCAAGGATGAATGAACTAATGCCGATTCAATTTCTTCTCAATAAGCATCTTATATATATTTCTGTATCATGCAGATAGGGGATTGAGTATGCTGAATATGTGAGTCCTTAGCTGAAAACATACACATATAAATTTCTATGGTGATATGCCTTGTGCTTGGAGCTGATAGCAGGGCCAGGATTTCATGTAAGCTGAACCATTTGGCCAAAGGAAAGAAACTTTATATCTTCACACCACTAACTCTTAACTTTCTCTCTATATTTCTTGCCTTTTCTTCAGTGGGCTCCAGTTTGTTCACATGTTCCCCATTCTGTCTTCACACCATCCTATGAGCTAGCTCATTCTGGTAGAGAGTGATTAACCATTAAACAACATTTTAGTGGGCACTTAAACCTTGATCTCTCAGTGTACAACTGAGGATCAACAGCATATTTTTCTCTAGTTCACTGGTTCTCAATCTATGGGTCCCCACAACTGCCAAAAATCCCAGCCAGTTTACCAGCGGTTAGGATTCCTGGGAGTTAATGTTAAAACATCTGGGGACCCACCAGTTGAAAACTACTGTGCTAGTTGATTACATTCTTCAATTTGTTGGGCATTGCATATATCAGATGGGTGGGACTGAATATTGCAGTAGGGTGGGAAAGGTCCAAAAAAAGGTAAGCCAACTCTCCCACCCCCCTTTCTTTTTCTTCTCTAGTGCTCTCCTCCACCCATATCCCCTTCCTTAATTCTCTGTCTAGTGAGCTGATTGGAGAGGAACAAATCACTCTTTCAATGCTAATCACATGCTGAAGGTCCTTATTAGGCCAAGAACAACATGAGATAAAACAAAGAGCCTTGAGCAAGCCTACTTTAACCACTGCACAACACTAGATGTTTCATCTTACTATATCTACATAAATTATAACAGACAATCTTTGTAGGCTGGGAAGTTGTATCTACAATATATAAATTCTAGTGGACCCCACTCTTCCATTTTCACCATCAATATAACCCCCTTAATCCCCATTTTTTGTCAAAATAAAATGTCCAGCATAATTCCTTCAAGCCTCTGATAGGATATTAGTAGTATTTCTTTCTTTCACATTCTGTTTTATGCTTATAGAAATCTCCATCCCTCTTTTTCAGCCCTATGTCTCATATGGCCTGGAATTTGCAACAGCCCATACGTTTCCAAGACGTTTCCCATACTCTATAGGCCAGTTTTGGCAAAATAAATTTGGTAAGAGAATGGATGGGGATCTGTAGAATGGCTTGAGTCCCTTCTCTGATATAATATGCAGTGGGCCTCAGTGACCTCCAGTGGATATAAACATCTGTGAATGCTAACATCCTATTATATGCATAGTAAAATGGTGCCCCTTGTATAAAATGGCAAAATCAAAGTTTGCTATTTGAATTTAAAAAAAAAAAAAAGTCAAGCCATGGGTAGTGACTGGTGACATCTATGGATGGAGAATTTGTGAATATGGAAGGCTAAGGTATAGCATTCTTCACCTTACAAATAATATAGATACAACTGAACACGTTAGCAATACACCTAGATCTCCAAAAACTAGATCCCGTATTTTCTCTCTCTCCAGTGTATACCTTACAGGCAAAAAATAGTTTTCTGAAATAATTGAGATGGTTTAAGAATAAACCACCTCAAACAGTGGTGGCACCTGTGCTAGAAACACCCTCTTCCCTGGCATGCTCTCCATCGCCTGCTCCTGCTTCCCATTCCTCCTCTGCTCACCCCCCCCCCCACTCGCTCTCTGTTAGCCCACCCCCTTGCCCATTTGCCTGCCACTCGTCCACTCACTCGCTCGCTTCTTGGAGTAAGTGAGAGAAGATATTGGCCATGATGCTATAGTGACAACCCTCAGCACAAGCACAAGCAATCTAATGGTCTCTGATCATAATAATAATAATAATAATAAAACTTTATTTATTACCCGCCACCATCTCCCCAATGGGGACTCGGGGCGGCTTACATGGGGCCATGCCCAGACACCATACAATATAACAAAATAAAACAATATATCATAACACAATATAATAGTACAAAAATAATCATATACATTACAACACAAATCAGAGCAGACAGGGCGGGCCACATGAACATTTAATTAAAAACTCGGGAGAGAGAGGCATATAAATAAAGAGAACAGGGGTATAAGATGGAACAGTCCAAACAGTCCAAAGGATAAAATCCAAGGGGAGTAATCAAAAAGGTATATAACATTTACTCCCCGAAGGCACATCGAAAAAGCCATGTTTTTAGATCTTTCTTAAAAGCCAATAAGGTGGGGGCTTGCCTGATCTCAGAGGGCAATGAATTCCACAGTCGGGGGGCCACAGCAGAAAAGGCCCTCTCTCTCGTTCCCACTAGACGGGCCTGGGATAAAGGCAGTGGCGAAAGAAGGGCCTCCCCGGATGAGCGGAGGGATCGAACAGGTTTATAATAGGAGATACGGTCACGAAGGTAGGTGGGTCCCAAACCGTTTAGGGCCTTATAAATGATGGTATTCACCTTGAATTGGGACCGGAAGGTGAACGGCAGCCAGTGGAGCTCTTTGAACAGGGGAGTAGATCTCTCCCTGTAGCTCGCCCCTGTAATTAATCTGGCCGCCGAGCGCTGAACCAATTGTAGTTTCCGGGCCGTCTTCAAGGGAAGCCCCACGTAGAGCGCATTACAGTAGTCCAGTCTAGAGGTAACTAAGGCATGCACCACCGTGGTCAAGTCAGACTTCACGAGGTATGGTCGCAGTTGGCGCACAAGTTTGAGGTGTGCGAAGGCCCTCCCGGCCACCGCCGACACCTGAGCCTCAAGCGTCAGCGCTGAGTCCAGGAGGACCCCCAAACTGCGGACCTGTGATTTCAGGGGGAGTGCAACCCCGTCCAGGACAGGTTGCCACCCAATACCCCGATCCGACGCGCGACTGACCAGGAGGGCCTCTGTCTTGTCAGGATTGATCCTCAGCTTGTTCCTCCTCATCCAGTCCGCCACAGCGGCCAGGCACTGGTTCAGCAACCGAGGGGCTTCCTTGGATTCAGATGGAAAGGAGTAGTGGATTTGCGTGTCATCTGCGTAGAGATGGCAACGCCCTCCAAAACTCCGGATGACCTCTCCCAGCGGTTTCATGTAGATGTTGAATAGCATGGGGGATAGAATAGACCCCTGCGGGACCCCACAGGTCAATGGCCAGGGATCCGAGCAGGAGTCCCCCAGCTTCACCATCTGGGAACGACCCCCCAAGAAGGACCGGGGCCACTGCAGCACAGTGCCACCAAGCCCCATCCCAGAGAGCCTCCCCAGAAGGATACCATGGTCGATGGTATCGAAAGCCGCTGAGATATCCAAGAGAACCAGCAGGGTCACACTCCCCCTGTCCAGCTCTCTGCGGAGGTCATCCACCAAGGCGACCAAAGCCGTCTCGGTACTGTGCCCAGGCCTGAAGCCAGACTGCGAGCAGTCCAGAAAATCAGTGTCATCGAGAAACTCCTGGAGCTGCTTGGCAACCACCCGCTCCAGCACCTTGCCCAAAAATGGGAGGTTGGAGATTGGTCTGTAGTTGTTACAAATAGATGGATCAAGCGAAGGCTTTTTTAATAGTGGTTTTACTACCGCCTGCTTAAAGCAGGATGGAACTGACCCCTGAACCAAAGAGGCATTTATTATGGTCACAAACCAATCCAACAACCCATCTTTGGCCAGCTTGACCAACCAGGAGGGGCAAGGATCCAGAGCGCAGGTGGTCGCCCTCACAGACCCGAGAATCCCCTCCACGTCATCAGGAAGAACAAGCCGGAAAGAATCCCATAAGATCGAACAGACAGGTACCTCGGTTACCTTCTCTGGAACTACAATTAAACTGGAGTCTAGCTCAAGGCGTATCTGAGCAACTTTGCCTGCAAAATGGTGAGCGAAATCGCTGCACCTAGTTGCCGAGTCATCGGGAAGCCCCTGTGCCTCAGGAGGCCGTAGGAGCTCCCCAACAACTCGGAACAACTCCGATGGCCTATTGGCCGCAGACGCTATGCGGGCAGTCGTGAAAGCTTTCCTGGCTGCTCGCAAAGCCACGGAGTAAGCCCTAATAGCGGCTTTAGCCCGTGCTTGGTCAGACACATCCCGAGATTTCCTCCAGATGCACTCTAGTCCCCTCCGCACACACTTCATCACAGCCAGCTCCTCAGTGAACCAAGGAGTCGACGTGGCTCTACGTAGCGAGAGGGGACGTTCGGGAGCGATCGTGTCCAGTGCCCTTGCCAACTCCCTGTTATAGCGATCAGCCAGGGCATCGACAGGATCGCCAGTCTCCAAGACAGGAAGATCCCCAAGAGACCTCAGAAGTCCATCCGGATCCATCAGTCTCCTGGGGCGGACCATCTTAATGGGTCCACCACCCCTGCGGAGGTTAGAAGAAACGGCGATACTTAAACAGATCAGATGATGGTCAGACCATAACAATGGAAGAATATTTTGCTCTTCCACTCTGACTGTCCCACCGTCCACAACAAAAACAAGGTCCAAGGTGTGTCCTGCCTGATGTGTGGGCCCAGATATAATTTGAGACAGCCCCATGGTTGTCATGGCAGCCATGAAATCCTGAGCTGCTCCTGTCAATGTGGTCTCAGCATGAATGTTAAAGTCTCCCAACACTATCAGTTGTTGACATTGGAGACATTGGAGACATTGGAGACCACTTCTGCTAGCTCAGACAGAGATACTGCTGGGTCGCGGGGTGGACGGTACACCAGCAGAATCCCCAAGCTGTCTCGGGCTCCCACCTTCAGGAAAACACACTCGAACCTCGGAGATTGCGGAACGGCGCATCTGATCAGGGCGATGGACTGCCTAAAGATCACCGCAGCTCCTCCTCCCCGCCCCCCAACCCTGGCCTGTTGATGCACCGCGAAACCTGGAGGACACAGCTGGGTGAGATTCACACCTCCCAGCTCATCCAGCCACGTCTCGGTGATGCATGCCAGATCCGCCCCCTCATCCAGGATCAAATCCTGGATGATAGCTGTTTTACCGTTGACGGATCTGGCATTCAAAAGCAGGACCTTGAGGTTGGGGGGTCTGTCCTGAAGACTACCGCACCTAGACCTCTCCAGGGTCGCAAAAACTCTGTTGCGCTTCTCCCCGGGTCGATAGTGACCGTGCTTTCTCCTCCCCCAAATCACCTCAATGGGGCCACCTCCATGAAGGCCTTCTTCCCCCTGATGGATAAACTGGGTGGAATTGCCAGTTGCCGGGACTAGTCAGCTGTCCTGGCAAGGAGAGCCTCCAAGGGTACTTGTTTGTTTAGAGAAGGAGCTTCTCTCCACTAATGGGAGAGAGGGGTCAGTTGATTTATCATCAACATGAATGGGAAGGTGACTAAACAAGACTGGAGTCTTGTTGTGGGATTCGGAGGTAGAATAAGCATGACTTAGAATTGGGGACTCTTGAATGTCAATACTCAGCCCGATGTCCAAGGGGCGAATCAGTGGGTCTACCAGAACCCTCCTGAGAGTGATGCCCCATTGTTGATCATGATGCTGTTTATCAATAGGACCTTTAAAATACATAAAAATTATTAAGACATAGGGTTGTTGTGCATTTTATGGGCTGTATGGCCATGTTCCAGAAGCATTCTCTCCCACATCTATAGGAAGCATCCTCAGAGGTTGTGAGGTGACAACAACCCAGTGATTCTGGCCATGAAAGCCTTCAACAACATATTAAGACATAGTTGGCTTCATGATTGTAGGACAAGACTTCAGCTGAAATGTTTTGCCTTTTTCTCCTAAGTGTTGTTTCCTAGAATCATGGAACAGGTTGCCCTTGTTACTTGTCCCAGCAACTCTATGAGTGGGGTTACACTGGATAAGCTTTAATTGACGAGTATTGTTTATGTGGACAAGCTGATGAATAGTTTTTATCTAGTTTTTCTTGCTCTTTCCCATCTTTTGCAGGAAGGGGGACTTTCCATCTTGTTTAAAAGAAGCAGTTGTTAGACCATTCCTAAAAAAGTCCTCCCTGGATCTCCTGGCCCTTAAAATTACAGACCAGTGTCTAATCTTTCCTTTTTGGGCAAGATGATTGAGAAAGCAGTTGCCCTCCAACTCCAGGTAGTCTTGAATGGCACAAACTTCCTTGACTAATTTCAAACCAGCTTCAGAGTAGGATATAGCATGAAGACTGCTGTGGTCACCTTAGTGGATGCGCCCCTGGTGGCGTAGTGGGTTAAAGCCTTGTGACTTGAAGGTTGGGTTGCTGACTGAAGGCTGCCAGGTTCGAATCCCACCTGGTGAGAGTGCGGATGAGCTCCCTCTATCAGCTCCAGCTCCATGTGGGGACATGAGAGAAGCCTCCAACAAGGATGGTAAAAACATCAAAACATCTGGGCATCCCCTGGGCAATGTCCTTGCAGACGGCCAATTCTCTCACACCATGAGTGATTTGCAGTTTCTCAAGTTGCTCCTGACACACACACACACAAAACCTTAGTAGATAATCTCCATCTTAACACTGATGGAATGTGTTCCTGTTGGTGCTTTTAGATTTCTCATCAGGGTTGGATATGGTAATAGAGGTCATTATATTTTTAAGCTGTAGGAATGCACAGAACACCGTGTCTACTACTTTCTTTCTCAAACTGCAAGTACTCCAAAATGAAACAGAAAATTATGTAATACACCTGTGAATTGAGATGGAGATCCCACACCACATTTTAGAGCCTAGCATTTATGTGATAAGCAGATAAGCCACTGTATCTCTTACAGCTTTATTTTATGTTGTGAGATATATATATATACAAGGGTTGAATGAAAAGTAATGCCTCCACCTTTGTAACTCCTCAACAGATGGCAGTACTGGTATGCGGCAGTTACTGGCTTGGTCAGTAGACTCTTCTCTACATTTCCATTAGGCAGAATGCCTTAGCATTGAACGGTTGTGTTGTTAAAGTGCGAAGTATGGAATCCTGTGCAGACGGTCGGTCAATGTGACTTACGCAACGTGCAGTCACTGAATTCTTGACAGCAGAAGGTGTCACCCCAAAGGAGATTCATCAGAGAATGCAAGCTGTTTATGGTGATTGTGTTGATGTGAGTACTGTGTGCTGTTGGGCAAGTGAGTTTAAAAATGTTGAGGTGGGAACATCTGACTTGCATGACAAAGAGTTGGACATCCTGTGACAGCAACCACTGAGTTTCACAAGCAAAAGGTTGACAGTTTGATTCAAGACGATCGTTGTATTACTCAGAGAAAATTTTCAAGCATAATCGGCATTTCACAAGAACATGTGGGTCACATTATTGCTTTGCTTGGTTATCGGAAGATCTGTGCACGATTGGTACTGTGAGACGCTGGTTGCGGAAACAGAGTGTCAACTTCTTCCGTGACTGCTTCACAAAACTTGTTCATCATTGGCAGAAATGAACTCAATTGTCTGGTGAACATGTGGAAAAGTGAATAGTGGTAAAAAGCACATTCTAAGGATTATTTCTGTGTTTGATTTATTAAAATATTCCCATACAAACCCAAGTAACGAAGATGGAGGCATTACTTTTCATTCAGCTCTAATTTATATTCATCAGAATCTAAATGTTCCAATTAAGCTTTCCATTTGGTTTTGTGCAATTCCTGGCCTTCTAAAGTCTAAGCATCACAAATAAAGGCATTTTCTTCATTCTCATCACATGACCTCAATGATCTTGTAGATTTTTTATAATTCTCTTTGGAAGTAATGCCTGATCATCAGTGCAATTCCCTTGTGTCAGTGCAGCCTCTGTCTTTTCTTACACCTTTCTCCTTGACATTTATCTCACTAAGCAGCCCTGGGCTGACATGATCTTAGTTTAAAATAGATTGGCTTGATCATTAGGGTTTCTTGTTTTTGAGGTAATAGAGGATGGATTTCTAGAAGTATGGGAAATAGGTATTTCCCCTTGAACTGTATTTTTATATTATTAAAGTTCTTCTGTGCCATGCCTCACATTTCCTGTGCCTGTACTGTTATCATTTTGTGTCTGATTTTTGACATTCTGAATATTCTAACTTCCTACCTAGTCTGTAATAAAGGTGTTCTGCTAAATTGCAGGTTTAAGATTTAAGTTAAAGATTTTGTTGGGAACCTTGTATAATAATTCAACGCCTTGAGTCCCACCCATGGGAGAAAAGCAAGATAAAATAAATAAATAAATACATTATTATTATTATTATTATTATTATTATTATTATTATTATTATTATTATTATTATCTAACTGTTATTCCTTCAGGCCTTTTAAGAAAGTGTTGTCTTTGTCCAGTTGGATTATGATGATTGGTAGAAAAAATATTTGCTGTTTCTGTAAGCATATAATATTGTTCTTCGGATTTCTAAACTACTGTTGCTGTGAGAGCTGGTGCTTAGATTAATAGCTTGCCGAAGGAACCAGCCAGCAAAGCTGAAGTGAAAGACAGCCCTTAAGTAGGAGTATATTATTTCACAAACATGTAATTAACATTAAGGTAGCAGGATAGTCTGGAAGGCAGTTAATTGCATTGGAAATATCACCCTGTCAGTTCACATTTGGTTGTTGAGCCTTCATGTCGCAGCCGTGGCTGAACTGGCAATTGAGGATGCTGAAGTATTGTATAATCTCACTTTGGTGGTCCGAAAGGATTTTGCCGTTTGATTTCACCTCAGAACGTGGTGAAATGTAAAGAATTCAGTGTTCTTGGAGTAAGTAGAGTGCCTTACGTAACACAAGCTTCTCAAGAGAAATTCAAATTGAAAACAGCACTCTTTCTTTGAAAAAGCATGCCATGTCCAACATTTGCAGGTGTCTCCTAGAGATCATACAACAAAGACCTGCTTAAATCTTAGATACAAACAACATAGCTTTGCAGCATCCTGTAGGTGCTTAACATATGTTTGCTTCAAATCAGGGTTGTATTCTGAATTCAGTAATTCTCTGTGGAAATGAGAAAAAAGGGAGAAAATAAAGACCCATGCTTTTGTGCTTTTTCTTTTAAATCTAGGCATGTTCAAAGGAAGAACAAGACAGAATATTTAAGAAATATTAACTATCCTTATGATTCTATAGCACAATTTTTTTTTTGGTTTCTTGGTTTTAGGCCTGTTTCTGGGATTATTTGGGGCACTGGTTCAGAAAATTGCATAGAATAGACCACATCAGCCTTGGTTTCATAGATATGGCTCTTATGATTTTCTATGTGTGAACAGATGAAGGCTGGTAGATGGCATATGTTATTTATCTTAAAACCTAGAGCTTATAGGGAGATACAGGTGTTGTTTTTGGAATTACCAGGTCAAATATACCCAGAAACAGGTGCAACATTTGAAGCACCAAAATGTGTGTGGTCTCTCAGAGTAACTGCCTTTTTCTTAAATCCTGCCATACCATGACATTGGAGGTGTTTGAATTGGTATCTACACTGATACATTTGCATGCATTGCTACATGTTCTAGGACAGATTGTGTCCTGCCTCATATACAGGATTTTTTTGGATTGGGAAAGCTTAACTAGACAGTCATTTTGTTGGGTTGCTGTGAGTTTTTCAGGCATTATGGTCATGTTCCAGCCCAAAAAACTCACAGAAACCCAGTGATTCCAGCCATGAAAGCCTTCGACTGTCATTTTGTTCACTGAGGCCCCTTCTACATTTCCCTATATCCCAGGATCTGATCCCAGATTGTCTTCTTATCCCAGATTATACGCCAGTGTTGATTCATATAATCCAGTTCAATGCAGCTATTTATTTATTTATTTATTTATTACAATATTTATATTCCGTCCTTCTCACCCAACAGGAGACTCAGGGAAGCTTACAATAAAACACATATATAAAAATTGTACAATGCATTATAAAACAGTTAAAAATTATTAACTTACACCGGACATTCATAAAACACATTATAAAATACAGATGGGCGTGTTCAAGTTTAAAAGACTGGGTCTGTCAATTGAGTTCCAGCGTACATAATAATAATTAGCACTGCTAATTGTTATTCAAAGGCCTGGCCCCACAATCAAATTTTGACTTTCCTACGGAAAGATAGAAGGAAGGGAGCCTGCCTGACTTCACTGGGGAGGGCATTCCCTAGGCGGGGAGCCACTACTGAAAAAGCCCTGTCTCTCGTCCCCGCCAGCCGCACCTGTGAAGCTGACGGGACTGCGAGTAGGGCCTCACCTGATGATCTTAAGCTTCGAGGTAGGTCGTAGCGGGAGACACGTTCGGACAGATAAGCTGGGCTGGAACAGTTTAGAGCTTTATAGGCTAAAGCGAGCTCCTTGAATTGTAGCTAATCGGTAGCCAGTGGAGCTGGCGTAACAGAGGAGTGGTACGCTCCCTGTACACCGCTCCATTTATTAACCTGGCAGCCTCCCGTTGGACTAATTGAAGCTTCCGAACAGTCTTCAAAGGCAGCCCCACATAGATTGTGTTGTAGTAGTCTAAACGGGATGTAACGAGTGCGTGGACCACAGTGGCCAAGTCCGGCTTCCCAAGGTACGGTCGCAGCTGGCGCACAAGTTTTAACTGTTCTAAGGCTCCCCTAGCCACCACTGAGACCTGGGGCTCCAGGCTCAACAATGAGTCTAGGATCATCCCCAGACTGTGAACCTGCGCCTTCAGGGGGAGTGTGACCCCATCCAGCACTGGCTGTAACCCTATACCCTGTTCGGCCTTCCGACTGACCAGGAGGCCCTCTGTCTTGTCTGGATTCAATTTCAATTTGTTGGCCCTCATCCAGTCCGACACAGTAGCCAAGCACCGGTTCTGGACCTGAACAGCTTCCTTAGTTGCAGGTGGGAAGGAGTGAAAGAGCTGGACATCATCTGCGTACAGATGACACTGGACCCCGAAACTCCTGATGATCTCTCCCAGCGGCTTCATGTAGATGTTAAACAACATGGGGGACAATATAGAGCCCATTGTGTTGTGGGGCCGAGCAGGCGTCACCCAATGACACCATCTGGGACCGACCCTCCAGGAATGAGTGGAGCCACTGCAGAACAGTACCTCCAAGTCCCATTCCCGCGAGGCGTGCCAGAAGGATACCATGATCGACAGTATCAAAGGCCACTGAGAGGTCCAGCAGAACCAGCAGGGACACATTCCCCCTGTCCAGTTCCTGGCGAAGATCATCGACTAAGGCGACCAAGGCTGTCTTGGTACCATGCCCTGGCCTAAAGCCAGACTGTGCCAGATCCAGAAAATCAGTGTCATCCAAGAATCCCTGGACCTGCGAGGCAACCACATGTTCTAAGACCTTGCCCAAATAGGGGAGATTGGAAATAGGCTGAAAGTTTCCAAATTGAGTGATGGCTTTTTCAACAGCGGCTTGATCACAGCCATTTTTAGGCTCGCTGGAAATTTGCCCTCCCAAAGGGAGGCATTCACCACCACCTTCACCCACTCGGCCAAACCCCCTCTGGCTTCTCTCACCAGCCAGGATGGGCAGGAGTCCAGGATGCATGTGGTCGGTCTGCATCTCCAAGGATCTTGTCCACATCCTCGAGTTCAACCAATTGAAATGAATCCAACAAAACGGGACAAGCAGGTGCATTCAATACATCCTCAGAGACTGCCGTTAATATGGAGTCAAAGTCGGAATGGATTAGAGTGACTTTGTCCGCAAAGAACCGAGCAAATGCTTCACAGCGGGCTGCCGAGTTATCAGGGCTCCCACCTTGATTGGTGGGAGTTAACAACCATCTGATGACATGGAACAGCACCGCCGGACAGTTTTGTGTGGACGCAATGTTGGCCGCAAGGTGGACTCTCCTTGCGGCTTTGATTGCCATGGCATATGCCCTAACATAGGAGCCTAGCCGTGTTCAGTCTTGACTCGTTATACTCTGATCGCCACATGCACTCTAGTTCCCTCTTCTTTTGCTTCATCGCTGCCAGCTCCTCAGTAAACCAAGGAGCTGGTTTCGCTCGGTTACTTGAGAGGGGACTCTCCGGAACGACCGTGTCTATTGCCTTAGTCATCTCTCCATTCCAGAGAGAGACCAGAGCATCAACAAGATCACCTACCGAGGAGGCGGGAAATTCCCCAAGAGCCATCAAGAATCTTTCTAGATCCATAAATCTCCTGGGGTGGACCATTTTAATAGGTCCACCACCCCTGCAGAGGTTGGG
Source organism: Anolis carolinensis (assembly GCF_035594765.1). Classification (NCBI taxonomy): domain Eukaryota; kingdom Metazoa; phylum Chordata; class Lepidosauria; order Squamata; family Anolidae; genus Anolis; species Anolis carolinensis. Next base: position 198,756,998 of record NC_085844.1, read on the forward strand.
GGGCGTGGTAAGTCTAAACCTGATCAGATGATGGTCGGTCCATGGCAACGGAGCGATGGTAAGCTCCTCCACACCGCCACCTTCCTCCCATCCCTGACAGAAGACCAAGTCCAGTGTGTGTCCCGCACTGTGGGTGGGGCCTGTTACTAATTGGGACAGCCCAATTAGTCTGGGATCAGATCCTGGGATATAGGGCAGTGTGGAAGGAGCCTGAGAGAGGAATCTGCCATTTTGATTTCTAGAGTGTTAGGACACATCTAAATTGCTCCAACTAATTATGCCTCAACTAAGGATGTGAATTATAACACACATAACCAGCTCAGATACTATGGTATCACAAGCCAGGTAAATCCCTAGCTAACATCTCTTGTAAACAAAGATTATAGTTAAATACAGTTGTCTTTCTTCCAGAGCTTAGCGCATCTTGCTTTCTGCAGTTGATCCTAATTCTATCTGGAATTTCTTCAGCGCATAATAAGAAAAATAACAGAATATGATAGGGTTCTTTAGCAACTTTGGAGTGCTTTATGTACATTATACATAAACCTTTTTTGTAAGGTAATTCATTGCTGTTAACGTACATAAAGGTTGAGAGAAAAGTGGCTTACCTAAGCCAGACATTCACCGGGCAGCCTTCTTTGAGCAGTGAACCAATGACTTCTCAGTTTATATTATCATCTCTATAGAGAAGTCTTCATATGAGAAATTCTGAATGTTTTCCATAGCACGTTATAAGTTCCTTTTGGATAGTTGGGTGTTATGATAGGATCACTCTGAATTCTTGGTTTCTGATACCACTAACCATAGCCCAATTGTGACAACACATTTTATGATGTAGTCATGTTCAACATCACAGGGTAGAGATCATCAAGTTATTGCCTACATCCAACTATCAAACAGCAACACCTCTGAGCTCTGCAGGTTGGAATTGGGGTTAGAAGCCATGGAAGATGGGTTCTATGGCCTCTTTCCAGTCCCTCTGGTCAGTCCAATCACAAGCAACCCTTTTAAATAAGGTAAGAGAAGAACTGTTGCTCAGTTGTGTTCTACTCATGCTTTTCAAGATAAAAAGTCCTCAAAATCCATGCTGGAATGTTAGCTGATGCCATTTTTATGATGTCATACTATTTTGCTTTGTTTTGTCATTGTCTCAGCATATGTTAAGAAACTGGTGATACAGAAAACTTCTGTAGATCCTGGTGTATCAAGGTTAACCATAAGGATAAAAGAGGCAGGGGAATCATAAATATTTCAGTGTGTTATAAAACAGGGATGGAGAAAGAAGGATAGTTTGAAATCATTCCTGTCTACTTGTTAGTTTGATTAGAATATTGTCAGGCTCACTTCAAAGGACCAGTCTGAACGCAGATCAAAGATAGCTGCTCTCAAATTCAATCTTTATTGAAGAATACATGACTTTGGAAAAGTCGAGAATGACCTAATGTTTACATACATCTAATTTTATCACTTCTGATGCAACGTAATATCACACGCAAATATCATCATCAAACCCCACCTTCGGGATCACATTTCTACCATGATTTCTATTCCCACACACTACAGCAATTATCATTGTTTATACTTTCAACTCTGAGTTCCCAGGCTCATTTTATCTCCTCCCGCCAGGTGCTTGCAGGGTTGTTTTATGTTATGAAGTCAGATTCAGGGCTTGGAAATTCAGCCCTGGGATCTGGCTCCATGACATGGCGCCCTCGTTTTCTTCGTCCTCCTCTTCGGTTCTTCTTTCATCATAGTTCTGAAACAAATCAAACAATAACTCTATGTGTCCATTTTGTCCAAAGTCCCCATATACTTTTTCAGTAAGCTGCGATGGAATACTGGGTGTATTTTCCCTAAACTTTTTGGCAATGCCAACTGGAAAGTCACTTCATTGATAACACCCTGTATTCTGAATGGTCCAATATATTTGGGGCCCAGTTTTCTTGAAGGTAGCCCCAATTTGATGTTTTGGGTACTTAACCACACTAGATCTCCTTTATTTAATTTATCGCCTTCCACCCTCTTTCTGTCTGCGAACGCTTTATACTTTTTGTGTGCTTCCTTTAAGGATGCAGTCACTTGACTCCAACATTCTAGCATTTGCGTTTTCCACTTCCCTGCCTCTGTTTCCTCATTTTCTGTCCACCTTGGCAACTGGGGTAAAGGTTGTATTTCATACCCGTAAACTACTTCAAAGGGGGTTTTATTTGTTGCTGAATGTATAGTTGAATTAAAGGCTAGTTCCGCAAAAGCCAACCACCTAGACCAGTCATTTTGTCTCAAGTTAGAGTACATTCGAAGGAACTGCCCAAGCGTTTGCTGAGTACGTTCTACCGCCCCGTTTGTCATGGGGTGAAAAGCAGAACTTAGACTCCTTTCTGCTCCTAGCATTTCCAAGAATTTTTCCCAAAATTTTGCTGTGAACTGTACTCCTCTGTCACTGACTACTCTACTGGGACATCCATGTAGTTTGTAAATATGATTTATGTACAATTCAGCTAGTTTCTCAGCCGATGGTAGTTTCGTCAGCGCTATAAAGTGAGCCTGTTTAGAAAACAGGTCTAGTACTGTCCAAATATAACGATGTCCTTTGCTAACCGGCAGTTCCCCCACAAAGTCCATAGCTACACATTCCCAAGGTCTGGTAGGTTCCGCTACTGTTTGTAACAATCCCATAGGCTTCCCTCCTCCCGATTTATTTCTGGCACAATCATCACATTGAACAACATGATTCTTTATGTCCTTCCTCATTCCTGGCCACCAACAATGTTTTACTATTGCCTTTGTTGTTTTTGTAATTCCGGTATGACCAGCGCTCTGGTTGTTGTGAAAACGATGCAGAATCTTAATCCTTAATATTGCTGGGATATACAGTTTCTTGTTTACAAACCAAAATCCCCCCTTCTGTTCCCCCTTTTCTGCGTTGGACGCGATCCATTGATCTCCTTCATAAGATTGTTTAAGTTCATTTCCCCAGTTTTCTTCCCCGCCGAGTTCAACAAAAGCCATGTCCTCCTTTTGGGTTTGTGCTCTTGTCCTGACAGCTAAGCCCCATTGTTTGTCAGAGAATATTGTCCCCTCTTTTGCTGTGGTTATGCCTTCGTGTTGAGGCATGCGTGAAAGAGCATCTGCCAAGACGTTCTGCTTCCCTTGAAAAAACTTTAATTGGAAATCGAATCTGCTGAAGTATTGCGCCCATCTAATTTGTTTGGGGGACAATTTTCTAGGAGACTTTAAATACTGTAGGTTCTTATGGTCAGACCAAATTTCAAATGGGATTCCGCTTCCTTCGAGGAAGTGTCGCCAGCATTCTAAGGCTTTTAATATGGCTAATGCCTCTTTTTCCCATATTGGCCAACTTTTTTCAGTTTCGCTGAACTTCCGTGACAAATATCCACAGGGTTTTAAGTTCCCATTTTGATCTTTTTGCAATAGTACTGCCCCATACGCACAGTCTGAGGCATCGCAATGGATTATGAAAGGGCTCCTGATATCGGGGTGTTTTAGGATGGGTCCTTCAGTGAAGCATTCTTTTAAGGTTTCGAATGCCTTTTGGCATTCTGGCGTCCAACTCAGTTTGGCGCCAGGAGCTTTCACTTTTGCTGTCTCCCCTTTCCCTTTTGTTTTTAAAAGTTCTGTAAGGGGTGCGGTTATTTGCGCGAAACCTTTTATGAAGGGTCTGTAAAAATTTGCAAACCCCAGAAATGATTGTAATTGCCTCCTTGTTTGAGGCACTCCCCATTCTTTCACATCTGCTACTTTAGCTGGATCCATAGCTAACCCTTCTGGAGATATCCGATACCCCAGAAAGTCAATTTGAGTTTTATTGAATTCACATTTGGACAGTTTTGCGTACAGCTTTGCTTCTCTTAGTCTCTGCAAAACTTCCCGGACCAATTTTACGTGCTTTTCCTTATCTTCAGTTACAATCAAGATATCATCAAGAAATATGAATACCCCTCTGTACAATAACGGGTGTAGTATTTCATTTATAAGCTGCATAAAGCAGCCGCCTCCGTTTTTTAACCCGAAAGGCAAAATTTCGTATTCAAAATGGCCGAATGCGCAGGAAAATGCAGTTTTCCAAGTATCCTCCGGTTTGATCCTTAATTTATGATACGCTTCAATTAAATCCAGTTTAGTAAATATGCTCCCTTTCTTCAATACGGTAATTAAATCCTTGACTAAGGGCATAGGGTATTTATTGTCCTTAGTAATGGCGTTTAAATTTCGATAATCAATGCACAATCTTAGGGAGTTATCTTTCTTTCTCCTAAATAACACTGGGGCCCCGAGAGGAGAATTGGATGGCTTAATGAAGCCTCGCGCCAGGTTTTTATCAATGTATTTCCTCAATTCCTCCTTCTCCTGCACAGACATGGGATACACTTTTGGTTTGGGTAAGTTTGCTCCTGGGGTTATTTCAATTTCTACTTCTATATTCCTTTTGGGAGGCAATTTACTGGCCTCTTTCTGATTGAAAACATCCACAAAGTCCCTGTATTCAGGTGGCAATAGCTGTGGGTCTATTTCCTCTGCTTCATCTTCCTCGTCCTCCTCTTCTGCAATTTTGCTTATCTCCCATTGCATCTGCTGTTCTTTGAATGCTAGGCTTTTCCCTCTCCAATCTACTTCAGGATTTGCCTGTTCGAGCCATGGTATCCCTAATATTACGTGGTATGTGGCAATAGGGGCTATCACAAAGGATATTCTTCCTTCCCATTTGCCTATTTTACATGGGATTCCTCGTATTTCCTTTGTAGATGCTTCCCCAGCAGCGACTGATCCATCTAGCTGCGAAAATGCAATTGGGGAGTCAAGCGCCATCTGCTGGCATTTCAGCGCTCCTGCTAACTCCGGGGTTATAATATTTCTAGAACACCCACAATCCACAAATGCCTTGCAGGTGGCCCGATTTTCTAGCCCTGAGAGGCAGATTGGCACTACTATCATGCGGTTGTCCCGACTCACCCGTTTTTCTGAAGATTCTGGGGCCTGCACCTCCTCTTCCGCGCGCCTCCCGGTTGCTGGCTTGGGCTTTGGGGCTTTTGGCGGCTCCCCCTTCCGGGCCCAGCATTCTGCTGCTCGATGGCCCGTCTTCCCACATACAAAGCATCCCGGTTTAGGTTTGTTGTCGTCTCCTCTGGAGGGAATCCCCGGCCTCCCTCCGGGTCTTTCCTGCTTCCTCGTTTCTCCTCGACCCCTCGCCACCGGTCTTTGCTGGCCGCTGCCGCTCCTGAAGCGCTTTACTTGGGCCAGGGTGGATTCGACGCGCCCCGCTAGTTGAATCCATCCCTGGAGCGTTTCGGGGTCGTCTCTGTGCGCTGCCCAGCTGAAAATCTCGGGGCGCAGTCCCTCTTTAAATAACTCCACTTTGGTCACTTCAGACCATTCTGGTACCCTTTCCGCGAGGTGAAGGAATTCCTCTGCGTACTCGGGCACTGTTTTGTCCCTCTGCTTTATTCCTTTCAGCTGGTCTCGAGCCCTCAATTGCTCTAGCCGGTCTCTGAACCGGTTTTCCAGTGCGGCGAGGAAGCGGGGCACTGACCTCAGGCATGGGTCGTGTCTGGCATGGAGTTGCACGTACCAGCTGGCTGCTCCTCGCTTTAGTGTGTTGCCGATGGCTCGAACCCTGCTTGCTTCGGAGGGGAATGTGTGTGCATTGTCTTCCATGTATCCTCTGATGCTAATTAGAAAAAAGTTCAGTTCATCTGATTCCCCTCCGTATTCTAGTTTGAGGTCTTCCCTTCTAGGCATCCATTCTGCAGCCCGTTGATGCTGTCTGGGAGGCATGGGGAAGGGTTGCATCAGGTTTCCTCGGGCGGCTCCTTGGAACACGCCGCGCCCCACTCCGGTGGTCATTCTGCGCGGCTCCCGAAAGTCTGCCGCCGCCGTCGGCTCTTCCGCCCATCCGCATACTGGCCTTGCTGTAGCCCCCTCATCTCGCCTTTCCTCGTCGTACGGCACATCCTCCTCCTCTTCCTGGATCCCCCGCTCCTCTCCGCCTTCGTCTGCTAATCCACTGGACCCGATCCCTGGCCCCAGTGGCCTTTCCACCCCGACGCCCATTCGGGGGGTTGGGAGCTCTGTTGGAGATGGCGGCCTCAGAGTTCCCAGGGCTCGCTGACGCTCCACTTCTCGCGCCATTCTGTCCCGGAACTCCAGCTCCCGCCAGTATTCCTCATCTCCCTCGTCCCTTGCCGCCACGGGACTCTGCGTGGACGCTCGCTGGCCCCTCTGGCTCCAATCTCCTTCTTTACTTGGTTCTCTCTCGGCGCCATATCGGCTGGGCTCCTTTTGGAGATTCTCTTCCAATAATGGCACCAATCTCCCCACGGTTTCCGACAGCCTGGATAAATTAGTTTCCAGGATGGATAACCGCAGGGCCACGGTCTCCGGCATACTTCCTCCCGATCCCCAACTGGTTTCTGCAGCCGCAGAGACGCCTCTTCCTCCCCTGGGAATTCTCTGGGTCACGCCGTTCGGCCTGGGGTATCCCGTAGAGGAAGCTATGGCTTGCAGCGTTTCTTCTCTCTTCGGCCGGGCCCCTTGCAAAGGCCTCTCTGCCCCATTTGGGCTTTGATCTCCTTCTTCACTCATTATCACTTCACTGCGAATTCCGCAGGAGGGTGAGAAATGGATTCTCGACTTTAATGTCAGGCTCACTTCAAAGGACCAGTCTGAACGCAGATCAAAGATAGCTGCTCTCAAATTCAATCTTTATTGAAGAATACATGACTTTGGAAAAGTCGAGAATGACCTAATGTTTACATACATCTAATTTTATCACTTCTGATGCAACGTAATATCACACGCAAATATCATCATCAAACCCCACCTTCGGGATCACATTTCTACCATGATTTCTATTCCCACACACTACAGCAATTATCATTGTTTATACTTTCAACTCTGAGTTCCCAGGCTCATTTTATCTCCTCCCGCCAGGTGCTTGCAGGGTTGTTTTATGTTATGAAGTCAGATTCAGGGCTTGGAAATTCAGCCCTGGGATCTGGCTCCATGACAGAATATATAATAAAATGCAGCTTGTGCACCTTCCTCCCTGTTTTACAGTTCTCAGCCCCTCCAGATCACCCAAATGTCCTTTTTTCTGCCCCCTTGGAAAGATAAATTGCCTTTTCAAAGTCTACAGGATGGACAGTTCACTTTTTAAATAGGCTGCAGGGCTCAATTTAAACTCCAAATGTCCATTTTTCAAAATCAGAAGTGGACTCCAACCCATGTTACGCTCTGGGATGTTCCTTTGTTTTGTGTTTTGAGCAGCCTGCAGACATTTTGATAGTTGCTTGAATATATAACCACATTTAGATTAATAATTATAATTCTAAATTTGGTGCTAGAGTCTTTGCATCTAAACTACTAATAACTACTAAACTACTAATCTAATAACACCAGAAACATGCATCTGTTTAATCCATAGAATACCATAACGTAATTGGTAGTGGTTTTTAAAATTGTAGTTCTCAAAGAGTATTTCTGTGGAAATTTCCAAAAAGCATATGTCTGAAGTGGGGAACAATGATTTGCTCCAGAGATTGTTGGACATATTTTTGGCTATATGGGATAGAACTGTCCAAGTTCAACAGCAACTGGTGGGCTTCAGATTTTTTGCTCATGATGAAAGACATTGTTCTCTCGTTCTCTTCTCCCTTCAATTCAGCTCTTTTTTGAAGACATAGAATAAATTTTGCTTGGTGTGTCCTATTTCCCAGTGGAACACTCAAACCTTTTCTGATTTGCACAGATCTAAGCTGCTTTGGGAATAGACAAGCAGTTAGAGAGCTTTTCTTAACAAGAGAAAGAAAGGGTTTGGGAAAATTATGGGCAAAGTTGTATTTCAGAGGATAGCAGGGTCTGGGATGGGAGTGAAAGATGAGGTGTGAGTTAAGGTAGACAGTCTCTAATTAAAATAGAAATAGGGTAGGGGTAAAGGGGAACCTAAAATTAGGGGAACAGTTTGGAAAGCATGAAAACTGCATAAGGTTTGGATGGTCATATTGCAGTGATGATGGCACTGATATCTTTTGAAGTTTGATCTTTTGAATATACCACTATAGGCATCACTAAGCGCTTTCTTGTAGTTGCAGTTTTCCCACACTCTACATACTGATGTCACAGAACTGTGATACATTCTATGATGGCATCACTTTGAGATACATATTTCTATAAAAGCAGCACTTTCAAGTGTTTGGCCTTCCCTAAAAAGGAAGATTTAGGTTCTAAATACCCTAAAGCAGTGGTTCTCAACCTGAGGTCCCCAGATGTTTTTGACCTACAACTCCCAGAAATCCCGGTCAGTTTATCAGCTGTTAGGATTTCTGGGAGTTGAAGGCCAAAAACATCTGGGGACCCCAGGTTGAGAGCCACTGCCCTAAAGGTACCAAATCCTGTCTGATATTGTAAGCTAGGTTCAGTCCTGATGGTTAGTATCTGAAGATGATACCACTAATGAATAACAGGTGTTCTAGGCTATAGTTCAGAGCAGTGGTTCTCAAGCTGTGGGTCCCCAGGTATTTTGGCCTACAACTCCCAAAATCCCAGCCAGTTTACCAGATGTTAGGATTTCTGGGAGTTGAAGGCCAAAACATCTGGGGACCCACAGCTTGAGAACCACTGGTTAAGAGGAAGGAACTGACAGAAAATCTCTGAGTCTTGTCTTTAAAAAACCTATAAATGGGGCTACCAGAAGTTGGCAGGGGATTTGAAACCACATAAACACACCAAATGAAGGTTTGTTTATTTAATGTTTTCTGCTGTACTGTTTCCTGAGCTCCTTTTCATAAAGATATGTTTCCTGGAAAGTACATTTAATTGAACTGAATGTTCCAAGAAAGACCTAATTCAGAGTTGCTGGATTATGCACGCATAGATGACACAGTAATCTGTAGCAACAGATGCTTTCAAATGCTAGTACAGAGTTAATTAGTTTCTGACTGAATTATCTGAAGGCACTTCATTAAATTCAATTTATAAAGGAAAACTGGTTTGGATAGGATCATAGAAAGGTTACTTTTTTGGACTATAACTCCTGGAATTATCCAGCCACCACATTTAGTTGTAGTCCAAAAAAGTAACTTCACGATTGTTGGATGCCATGTGCCTAATTCAAGATGTATACCTACTGAGATGCACTAAGAACGTTATATTAAATGTTTATAGGCATGATAATCTTCTTCAACAACACTTATTTTGAAGCAATTGATTCAGTTTCCCACAAAGAAACTTCCTTCATTTCACACTTTGTCCAGTAATGCTTTGTTCTCAGTGGGCTCTTCAAGATTAGTCTAAAGAGGCATGCAGGTATGACTTCTCAAGATGTACATCCTTGGGTTTTGGCATCTGTTGTTACATCAGTGTCCACTTATTCCATTCTTTTTGGTGCAGTTTCTAATAATTTCTTGGTTCTGCACTGGAGTTCTTCCAAAACGTGTTTTAAAAAACTATGGTACAACTATGGCACTATGAACCTATGATAGAAGGGACAAATTTTCTCCTTCCAAATTTTTATTTTTAAGAACTATTGTATTTTAGTGCCAAAGTGTTGTGGTTTTTTTTAAAAAAAAAAAAGAGGGAGAGAAGGACAACAGTACAGGTATATATCAATGCATTTTGGAATGAAAAAGATGCCTACTGAAGGGTGGGAATAAAACATTGCAGCTGGGCAAAAATACCACAGAATAGACTGACATGAAAGAAAACTTTATTGGATATTTATTAGGCCGTTTATTAGAAGCAACAAAGAGTAATAAACATTTTCCATGTTTTTATGATAGAACCAATTAGGAAATGACATTTATAATCCAGGAACAAACATTATGTTACATAGTGTAATTAATGTCAGATCTCCTTTGGCCTCTGCTTACATAAATTTGGGGATGGGCAATATTAAATTTTCCAAATGTTGCTCTGTCACAACTCCCACTATGCCTCACCATTAGCTGTATTAACAATAGCTAGGGTTGGTGGTGGGTATTGTACAACATCATCTGTGTACATTACTTGAATGAACCCTCTACTGTTCTACTACCAGTACATAAACACTGCCATTAGTGTTCTGGTGAAACAGAAAACAGGTTAGTAAACTAAGCGTTATAGTGCAATGTTAAAAAGTCATAGGACTTAAGTGGTAGATTCACTATAGCTATAGTGGAAGGGATTATACACTATCAAAGACATCAAGCAGATGTCTTGAATATATAAGATTCCAGTAATTACTTATAAATCTAGAGAATCAGCTTTTATCTCCCTTTGTTTAGTTTAACATAATAGTGTAATCTGTAAGAGTTCAATGTTTCCAGGCTGATCTCCCCAGAATTTAATGCGATGACACCTTTTATGAATGTAATTGGAACATTTCTTGCAGTTCTGTATGCACTTACTTGGGAGTTAGCCTCACCTCCTATTCAGGATAATATAATTCACTTCCCAGTAAATGTGTAACAGCAGTGTTGTTAGGGTTTTGCCTAGCAATTTTTGTTCTACTATGAGGATTTTCCCCAATTTAGAAATTGTATGATCAAAATTCTGTAACCTTTATTTAAAAGTATGTTTATAAAATTGTAGAAAACATTTGACTCCATTTGTCAAAACATTTGTAAAAGTTCATAACCTCTGTTTTTTGTTGTATTTCTTAAAATGCAGTAGAACTCTGTTGAACTTGGGTCTGTAGAAGCAACTCCCACCACTCAAATTGGATCTACTCTGGCAGGAGTTTGTCTTTCCCTAACTATTTCCTTTAGAGCTTTGTCAAAGCTAGTTATTAAAAAAAGTATTATTTGTCCTGTCTTTTGTGTTTGGGATTGTGTTGCTGGAGGCTTCTTTTTAATGTCAGTTTGGAAGCCTGTCCTCATGTTTCAGGGTACATTGTATAAAACTATGAGGTTTCTATGTGCCATTCTTTAGCAGAACTAGTTCTTTAAGAGAAGAAATAAGGTCTCTGAGATATCCAAAATTGAGCTTCTCATTTTGGAACCCAGGGAATGAAACAAAGGGCCCTTACACACAGCCATATAACCCAGGATATCAAGGCAGATAATCCACAATATCTACTTTGAACTGGAATATCCACACTGCCATGTAATCCAGCTCAATGTGGATTTGATACAGCTGTGTGGAAGGGACCAAAGATGTTCAGCTAAGGTAGAAAAGAAATCTTTTGGGACATATGCTCATTTCCCAGTGGGAATAAGCTCATCTCCCAGTGTCATGTGTAAATTTATGGCTTTTTCTAATTTGGATTTTTATTATAATGAGTATGTTATTGTCATTTTATACTTTTGATATTAAGTGAAGTAGTTGTGGCATTGAATGTTTGCTGATTATATGCCACCTTGAGTTCCTCTGGAGAGAGAGGGCAGTCTAGAAATAAAGTTTTTATTATTATTATTATTATTATTTATAATTAACCACATGGATCTATCTTCTGAATTAAATAATAATAATAATAATAATAATAATAATAATAATAATAATAATTTTATTTCTTACCTACCTCTCCCCTTGACTCGAGGTGTGTTACAACATGGTAAAAAACACTCAAATACCATAAAAAATTCTACAAACAACATATTAAAATGCAGTTCTGTAAAAGATACATATCAAAGCATTTCTGTAAAATACACATTAATCGCACAGGACAGAGACCAAAACACAGGACATGAGTTTAAAATTCATGCTTTCAAGTGGCTGTAAGACTTATTGAGCTGTCTTTTGTCTTCCATTCATAATATTTTCCCTCAAGAGTTTGATTTTTTAAAGTTGTCCTAATTTCAATTGTCTTTGTCTTTTCTAAGTACTCTTCGAGGTTTCCTCTGATCCCTTTCTCCTCAAATCTTTTATCATACACTTTGTATTGAACTATGACGTGCTGTTAAATCTATACAGTAAGTGTTAAATCTGTACTTAGAAGTGCTGACAGTTTGAAATTGTATGAACTCACTCAGAACTGTATGAATCCATTTTTATCATTCAAGGTGTTTACATTCATTAAATTCAGGAGCCTCCTGACACTCCACTTCCATTGCAATCAAACAGAGCTGGATTCTTAAATTGTATTTCTACGCACAGATGATCAACAAGGGTGTAGAATCAGTTCCAGGACCTTTCAGTCAGTATCCTGTAGAGGTCCAGAAAGATCTAGCCATATCTATGTGAACTGTTCACTTCAAAACAAACTGCCTGTATAGATCCAGGGATCCTTCCAGATCCACAGGAATTTGGTTCAGGGATATGAAAAACATGATGATCATGGCCCATGTTATTATATGGCAACATGAAGTACATGTTTCAGTGTGTCTGTTGTTACGTTACTGCCATTTAGTAATATGGGGTGTGATGATCTGCTGTTGGTTGAATTTGTGGCTATGCATCCCACAAATTGGGAACGGCCACTGTAGATTGCTGACAATATTTTGGAAGATGAAATCCTTTCAGTCTGTGGAAGTCTGCCACCTGATAGTTAGATACTGACTTCTAACACACATTAAGATGGCAACTGAGAATTGGCCATATCTTCTCTGATCAGCAGTTGTGATCTATCATGGTAGATGTACTTGACTCAAGAAAAAAATAGAATTGTTTTGTATCTCAAACAAGAACAAAAGACGGAGGTTCTTGATAGATGGTGCTTATGTCCAGAGGCGGTCCAACCATAAGGCAAACTAGGCACTTGCCTGTGGCGCCATCGTCCTGGGGGCACCTTCGTCCCAGGAGGATGGCGTCACCCCCAACCTCCTTCTCCTTCGGGCCATCTGGCGGCCGCGCTGGGCCTCCCGGTGCCCGTCCTGGGCCTCCCACCTTCGTGCCGTGCGGGCCCACCTTTGGGGCCTTCAGAGATTGTGAGGTCTGTGGGAACTTGGAAGCTAGGTAAGTGGGGTTTATATATCTGTAGAAGGTCCAGGGTGGAGAAAGAACTCTTCTTTGAAACAAGTGTGAATGTTGTAATTAATCACCTTGATTATCATTTAATGGCCCTGTGGCTTCAAGGCCTGGCTTCTTCTTGCCTGGGAGAATCTTTTTTGGGAGGTATTAGCTGTCCCTGATTGTTTACTGTCTGGATTTTTTCTGTTTTCAGAGTGTTGTTCTTTATTTATTGTCCTGATTTTAGAGTTTTTCCTGGGGGCTATCTGGGTTATCTAAGTCCACACTGCCCTATATCCCTGTTCAATGTTTGGTGCTAAATTCGCAAATATAGTAATTCCTACATAACATTACCATGTATTAAACTTCTTTTTCTGTTGATTTGTTGTAAAACATGATGTTTTGGTGTTTAATTTGTAAAATCTTAATGTAATTTGATGTTTAATAGGCTTTTCCTTAAACCCTCCTTATTATTCAACATTTTCGCTTATCCAACACTTTTATTTTTCAGTGATTGGTTTGGGGGGGGGGCAAAATTCTGCTCGCCTACACTTGAAAATTATCTAGGGCCGGCTCTGCTTATGTCTAACATCACCCGTGACTAAAGTTTATCATGACCCTGTCAACTTGTGATATGTACTTGATTTGTTGGTTTTCCTTTTTCTGCATGTATTCATTTTGCATTTGACCATCTTATGTCACTGACACTGAGTTATAGGGGATTTGTGGTTAACTGTACCCTGGTTGAAGAAGACAAATCTTCCTTGCTCCTACTTTGCTATTTTGATCTAATTTACTCAAGACGAAAAAATGTGTTGCTTACTGCTATGTTTGCTCCTCCCTCCCTTCTTCCTTTGTCTGCTTGAAAATTTCCCTGTAATAAATACTAATTAAAATGTTGACTGCATAGCTTTGAGCTATATGGTAAATGAATGTTTTAAATTAGAAGCTTTTAAACAGATATTTTATTACCTAGTTTGTATTGGGGACCTATGCCCCAAGGTTTAAATGGCATGTGTGGCTAAATGCAATTTTGCACAATCAATAATTTTGTCAGTTCTGTTTCCAGCCTCTTGCTGGTTTCCATAGATACAGATGGGAAGTGACAGGTCCTCATTCTCTACGTTGACTCGGTTGTAACCTTTTGCTCCTGCACTTCTTTATTGAAGAATATGCTTACTTTGCTCTCTGGGTTTCCTCCACCATCGCACAACTGTACTGTGCTTATTTTCATATTTCTTCAGATTTCCCTCAAGGTAAAAGCACTGCTGATTTTTCTTATTTGCTGTAGGATTGTTGCTGAATTGTGAAGCTTCTTTGGCCTGTGCAGGCTGCTGATTTCATAGCACAATTACAGGAGAAAAGCAGAACTGTAACATTGATACTGATATCTGGATGATAATTTTTGCTGTGACAGCCTCAGCTAATTGAAGTAGTAACAACATGGTAACTTATTCCTGCTCTGTGGTAGATGTGCAGATGATCTCTAATGGAGATAAGAAGGACATTCAAAAATATGTTTTAAAATGGTAGAAAAACATGTTTCTCAAACAAGACCCTAACAAGAAGAATACCGGATTTATAAGAACATTCACAGTTTGAGACTTATTCTGTGCAAATTGTGCATGCCATATTTTCTGCTCTGGAAAAGGATGGATAGGAAATGGTTTTATGTGCAAAAAAAAAAATCCACCCACTACACACATGATTTTTTTGTGCAGAATATGTCCCAAACAGTGACAATCTTTAAAAATGGCACCTTAACATTTAAAAAAGAGCAGTGGTAGAAGACATTGATGCTTATTCTATAACTGCAAATATTGAGAATACTGTAAGTTAACTTACATTGCTGCTAATAAATATAATGTAGTTAATATAGTAGGCCTTGTTCGAAAACTTTTCTTGTTTTGATCATCATTACCTATCCACCAATATTCTGTTTTCCATTCTTTAGTTGAGAGTAGAGTAATTGCTTTGGGAAACAGTGATTGGGCATTCGGACAACATGGCCAGTCCAGAGAAGTTGATGGCGGATAATCATCGCTTCAGTGCTGGTGGTCTTTGCTTCTTCCAGAATGCTGACATTTGTCCGCCTGTCTTCCCAAGAGAATTGCAGGATTTTTCAGAGGCAACGCTAATGGAATCATTCCAGAATCATAGAATCATAGAATCATAGAATAGTAGAGTTGGAAGAGACCACATGGGCCATCTAGTCCAACCCCCTGCTAAGAAGCAGGAAATCGTATTCAAAGCACCCCCGACAGATGGCCATCCAGCCTCTGCTTAAAAGCCTCCAAGGAAGGAGCCTCCACCACGGCCCTGGGGAGAGAGTTCCACTGTCGAACAGCTCTCACAGTAAGGAAGTTCTTCCTGATGTTCAGGTGGAATCTCCTTTCCTGTAGTTTGAAGCCATTGTTCCGTGTCCTAGTCTGCAGGGCAGAAGAAAACAAGCTTGCTCCCTCTTCCCTATGACTTCCCTTCACATATTTGTACATGGCTATCATGTCTCCTCTCAGCCTTCTCTTCTGCAGGCTAAACATGCCCAGCTCTTTAAGCCGCTCCTCATAGGGCTTATTCTCCAGACCCTTAATCATTTTAGTCGCCCTCCTCTGGACGCTTTCCAGCTTGTCAACATCTCCCTTCAACTGTGGTGCCCAAAATTGGACGCAGTATTCCAGGTGTGGTCTGACCAAGGCAGAATAGAGGGGGAGCATAACTTCCCTGGATCTAGACGCTATTCCCCTATTGATGCAGGCCAGAATCCCATTGGCTTTTTTAGCTGCCGCATCACATTGTTGGCTCATGTTTAACTTGTTGTCCACGAGGACTCCAAGGTCTTTTTCGCACACACTGCTGTCAAGCCAGGCGTCCCCCATTCTGTATCTTTGATTTCCATTTTTTCTGCCGAAGTGAAGTATCTTGCATTTGTCCCTGTTGAACTTCATTTTGTTAGTTTCGGCCCATCGCTCTAGTCTGTCAAGATCGTTTTGAATTCTGCTCCTGTCTTCTGGAGTGTTAGCTATCCCTCCCAGTTTTGTGTCGTCTGCAAACTTGATGATCGTGCCTTCTAACCCTTCGTCTAAGTCGTTAATAAAGATGTTGAACAGAACCGGGCCCAGGACGGAGCCCTGCGGCACTCCACTTGTCACTTCTTTCCATGATGAAGACGACGCATTGGTGAGCACCCTTTGGGTTCGTTCGCTTAGCCAATTACAGATCCACCTAACCGTAGTTTTGTCTAGCCCACATTTTACTAGTTTGTTTGCCAGAAGGTCGTGGGGGACTTTGTCGAAGGCCTTACTGAAATCCAGGTACGCTACATCCACAGCATTCCCTGTATCGACCCAACTCGTAACTCTATCGAAAAAAGAGATCAGATTAGTCTGGCATGACTTGTTTTTGGTAAATCCGTGTTGACTATTAGCAATGACCGCATTTGTTTCTAAGTGTTCGCAGACCACTTCCTTAATGATCTTTTCCAGAATTTTGCCTGGTATTGATGTGAGGCTGACCGGACGGTAATTGTTTGGGTCGTTCTTTTTTCCCTTCTTGAAGATAGGGACCACATTCGCCCTCCTCCAATCTGCTGGGACTTCTCCTGTTCTCCAAGAACTCTCGAAGATAATTGCCAGTGGTTCTGAAATAACTTCCGCTAGTTCCTTCAGTACTCTTGGGTGTAGCTGATCTGGCCCTGGGGACTTGAATTCGTTTAGAGAGGCCAAGTGTTCCTGGACAACTTGTTTCCCTATTTGGGGTTGGATTTCCCCCAATCCTTCGTCCATTCCGTGTTGCTGAGGTTGAAGATGGCTTTCTTTTTCTGAGAAGACCGAGGCAAAGAAGGCATTAAGTAGTTCTGCCTTTTCCCTGTCCCCTGTCGCCATCACCCCATCTTCTCCTTGCAATGGCCCTATCGCCTCCTTTTTCTTCCTTTTTCTACCAACGTAAGCAAAAAAGCCTTTTTTGTTGTTTTTTATGTCCCTGGCAAGCCTGAGCTCATTTTGCGCTTTAGCCTTGCGAACCTTTTCCCTACAGGTGTTGGCTATACGTTTGAATTCTTCTTTGGTGATTTCTCCCCTTTTCCACTTCTTGTGCATGTCACTTTTGAGCTTTAGCTCAGTTAGAAGTTCTTTGGACATCCATTCTGGCTTCTTTGCACTTGTCTTATTTTTCTTCTTTGTTGGCACTGTTTGCATTTGCGCCTTGAGTATTTCACTTTTGAAAAACTCCCATCCATCCTTAACTCCCTTGTTTTTTAATATCGGCGTCCATGGAATGCCGCTCAGTAATTCCTTCATTTTTTGGAGGAAGTTGAGTGTGATGTCTGTAGATGGTCCACGTTTCACAGGCATATAACAGGGTTGGAAGGACAATAGCTTTATAAACAAGCATCTTGATATCCTTGCAAATGTCCCGATCCTCTCACGTTCTCTGCTTCATTTGAAAAAATGCTGTACTCACAGAACTCAAATGATGTTTTATTTCAGTTTCAATGTTGACTTTTGTGGAGAGGTGGCTGGCAAGATAGAGGAAATGGTCAACATTTTCTAATATTACACCATTAAACTGTAGTTCTGGCATTGCAGAGGGATTGGCTGGTATATACTAAAAGAGCACTTTGGTTTTTTCAATGTTCAGTGAGAAGCCAAGCTTTTTATATGCTTCTGCAAAGGTGTTTAGAGTGGCTTGTAGTTCTTCTTCTGAATGAGCACAGACTACATAATCATCAGCATATTGGACTTCTATAACAGATGTTGTTGTGACCTTGGTTTTGGCTTTCAGTCTGCTGAGGTTTAATAATTTGCCATTTGTCTGATAGATTATTTCCACTCCAGTGAGAATCTTCCCATCAACAAGGTGCAGTATCATAGAGATGAAGATTTAAAATAAGGTTTGGGCAATAGCTCACCCGTGTTTGACACCTGATTCTACCTTAAATGGGTCATTTTGGGAGCCATTGCTGTGCAAGACTGCTGACATGCCATCATAGAGGAGCCACAGGATGTTCATGAATTTGTCACCTGATTTTTTGGGAGGATGGTCCAGAGAGCACTGCGATTCGCTGTGTCAAATGCCTTTGTAAAGTCAATGAATACCATGTACAGAGGTTGATTTTATTTTCTGCATTTTTCTGGGAGCTGTTGTGCAGTGAAGATCATGTCAACTGTTCCTCTGGAGGGGTGGAAGCGATTCTGGGAGGATGTCTTCTGAAATAGGTAAAAGCTGGTTTGCAAAGATTCTTGCGAGCATTTTCCAGTGGAGGTTATAAGGGAGACACTTTGATCATTTTCGGAGTCTGTTCTTTCCCCCTTTTTGAAAAGGGTGATGATGGTGGCTTCCTTGAAGTCTCCTGGGATTTTCTTGGTCACCCACACTTTTTCAATGAGCTGGTGGAGTTGTGTCAGCTCAGATCCACCCTCTTTAAAGATTTCAACAGGGACCCCATCAGGTCTGCTAGCTTTGTTATTTTTTAGTTGACTGATAACTTTGCTGAATTCCTCCAAACTAGAAGGAAAATCACTCCTGCCCCCCCCTTCTCCTGGCGCATCATTCCTAAGTGCCAGGAGAGGGGCCGACAGCAAGGAAAAGCCAGCCCCATAAGTTAATATTTTTACAGGGGTTTTTAAGGGGTTTGGGGGAGGGGGTTAGGGTGGACACCCAGTGCTGAAAGTGCGGGTTTTTGGGCTGGTGTGGGGACAGAAGACTGCCCTGACCTGGGTTTTTAAAATCTGGGTCGACGCAGACTTCTTCCCTGTCTGGAACTGCCCTCAATATTTCCAGGGTGTTCTATGGGTAAATGATTCCTGAATATTGTTTGGAAAAGGGCTTGTTTGGAGGCCTCTTGAAGGGCTTGGGTGTTCATTTTGTGCCTTATCTTTCTTCCTTGGAGCCTGCGTTTGGTGGCGAACTTGATGGCCATCGTGGATTGAATTAACCTATCGTCTGTCCATCAGTCATCAGCACCCATCATGGCTCTTGTGAGGAGCAGCTAACAGCAAACATGTGGGGAAACAGGGTTGCTACAAAACAGCTGTAGAGAGGTGCCAGCATTGGATGTTTAAGATGGAATTGGATTATATCCAATTAAGAATTTGTGTTCTGCAAATGTTATTCCTCTATTAACTAATCATCTTATTGCCATTATAAAAAGCATGTATTATAGCAGAACTTAGAGTATACTGAAATAAAGTTTGGGGGACGCCCTTTCTTGTATAAGTCCTCTTACCTGAGAGGCTTGCTTTTTTTTTTACAACAGTAACGCCCCACATGACATGTCACATTTGGGAAAGACAGAAGGAGAAGAGAAACTGGCAGACAAGTGCATTAGCAGTTGTAAATGAGCTCCACAAAGCTGGCCAACCCATTCTGAATGGAGTCTGGTTTCACCCTTAACTCACTAACCTCAGTGTAACTGTCCATTTTTCCTCTCCCTCTCTTCCCTCCCTCTCTCTGGCATCTAGTCCCAGATCAATGCACAAATGTTGAACTGTTTGAAAAAGAGCCAGTTATAATGGAGTGGGGGTGGGAGCGGTTCTATTGGGGTTACATAGGTTCTTACTGTGAAGCAATTATCCTTTCATTGTCTTTTAATGCCTCCAGTGTTCTGCAGTGCTGTATAAGTTAAACACTTGGCCAGCTTGTCTGTTGCAGAGTGTCCTAGGGCTGCAGAACTGCGAACCTCACAAAATAACCCCCTATCAGCATTGCCAGCAATGCAGTAAGTGATTCAGCAGAAAAACTACATTGCAGGGAGGCACTGAAAGGAAACTGGTGAGTCTTTTCCTATGTGAACATGTCCCTTTTTCTTGGAGACTGTATCTGCTTCACAAAATACAAAGTATAGACTGTAATATTATGCATGCTTATTTGAAGAAAGTCCTGTTGAATTTATTGGGATGGTGTCTATGTAAACATCCCTAACATCATGCTGTTAATTGAAACACATATAATTCCATACATATATCCTTGTAATGAAGCAGACAGGTCCCATAGGCTGAGATGTAGAGATGTTTCCTAGTGATTTTTGAGTGGGAAAAATGACAGTGGGGATGGGGGGATGTTGAGATTTAACAGCAGCCATTTCAAAATAGTTCAAAGTTTACCCCAAAGGATCATGAACTAATTGGCAAAACTAGAATACTGTGCCACCTAGGTAAGGAAAAACACACATACAGTAGGTCTACCATATCAGCAGGGGTTCAGTATTGGGATCCCACCTAGATCTGAAAAAACACATTTGACCTCTCCCCATATTATTAAATGGTGTCAACATGAATATGCACACTGTGATATGGGAAGTAAGTGCTAATGTGAGGCATATACCAGACCAATTTGTCTGGTTGTGCCTAGAAAAAGAGTCTTGCATTGTCGGGAGACAGGTACAAAAATGAACAAAAGCTGCTTTATTTCGGATGTTGACAACTGTTTTAGGAGTAAATAAACAGGCTAATAAAATGTTAGGTCTCTAGGATGTCTTCTCTTGCACTATATCAGCTGTTCTGGATTCCCTTCCACATAAAAAGTGGAAGTGTCAAAATGTATTTTCTTAATGTTGATTTGAATATCCATAGAAGGTGGGGTGTGTAAAGTGTGGCATGTGCACTGTGTGCAGCTCCAAAGGCCATATTTGTTCTAGAGGTTTTTAGGGTTCAACTGGCTAATTGGAAGTGCCACAGCAGTCCCCAACCCTGGTTGAAAAAGTGCAATACACCAGCTCCTAGGTTGTACATGTCTGCTTTAGACTTGCTACTTCAGATTGGTGGCTAGGCAAAACTCAGAGTTCTCAACACCCACCACTTCAAATTTTTGATCATTCACTAACAGAAACACAACAGCAACAAAACTATGGCCAGTTTTGACATTTTATGTGCAGCTTTATAATAAATGCAACTCAAAGTCTGTACATATCACCTATGAGGAAGTACAGCAACTTATGTCAGTAGCTTATGCATAATACTGTTGGCATTACCAAAAATATAAAATCAGTATTATTTATTTATTTATTTACTTACAGTGTTTATATTCTGCCCGTCTCACTCCAAAGGGAACTCAGGGCAGATCACAATGCACACATACATGGCAAACATTCAGTACCATTTAAGACATACAAGACAGACAGATAGAGGTGTTTCAGCATTTTCCAACTTCGGTGCCTGGAGGTTATGCTTGATTCTGGCCGCAGGGGAGTGCAGTCGCTCCATCTGCTATGACAACGAGCCTTTTTGATCACAGAATTTCCCCTTCTTTGGTCTTTGATTGCCGGCATTTTATAGTATCGTAAAATAACTCCCCGCTTTAAGTGGTGCTTAATTTCTCTACTCACAGCTCAGCTATTTTCGAACTGCTTAGGTGGACAGTAAGCTAGGCTAACAGCCGGGTGCTCAATCCAGTTCGGACTTCGAACTTGCCAACCTTCTGGTTGGCACTGATCTATTGCTGCTGGTGATTAACCAGCTATGCTACAGCCCAGCCCAGTAATTGATAAGTACCTTGGAAACTGGCCTGGCTGCCACGATTGTAATAAGCAAGGTACATATTCAGTATACAGTCTTAATGTCCTGATTTTTCAGATAGTCCTGGTTAACCCACTGTTGCCCCACTTTTTCAGGTAATTTTAAAATGTCCCACTATCTCTTTCCTCCTCCTCCTTTTCCCTTTTGTTCAAAGCTTGCTTCACTTGCTGTTAACCAAATTCAAAATCCTAAAATTATTTGTATTCAATTAGTAGGGAGAATGGAAA
The DNA here is from genome assembly GCF_035594765.1 of Anolis carolinensis. Classification (NCBI taxonomy): domain Eukaryota; kingdom Metazoa; phylum Chordata; class Lepidosauria; order Squamata; family Anolidae; genus Anolis; species Anolis carolinensis. Next base: position 198,778,614 of record NC_085844.1, read on the forward strand.
CCAGTAGCAGAATCATGCCCCTCCCAGGCAAAAGCAAACTACTGCATCTTTTCTCAGCTTTTGTGACCTTCCTCATTACTAACTTGTTCTAATTAATAATGGGTCCAGAGAAAAGTGACCAAAATGGTAAAAGCTCTGGAAGCCAAGCCCTATGAGGAGTGGCTTAAAGAGCTGTGTATGTTTATCCTGGAGAAGAGAAGGTTAAGAGTGTGCATGATAGCCATGTTTAAATATTTGAAAGGATGTCATATTGAGGAGGGAGCAAGCTTATTTTCTGCTGTTCCAGAAACTTGGACACTGAGCAATGGATTCAAACTGCAGGGAAAGAGATTTAACTTAACCATTAAGAAGGGCCTAATGATGACTAGAGCTGTTCAACACTGGAATATACTGCCTCTAGAGGATGGTGAAGTCTCCATCTCTGGAGGTTTTTAAACAGAGACTAGATGGCCATCTGACAAAAGGTCTTTGATTATGTTTTCTTACATGGCAGGGGGTTGAACTGGATGCCCCCTATGGTCTCTTCCAACTCTGTGATTCTATTATTCTACTTTTTGTCATCTCGACCACACTTTGATGTTGCTTGGCTTTAGTTGTCCTAGTTTTCATTTATCAAATGTTGGCGGGTATGGTTCAAGCCTGCCTTGAGAAGATGGGCTAGTCATGTCTCATTTGTGACTACCTACTTTTTCTAATTCCTTTTAGTGCTGAATTATCAAAGCATGAACAATCTTTGAATCAACTTTAGGCTTCTTGTGATCTCATAATGCCTTTGACTATTCCTATGAAGACTAGCATTTCTCTTCTTGGATCCTTTAAAATCCCACAAAAAAGCAAGGTTACTTCACTGAATGAGACAGCCCTGGAATAGAAGCATGACCAATTTAAGACATGGGTCGGGCATTTGAAACGCAAGGTCAAAGCTTATGTAGTTGTGATGATTAAACAAATTGAAGAGTTTCTTAGTACTGGTGGGTCCAGTTTCCTAAGATCAGGAGGCTGGGGGGAAATGAAATTGGTGCATTAAATGTCAGGCAGAAAGTAGGTCTGAGCATCTACGGTCAGAGTAGGAACACATAGTAATTGAGTAGTGACCGAAATGCATTATTTTGTTGCACAATGCTTCTTAAAAAGTGCCCTGAGGTATACAAGAATAAAACCTCTTCCTTGTAGTTTATCTTGTGCGCCACACTGTTTGTCCTATAGAGCTACTTAGTTTTAAAAACAGGCCCAGGACAAAAGCAAACCGCATCCTTTGGAACAACAAAAAAGGGCTCTGGTACAAGTGCCTGGCTTGCACTGTGCAGGACATGGGGACTGGCCCTGGCTGGCACATTGAGCTTGTTTTCAGCTGACTCTTAGAGAAGCATAGAGTGGGTAGTGTCTTGGGCTACAGCACTTGCATTATTCACGAGGGAAATCCACAGAGAGAAGAGGGAGGAGTAAAGGAGAGCGTGGGGTAGCTGTCAGTACTTGGCCGTGTGTGTCCTCCCATTTGCAGTGGCACTTGGTGGGCTCAAGCTAATGAGCCTCTCTCTGTGTGAGCCACAGGAACAGAAGGATGGAGCGTAGAGAGTGATTTTTAACCCCCTGCAGCAGTCAAATTACATCTATATTTGACCTTGGAAAGGATCTCTTCAGCTGAAGGCAGCCAGAGGCCTGCTTCCTTGGAAACCAAGGGGGACTATATTTCTGCACTTAGCTCAGCTGCTTGGATGTTTCCTTAGCCTTTGCAGTCATGACTGAAATATTCCTTGTCTCGCATGGAAGATCTTCTCATTTGGGATAAAGGTGACCGAAAGACAACTGAATAGCCCTGGAGGGAAAGAGAGAAGGGAAAATGGCCTAAGTGTGTAAGTTAACAAAGGTAGGCTGCTCTGCTTATATGATAACTGACCCTTGGCACTAGAAGTGTCAGGTAGGTTTGATCAGGCACTAGAAATAGAAATCATATGGAAGTATGTGTGTGAGTATAATTGAATGTTTCTCAGTGCCAATATTTTCTATAACAGATGGGCAAGATGTAGACTTTTTTTCTGGATGAAGGGTGAATTCTCCAGGAGATACAATTCACTTTTTAAATAACTTGCAGGGACCTTGGATGATCACTCCCCCTCCTCCTCCTCCCCCTCCCCCCCCCCCTTATGCTGCTTTTAAAAGAAATTCAAAACAGCTAACTATGCTAAAAACAAAGACTTCTGTCTGTTTCTGGGTTTGTTTGTTTTTAAACTTCATTTCATTTGCCATTTTTGTCCATCCATTATACACTTGGAGGATTAAAACACTGATTCCCAGTTGCCCACTTTTCCTAGATCTAGTGGTTCCCAACCTTTGGTCCTCCAGATGTTTTGGATTTCAGATCCCACAATTCCTAACAGCTGGTAAACTGGCTGTAGTTTTGGGGAGTTGAAGTCCAAAACAACTGGAGGACCAACCAAAGGTTGGGAACCACTGAAAGAATCAATGAAATACAGCTTGAACATCCCTTATCCAAAATACTTGGGACCAGAAGTGTACTGAATTGTGCAGCATATTTCACTCTCAGCACAACAACAGCACTAAAGTCTCCTCAAGCAGCTGTGGCTTTAGACTTGCTAGAGGATATTGCAAGACAGCAGAAGCTGTGTTTGTTTTCTCTTTGTAACAGTTTTCTTTTTCTTTTTAACCTTTTGGGCATTATTTCAGTTGCTAATGTTGCCTTATGGCCTAATAATATAAACAAAAGCAATCCATCTGTGTCCCTCCTTCAAGTGCTTGTTCTTGAGTCTCTCCATAGGCACCTATTTCAATTCTCAAATCTTTCAGCTGATAGAGAAGAAAGGCATGGTTCTTTTCTTTCCTGACAGAAGAAAACAGGAATCATTTGATTCTAATATCATTTGGATTCTCACACCATAGTAGAAATTCCAATATATGGCTACAAACAGCAATAGGTAATGGTTTAAAGGCTGGTTGAAGTGAACATAGTTTGAAACCCCAAATCTCAAATGCCAATAGATTTCCCCATACCACAGGCATGCCATTTTTCACAAAAGTATAAGGTCATGATGATACCATTGTTGACATTTCTCCAGAATATTTTATTTTTAAGAACATTTTTCTTAACTTTTGAATTACAAAATCCTTTATTAAAATTCTGAAATGTTGTTTTATCCAATTCATACTTAACCACCACACATAATTCAAAACTGGAAGGCTTATTTTGTATGTCCTCTTTCTCTTTTTCTGTTCTGTTGCATTTGGCCTTTGTGTTTGTGTGTTTATAACCTACTCTTGTTAGCTGTTTTAAGGTCTCAAAGGAACAGTGGGATGGAAAGCTACTTTAAATAATGGAACTTTTGATTTGCTTTTAATTAGTAGAACAGGAAAAATGCAACTCTAAATGTTCATTGTTTCATAAATGAATACAATCCTTATGAAAGTTGGTATTTTCCAAGTTGTTGGGAACTTTTCTAAGGCGACTATATGTAAGAATTATATATATAAAATAAATAAATGCATAGCTCTTCCAAGTAAAATGAATACTTCAACTTAGTATTTTCCTTGGCTTCATTAAAAAACAATGCAAGGAAGTATATGTTATTAAATAGTCATTTTAAAATCATTGTAAGTGTTCTAATAACAATAGTTTACAAGTAATAGATATCTTCTCTGAATAGAGATCTTAAACTATGTTAAAGCCATCATATTGATTTGTATTTTGTTTTAATTCAGTGTTTCAGCTGAAATAGTATGGCTGTTACAAAAACAAAACAAAGAACTTTAAGGTAACAAGCAGAGTTGACACAGTAGACCTTAAAAGGAATTGTTTTCTATATATAAGTCAAACATGCTGAAAACATTCCTAATAAATTTAGGACATCATAGCATTTCCCAGAAAATTATCTGTAACACTTTTCTGATCCCCATGTTTTACAAAATCCTTATGACTGGACAAAATCAAGACCATTTTTAGGCAGAAGGTCAAGAAAGCAAGTTAGGAATGTTTTTGTTGAGTCCTTCTTTGTGTCTATATGGGCCAAATACCATGTAGCAGATTTTTTTTTTACAATGGTGTTCTATGAACTTGGATCAGATACAACTTGGACCAGTTACCGTGCTATAATTTAGGGACTCAGATTAACTGATTACAGCATTGCATGATGCCTTGTTGCTTCATGCAATAGTTTCTGTGTAGGAAAACAAGAAAAAAAATAATGGCCAGCACAAGAGGTCCCTCTGTCATTTATGAGATTTCTTTAAGATTAATAATCTCTTGCTGAACAAACTGTAGTACATGCCTTAGGACACTAATAGCCATCTTTTAATTGCAGAAATTTCAAAAAAAATTCTCAAACCAACAGCTGTAGAAAATCAGCTGTCTGGTATTTAATAACTGGTATTTCTCAGTGCAAGACATGGGAATGAATTATTTCACTCACTTATTGTGGCTGAGTTTCTATCAGAAAGTTCATTGGCTTTCGGAATAGGCTAGAGTTCAACTCTCAGCAGCTCCATTTCAGAATGTCCAGCCATAAACATTATGGTCAACATTTCCCTTAATTTAAAGGAATATATGTTTGAGGCAAAAGAAATAACTGATTTTAGAATTATGTGGTGCCTCTGTCATTATTCAGATTTATTCAGGAAATGTTTACCATTGCCCTCCTTTAAAGCTGAAAAAGCGTGACATGCCCAAAATCATCCACAGAGTGTCCAAACTGAGCAAAGATTCAAACCCTGGTCTCTCAGAGTTCTGTTCCAACACACAAACCTCTATATCATGCTGACTCAATATTATTTTAATATAACCCTAATTACTTTGTTTCTTAAGGGGCCTAAAGGCACCAGATCCCATCTGACTTGAAAGGCTAAGGTGGGTCAGCTCTAGAATCATAGAATCATAGAATAGTACAGTTGGAAGAGACCTCCTGGGCCATCCAGTCCAACCCCCTGCCAAGAAGCAGGAAATACTGATTGTGTTACATTTTTTTCTGGTTGTAGTCCACTAGGGTATATTGTTGGACCCTTGCTATTAACCTTACAATAATAGGGAACTCGATTGTGCTGCTCTGTTGTTGCCACCTACTCACTGTGTTTGACCTCTGTTCTTCGAGGTCCTTCAAGGTTGGAGGAGATCTATGTACTTCTTCCCTCCTCACGTATGTTTGTTTTACAAGTATAACCCATACCCAGGGAAAGCAAAGGTATGGGCTACACATCCATACCTGAAGTTTCATTCACAGCACAGTTTGTGAAATTTGAATGTGATGCATGGCTTGGGGCCTTCCTGAGTATTTGTCAACCAATTAAAACGTGAAGCATTTCTTTGGGGAATAGTAACTGAAAGATGGCACCAATGCAGGAATAAGAAATCTAACTGGAAAACACAGGAGAAAGCAGAAATAATTTTTCACTGGATATTGGCTAAAAGGGAGGCATGATATCTAAGGCTTCCCCCTTCTCTTCTTGAAAAATGTTCCTCTCATGATCCCTCCTGCATGTCTTCAGATCTGAACCATAGGAGTCCTAGCAAGCCTAGGTAGAATCAATCCAGCATTTTTTCCTCTTAAAAAAGAGAGAGATTTCATATATCCTTTCTCAGTGTATGACTGTACCATGCAGGACTCAATGAGAGGTGAAAGAGGACAAGTAATGACAGCTACTAGTGTATTATGAGGGCTCCTCAGCACCACCCTCTTTATTGACATGTTTGGTACAAACTTATTTGCAAATCGAGATATGGCAATTGATTTGGCTTTCTTGGAATTGTACTATATCATAGAAATGGGAAAGAACATGCTTGAATTCTACCAATTTCTTTGGAATGCGGAGTCCAATTTTAGAAAGTCACAACCATTTTAAAAGAGAATATTGGGGCATTCTCCCAAGATCTGAGGACCCTTCCCCACTTCCCTATATCCCAGGATCTGATCCCAGATTATCTGCTTTAAACTAGAATATATAAGTCCCCACTGCTAGATAACCTGGGATAAACAGATAATCTGGGATCAGATCCTGGGATATAGGGGCAGAGTGCAAGGGCCCTGAGACACTATTAACTGACCAAGTCAGTTTTCAAGCTTCTGTTTCCAGTGTGATTTTGCTTGGGAAAATGAAAAATATTTTGTGCCATTGGAGTGCATCATCATCCATCTCTCATGTTGTAGATTTATGTTGCCTTTGTTTTGAAAGTGGTCTTCAATTATATTTTAGATTATATGACTAACAGTGAAACAGGCAAGAGAAGCTGTTAGTCATACTTCAGTGAAAGGGGTTAGATATGATGAGGGGGAGTAGGTGAAGTACGTGGCAGGTTTCTTTGCCACTTTCATAAATGAACCATTCATGTGCAATTTTTGCAACTGCTAGAAGAAAGGAAATGGGGTTTTCAGGAGGTGTTAATAAGAACTGCTGATTGCCACCAAGATCAAAGGTGATGTGAGCACATTTCATAAATTAGTACAAAAGAGATCGGGTGTTAATTACACTTCCAGCACTTCAGTGCTAGTGTTTGATAGTCTGAGCTTAATAGTCATTGCAGGGAGTAGAGCAACTCAAGGATAATAATAATAATAATAATAATAATAATAATAATAATAATAATAATAAAACTTTATTTATACCCCGCCACCATCTCCCCAACGGGGACTCGGGGCGGCTTACATGGGGCCATGCCCAGAGCAAACAATATAACAAGTATAAATACAACATAACATAGAGCAATTAAACAATACAATAAGTAATAATATACAATATACACTACAACACAAATCAAAGGATTAAAACTAGGTCCTGGTGCTAGAATTATCCGCTCAGCTGGGACCAGCAAATAATAATGACGATGACAATAATAATATAAAAATTCTTACCCACATCTCTCCATAGATCAAGGTGGGGAACATGGATTGAGGTGAGGATCCATTAGAACATGGTGTAGTTTGAATGAAGAGAGAGATCTTTTCCAGGCCATTTTGGAACAAATAGTTATTATTTGCTGTTTGTATTTTAATATTTTAGACTTGTTTTTTTTACACTACCTTAGAAAACATTTTGACTATGGCAAGAAGGATAAAAATTAAATTCAATCACTATTGTAGAGTTAACAGTCAGAGCATATTTGTTAATGGAGAACAGTGTCCATCAAGGGGATATTATTTTAAATCTGAGGCCCTATCTTTACTGCTATATAAAATCCAGATTATCAGTGTTGAACTGGATTATATCTAGACTCATATAATCCAGTTCAAATCCAATAATCTGGATTGTCTGCAATGATAATCTGGGTTATATGACAGTGTGGATCTGACCTTAGATGTAAGAAGTTATACTTAGTTCCCTTTCTTCAGTAATGGGGAGGTTACAGTATTTTAGGGTGTGCAGTGTAACAGTATCATCTTGGATACTTCTTTAATTACAGGTTTGTAAAACAAGTGCTTGAAGAGAACTGTCCCCTACTTTGTGTGCTGACTCTTGCTGTGCCTCATCCCTCTGAACTGTGCTCTATTGTGGATGTAGAGGAGCTGAAGAGATGATGAGAGTAGAGTGTGTGTTTTCTTCCACAGGCCTGTGACATTCAAATGGCTTGAAAAAACCCCCCAAAGTAATAATTGTAGTGGTTTTTGAGAAAGAGAAAATTAAAGGTTGTTGTTAAAATGATAAAATGAGTACTGATGACTACAATAACTATGCCTAATTTCTTTTAAAGTAAGCTGTGAACTAGTGCTTGGCAGGTAATATTGTCTGTACACTCTGCTTTAAAGACTCAGACTTAGTACGACCCGCTCTGGCTTTACATAGCTTTTTAATTTTAGACATTATACTTATAAATCAGACAAAGCTCAGTCTTCTCTTTCTTCTAGCACCCAGTTTCTGAAGTTGGGGTTCCTGGTGTTGGAAGTCAACCTCACACTGCTCAAGTCTGCAGTCCTCAATAAGGAGCAATTAGTTAGCATTAGGCTAGGCCAGTGGTTCTCAACCTGTGGTCCCCAGATGTTTTGGCCTTCAACTCCCAAAAATCCTAACAGCTGGTAAACTGGCTGGGAATTCTGGGAGCTGTAAGCCAAAACACCTGGGGATCCACAGGTTGAGAACCACTGGGCTAGGCTGAGGAAATCCGTGCCCCCCCCCACCCCCGAATGTCTGTTAATGTATCAGTTTGTTCTCTCTCTGTCTCTTACTCTTACTCCTCCCATTTTCTAACTGAAATCTCGTGTTCTACTTCTGCTTTTTCCATATTTGCATGTAGTCCTCTCTCTGTGTATTTGAAGAAATGTAGTGTTTGGAGTTTTTTCATTTTGTTTTGAACCTTAGAAGAAGTGGAGTTAGAGAGAAGCTTAGGCCCAATTCTTTTCTATGAAGAAATGTAGTTCTTATATTTTTAAATACACATTTTTTAAAACTTAAAAGATAGAACTCTGCATCTTTGCCTCATAAGCTCAAGAATTCTTTTGCAGCCACAACACTTCACCTTCTGCTTGCTGTGAGCTGACTGCTCAATTAAGGATCCTGTTTGTATTTTTGGATGCTCTGGTATTTTGGGGAGAATTCTGTAACACCTGGTACCTATTGATACTCAGAAACAATGCATGGTGGTGATGACTGCTCTTACTTGTTTCTAGCATCCTTTTCTTGGGTTTTTTTTTGTCTCTGTTGAATGCTCCATACTTAATTGTTAATTCAATCAATTGTTGATTCAGTATTGTCAGCAGACATAATCTCTGAAGGATTTTTCCAATAATAATGCATACTGTATGATGCAGAATGATAACTGGTGACTATGGTTCAGAGAATCTGATATAAATTAGTATAGGTTGAGCATCTCTTATCCCAAAATCCAAAATACTCTAAAATATGAAATTCTCTATATGCGTGGCTGCTATAATTACGTTTTTGCTTATAGTGGTTCAATGTACATAAAATTTGTTTCATACACAAAATTATTAAAAATGTATAAAATTACCTTCAGGCTACACTCATTTCATGTTTAGGTTTGGTTCCTATCTCCAAGGTATCTCATGTACATATGCAAATATAGGTGTTCAAGAATCTTGTAAAAAAACTCCAAAATCCCAAACACTTCTGGTCCCAAGTATTTCAGGTAGGGAAAGTCAACTCATATGTTGTTTGTTTTTGAAGACATGTGAGTGATTCTTTGTGGAGGCACATTGAGCTCTATTAAAGTAAGAACCTGACATTCCAAATGATATTTCTTTTTCTACGCTGATATATAATGATCTATCAAATTCAATATTTGTAAGACCAAACACTTAATCATTGAGCTACTCCATTGGGACTCAAAGTTCATTCTGCTGGTAACAATGAACCATGCTTTTTAGTCATAGCAGGAATGGGGGAAGTTAAATTATTTTGCATCATAGTTAACTTTATAGGGTAGAGAGGAATCATACCCATTAGCAGAGGTGGAAAGTTAAATGGTTTCCCTGCCATAAGTAATTGCATGTGTGGTAAGCAGGGCTATAATTCCAATGTATTGCCTTCAGATTTCAACAAACAGCTATACAGCTGGATATGGTAGGAACTGAAAGTTTCTAATCAATAATAAAATTCAGAAGAAAAAGAGTTTAACTAGTAAACATAGCAGTTGAGACCAACATGTGAACTAGACTATCTCTATTTCTAATGTTGTCATCTCTCATAAATATTTCAATTGCTCTTCCTTATTAGTAACTCGTATATGTACTATGTTTTTTCGATGATGAAATTCAAGTTACATATGAGGTTGCTTAGCAGTCTCTCAAAAATGCACTGGATCCAACCCAAATCTGCTTAGCTTTCCACAGGGTTGTTCTGTCCTGTGTCTTTAGATCAGGTCTTAAGTAAATCACTACTTTCTCAGACAGCTGCCTGTAGTATTGGTATATATCATGCTGACCTACTTTTCAAGGTTGTAGAGATTACTGAGATTGCTTTGAATGCTATATAAATGTTGTTACATGACAGCAGCAATATTATTTAACACTCCCACAGTATATTGTTTCACTCCAGTAAAGCACACTCATAAGATGATATGTTTTAGAACAAGTGGTTGCGTGGAAAAACAAAGCTGGATGTGCACTGCTGAATACCCATTCCAGTTATGTTGAAAGGATTGGTTTAATTACAGATAAAATCAGTATGCATTTTCTCATAGTCTTGTTAATCTGATCTCCAAAGAGAGTGCTCCTGTGCAAAGGGAATGCCACAGTCATGCTGCATTTCTATCAAGCATTTGTTTGTTTTTCCAGTGCGTTTGAAGTATATAATTTGAAAGTGAACTTACAAAGCAAATTCCATAGAATTCTGTTTTAAGAATGCAAAGTTCTAAGCTAGTATCAACAAATGATATTTGATCATTTAACAGATCAGGATGTTGCAGTTTAATCATTACATTTCCTGGGTTTGTAATAAGAAGCATTTGGTTGTGCAAAAGGCATGCTGGGAATTGAAATGTGGAGGTAAATATAAATTTCTACCAAGCACTTCTGTTATTCATGTTGTGTTCCTTCAAGTCATTTCTAATGTAGGGCAACTCTACAGTGATCTTATCACAGGGTTTTTGTGGCTGAGAGTGTCAGCCAGGGGGTTACCATGGCCAGACAAAAAATTCAGCCCTGGTCTCTAGAGTCATAGCTCAACACTGAAACCATTACAGCATGTTGGATCTTATTTTTGAAGTAGGCTGTATATTTGATGTAACATGTAGTAACTAGTACGTAGTTATAATCCAGATATAACTTGAAAAATGAGAGGTAAACTAGGCCATATGATTAAAAATCACTGACCACGTGACTATCTGCTTATTTGTGTGCTTGGTTAAATTCAGTGCACAGTGGCCCGCAATTCATGTCATCATTTATGCTCACCATTTAGGACAATTATTTGTCCCTCAATCACCTAGACTTATTCCTGCATTCAACGTATGTCACATTCTCTTTCTTAAAATAATCTTTTAAAATAATAGATATCCGTAAAAAAAATCGGTCTACATTTGATAGCTGTCATGAATAGCAAAAGTGCCCTAAAACGGTTTGAAAAATGCATATATACTGCTGTTCTATTCTTATAGTCCCCAGGGAAAAGGAAGGCGTAAGCATGATTAGGAGCTTGTGAGAAAGAATAATGGGATTTGTTGGAAAATGTGTCTTGGGTTTGGAGTTCTTGTTACCTTCTCAGCTATAAAAGGTAAAGGTAAAGGTTTCCCCTGACATTAAGTCCAGTCGCGACCGACTCTGGGGGTTGGTGCTCATCTCCATTTCTAAGCCGAAGAGTCGGCATTGTCCGTAGACACCTCCAAAGTCATGTGGCTGACATGACTGCATGGAGCGCCATTCCCTTCCCGCCGGAGCAGTACCTATTGATCTACTCACATTTGCATGTTTTTGAACTGCTAGGTTGGCAGGAGCTGGGGCTAACAGCGGGCGCTCATTCCGCTCCCGGGATTTGAACCTGGGACCTTTTGGTCCGCATGTTCAGCAGCTCAGCGCTTTAACACACTGTGCTCCTCTATGTTTTCTAATTCCATCTTGAAGCTTACTTCAACTCATGCCCATATGCATTTGTAAGATTTATTTCATTTTTCCATATTGAAATGTTTGCATGTTTTCATGCACATTTTTCAAAATGTGTATGATAATTGTGTGATACTCATTTTGCCTCCACTGTTTGTGAACTTTTGTTTAACAAGCATATTTTTCACCATGTATTTGTTATACAAAATGTATTGCAGATGCAACAATATACAGACTTAAGACCACAGTTTGCATCTGGATGCACTTTGTATTCTAGATAAATTCTTTAAAACATAGAAACACATTTCTTTCCTGATCACTGCCAATATCTCCATTTCATTGTTTGCTTATTGAATTTTAAATGCCTCTTAGTGTCCAAGGATGAGTTCCTGAAAGTGATACCGTTTGATGTTCAGCAAAGCAAGAAGAGAATGCATGATTTTAGTGTATTTTTAAGATCAGCAGTTCAGTTTGAGCCATGGAGATAAAATGTGACCTCTGGTAAACAGTGATTGCAATAGTTATTAACTGAGGTTAAGCTGGCTATTACTCCCTGGAATTGTGTTCTGGGTTGTTGCTCTCTTCTAATTGACAGTATAGATTTTGAAGCAGCAGCTATCTATCAGTCCAATATAGTTTTGCACCATTTCTGTAGTTTTTGAAATCAGATTCTGTTGTTTACTTGAATTTAAGGAATAAATATAACTCTTCAGTTGGAAAAAAGAGAGAGGCATTGAGAAGTTCAGCAGCGGTAGAGAAAAGACACCATGCTGTATGATGGGGGTGGCAGCGTGAGAGGAGATGGAAATCCAGCCTGGAAATTTTCATGCATTGCCAGAGGCAGGAGTTACACATATTTTTCATGAATAATTGTTATCACTGCATTTACTAAGGGATTCGCGTATAAATGTAAGTTGTTATGGATACAGGGAACACACTTGTTCCCTGTGGACTGGAACAAATAGGTAATGGTTATGTTGATGTTACACTGGGTTGTGTGTGTTTTTTCAAAGTATAGTTGAGTTCAGTTTAACTCCTGTGCTAACACCAAAAGAATAAAAATTATGAGCCCTAAGTAAGTATGACTGCCCTCCTATAACAAGTTAATTCCGAGTAATAATTGTTTTTTAAAATAATGTACAGGTTTTGTAAATGATGGACTGTGTGTCTATGGTTTTTGAGTACTTTTTTAATGTTCTTGTGAAATGTAGATCAAGTGATAGTAACAAGTTGGCACATCTAATCATTTTAAGGATTTGCAATGAGTTCTGTATCAACATTTCTGTAAAACAGAATGAATTGTTTAGTGTCTCCAGTCAGCTGCTTCTGGTCATATTGACAGAGGCTCATGATGTGATTTACTTCCTGAATGAAAATAGTACTACCTTCTTAGGACTTTATTGGAAAAATCATCAGCATTGTAATGTGCGTGTCTGATGAGCATTTCGGATTTCAGTTGATTCTGAGTACAGAATGAACATAAAGAGTGCCCAAGAAAATTCATTGCTAGTACATGTCAGGACCCAGGCTGCAGAACACCAATAACCATGCGCAGAGACCAGAATCTATCTAATATCTTTATTAGGGAAATATATAAAGTCAATAAAAATAAGTGTAGAATTTAGTTCAGAAGTAGACCTTTCAGGAAAGGTCAAATATAGTCCAGGAAAACAATGTCCAATATGTGATATTAAAGTCCAAAGTTATAATCCACTTCACCGAAACACACACTATTTGGCAAGCAATAGTGTGGGGAACTGTCCATAGTCTTTGAGGCTTAAAGTAAATCCGAAGGAAACTGGAAAACAAGGCTTGAGACTGGAAAGCAAGGTCCGTGGTTTAAAACGCAAGGGAAGGCAAGACTTGAAACTTGGCAAGATCAAACTGGAAACAAGGCAAACATGAATCTAGAACTGAGTCCATAGAAGTCCACGGTACAAGGCTGGGCAGGAAACTTGATCTGGGAACTGGGAACTGGAGTACGAAGTCTACACACGATCTCACTCCTCAAGTCGACGAATTGACTCCGCAAGGATTCCTTTGCGGGCAAACACCTATATAGGATCTTGTTTTCCCGCCAAGGAACACTTTCTCTGGGGAACAAGAAACGAAACCTATACTGTGTCCAGATGCATGACTCCTTAAACTTTCCCAAGGGAAGCAGACTTAATCATCTAATTGTCTGGCAGCTATCATGGCGCTCCGGCGAGTCGCCTCCCGAGCGCTTCTATCTTGATTATAATAAAGCCGGCGAGAAAATGGGGGAGATTTCTGCTCAAGGCTTGTTTGGCTGACTTCTTGTGGGCAAACATCTTGCAGCTGCAAGGGCTCCAAATCTGGCAGAAACGGTGGGAAACCCAAGTTTTCCTCTTCATCTGTCACAACAGTACTAGGAACAGGACTACATGGCCCATGAGTCATCACAGTACAAGTGTAACAAGAATTGTCAATTTCTCTTTGTAGGTGTCTGTTTGGGACCTTCCCATTAATCTTTAGAAATACTGAGGGTTTTGTGTTTCCACATTTGCATTGCTGATGGTGTGTGTCATTATTGCTTTCCCTAAATAACACTGAATATCATTGTGCAAAGAGATGAATTGTCCAGCTATGCTCACCTTAGGTAACCCAACACTTCCTCTATTTGGAACAAGAACAAAGGAATAAAAGAAAGCTGCTTTTTACTGAGTCAGACCATTGACCCATCAAACTCACAATTGTCTATAATGATGGGCAGAAGTTTTCCAGGACTGAAAAATAAATCTTTCTTGAGCCCTTTCTTTGGATATACCAATAACTGAATTTAGGAGTTTAAGCACCTTCAGGGTTCATGGCCATCATATAGCTGTAATTGGTGGTGTACATAAGGAAAACTCCTCAGTTGGGAAGAAGGAATTTTACCAGCATACACAGCTATTAGATTATAGAATCATTGTCACTCATTCGCTGTATGCCCAGAAGGAACATTTATTTTCTAGCTTTGGAAATATGAGCTGAAGTTGGCCTCTTTCTGTGGAAAACTCTGCTTCAGTACATTTATTAGGTCTTTAGGCCATCTCCTCAAGGGATCTAAATGGTTTTAAATAAGCATGGTGACCTATATCCGAATTCAAGGTGAAAGCAGGTCAGGAGAAAGATGCTGGCTCATTGAACATTGCTTATCTGATAATCTGAAATGAACTCCCAGTCTTTCACCTCCTCAGTTAGGGTCTTTAATTTGCTCATAGTTTAGCCAGTCATTCACTCAATGCATGTGCCAAGTACCAGACATCTTTTTGATTCTGTGGATCACACGGATATAGCCTTATTAAGTGGCAATGGCATGGTCTATAATACATATTCAATGATATGTAGAAATGTGTAGAACTGTATTCAGCATTGTGTAACAATTAGACAGCAATGGGCCAGAGGTACATAGGTTCAAATCCCAGCAGAATCACAATCCTCATTGGAAAATGTGAAATCACATATGCTGTCTTTGCCTTATTCTCTCACTAGATAGCGGTGTAGATGAAGTGTGTGAGACACATGTGTTGCCTTGTTTTCCTAGAAAGTGAGAAGGATAAAAATATACTACCAAATGTTATGCTTTCTTCATCTTCAGTAGACGAATAGTAGATGTGCATTTCAGTAATAATAATTAAACTGTCATTTGATGTCACATGATAGTGGCTCATCATTGCAGGTTGTAAGGATTGGTGATACTGGCAGTGTTCCTCCCTAAGAACTAGAGGTAAATTTGTGTTACATCATTAAATTTGGGGGAAATTCCATTTTTCTCAAATATTATAGCAAGCCAACAGTCTTTGCCAGTGACCGTTGTCCATCCATTCAGGATAATCTATGGGAGCATGATTGATTTCCCATCCCAATGAATGTAAGAACAGTTCTCTTTCTCTTCTTGCCATTATACTGCAATACCTTTTGGAAATTATTATTAACAGCACAAATGTTTAGTTCAAAGATTGGAATAGTGTGACCAACCCGATGTTGCAAAACAGCTCCCAACATTCATTTCCATAGTTCATTATATTGGAACTCGCAGTTCAGTCATTCAGAGAGCACAACATGATTCCCAGCCTGGCTACTAGATGAATTGTCTCCAGTGCAGATAGATTGCAGAAGTGGTCAGGGATTTTGTTGGTGATGTCATGTTCCTCTCCATTGCTAGCAGCAGCAGTCTATCTGTTACTACTGTTGTTGGGCTGTGAAAAGAATTATAAGGTCAATAGCATATAAGGTCAATAGCAACCTATCCCAGCAAATCCAGACATTAGAATATAAAATGACAAACAATCCCGATTTTAACAAGCTTATTGTTTGTTACGGTTATAGAGAATTGCTTGGTATTGCTAGTTTGTGTGTGCATTGATCCAAATGCATTCTTGGCAAACCAGTTCTGTTGCCAAGTTTTTAAAAGTCATTCTTTCTTCTTGTCATAAGTCAGGTCACTTTAACGTTTGCAAGAACCCTTACTGAAGATGATAATATTTCCTACACATACACACAAAACACCTATACATAAAGAGAAGGACTCTGATTTGTCAGTTTTTTAAAAATGTTGTAAGGATAATGACATGCAGAGTATGGAGCAATTACTGAAGTTTAGAGCCACCCAACAAAATAATAAACAACTAGGATATGAATGGGCAAATTGTTCCTTGCCTTTTTAGTATTGCTTTGCATTTCTTGTTTGCAAATATTATTTGAATTTTATGCATATTTGTGAATGAGGGAGTCTTTGCAATTGTTTGGCATGCAGCTGTCACATGTCTCACACTTAAAAACATTTGGCATATAAAATCTTGTTGTTTGAGACACAAAAACTGAAAGCGAAAGCAAAAACATTATACCCCTCCTGGTAGAAATAAAAAGAATGGCTCATTCCTGCTCATGAATGATATTCTAAACTGGTAAGGTTTCTTCTTTTGTATTTGGGTCCACCAGGGGCGGCTCAAGCTATACGCAAACTACCTCTGCCTTCCAAGACGAGTGAGAGGCTTCTTGAGCCCAAGCCGGTCTCCTTCCTCTCTCAGCAGCATCTCTCAGGCTGGCAGCCCCGGGACTTTGGGGAAACACGGAGCATGGCACTCTGGTCTCCTTACTCCCTCAGTAGCGTTTCTCAGGCTGGCAGTCCCAGGGCTGCCAGCCTGAGAGACGCTGCTGAGGGAGGAAGGAGACCGGCTCGGGCCCAAGAAGCCTCTCGACCTTCTTTGGAAGGCAGTGACAGCCTTTCCTCTCCCACAAGCCTAGTCCTGCCTTGGAGCCCCACAGAGCCAGGAGCTTCAAAAGGAGGGAGGGCAGAGCAAGAGGGGGTGCCCTTCGTGGATAAAGAGAGCTGCGGAGCCCGGCTTCAGAGACATGCACAGATTACCAGCTGGCAGCATGTCTAGGAAGTGCAAGAACACATATTGGGGGGAGGAAAGGAAGGGCACACTCCACGGATAGGGGCCACGCTCCTGGGTTAGAGGGCAAGGGACTCTCCTTCCTTCCTTCCGTCATTTCCTCCTTCCCCCTTGCTCCCTATTTCCTCCTTTCCTGGTTCCTTCCTTTTCCTTCCTTTCCCTTCCCTTCCATTTCTTTTCCCCCCTTCCTTCTTGTATCCTGTAACTCCAAGTCCCATTTACTGCTTGATGTTTCATCACACTTTCAGAAGTACTGCATTGAAAAAAATGTCATTGTAGTAATCACACTTTCAGTTGCTGCAGAATGGCAGCAGTCATGGCAGGATGTGAGACATATTACCCATGGGCTAAGTTAGTCACGCATACTCTAAACCAGGGGTACCCAAACTTTTTAAACAGGGCCAGTTCACGATCCTTCGGACGGTTGGAGGGCTGAACTATAGTTGGCCACTGAGCAATAATAATAATAAATAATAATAACAACAACAACAATAAAAAAGAGGGTTGGAAGAGACCCTTTGGGCCATTGAGTCCAATCCCCCTCTGCCTTTGTGCACCGAAAGCACAAACAAAGCACCCCTGACAGATGGCCACCCAGAATCAATGTTAATAATAATAATAATAATAATAATAATAATAATAATAATAATAATAAAGAGGGTTAGAAGAGACCCCTTGAGCCATTTAGTCCAATCCCCTTCTGCCTTTGTGCACCAAAAGCACAAGCAAAGCACCCCTGACCGATGGCCACCCAGCCTCAATGTTAATAATAATAATAATAATAATAATAATAATAATAATAATAATAATAATAATAATAATAATAATGGTTTTAAGAGAAGAAGAGACCCCTTGGGTAATTTATCCCAACCCCCTTCTGCCCTTGTGCTGTGGGGGCTGGATAAATGGCTTTGATGGGCCGCATCCGGCCCCCGGGCCTTAGTTTGGGGACCCCTGCTCTAAACCAAGGCTTCTTAAACTTTTCCACTCCTGAGCCCTTTTAGCCTGAAATATATCTAAAAACAAACATTTACTGATAATAAATCAGCATCTGCAAGGCTTGCTAAACAGACTGATTTGCCCTTTTACAAAGTACATCTGAAGCATCTTTGGCGGAATCCACTGTAAACACTAATCAACAAATTCATGTAAATGTCTAAAACAACCACTAGGTGACGTTTAGAAAACTTTTACTGTTGCCAAATTTTAGGGACTAGAACATTGAGCTAAGGGAACCCCAACTGAGATTGGGACTCACAGTTTAAGGCCTCTTCTACACAACCATATAAACTCCAGATTATCTGATTTGATAATCTGGATTATATGGAAGTGTAGGAAGGGCCTAAGAAGCAGTTCTCTAAGACATGGTTTAGTTTGATACATGAATACAGTTAACCTGAGATAATTCAGGTACAAAGGCTGCAATATATCGTACTTGTTTTTTCTACCATTTCACTCTTGTAATACATCACTTGCATTATGCATATCAGAACTTCATTGTTAAAGGCCCCAAGAGAGGTAGTTTTATTATCACCGTATATTATTTTGCATATATTAAATGTGCAGAATTGTTATAAAAATTCTGATATTAAATTGTTGGTACAAGTGCATGAATTTGATTTCCAGCCCTTGTGATAGAATATTTATTGAATACAAAGCTACAGCTTACGGCAATGCAATACCAGCTCATAAACAAGCAGAACTGTCATTGGGTTGTCATCCATTTTTCTGTAACCTTTAGTGGCAGGATTGATGCCAAAATCTCAGTCTCCTGTTAGTTGTAAAGCTGTAACAAAGTTCAATTGGGATTCTATAGTTACTGATTTGGGAATCAGTAAACATATTATAGACTATCAAAAGTAATTACTTCAATGTTGTACATTTGATATATCATTTTATTACATGTTTCAAAATTACACAAATTGTGTTAAAAGAGGATTCAGGTTGTCTAGTTCCCCAGAGATTTTCCTTAGATTAGATGTTAAATAATACAGCCAAGATGGTGTAGTGGGTTAAAAGTTGGGATATGACTCCAGAGACCAAAGTTCAGATCTCTGCTCAGCCATGGAAATCCATGGTGGCCTTGGGCAGGTCAGAAGAGAGTGAACAAAACTCCATGTCCTTAGTCAGAAACAACGTGAAGGCACGCAACAAAAAATGCTAAACAAAGCAGGTTGGGAGTAGAAACCAAAATATTAGGCTTATTGAAGCCAGGTAGTCTGTTTTCTTTAGTCAATTTTAAGAGGAATTTTGAAAGAATGGTTAGAAGTTTAACCTAGAATTATTCCTAGGATGATTTGGGTGGAGAAACATTTTCAGACAAATTGTTATTTACAGGCTTCAACTTCTTTAACTGCACTGAAGGTCAGACATTTTTCTCTCCTGCACTTGAAAGTTCCAATTTTTGGCAGATCAACAGAAAATCTTGGCAATCCAGACTACATGCTGTTAGTAATAAATAGGACAATCTCATACTCTAGTTATGTTGAAGTGTGGATGCAAGACATAATGCCATTAATTCAATGGGGTTCTTTATTTTTTAATGATCCACATAAGAAGAGAAAGAAAGACACGGAATTCCAAATTGAAATTTAACCAACCAATTTTCCTTCCCTTCCCCCAAATTCTGCAGGCAGCCCATTCCTGTTTTTTAAGTGGAAAAATTACTGATGGGTGATAGCAGACTCATTTTGCTCCTAGGAAATCTCCTATTTGAATTTCAATTTGAAACTCATCACTACAAGTTTGGCTGTTACCCAAATACATTCTTTCAAAATTTGAAGTGTATATCACAGTGTCCCTGTGTTTCATGATAGCCTGCTATCTTTTTAGTTCTTGGAAGACCTCTGATTGGAATTTCAAGTCAAAAGGTTCCATCTCCCCAGTTCCACTCCATTCAGTGTGCCCCCTCCCCAGCACTTTGACAAATAGAGGACTATTTATGTGATACCCAGCAAAAAAAACCTGTTTAAAAAAATCATAGAACATTGTGGGGTTTTATTTCTCTGATATTTTGTGATTTTTAAAATATCCAGTGCTCCAGTTTTTGCCTCTTTTATCTTATTTTATTATCTTATTGTTCTATTATTTTTATTTGATTTATACAGATTCTGGATTTTATCTGTGTTTTCATTGTCTTATTAGCTGCTGAGCAGCTATTCTTAAGTCATCCATGTGTTGTTTACTATTAGCACCGGACCACTTCCCCTCTTGAGCCAGTTGCTTTTGCTGCTCTCTTCACTGTTACGTGCTGCAAAATTTCTCTCAAGCATTTGTCATGCTTGATGATAATGATGGCAGATGTGCAGAGAGGGCCTGGGATCTGCCTTGCCACCAAATGTTCTCTTCAGAACAAAAGTTGCAAGGCAAACATTTAAATGAGAGAATCTGTGCATAACAATGAAAGTAGTAGCTGTTGTGTATGAAAGGCTATCTGGCGTCTCTGACAAAACTTGTTTTTCAATGGGAACATACTCACCAACTGTCTCATCTTAGCAGATGCAGCTAATCTTCTGGCCTCCAACTTTTTCAGCTGCTTTTTAATATGTCGCAGCTTCTCTCTCCTCCACCACTTTCCCCCTTGGTCTTCAGCTTACATCAGTTGCTGCAAACTGGTTCAAAATGCAAAAATAGTTTGTTCTCAGTTAATTCGGCTTAATGAAGAGAGAGAAAGGGGCAGAATCTTGCCCTGTCCAGGACACTCAGGCTGCATCTTCACCTGGATTGTGTGTTCTTAACCAGCGATGATATTGCATGGACATATGTGTCTGAGGCCCCATCTACACTGACATTATTTATTTATTTATTTATTTACAGTATTTATATTCCGCCCTTCTCACCCCAAAGGGGACTCAGGGCAGATCACATTATATACATATAGGGCAAACATTCAATGCCCATATACACAGACAGAGACAGACGCAGAGGCAATTTAACCTTCTCCTGAGGGGATGTTCGATTCTGGCCACAGGGGGGAGCAGCTGCTTCATCATCCACTGTGACCGCACTTCCTCATTCCAATGTCGTAAATTAGTTAAATTTGCCTCCCCACTTTATAAGTGGTACCTTATTTCCTACTTGATAGATGCAACTATCTTTCTGGTTGCTAGGTCAGCAATGTACTGTAGTTTGAAACTGCATTATATGGTAAAGTACAGTGTTCCCTCACTTATTGCTGGGGAATAAGTGAAAATCCACAAAGTAGGGGCAATATATTTATTTTAATATTTATAAATTATTTTAGTAGTTATACACTATTTTAAGTCTTTATCAACCAATTGTGTGTTGATAAATCGCCTCCTTCTCCTCCCGTTGCCACTTGGGCTCCTTTTCTCTCCCTTTGGCTTCTCCTTCCTCCCTTCCTTAGGCTGTACATTGTAATTTTTTATGATTTATAATAGTCTTTTAGAGTTTATTGAAAAACCGCGAAACAGCAAATCCGCGAAAAGTGAACCGCGAAGTAGTGAGGGAACACTGTATATGGGGCTCCATTTTCCATTGCGAAATGATGGAAACATGCAGAAAGTATCTTTCTTCAGATACTTTGAGAAGCATGTTTAGCATTGGTGTTAGTTGGACAAAACGGAAAATGAATAATTGTTCTATAGTCTTCTGGGCCTTTTAAAAAGTGCTGTTCTCCACTATCAGAATGAAAATATTGCAATACTAGAGAGCCATCCACGGCCCTCCATTTATATATTGCAAAGTTATAACTGTTTGAACACAGCACTCCTTTGATCCCACAAGAGGAAAAAGCCATTTGCATCTTATTTATCAGATTGGTGCCAAATACTTCCTCCAATTAACAGCTCTTAAATCCTCTGGATAGGGTTCAAAAACCAGATGGGATGGTGTGCCAAGTGAAAACCTTTCCCCGTGTTACCAGGATGCAAATAAATAGCGAGAAAATATTTGGCTTCCAAAAGTCAGGCAGACTTGTTAGGCAATGGGAAAGAATGGCACTTTCAAAGGCTGAATCATGGATATTATTCGGAGACTAAAGCAGCGCTAATCCTAAATAAATATGGACAGCAGACAATTTAGTTAAAATTGACGACTTTTAAACTCCATTGATTTCAGTAAGTAGTGTACAGTATTGCAACAGGAACTGATCTTTCTTCCTTTCTTTTATTATTGTGTGTCTAAATTTCTCAGGAGCAATTTTTAAGTTCATAAGCATAAGCAAAAACATAGTTCTAACAATGACTACTTTTGACAGACTTGGAGCTGTATTGATAACTAATTACTTTTAAATATTAGGAAAGACAATATGATATAGTGGTTTGAATATTGTACTAGAACTCTGAGGGAGCAGAGTTCCCCTTGGCCATATGGGTGGTGTTGGGAAAGTCATATGGAAAGTACATAAGAACAGCAACTTTTTAAATTAACTTTCCAAATTATGTTTTTCCTTTGTGCCATCTGCATATAGTGAAATAACAGTTCATAGCTTTGGGTAGAGTTCATCAGATACATTTTCCAATTGCTGAAGACAAGGAAAGTAACAGTGTCAGGTTTCTCAAGTTTTGAAGACTATAAAGATAATTTATTCTGTGCTTGTGTTTTCTAAGTGTTCAGAAGCTTTTGATTGAGTACAGCAGTAACATTTTGTTGTTGTTGATTTTTGATCTCTTTTTATCTGCAAATATACAGAGATAAACATTTTCAGCAAAACAGTCCTTGTCTCTTCAATGGTTCTTGAAGAACAAGGAACCACAAAACCATGAATTGGACATTTAAATAAACAAAGTGCCAAGTATTGTTTGGGGTTTGGTAAGATTGAAGATTAATTATATTCAAGATGTTACTTTAAATATATTTGGGGACAGGATGTAAACAGCTGCCCTCTCTGGCAAGTTAAGAGGTTTTTATAATGGTAAGTGTAAAAATTGTGGTACATTTTAATCCCAACAGGTAGGAATGGTTCATCCACTTTCATTGATTTTGCGTTTGGGGGAACACAGCAGGTACAGTTTTGGTTCATAGTTGCTAATAACATATATAGATGAAAGTTCAAGATGTGTATTACAGTAAGTAAAATTGAACTCAGTGGGATCTACTTTGAAGTAGGGAAAAATAGTTTGACCAGCTATTAGATGTGAAACCAAAACTGCAGTTTAGAAATGTTATTCAAACATTATTCTCACGTTCCTTGCAAAAGCAGTTTTACTGTAATCATTAAAACTATATTCTCCCTAATAATCCCACCCTCTTTTGCCTATCCCCTTCCCTTTTCCTCTACCCATCTTACCTACCAATTTTACCTACAATCATTTTATAATATGTTTTGTAAAACCATTAATAAAGATATATATATACCCATAGATTGCCTGTATAGAACCAGTATTGGTATAGTATGAAACAGTAAGATATATATTTTAAAAACTACATGTTGCTTAAATAGTTCTACAACAATGGAGGATAAGAAATCCTAAATTGTTTACATTTCTGTTAGTATAGAAGCAGTATAGCAATTCTGAATTCAAAACATATTCCATTGCATTTCCAACTCCATATTGCAGATAAGCTATTCAGTGGTGCACTGATGTTATTGCTCCTTATCTATATAAGGCGCAAGTTATAGAACACAGTAAAAGTATAACTCTGGATGTTAACAGAAAATGTTAAAAGTACAGTATTGGGAAGTGGCAATGTTTATTCATATATTCCCAGAGAGCCAAAATAGTTGTATGGCTTTCTTTTATACTGTTCCTGTTTAAGTACTGACAGTTATGTGTGTTTCTCTGAAAATGTTGTTGTGTTCCAACTCCAATCAGCCCCAGCCAATATTACCAGTGGCAATTTTAAGGCAACATCTCAAGTGCCACACATTCTCCATCCCAGGGTTAGATGGTAGTCTTCTAAGTGTGATAATTTTCAAAGGAGTCTTTCATGCCAGACATTCCATGTTTCAGTACAGCCTTTTGCAATACTACCTGGCTTTAGTCTGTTAAGATTATGAACTTGTGGGCAATGTTACCATCTCATTTACAAGTTGGTTTGAACAATTAGGATCAACAAAAGGCTTGATGGCTCACTCGACTGGCAGGAACCATTTTACTATTACTCTGCCAAGTTTTATTCATAAAAGCTAAAAAAAAAAAAAAAGCGGAAGTATGTTAGCCTGAGAGACAACTTTGTGCCACCCAAGGAGACAGATAGATGATCCAGTTCTGTTAGCCTTCTCATCCAGCTCTGCCTAGTAGCTCTGTTTCCACTTAATTGTTTCTTTTTCTTCACACCCACTTTCTGTCCATTGCAATGTTATCTAAAGGTTGCGCATCAGATCGCTGAAGGATAGCATGTCAGATTCAATGCTCCTTCAGTCTGTCACTGCAGTTTGAAAGGCCTGGGGTTTGTAAGGAAAGGTCAAAGGCATTTTTGCAGCACATGGAAACCAGATGTGCTTAAATATGGACTTTGGGAAGAGGAGGGAAACTTCAATGTGTACTTTTAATCTTTCTGGTCAAACGGATGACTAATGCATTTAATGGAGTATTACTACTGAGTGACACTATGGTGGGCATGTTTGTCATATAGACATATTTTGTAGCTTCATTGAATTTGCCGTTTCCTCTTCTAACTGCGTGTCTTCTCAAGAGGAGGTTCATCTTCATTGTCGAATGAATGCACTTTGACACCGCTTTAACTGCCATAGTTCAGTGCTATGGGAATCATGGACATGATAATTTTGTAAGATCCTTAACCTTATTTGCCAAAAGTACTGGTGTCTCAACAAACTACAAATCCCAAAATACCATACCATTGAGCCATGGCAGTTAAAGTGGTGTCAAACTGCATTCATTCTACATTGTAGATGTATCCTTCGTTTTTTTCCATACAGTGGTCAGACATTACCAACTTGCCATGATATTGGAGTGTGAGAAAACAAAACCCTGTTTTAAAGTATAGACCATTTACCATGAAAATAAGACTGTTATGTTATCAACTCTTATTTATTGGGTAGATGATTCTATATCACTGAAGCATTACAGCTTTGGTTTGACCTTTTTAATGACGTGAATATATTAAAAGAGACCTGTAGTTTGGAAATCTTCCACTCCTGGAATCTGAACTGAGACATTTTTTTTGTCTTTGGTAGACATAATTCACAAAAGGCTGAGATACCTCAGGGATCATTCACCCTATAAAGAACTTGTAAGGGGATTGTTTGTACACAGGAAAAAATGCTGTGCAAAACAATCTCATCTGCTAGCCTAGCCTCATCTCACTTTGCAAAACAGAGACGAAGCACTAACATTCTAAGTTGACATGGAAACAGGTAGAATCATAGAATTGAAAGAGAACACACAGGCCTTCCAACCCACCCTCTGACATGCAGGAATGCACAACCAAAGTACTCCCGACAGATGGTCATCCAGCCTCTATCTGGAAACCTCCTTGTTCATATAGCCTGAAACTCAGAAAAGTCATACATGTGCAAGCTTAGAGATCTGCAGGAGAGAACTTTATTGTGGCCTTTGCAGGCACATTTGATGAGGGCACAGAAGAAAGCCTTTTCTGTAGCTTCTCCCAAGCTGTTGAACACTTTACCATGGGAAGTCCTCTTGGTTCCTCCCTGCTGTCTTTCTGATGACTGGTGAAGACCATTTTATTTTGAATCAGGGCTTTGAGTTTTAAGCTACATAGTAGTACTGCATGTGAGGTGTTGTGCAGCATTTTATTTTAAAATCTGTTATTACCTGGATTTCTTCAACTGTAAGAAGCTATTGATTGTAAGATGCACACTAATTTCAGTACCACCACCAGATACATACTTTTGGCCATATAAACAATTCTGAAAAAGGATATACATACATACATACATACATACATACATACATATATGAGAGAGCTATACATGGGCACGTGTTGCTGTGGCCCAGTCTGGTTAAATGGGAAAGAAAGGAAAGAGAATATATGAGATTTCACAATGCTTGAGGGTATGCAATATTTTTGGTTGATCCATTGTCTGTGCGGATATAGAGATTGTCTGGTTTGCTGATTCTGGAACACACAACATATTATTGTCCATGTGAGAAGCAATCTGTGTTTAGATGTAAACTGCAGAATTCTAAAGATTGCCTCTGAGTGTAAATATAGATAGATAGATAGATAGATAAATAGATAGATAGATAGATAGATAGATAGATAGATAGATAGATAGATAGATAGATATTGATTTATTTCTCTCTCTTCTCTACTCTTGGGGAAAATGACAGAAAGTAGCTTCCTCGTAGGCAAGGAGATCGAGAGAGAGAAAAAACCTAACAACGTGACGAAATGGTAGCACCGGGGAGATAGAACGATAAGGCCCAGTGCGGCATCCAGTTGGAAGCTAGGATTCCGTAGAGTGGCAGGCATGCTGGCCAATCAGCAGCGTCTCCCTCTCCTTGGCTCCCCTCCCTTTTGCCTACCCTGTGAAGCCCTTCTGATCAAAAGGCAACTGCTGGCTATGCTTTGTTTTTTTGTTACGTCTCCCGCCTCTGCTGTTTCCCCCCCTCTTTTAATCTAACCTAAAAAAGCCCTGGGGCCTCCATTGGCACAGTGTGGTAAAGCACTGAGCTGCTGAACTTGCGGACCGAAAGGTGCCAGGTTCAAATCCTGAGAGCGGAATGAGCGCCCACTGTTAGCCCCAGTTGGAAAACATGCCAATGTGAGTAGATCAATAGGTACCACTCCGGCGGGAAGGTAACGGCGGTCCATGCAGTCATGCCGGCCACATGACCTTGGAGGTGTCTACGAACAACGCCGGCTTTTCGGCTTAGAGATAGAGATGAGCACCAACCCCCAGAGTCGGTCAGGACTAGACTTAATGTCAGGGGAAACTTTTACCTTCACCTAAGAAAGCCCTTCCTCTTTCCTTTCTCCGTCCCTCCCTCCTTCACGGAGGCATAGCTTCTGTGGAGGGACCCCCCTTTCTGAGGAGGAGGAGAGGCCTTGCTGCGTGTCTTCTGCAAAGTTACTTGTCTCAAGTGTGTCATCTGTATAGTAGTAGGTATGAACTCACTGGTTCATATGCTGCATTGTGTCAAAATTTCGTAGCAATTGGTGAAGTAGTTTGAGAGATATGATGTTTCTCACAAATGGACATTAACATTATATATATATACTAGCTGTGCCCGGCCACGCGTTGCTGTGGCGAAGTCTGGTGGTATGGGTAATAAAGTATTGAGGAATTGGTGGTAGTTAAGGTAAAGGGTAAACGTTTTCCCCTGACGTTAAGTCCAGTCATGTCTGACACTGGGGGTTGGTGCTCATCTCCATTTCTAAGCCGAAGAGCCGGCGTTGTCCGTAGACTCCTCCAAGGTCATGTGGGATGACTGCATGGAGCGGCGTTACCTTCCCGCCGGAGCAGTACCTCTTGATGCACTCACATTTGCATGTTTTTGAACTTCTGGGTTGGCAGAAGCTGGGGCTAACAGTGGGGGCTCTCTCCGCTCCCCCAATTCAAACCTGTGGCCTTTCGGTCCAGAAGTTCAGCAGCTCAGCACTTTAACACACTGTGCCATCAGGGGATATTATTTCCTAAAGGTTGTGAATATACAATATTTCTGATTGTTTTTTTTTTGTCTGTTGGAGGCAAGTATGAATGCTGCAATTAGGAAAAATGATTAGCATGTAATGGCCTTGCAGCTTTAAAGCCTGACTGTTTCCTCCCTGAGTGAATTTTTTGTTGGG